>NC_141697.1:470499053-471099053 GCF_964263255.1 Lissotriton vulgaris
ATTGAAATACAAGCCCCCACGTACTGCATGCTTTCCTAAACCTGTGCTTTTAACACCTGTGCTCTGTGTTCACCCACCTCCTTTTCGTTAACACTATATCTCCCTCTTCCATGCTGCGTTAGGCAGTTACCTTTCCTTTCATGTACTTCATAATCATTAGTGATTTATTTAACGGTTCAACGTCTTTTCACAATAGTAACCTCCCCATCATCTTACCCTGGTAACCTTGTTACAATCGAAATGACCCCACTCTTCTAAATCCGTCCTTCGTGATATTTGCCAAAATCTAAATCTAATACATGTCCCAAAATCCACTGCTAGTGCCCAGGTAAAATGTGTCAGTGCTTTGTCTATCAAGCTGCATAATTTACACTTCCTCCCTCACTGCGCATCAAACCTAACTGACCCGCCCAACCTAAGATAGCATTCAACATAGCTGCCAAGGTTTCAGATTGCAAAGTGTGACATTTTCATAATTTCAGTGTAATTTTGAGTGACATTTCAATGACTAGGAGTGACACTTTCTCGCACGCAAAATCAAGCAATGAAGACCACGAAAACATATAAATATCAGAAATTACATCTATTTGAGTGATGAGAAACTCTAAGGGGATCTTAAAATTGCTGTAAAGCACCAGAAATAAAAAGAAAAGTGGCCTTGAAACCTGATTGGACAGGAGTCACTGACATTCCGCATCGGGCAAGCATCATGAGAGTGAGGCTGAAGCACAAATAGGTTACAGCCAGCTAGGGCAAGATTAAGGAATGTGCATAAGGAAGATTATGCAAGACCGTTTTATTCGTCCAATTAGTAATCTACAGCCTAAAATACCAAAAGCAAAAAGTACTTGCAAAATGTAACTATCACCTACGTCTGAAACGATAGGAGAATAGCCCAGGGTGTGGACTGTGGGCAGTTTTAAAACACACACTTAACAATATCACATTGAGAGAAAAAAGATATAAGTCAACTGTCTACGTAATTCCGGGTAAGACAGTGGAGTTCAAGTGGAAATGCACACAAACATAACACCATTTTGGAACGGAAATGTTTTCAGTTCTGTTAAAATTAACCTAAACCAAATGTTGGACGAAACTCTTTCCATAACAAAATCAGCACTTTAATGAGTTAAATTTAGCAGTTATTGTTTGAAGTAGCGTTCGGGGCAAGGCAAAACATGAATGTACATACTTAGAAAACAATATACCGCTTCCTGGTCAAAATTACAAGTAAACAAAAGCACCCTATAGTTACGTGTTTAGTTTAATAGGTTTCATTGATTTTTCTTTGAACATGTAACAGGTACAACAGGACATAAATATATTTACAGCAATCCTTGCATGTTTTAACACTGCTGCCGAAAGTAAAGGACAGTTAGAGTTGTTGGCTGGCCGAGGGTGAATTGAAAACGTATGGCAGCTGACAGCAGCATGCGCCCCTGGGCATTTTGGACAAGGCAGCCTCAGGATCTGTGAGGCAGCACACTTGGTCGTGGTCCACCGGCAGCCTCGAGGCTGCAGCCATGCCCAGGGCAGAACTTCACCAACACTACAAGCAGCTGATAGCGCGCTGCCACTTACACTGAAAAACACATATTGAAGGTTATATGGTGCCACCTACACAGAAAAACTAGTGCTGTCTGCACAGTCGTTCTTCTCTAAGCGCTCCATGCTTGCCGGGCAGTGCACTCACTTTACCAGAGCCGCAGTCCCCGGCAGCACTGACATGGGCGGGCCCCTGCTGCAGGTGAGAAGTTTCTGGTGAGTTAAGATGAGGATTCGCCTGGGGAGATCATCGAGGTGCGGACGGATGAAGTAATAACACGTAACTACCGCTTGCCCTGCCTTCTCGCCCACAGACAGTTATGGATACACTGTTAGTTGAAATCACGTGACCTCTCCATGTCACGTGAACGCCCTGGACTGCGGAGGCCGGCTGTGATCCTCAGGTTGGGTCGGTGGGTGAAACTGGCAGCAGGGATAAATATTTGAAAATTTTTCCTGCGTGTGAGGCTCGCTCATTGCCCCTAAAGCTTCCCACAACCAATCTCAGGCACAGAGCGAGGCACTTCAGACACCCGCATCGGGCAGCAGTAATTAGGAAGTCAAGTGCGGTACGGCGGCCGCGCAGCACGGCCCGTTGAGGCGGTCTTTATAATTTATTTGGGTACACTCATTGACAGTAGTGTCAGTGAGTGTCCCTAAATAAATTATAAAGGCCGCCTCAACGTGCCAGTGCCGCGCGGCCGCCCTCAAAATAGTGCCGCCTGGGGCGGACCGCCCCCCCCCTAGCTACGCGGCTGGACGTGTCACCTCTATGGAGAGGGCTTACATAAAAGACCCAGCGCTTCACAGTGCGTTACAATAGGAATTAAACGACGGAAGTGGTCTCATTTTTAAAAACCCACTCTACCCCAGAGGGGTGAATATCTTGAAAAGCGAACATAGTTAAGGCTGTAGACGCACGCTAAGATTTTTGAGGTCCCGGGCCGCGCTGTGATTGGCTGACGTCACGGGGGTGTCCCGGGCCGGCAGCCAATCACAGCGCGGCCCGGGAATGACGTCACGGGGGTGTCCCGGGCCGGCAGCCAATCGCAGCGCGGCCCGGGACAAAGGGGCGGGGCTTAAAAAAAGCACCAGAAACGCCCCCGAATCGCGTTTTCAAGAGAAAGCGCGATTGACAGCCTCTGTCTCCCAATGGCTAGCCTCTATTTATGGAGCTAGCCAATGAGAGGCAGAGGCGGTGCGACATCCATACTGAAGACAAAAGCTTTCGAACTGGGAGTGGCACTTTCGTGCCCCTCGCCAGGTCGAAACCTAAAAAAGAGTAGCTCAATTCTGCTAGATCTAAGTTGGCGGGAAGGGGCATACAGAGTCAGAAGGTTATGTAGATATGTGGGCCCCTTCCTGTGTAGAATCCTATGGCTCACACACCGAGCCTTAAACAGGATTCGCTCCTTGACGGGGAGCCAGTGCAGGGCGACCAGGGCCTTCCTGGAGGAGGCTCTGTTGGGTAGCATCAGAACCATGCGGGCTGCTGCATTTTGGATACGTTGAAGCCTCTGTATGCAGTTGACATTAGCACCCAGGTAAGGGACATTTCCATAGTCGAGCCTAGAGGTTACCAGAGCATGGACCATGGTTTTCCTGGATGTGGAAGGCAGCAGGTCCAATGTCTTCCGGAGTACGCGCAAGACTCCAAAACATGTACCTGCCATCCGCCTAGTATGGTGCTCAAACGAGAGCTTGGGGTCAAGCCACACCCCTAGGTTCCTGACCTGTTCACTAGGCACAGGGATAGGACCCAGAGTCTGTGGCCACCAAGCCGATGTCCAGACAGAAGGTGCTTTACCAACAACCAGCACTTCCGTTTTGCTCCCATTCAATTTGAGGCAGTTGTTGGCCATCCATACTGCTAATTCTTGCATGCATGTGTTAAAATTGTTGCCTGACTTCGCATCAGCGTGTGATAGGGACACCACCAGTTGCGTGTCATCAGCATAGGACAAGATTTTGACACCAAGAGTTCCAGCAATCTCTGCCACAGGGGTGACATAAAGATTGAATAGAGTTGGACTGAGGGTGGACCCCTGGGGCACCCTCTGTTTCAGCCTGATGTTCTTAGACAGAAAAGGTCCCTGTGCTACCTGAAAACTGCGGCCCTGCAGGAAAGATTACATCCATTCCAGAGATTTACCTCCCACCCCTCACTTTCTGAGACACTGTAGCAGCGTGTGAGCCACAGTGTCAAAGGCAGCACTCAGATCCAATAAAATTAAGGCCGCCGTCTGTCCCTCATCAACGTACCTCTGAATGGTCTCAGTGGAGAGGAGCAGGGCCGATTCGGTGGAATACGATGCTCGGAAGCCGGACTGGGTGTGGTGGAGAATGCTATGTTTATTGATATGAGCCGTCACCTGGTTATTCACTACCTTCTCTGCGATTTTCGCAAAGTATGGAAGTAGGGAGATAGGGCGCAGGTTGTCTAGCTGTTCCATGCTGACATTAGGCTTCTTTTTCAGCGGTAAGACCACAGCCTCCTTCCATTTCTTAGGCACAGTGCCTGAACTAAAGGAGAGCTCCAACAGATGCCTAATGTACAGTTCAAGGCACTCCATACTCCCGCTCTGCACCCTAGGCCTAGCAGGATCACTGGGGGAACCAGACTTAATGCTGCTCACTATCTTTGTTAGGGTCTCATGGTCAGGGATGATGAAGGTATCCAGACATTCTCCTCCTTTTATGTTACTGGGTGCCGCAACCTCAGCACGCCCCACCCTAGCTGAGACAAGGGAAGGTGGAGTATATCTTCTCAACCTTCTCGGCGAAGAACTCTGCTACCCGGTTACAGGATTCCACTGAACCTATGATTGGTGCAACGATCTTGGCCAAGCAAGACATCTCTTTGTGGATGGTAAACATCTCTTTTACCGAGTTGTCAGTACTCTTGATTCTTTCCTTATAGTAGGAAGCTCTTGATTTCCTAATGAGGGCATGATAGCGCTTGATACTCATTTTGTACTCGTTCATACTCGGAACCAAGAAATCCCTTCTTCATCGTCGTTCCAAACGCTTACAGGCAGTTTTTGCAATTTTTAGCTCATCTCCAAACCAAGGGGCTGATTTTGCTTGCCTTCTGGACACCTTAGAGGCCCAGGGTGCACAATTGTCAAGTGCCTCCGTGATGCGCCTATCTAAGGCCTCACAGGCAGAGTCAATCTCGCGCCCGCCTGGGGGTCCGCCCTGTAAGAGGGCTTTGTTAAAGTTCTCTTGTGAGAAGCTCGCCCATCTCCTGTGTTTTGTCCTGAGTTCCACAGTCTTTTGTGCCTTCTGAGCTGGCATCCGCATGAGATCACAAAATGATCCGACCAGGGGACAGGACTTGGCGGCTCTATATCTAGCGCATCCCAGTTAGCAAAGATTGGGTCGAGTAAGTGGCCCAGCAGATGAGTGAGGAAGTCAGATTTAAGTGTCATCTGTAATGCTGCCAATTCCTGGCAGATCCCTTGTGCCCCTGACTCGGCAGCATCATCAAAATACAAGTTCAGGTCACCTAATAACAGTAGTTTCTCATACCGCATTGCTGGATGGACCAGGCACTCAATCAGGCTAGGAGCAAACCGTGTGGAAGATCCTGGGGGGTCTATAAACCAGAAGGCCCTTTATGATATAGTTGTTGGATACAGTTATGGTGAAGAACCCTGCTTCGTTATCCGTGATGTTAGTGGGCTCAAGGGTGCACTGTATAGAATGCCTATAGATTATTGCAATCCCACCTCCTTTCCCTGTGGATCTATCCACCCTTGCGGTGCCATAACGATTGGGAAGGGCCTCCAAGATGTCAGGGGCTGCATCCTCGTTGAGCCACGTTTCTGTGAGGAACAGGACATCTATCTGTCCATCAGATAGATGGTCATAGATGTCTCGTCTGTGCTTCCTCATAGATCGACAGTTGATCAAAGAGAGGCTCAATCTCAGGCCAGTCTTCCTGGGCTCTAACTGTGGGCTAAACGTATAGGAGCAGTGATTGCACTTCCTGCTGTTACTGTCTACCTTTAAACTGTGCTTGCACTCCTCTCCCAGCAAGGGGCATACCGCATATAGCTGCTGAAAGCTGTAGCGCACACCTGGCTCGGATCCGGCAGGGGTTCTGGCCGCTGGCCCGGTCGTGCGCGGACGGGCTTGCCTTTGGCACGCCTTCGGCCCCCGGCGGGGCACCCGCTGCACGCGTCCGCTGCGCGTTCGCTGTGGCATGTGCTGTGTAGGGATCTTCCCCTCCCACTAGAGTGCTAACTGCCGCTATGCCCTGGGAACCCGGAAGTGCTCTGCCCCTCTTCCCAGCCCTCTGTACAATCGGCACAAGATCGCCGCGACGGACCAGGGCATGGAGAGACTAACACTTAAGGACAGCAAACAAGCCAGCTGTGAGTAAATGTATTAACAAACAGTCCCCCAGAAAATTAGTACCAAAATTCAGTGCAATTTAAAAGAATTCACATTTAAAATACCACTTTGTGTGGCAAAAATGTCAGTTTTCGGTAAAAACAGATAGCGTCTTTGTTTGCGAGCCTCGTGTGGTACCGCCAATGCAGGTTAGACAGACCCTGGCACTGTCTGTCGTTGCTGCAGTACTTTCGCTGTGGCCAGTCCCTTCAGTAAATATCCTCCCCTTCCCACTAGAGTCCTAATTGCCGCTCTGCCCTGGGAACCCGGAAGTGCTCTGCCCCTCTTCCCAGCCCTCCATACAAGGAAGAATATAATATTGACAATGAAGCCAACCAATGGTAAGTAATGGGCGGGCTAAAAGCACGATTTAAAAAAAAGAAATTATAAATTGTTGCGAGCAACAGTGATTGCTCTGTCCCAGGTGAGACCTAGTAATTGCACTGAGTCACCTCTGAAAGAGCTACCAACCCCGCAGGTACACTTAAGGGGACCAGGTGAGAGTACTTACTTCCTGAGGCGGGTTCCTTCCCAAAGTGATATTTTATTGTTTCCTTCAGTTACCTTTCTAGTTTTCGATGGAGATCACTGGTACCAGTCCGTCATATAGCTTATCTTTAGATGGGTGATAGAGGACAATATTCAATATAAGAGTGTGGGTGTGATAATTGGTTGAGTGTTATCCTTTCCGGATGTGAGTGTGACCACAGCATCCTCACTCATCTCAGAAAAATAGTATGATTATATTATTTTCAATGCTTTTTGTGAGTTTTAGTAATTTGGGCATTATATGAATGAGAAGGTTGTCCACCTGCATCAAGCAAGCACTTTTCAGACGTGTTGTCTCCTAAATTTTAAAATGTACATATTGGATTCTTTTAGTAGACAGAAGAATGTTTTAGTCTTTGAGCACAGGAGAGATATTTTAGAGGAGCAGAAAGTTATTTTAGAACAGATCTCACATTTCACAGAGCAGTTTAAACTTTCAAACGTGTTACTACTTGGATATTAGATTTTTTTTTTGCCTGACCCATTTGCTTTGGAATATCTTTCTAAGCGGCATGCTGCGTGAAAGATCAGTTATTTCAACATTTTATAGTAACGTGTAATGTTATAATATTAACTTGTCAAAGTATTTCTGCACCGTCAAAGAGAATTTTTTTGGGTGTGTATACGTTATACATTGCAACTTTCAAAGTCAGTTAATTAAAATGTCCTTTAAAACTATCAATATTCAGTTTGACAAGTGGGGTTAATTAATCTTGCAGAAAAACACTTTCCTGAATGGTTGTGTTACAGAAGAGTTTACCAACAATATTTCTTCTGCTTTAGATCTATATTTAACAGTTCACATGCTACCACATTGCCAATATTAGAACATTTGGACAAGCAACAGGATATACTGCCTAATGGAAAAAAATATTTTCACATCGGTTTATCTGAGCAAGGGGCAACTATTTTAAAACACAGTAGAAGCTGTGATGATTGCGCAATCAGAAAGATTTTTTACTGACTGGAAACACTTTAAACGTATAAGAGGCAGCTGCTGAAAGATGAAATCTATTTGGCTCGGTGAGTTTGAGAACTCGGCCAGAGGTACAAAAGTTTCCTCAACCTAGTCGCGAAAACTGCTTAGCAAACGGATGCAATAAGCCAAACAAAAATAAGGGCATGCTTCCAAAAAATAGAGCACAGTAGTACATTTTCAGAAAATGTCTTATTAGCAAATACAAATAGCAATCGCAAAAAAAGGTTTCAAGCAGGGAGACGAAACTAACTCTTTGGCAATCCATTCACAAATGATGAATAGTTACAGAATTAGGAGGACAATCAGTCACAAATTACAAGGAAGTCAAACAAGGTGGCAAATGAGAGCAAACTTTGAGGACTCCCGAAATGTAACTTTAACGTTCATAAAGGGAGGCATATCTATCAAGGCTCTAATTCCAAGTTTAGGTGTTATTTATCACACCTGATAAATAACGATACTACGGGGTACATTATGTATCGAGTGCGATACATTTCACACACTTAACCCGCATAGAACCTACATGGAACGCTGTAGTGAGGAGGTCCACGCAGAAAGGTTGTAATCCAGGATGTTTTATTCAAGTAGATAACAAGTAGTAAAGTTCTGAAGGAGAGCCGCACCAGGAGCAGCCTGTATGCTGCACAACCCATGCCCAACTGTCACTTCACCTCTCTGTGTCCCAACATTCCGAGGCTCATCAGACTCCAACATTCTATTGTGTTCAGAGCGCAGGCACTGGCTGAGAAGGTGGTGGAAAATACTTTACAATACATACGCAGAATACTACAAACGGTAAATAGAATACTGCATGATTGTCCCTGTTAGATTTCGGCAAGTGTGAACTACCAAAAAATAAAAGAGAGTAGAGGTATTTATTGCATCCGATAATTATCAGATGCATTAGATTCCTTGAAACTCGCAATTCCAACATGTGCAAACAGAGGTTTTGCATGGGTGAGATTATAATGAGCAACTCATAATCAGGACCTAAATGTGCAAGATATAGGTACCTAACAAAAGAGAAGGAGGAGAAAGAAGGGACTCTTGAGGCAAAGAGGCTCTCTCTTTGGCCATTGTGAGGAGGAAGTTTGTCGAGCATACATTCTTAGGAGAAGTGTAATAATTGGTATTATTAATGTGCCACATTCGATCTTACACTGACACAATGCATTCAGACAGTCAAAATGCATGTTTATTTTCTGGACTCCACCTTAATGCTTCTGGAATCTGTAAATCTGCTACATCTGTAGCTAGAGGTACATGTCAGAGGGTGTTATTTATATTTGTTAACACATTTCTATATGTAAAGTAATTTTAGAATATCAGAATAAAATGTAATTCCACACTAGCCTGAGAAGATGATAAAAAGGATGAATTGTATAGGGTGGCAAATTTTCCAAATGTAATAGGCTGAGAGGATGTTACCTGCATTGTTGTAAAAGCATATGCGTTCTAAAAACATTCGTGGTGAAAGGTACAACGTGATAAAAACCTTGTTGTAAAGCCTGTTTCCCTACCTGCTTATAATAATATGTGACTCCATTCCCTTCACGCTTATTACATTTTCTGGAACAGGAGGTGCTAGCATTGCCTAAACATTTAACATCAAGAAGAGTGCAATGCAAAATAAGATCGATAGGCTTGTATCTTGTTTCATGACATTTCTTGAAAATTGTGTGAAATAAAACATTTTGTAAAATAATATTTTGCTGTATTTCAAGTGAAAAACTGAACAAAAGAGTATTCCTCACATTACAAAGTCACCGGCAAGGGGATAGGATGGATTAGAAAATGTCTCCTACTATACATTTTCTGATTTTAAAATTTCTCTAGGAACACGTGCAAATGTTTCCAACCACAATATTTGTGGAATTTTATGTGATAGAAAATGAACGCATTTTGCAACTCTTTCAAATGTGACCGAAATTTCGCAAAGGCCTCATAATCACAGACTAGTGCGTCAAGACCCCTGCAAAGACCTGTAGTAATCTAACAAGCACAGAGACTTTGGAGGCCGGTTTGGATGTCCCATGACTGCCGCGCGTGCCTCTGTCATTTTATTGTAGTAGGTTCAGTGGGCATAACTATATAGCAATAGAGACAGAGCGTGGAGGGAAGTAGAGTGTAGGAGATAAAGGTGAATGGAAGAGAGCTTAAGAAAAGAGCAGAAGGATTGAGAGAAGAGAGGAGCAAGAGAGGAGAGAGAGAGAGAGAAAATGCATAAATAGAACAAAAGAGACTGAGAGGTGAGGAACAGTGGGGGCCTGGTTCAAACATTTTTGCTGGGGCTGCTTTAGTTCCCATTCCAGACCAGCACTTTGAAAATTTTATTTGAGAAGTGCGCTGGATGGGTGATTTATAACATGTCTGAAACATTATTTGGCTACAACATGGCCCCTGCCTACATCAATGTATATATATTATATTTTAAACGCCAACATATATTGTCAAGTGCAATGTCATGCCATGGGTCGTAAATTGCGGTCTACAGAACCGTGTCACGAGCCACGACTGTCTCCTTGATGCCCCGCGTTGTACAGCGTAATGCCCCAAACACTTACCTGAAACCCGAGGTGTCCTGCAACGGGCTGTGGAAGGCCATTCTTAGCTTTGCAGGTCGGGTGGGCTGAAGACATTCTTCTGCTTGGGGGCTAAGTTCTTGTTCTCTGTAGTGTTGCATCTGCCCAGAATTCCTTAGGAACAGTTTCGTCACATCTACCCATGGCGGCACTACCATGTGTTAGAGTTAGTATTTCCTTATCCATCATGGCGGTTTACTACTTTCTCTACTTCACTTCCTGTCTTTGGGTATTTAAGGGTCAGAACTGTCTTTCTCTTTCCTGCTGGTGTGTTTTCGCTCCTACTGGTGATTCTTCACTCTTGTTGGTGTATTTTTGCTCCTGTTGGTGTCTCCTTGCCTGTTGGTGGTTTTTGCTTCTGTTATTCTCTACTGAGCCTTCTTTCTTCCGATTCTGGATATCCCTTACCATGTCTGCAACATCTGAACCTTGCTTCAAGCCCTGGGGTTATCATCAGTTCTCTTCCACCTCCTGGGAGTCTCCATCAGAGGTTTTTTCCCTTTGAGGTTTTTTCCTCTTGGGAACTCCTTCTGGAGGGTACTGTCTTCTTAGACATTCTATTGTCAGCAGCACCGTGGCTACCAGAAAGAGTCACTCCTGCCTCCGGCAGACAAGAACCATCAGAACCTGGGCTTGTGGACCTTCTCATTCCTCCAAGACCACAAAAAGAAGTCTGTCCACTGAGGAACCTGACAGATTGCAATGCCCAATTTCGCGCTCAGACAACAGAAGCATGGTTGCCTCACAAGCAATACCTCAGGCGGGTCCGGTGGGTCCTGCAAAAGCTCTGGGCCAAACCATCCAGCAACAGGCTCAAGACATGCAACAGCTCCGGAATGAAATTTTGGCCCTACGTCAAGCACTTACAACCAGAGTGTCCGATGTGCCATTCATTCCTTCAACAACCCCTCGTTTTTAAAAAGATCCAAACAAACTACAATAATTTCTAGACTCACTGATGGTATTCTTCACCTTCCATCCAGCCCAGTTTACTCTGGATAGAGCCATGGTGGGGTATCTGATCAGTGCCTTATCAGGCCTGACATTAGCATGGGCGACACCTCTGGTAGGGGAAACAGCCTTAACACGCGGCTTTAAGCAAGCATGCAGTTTCCCCGCGAGCTGAACAATGCTTGCCTTAACCACGCATATGCGTGGTTAAGGCAGTCGGCATTCTAGCTGTGCAAGCGGATGAGAGAGGAACCGGAATACATGCAGCATGAAGGACAGACTGGGACATAGTTGGGTAAGCTGGACTGAGGCCTGGAGAGATGGGGGTAGGTTTTAGGGGGTGGGGCTGGTTTTGGGGCTCAGGGAGGAGGGCTGGTGTCAGAGTCGTTTTTTAGGAGCTGGGTTTTAGGGCTCAGGGCAGGTGGCAGGAAAGGGGCAGTTTTCAGGCCCAGGGGGCAGTTGGGCTGCTGCCGCGGAGTGGCGGCGGTAGATTTTAGGGGGTGGAAGCTAGTTTTAGGGATCAGGGAGGGGAAAAAGCCTTAACACGCGGCTTTAAGCATGCATGCCGTTTCCGCACAAGCTGAACAACGCAAGTCGGCATTCTAGCTGAGCAAGCGGATGGGAGAGGAACCGGAATACATGCAGCATGAAGGACAGACTGGGACATAGCTGGGTAAGCTGGACTGGGGCCTGGGGAGATGGGGTAAGTTTTAGGGTGTGTGGGCTGGTTTTAGGGAGCTCAGGGTAGGTGAAAAGAAAGGAGCATTTTTCAGATCTGGGGGCAGTTGGGCTGGGGCCGGGGTGGAGGTGGGGGGATGTATTAGGGGTGGGGCTGGTTCTAGGGCTCAAGTAGGGGGGCTGGGGTTGGAGTCGTTTTTAGGAGGCTCAGATTTAGGGCTCAGGGCAGGGGGCAGCTTTCAGGCCTAGGGGGCAGTTGGGCTGGGGCCGAGGGGAGGCGGGGAAGGTTGTAGGGTGTGCAGGCTAGTTTTAGGTCTCAGGGAGTGGGGGATCGGGTCAGAGTAGTTTTTAGGTGGCTGAGTTTTAGGGCACCGGGCAGGAGGCAGGAAAGGGGCAGTTTTCAGGCCTGGGGGCAGTTGGGATGGGGCCCAGGGGGGAGGTGGCTGTAGGTATTAGAGGGTGGGGCTAACTTACTGCTGAAAGGAGGGGCGCTGTGGTGGGAGTCATTTTTAGTGGATTGAGATTTAGGGTTCAGGGTAAGGGAAAGGGGCAGTTTTCAGGCCTAGGTGGCAGTTAGGCTGCGGCAGGGTGATGCGGAGTAGGTTTTAGGGTGTGGGGGCTAGTTTTAGGGCTCGGAGAGGGGGGCTGGGGCAGAGTAGTTTTTAGGGGGCTGATTATTAGGCTCATGGCAGGGGAAAAGAAATCAGCAGTTTTCAGGCCTAGGGGTCAGTTGGGCTTGGGCTAGTTGGGGGTAGGATTTAGGGGGCAGGCTGGTTTTAGGGCTCTGGGAGGGGGGCTGGGGTCAGAGTAATTTGTTTGGGCTAGGGGGTCAGGTTTTAAGGCTCAGGATAGGGGGTTGGATAGTTCATAGGGCTGAACTGGGTAGAATAGACCACAGCAGGGCCAAATTTTAGGGCTCATGGCAGAGGAGCAGGTGTGTGGTATTTACCACACATGTCCCTCCACCAGTCATGTCTTTACCAAGAAACTGCATGGTAATGGCATGAGTGGTAAAGGCACCGTCATGATTAGGACCCCGTAGTTCGGGCATGGCTTGTTGAGGTATCCTGGGTAAATAAAGGATGAACTGGTACATTCACCCCCATCAACAGTATGGCAGCATTAATGGATATTGCCCTGCATGTTGAACACCGACTCAATGAACGCAGATTTGAAAAATGCAAGGTCCAAGCTCAGCAAACCCCAGGAATTACTCATCTTAGTACCTGTAAGGCTGATACATCTTTTTCCTTCATCTTCAGGAGCATTGTCAGAGGCAGAACAGGAACATAGAAGGAAGCAAGGACTATATATGTACTGTGGTTCCTCTGTACACCTGATTCGCAGTTGTCCAACACACCCGCAAAAGTCTCCAGGAAATGCTAGATCCCTTCCTCTATAAGAGCGGAATGGAAAAAATGCTAAGGAAATCCTTCTATTTGTTCCTCAAGAGAACTGGTTACTTCTCTATACCTCTTTCCCTTGCATCTGTAATTAATTAATGGACAAGATGAGAAGGTGTTGGCCTTATTAGATTACCGGGCAAGTGGAGTATACCTGGACGATAGGCAGGCACAAGAAAAGCAAATACTCTGAGTTCCCAAGGAATCCCCTGAACAGGTTCAAACAGTTGATGGAACTCCATTGGTCTCCAGTCTAGTTACAGAGATGGCCACTTCTTTGCTGTTGTCCTTTGGAAAACATCAAAAGTTCCTATCACTTGACCTTATTGCTTCTCGCAACCATGTTATGATATTAAGAATTCCTTGGCTGGTCAGACACAAGCCATACATCAATTGGAAGACTCAGTCGAGCTCACTATCCCCCACGTTTGTCATCAATTTTGTTATGTTACAGAAGACTACTGTATGCCTAAGGAAATGTCCATAGCCATGGAAACTGAGTGTGGTGCCATTAGTGTCATAGAGGGAGTTTCAATAATGATCAGATGTATGCAGATATATTCTAGAAACCTAATGAAGTACCCTTACCACCTCACTGTGAGTTTGACTGCTCTTTTCCATTTCTCCACCATGGTGCCCCATTTCCTTGTTGGAAGAATGTATTTGCTTTCTGAAACAGAAAAGGAGACCCTAAGGCAGTATTTAGAGAAAAATCTCAAAAAATGACTTATTACACGCGCCTCATCTCCTGATGGAGCCTCTCTCTTTTTCTTACCCAAGGAGACCATATATCTACGGCCATGAATAGACTTTAGAGGATTGAATTGGGTTACCATAAAAGACCGGTATCCCCTACCTCTTATCAAGGATATTTTAAAATCAGTAAGAGAAGCCCAAATATTCACCAAGTTAGATCTTTGGGAAGCCTACCATCTCTTTCTCATCAAGGATGGAGATGAGTGGACGACCAACTTTAAAACCTCCTGGGGCTCTTCAAATATCACATTATGTCCTTGAGGGTTAAGTACTTCTCCATCCATTTTTCAGACCTACATGGATAACATATTTGCAGACCTGTTAAACCTACAGCAGAATATTCTAGACTAACAATGCATAATAGGAACAACTCTGTCTTTTTTAGATAGAGTCCAGATAGGATAGGCGTCTCACACAAATGAAGACTGGAATATCTTAAACAATAAGATCTGTAAATAAGACAAGACACATATTGCAATAGGAACAAGGCCTGTTCTTTAGAACCAAAGAAGTATAGCTTCAGATGTTCCATGATGCACCTATTGTGGGTCAACAAGGCATCAAATCCACATTAGAACTAGTCCTTTGTTCTTTCTGTCGTCCATCAATATGTGAGGATACTGAAGTATTTGTTACTTCTTGTCCAACCTGTGATCAAGTTAAGTCATCTCATGCAGGACTGTTTCATCCTCTAACAGATCCATCTGAACCACTGGCCTACATTGTTCACTGATTTCATTTCAGCTTTACCCCCTTCTGCATGTAACCAAGCCATAATGGTGACTGTAGACTATTCTCCAAAATGGCACATGTCACCCCTCTAAGGAACTTGCCTATCGCTAAAGAATTGGGGAAGACATTCATGCATGAGATATTCTGTCTTCGTGGTCTACACCAAGTCATTAGCTGAGATTAAGGTCCTCAATACATATCCCGGTCTAAAGACATTCCTGTAAATCCTTATACATTGAGGTAGCCCTGTCTTCTGGGTTTCATCCGCAAACCAATGGTCAGTCCGAACGGCTAAACTAAAGTCTAGAACAATGCCATTGCTGCTCTTGCAATTCAACCCAAAGTGACTAGGCCACATTACTGTCTCTGGCTGAATTTTCCTACAACAATGCAATTCATAGTTCCTGGAAAACTACACCTTTCTTTTGCTTATGTGGTTATCATCCGAAAGCCTATCCCTCAACCTCACAGACTCCTTTTTATTGCAATCAGCTGCCTCTTTTACCCAAAACATTAGAGCAATAAGACAAAAAAGTTTCTTCAACTTAAGTAAGTTAAGACAGAAAATGAAGGCCTCCTCTGGCGCCCTCTGGCAAAGTCCCCATCCAATCTAGTGGATGACAAGATGTGGATTTTTCTTGTAGCCTTCTGTCTTAAGTTGCCACGTTCCTGGAAGGTGCATCCTGTCTTTCAGACCTTTCAGTTGAAGTTTTACACTGCTGATCCCTACCAACTCTTTAGGTGTACAATGTTCTTGAAAATGAGGTCCAGGATATATGTGACTTGCCGTTCTTTCAGAACTGTTTGGCGTTTTTGATTATTTGGAAGGTGTATCCCCTTAGAAAGAGATCTTGAGAGTATGCTGCCACTGCTCATGCTTCTGCCATGGTCCACCGATTTTTCCAGCAATTTCCAGATAAACCCTGGGCCTCAGGAAGGGGACTTACTGTCACACTGCGGGTAATAAATCAACCTGCAGCTACCCCGACTCGTGGGCAGTCAGCAGAACCATGCATCCTTTGTGTGCCATGTTGTAAAGTGGAACACCCCACACACTCACCTGAACCATGGAGGGTCCTGCAAGGGGCCGTGGAAGGCCATTCTTAGCTTTGCTGGTAGGGTGGGCTGAAGGCATTATTTACCTTGGGGGCATATTCTTGTCCTCTGTAATTTTTCTTCTTCCCAGGATTCCTAGGGTAGGGTTTTGTCACAACTACCTATAATGGAGGCACTACCATGTTTTTCTGTTAGCATTTCACTATGCATCATGGCGGCTTACTACATCCTTTACTTCACTTCCTGTCTTTGGGTATATAAGGGTCAGAACTGTCTTTCTCTGTATGTTGCAACACTCTTCACTTCTGGAAGTGTGTCTTCGCTCCTACTGATGATTCTTTAGTCTTGTTGGTGTATTTTGGCTCCTGTTGGTATCTCATCACCCGCCGGTCATTCTTTCTCCTGTTGTTCTCTCCTGAACCTTCTTTCTTCCAATTCTGGATATCCCTTACCTTGTCTGTGACGAATGTATGACAAAATCTCGAATACAAAAATATCGAGATACAAAATTATCGCAACAAAAATATCTATGGCAAAAATATCGGGATCCTATCCCTAACAAGGTAAGTACAAAAACAACGAAAAAAAAATATCGAATGTCAAAAATATCGTTTTTTGTAAAATATTGTTTTATTTTAATAAAATAAAAATGTAATATTAACAAAATAATACTTATAAATGTAATAAACATATTTACAAATATATTATAATATTTAAAATTAATAAATATTGTAGTAAAAATTAATAATAATAAAGATATAATGCATAGTATATTTTTCATTAGTAATAACTCTAAATTAATTATTTTAATAACTTATAAATAAATAAAAATATAATAAATTACAAATAAATTTATATACATAAAATATTATTATAAATAACAATTAATAACAACATAAAACTAATAAAAAAACTAAATACATTTTAGATAGCGTATGAGTAAAAATTACTATTCCCACTCCAGAGAGTTCAACAGTAGGGAAAGTGTTGGATAGCATAGGGGTAACAATTACTATTCCCACTCCAGAGAGTGCAACAGTAGGGAAAGTGTTGGATAGCGTAGGGGTAACAATTACTAGTCCAACTCCAGAGAGTGCAACAGTGGGGAAACTGTTGGATAGCGTAGGTATAAAAATTACTATTCCAACTCCAGAGAGTGCAACAGTAGGGAAAGTGTTGGACAGCGTAGGGGTAAAAATTACTATTCCAACACCAGAGAGTGCAACAGTAGGGAAAGTGTTGGATAGCGTAGGGGTAACAATTACTATTCCAACTCCAGAGAGTGCAACAGTAGGGAAAGTGTTGGATGGCGTAGGGGTAAAAATTACTATTCCAAATCCAGAGAGTGCAACAGTAGGGAAAGTGTTGGATAGCGTAGGGGTAACAATTACTATTCCCACTCCAGAGAGTGCAACAGTAGGGACAGTGTTGGATGGCGTAGCGGTAAAAATTACTATTCCAACTCCAGAGAGTGCAACAGTAGGGAAAGTGTTGGATAGCGTCGGGGTAACAATTACTATTCCCACTCCAGAGAGTGCAACAGTAGGAAAAGTGTTGGATGGAGTAGGGGTAAAAATTACTATTCCAACTCCAGAGAGTGCAACAGTAGGGAAAGTGTTGGATAGCATAGGGGTAAAAATTACTATTCCCGCTCCAGAGAGTGCAACAGTAGGGAAAGTGTTGGATAGCGTAGGGGTAACAATTACTATTGCAGCTCCAGAGAGTGCAACAGTAGGGAAAGTGTTGGATAGCGTAGGGGGAACAATTACTATTCCAACTCCAGAGAGTGCAACAGTAGGAAAAGTGTTGGATGGCGTAGGGGTCAAAATTACTATTCCCACTCCAGAGAGTGCAACAGTAGGGAAAGTGTTGGATAGCATAGGGGTAACAATTACTATTCCCACTCCAGAGAGTGCAACAGTAGGGAAAGTGTTGGATAGCGTAGGGGTAACAATTACTATTCCCACTCCAGAGAGTGCAACAGTAGGGAAAGTGTTGGATAGCGTAGGGGTAACAATTACTATTCTCACTCCAGAGAGTGCAACAGTAGGGAAAGTGTTGGATAGCGTAGGAGTAAAATTTACTATTCCCACTCCAGAGAGTGCAACAGTAGGGAAAGTGTTGGATAGCGCAGGGGTTAAAATAACATACTTATAAATAAAAGCTTTTTTTAATAATAAAAATATGAACTATTAAATAAATATAAACCATTTACAATACCTATACATAATTATCAAAAACATGATTAGCAAAATATATTTAACCAAAAAAAATATTAAAAAATACAATCTTATAATATTTAATTACCAATTAATAATTAATTAACAATTTTATAACTAACAAAACAATTAATTTGAAAACATTATTACTTAATTACATTTAAATTACTTCCCACCATATTCCCCTATAAACCTACAACCCACAACAGAACACATTTATCAATTAATGAATTAATTAAAATTAATTACCAATTAATTAAAATTAATTACCAATTAATTAAAATTAATTTATGATTCCTACTAATTAATAATTAATTCAACATTATTAAATTACTTCCCACCCTATTCCCCTATAAACCCACAACCTGCTACAGAACATATTTATCAATTAATCAATTAATTAAAATGAATTACCAATTAATTTAATTTAATTACCAATTAGTTAAAATCAATTAATAATAACTACTAATGAATAATTAATTTAACATAATTAAATTACTTCCCACCCTATTCCCCTATAAACCCATAACCCGCTACAGAACATATTTATCAATTAAAATGAATTACCAATTAATTAAATTTAATTACCAATTATTTAAAATTAATTAATAATAACTACTAATTATTTTAACATAATTAAATTACTTCCCACCCTAGTCCCCTATAAACCCATAACCCGCTACAGAACATATTTATCAATTAATCAATTAATTAAAATGAATTACCAATTAATTTAATTTAATTACCAATTATTTAAAATTAATTATTAATAACTACTAATTAATAATTAATTTAACATAATTAAATTACTTCCCACCCTATTCCCCTATAAACCCATAACCCGCTACAGAACATATTTATCAATTAATCAATTAATTAAAATGAATTACCAATTAATTAAAAATAATTACCAATTAATTAAAATAATTAATAGTTCCTACTAATTAATAATTAATTTAGCATAATTAAATTACTTCCCACCCTATTCCCCTATAAACCCACAACCCACTACAGTACTAAAATACAAAATTTTATTAAATTACATAAAAAAATTACAAAACATAATAAATACATGATAATACACACAAAAATTATTAAAAAATTGATATAAGTAACATCGAAATTATTTACATCGATATTACTGACATCGATATTTAAAACTTCGATATTACTAATATCGATATTAAAAGTGTCAATATTACTTACCTTCTATATTATGTCCCTTCGATATTTAAACTTCGATATAATTGTATATCGAAATTTAAATCTCAATATTTTGTCTGTGCACCGTCTGTGACATCTGAGCCTTGCTGCAAGTCTTGGGGTCATCCCCTATACCAGTTCTTTTCCTCCTCCTGTGAGTCTCCAGTCCCCATCAGAGGTTTTTCCCTTCAGGTTTTTTTCCTCTTGAGAATTCCTTCTGGAGGACACTGTCTGCTTAGGCATTCCATTGTCAGACCTTCCCATCGATCCAAGACCACGAAAATAAGTCTGTTCACACAAAAACCTGACAGCAAGCACTTCAAAACATCTGATTTGTTGGCATCAGTACTTTGATGACATTTCCCACAATCATAAGTGTATAAAGAGAAGCACTATTAAAATTCGATGAATAACTCAATTTAGTTTACATGTTAATGAAGTTTAGCTTAAATATTGGGTCCCAACAGTTGACTCTCTGTTAATGTATTGGTGGATAAGGAATAATGTGTTGCTAAACTTCATAAAAAGAATAATCTTTCTTCATCCTACTAGCAACCAACCACCAAGAGTCTACCACTGTGTCAAATAATATGGATAACAGGCCTAATTAAAAAAACTAAAAATACTCTTAGAAAGAGACAGAGAGCAATCGAATTACCCAATATCACTACTAATAACAGTAGAGAAAATAAATGTTAAGTAGGACTCCCCACACAAATATTGCAAAATATTGTGATCAACATCTCAAACCATGCAGAATTAATTAGTACATTTTCAACAGTGTCTTCAAGTGCAGACACTCTGAAACTGAATGATATCTTCAAGGGAGTGTGGCTGTTGTTTACACATATGGCAGGAATCTTCAAGATCAAAAAGAATCTTAGGAAAGCTGATAAACAACACCACATGATAGAATGATAAACAGTGAGATCAAAGAAAAATGAACCATATCCCTTTTCATCTATTATGAATTGTGATAATGTTATAAGAGGGGATGTCCATCAATACTTACAAATGACAATATATTAGGATCTGTCACTTCTTTAAGGAAACAAGTATGTATGTAGTTTATGCAATTAAATACCTGTTTGGGATTTATTATATAGTACAGACAACTAGGGAGGCATATCAGAGGTCACACGTAACCAATCATCACCGATTACACAACGTTTCCATTAGTACCACCATTCAATTTATCAAATAAAATTTTACATTTTGGGTACAGTGTCACTTTAAAGAAATAAGGTGATCAAGTAAAATTATTACAAAAACATAAAATGTGATGGGTTGAATAATATTTGAACATGTGTCAAACGATATTGGATAAATGTTTTGAATTACTAATCTTTTTAATTGCAAAGGGTGCTTTAGATCAGTTCTCTTCAGTCATAAGTTTTTTTGGGTCTGTCTCCTTCAGTCATTTTTGCAACACGGTGCAAATCAAACCCCAAATCAGATGTAAAGGGTATTTCTCTTTCACAATCATCCTATTGCAAAACACAAACTGCAATTAGTGTAATAAAAAATATTTAGGTCTTCTTAATATTCACCTCCAGACTACCATTGTATCACTGCTGTCTACTGTACAATGATCAGAGCCCCACTCCCTTCTGTGCTCAGCCATCCAGACCGCCCTCTGGGTGAGGGGAATGCATTACAATTTCCTACAGGTGGAGGTGAAGCTTGAGCGCTAGTAGCAGAGGCATACCACATTAACCATGGAAATAAAAATTATATTAATAAATTAAATAACGTATTGGAGGTCCACGGGGAGGGGGGTTGGCGTTTGGGTGCCAGGTACTATGACCAACCAGCTGCTGCACACAGCCAAATGGTGTGCATAGTGGGATTGATTGATTGCAGGGTCTGGTTGCACCCAACTCCCTTCCTGTGCAGGGAGGAAGGCTATTTGCAGTGGGGGTTCACCGCACGTAGGGCGGATGCCACACTCTGCAGGCGATTTGGCTGAACATGATCAATACACCCCAGAAATTCACTGAAAAATAACAAAGGTTAAATAGACATTGTAATTAGGCATGTTCTTAAGATTACATGCTAAGTAAAAAAACTAAATTAGAAATTCACTGTGAAAAACCAAAGGTTAGCATAGCATTATCGATTAAAATGGTAATAAGGCCTTCGCGTACAACCTAGAAATTCACAAAAAAAAATTAATGTGACATTATTATATTTGGGTGCTGAAATAACACAAAAACTAATGTTTAAAAACAAAAACGTCACTGAAATTCACTGGTTATAGTTTACTGAGCTAACTTTAGCTTGTGCCCACTTCATGCACTGCTTAACACCTCACATATTACATCACTCATGACATGTTGAATGGCATAATTGATGAGATCACTCATCACATTTCAAACGAAGTAGGCTCAGTCACTAGAAACCTCATGTTATTAGGTTTCCAACCTTCGCCCTGGCATTAACTGTATCCCTGATGAAGAAAGGGGTTTCACATTACAAAGAGAAAATGAGCCAGGTACTGTTATGGATTCATACACAAGCACAGTTGTGTAATTTTAGCTCTCACCTTACACATCACAGAAACTTTGTTTTTACATTTATTTGACCATATACTCTGTGTGCCTAACTTTATTGCCGTGACCTGAAGCGTCCAAATGTACTTCTGAGGTATATTCACTTTAGAAAACTAGACTCATGAACGTGTGCGCATTAATGTTTGTCTTAGTCATGAAAACATATATTTCTTGTTTATATTTACACTTATATCTCAAGCCTTATTGCATTTATTTGAAGTATATTGCCATGAAGACATAATCATTTTGCAGTTATTTTGAAGTTATGGTGCCTCTATAGTCATGTATTCAAAAAATGCACATTGAAATTGCTTAGCTAAAGTTAGCTTCACTAGGCATTTTGGTTCTTAACATTACATTTATTTTTCCTGGCTCTGCATGTTCTTTTCCTTTGCAGGTGTGTTTTCGGGATTTTATAACAAGAGAAAGGAGTGTTGTGTATTACAGATAATGAGGCCTGATAAGGAAATCTTGGCAGGAACATGGACAGCTAACAAGCTGAAAAAGACTCTTATTCACTGCATATCAGTAAGGTACCCAAGGTCGCAACAGATGTCCATGTTCATGGGATGGGAAAACGAACTGATGTTGCCAATATCAATGATGGGAAGAGCAGAAACAGTAGTCTGCAAGTGGCTTCAAATGGGATGATGGCTTCAGAAACTTGATAGGATTCATTTGTGTTCACCCGTGATCAGAGCAGACCCCTACAGGATTTTGAGCAAAGCAGATCCCTTTTGGAAATTGAGAAGTACAGACCTCTCGGTTTCCCTTTTATTCTTGGATGCGTGTGGCATTACGCTTACACATTTTCCTGTTTTAGAAAACCTCTTGTGAAGTTTTCGCTATGCTGACACTTTCCTGCGCATTTCTAAATCTCCCGGAGATTTTTATTCTGAATTATCCTCATCCTAAACTTAGAGTCAGATTACATGACTTTAGACCCTATTCATGTTTAGGAAGGAGGAGCTGAGTTTCTTAATAGATCACTAATTCCAACATTTTGGTATCTTTAGTTCTGACTGTCATCACTGTATGCTTTATGCTATTGAGTAGGAACTTGCTTTGCCTTTAGTTTGCTTGCCCTAATTGTTTATATTTATAACATGTTCGTTTTTGCATTTACTGGATTGATTATTAACTTGTAATAAACCCACTTAACTTTAGTTATCAATTCCTGGTCCGTATTATGTGGCCAAATGGGTTACAAGAACTTTAAATTGTTGATTTGAATGTGGACGCAATTTTGCCTCTCAATCAACCAGAAAGGGCTATCAGGTGAGAAATGGTAACAGCTTCCTGCGTACTCCCACCCGTTTAATTTCAACCCCCACTTCAGTGTTTGTCACCGATCCCACTCGAAAATGATATCAGCAATCAGCCGCAATAACAATCCTGTTACATTCTGGCACCGTTAATTGATCTGAATGGTTTGCTAAGCAACAATTTTCTCAATGCTGATAGCCTAAATTATGCCAATTATTTATTTTGGATTAATTACCCAACAGACGGAATCTCATTTTCACTGCATTCCCGGGGGAGAGGCAAAACAGACACCTCATTACAGTCCTCCTCAAGTGTTTGTGTCTCGCATAACCCAGCAGAAGTGTACATCACCGTTTCTGGCAAACAACAGCATGCAGGCGTGAGCCAGTGAGTCCTTCATGCACAACATGGAAACCGGATGTCCTAAAGCAAACCGAAAAAATAGACGAGAGATCCGCCCAAATATAATATTAGAAAACAGGAAACGGAAGTCTAAAACTAGCCAAGGGAACTACACAGCTATAGTTTTCAACTCCCTGCCTCTTCTCCTTGGCAGCAGCGAAGGATGTGATTGTTACTCTTTTTATTGTAGGATTGGCACAAAAAGCATTGAGGGTAAAAATTAGAAACCTGACATCTGTAACATGCACTTTTGCTTTTATAGGTAGAAAAATCTCCACAAAGAAAGAGAACTTAGATGAAAACTCCTTTTCACCCAAAATATTAGTCCTTGTTTATAAAGATACTCCTCCCCATTTTCCTTTAGGACCCTGCATTTTTGAATTTATTATTCTTGTTAATGTTTTCATTTTCTTTTGATTTCATAATCACTTTTGTTCATATTATGTTTTCATTTTATGCTCATTGACAAGCCACGGTTTCTCCTCGGCCAGCCACGTATGGAAATTGTTCGGAACTGCTGTTTGAATGTGGTTTTCAGTGTGAGCTAACAGGCTGCTTGTTTAGTAATTATATTCGAATCACAAATATTTTTCTTTGAGGAGACCTGGCACAGTACTGAATTACTGCGGAATTTCCAGAGAAAGTCACACCTCAGCATAGAAAAAAATATTTGTGAAATCAGGCTGCTTTGTTTGTTACCTAGCAATGGGCTGTTGAGGACAAAATCTCAAAAAATGTAAAATAAAAGAGCTCGTACTCTACTGGGGAGCCCTGCTACGGGAAACAGACTTTTCTTTGCTATTTTTGATGTCCGAATACATCTAGTCGAATTTATTTACAGACCAGGCCCAATCATTGGCTTAACAAGGAAACAATGGACCCTAAAACCAGCAAGAAATATTGGGTGATTTTACTCCCTGTTAAGTGCTAAAAGACACTCGGACTTGGAATGCAAAGGGCCCCTCACACTCCAAGACCCCGGTGCCACTGCGCCTTCTGTACCTCGAAGGCAACACCCCTGGGCACAATAGTATTGATTGACGTACATGAACTTATTAACCAGGCACTCATTACGTTTTTTTTTAATAGCAGAGCCTAATTGCATAGAAAGGATTTAATGTTGCATCATCTCTGATGTGTTCACCAGCCCGGCGGGGGCAATCCGCCCGCCATCCTCAACAAAATGACCCCCGCCACATTAGGATGGCTGGGGGGCCGCGGCGGACGGAAAGTCGGTCCGCCGCATTTTCCGCCGGTCGATTTCGCGACCGGCGGAAAAAGTGCTTTTCAATGGTGGCGGTGTCTGCGAGACACCGCCCACCATATTACGATGAGGGCGGTCCGATGTGGATCATGCGGTCTTTACTTTGGGGGCCCGTTGCAGGCCGCCATGGTGAAGGTGAGGTGGGGGGTGCACATGGGGGGTACCTGTGGTACCCCCCTGCATTTACATACACAATGCGGCAGGCGCCGCGCGGTGGCATCCGCTTTGTGTATGCAAATGCATAACATGCATTTTTAACATTGCGGCGGGGGCTGGTATAAACACTGCCCGCCGCAATGTTACAAATGCATGATGCACCCGCCAGTGTGGCGGGCGCATCATAATGTGCATGGTGAGACCCCCACTCAGATTGCGGGTGGTCCTGTTTTCCACGAGGATGGCAGGCGGCAAAGTCAGCCCGCCATCCTAATGTGCCCCTTAGTTTCCATTTAGTACGACCTGGTACAGTGATGCGCTTTATAATATGGTATGGATGGCGTTTCTACTGCCCATCTCAACAGTGCTATTTATCGATCTTGCAAAATTGAAGTTCTGAGTTGGCCCTGCTAGGTTTTAATTTGTGATTTAGCAAGTTACACAAACATCTCAATAGTGAGCACTTAAATCGTCAAATTATGTCATCGTCTTCTGACAAAAGAAGTATAATGTATAAGGCAAAACGTGTTAGGGTTCTTGTCCCTGTGGTAAAATGTTAGGTAATAAATTGTGACAGCAGCTGTCAGTTAACAAAACGTAAAAGTCACTAAGAGGTGCAAATGTGGTGTATTGTTTCCGATCAATAGTAGCTAATGGATCAACTGTTCCCAAGGCTACCATGACAATTGGATGGTCATTTATTATTAATATTATTATTAGCCTTATAGTGGGCTATGCTAAGCGCAGGATGTAACATTTGTCACCAAAGCTTTAGTAAATGGTAACAAGCACCTAAAGCAATAAATCAGTGTCTGTCTCCCTTTACCCCAAGGATTTGTGAAGCTCATAAATGCTGTGAACGTTATATGCATGGACGTCATTTAGGGGTCGCCAGGGGTAGCAGCTGCTAGAAATGGCATACTCCTTACTACCAGTGGCATACCTCATAATGATGGTGCTTCCCTGCAGATAGTGACAAGGGAACCCTGAGTCTCCCATATGTCAGAGATATTCATTAACCTTGACCTAATTGGGGGTCTTCTGAAGCCTCGGGGGAGGGGCACCTGAAGAGGTGGAGACCATATGCACCACAGGGGCTTCAGTGTAATGCCCCAGTTTGCGACCCCTGCCATATTGAGGCAGCTTCATTAGCAGAAGCATAACACAGCATTTTAAGGTCCTTGTTTACAGTCTGCTTTTTCTAAGGTAGATCATATGTACACAGAAATAAGAATAGCTAGGAGAACCCTGATCATGCTTAACAAAGGTGATCAAACTTGCCTGAAAGGCTGTATTAACCCCTTCTTTATTTCGCAGTATTTTTTCCACTACAGAGGTGCCTTTCTGAAATTTGCCTACATAAATAAACCTTGATTCATATAGGGAATATAGTCCTGATAGGCCAGTGGGTTTATCATCTGCTTTGCAGATCTCATTATATCTCGTAGTCACAGATTATGTACCAGCATATATCAGGATATACTATTTTCACAAGACAAGTATGCCATTGGGGCAAAGATTCAGTGACTTCACTTCCTATAATGCCAAAAGAGTTATATGTCATGTGATGTCACTTTTTATGATGCCATCGCATGGCACAAAGTGCAAAAGATGTCTTGCTGCTACCCCTCGCATTTTGGTGACTCGACATCATTGGTTGTATGTTGGCAAAGTTTATTAAAAATAAAAAAGTACAATTCACACAATCTCAAGAGAACAGACAGGAAAAAGGAGGTGTATCTAGGCCTTGTCGTCGAAGAACAACCTCTCCAGGTTTTGGCCTCAGCCTAGCTGAATGGGACCAGAAAAAACTTAAGACTTGACTTTCTTAGAAGGGATTGACATTTGTCCAATCAGTTCTGGTAACATTTTCAGGGCCATTGTATGTTGTTTCATTTTCAGTCAAACTGAGATGTAACCCAAGAAAGGAGAGGACTCGATCTTGCATCCAGGATGGGGTCCTGTTGATGTTAGAAAGTGGTCGTTTTCAGCTTTCGTAATATATAAATAATGTCATCGTTCAACAACTCAGGCTTCTGTTTGCACAGATGCCAGAACCACAAGTAATGTAGAGTTTATTGCACAAGATAAATATCAGGTGAATTCTGTCAAAAGTTACTGAGGGAAAATGCACAATAGCTACTGGAACAGGCGGAATTTGGTAAAGCATGCACTGAATTCAGCATGTTATGCCTCATTTCAGAGTTTGAACTCAAACTGGAGTATTGACTGAACCTGTGAAACACCTCACCCCACAGTGACTGCATCTACTAGAGCTGTTCAATACTCTCCCTCTCTTGTACTGGGAGCCACAGCACATTTGCCGGATTAGCCTAAAGGGGAATTAAGTCTTTGAATTCTGAGTGATGAACTTTGAGTGATTCCCAAGAAGTAATAGCTGTTTGGGCTGATGAAGTACCAAGTTGATCTGGGGTCTGCATTTTCTCCTGTGTCACCTTCCACAATTATTATAGCATATTGTGCTCTGAAAACAAAACCAGATTCTTCAAAGAGCTATCATATTTCATGCTTTGCATACTTTTGTCCTTGCAACTTTTAGTAACTTGGCTCGTGGATAGTTCCAGCCTTAACATAATTTCCATAATTCCTCAAGTTTCAATTGCCAAAATGTGGCCCAGACATGTTTTACTGGATTCAACCCAAAGCTCAACTCTTCTCCCCTGTAAGACTTAAGCGATAATTTTTGTCTCTATCTTGTTTAGAGACAAAAATTATCGCCGCACATCGGCGATTTTTATCGCAGATAAACCTTGCTATTAACAAGGTTTATCGCAAATGCGATAAAAAACGGCCGAAATGCATGAATATCGCTGAAAAGCCAGCGATATTCATGCATTATCGAGCAAATGCTCTTAGCCATGTTATCCACCTCCCATTGGATAACATGGCTAAGAACTGCTCAGGGCAGGTGTTAGCTTTTGGAGATATTCCCGCTTAGCGCGAATATCTCCAAAAGTTGGTAATAGGAGATAGCGATGTTAGCGACTGTTTTCAGTCTCTAACATCTTGGCACGCCCACTTTGCATCTCATTAGTGATAAATATCACTGACATGCAAAGTGGGGCCCAAGATGGTCGCTATCTCCTACTAGCTGTCGCTAACTGGTGTTAGCGACAGCTTGGTAATAGGGAGATAATTTTATCTCCGCTTTCTTGGCTTTTAAAGCCAAAAAAGCGGAGATAAACCCCCTTGATAATATGCCCCTTAATTCGTTCCTTTGTACTCTTCCACAAACACTTAACTATCTGTGAAATAAACATTACCAAATTACCCTATACCTGAACTCTTCCTTTCACTCAGTATTGATTTTCTCTCTTGCAAAAACAAAATGGACTGACACAGACTCTCTGGAGTAGATCTAGAAGGAATGAGCAACGCTGCAGTTACATAAGGGGGCATATTTACAAACAAATGTGGGAGCTCGGTGCTTCTGCAAATTTGGCAACGCCACGCTCCGACATTTTTAAAACGCAGGGATGTGCCGTATTTACAAGAAAACGGTGCACCCCTGTGTTTCCCCAAGGATTAGCGCAAAAAAGCTGTCTAGCGCCAGCGCAGACACCCTGCCGCCATGTTGTAAGGGTGTCTGCGCTGCAGGGGTGATAGTTTATGTGCAGGAAGAGACACTTTCCTGCAAATAAACAATCAATAATGGTTATTTGCTCTTTCTATGTGTGCTGCAAGAATTTCCCATGTGTGCTGCAACATTTTTCTCAATGCTGATAGCCTAAATTATGCCAATTATTTATTTTGGATTCATTACCCAACATACGGAATCTCATTTTCACTGCATTCCCGGGGGAGAGGCAAAACAGACACCTCATTACAGTCTTCCTCAAGTGTTCTATGTGTGCTTGCAGAATGCATCACACATAGAAAGAGCAAAAACATGTGCAGAAATTTGTAATTTCTCCTCATATCGCCATTCTATGGCCAGGTATTAGCTGGCCTTAGTTTTTGGCGATGCCCCAGCCTTGTAAATCTAGGGCAGAATCAAAAAGCAATGGGTTCTGCGGTGGAATACCGACTGCAGCATCCATTGCACACCCCTGTGCCGCAGGGGACGCTACGGAAAGGGGCATGTTTACAAGGTGGCATCACGTTAAGTGGCTTGTCGCCACCTTGTAAATATGGGTAATGGTGCAATACCACCGGAGTGTCAAAGAAAGTGATGCTCTGGTGGCAAAAGGGACTCGTAAAAATGCCCCAAAGTGTCACCAACTCTGGGGAGGGTATTTACTTTCCACTTCTTGAGGCACATGACACTCCAGGAGGCATTTCATGGGTGGTACCTGGTAGCTACAGAAGAAGCATCCACATTTTTTGGCACACAGTCTGATCTACCATGATAGACCAGGCTTTGTGTCAAAAACAAAATGCCTCCTTAAAGCAGGCATATAGTTGAAGAAATGTGTTTATTTGTCCAACCATTTTACATATTTTATGTGTGCTGTACTGGACAGCACGCATCCAAAGTGTGAAATGTTAAAACAAAATAATCTAAGCATAGGATTTTGTATTGGTAGGGTACACTTCCAGTCCAAAATCTATGCTAGACATCACATTTAGACCTTTGCACAATGGTGAAAAGGTGTACATGTGTCGCAAGGTCACCTATTTGTGCGTCAGCATTGGTGAAAAGAGTAGCAACCGGCATTTTTTTAGCAAGCATTGGAAAGGTGATGTGTTCGAATAGTTAGAGCTGTTGTCTATGGAACTGGAGATTCAGGTTAAAATCCTGGCTTTGGCACTAGGCCCAGCACTGTGTGATTACAATCTTCATTATTAAATACACTTCTAAATCAATTAAAAATTAATTAAAAAAACTAATCTACATAACAACTAATCTATTAAAAATTGTACAGAATAAATCCAAAATTCAAATAAATATTAAATTGCCATAAAAATGTATTTGTTAAAAAGATATAATTTGACTAACTTTCCACACATTTGCCCTACAAACTATGAATTCAGTTACACACATCAATAGTTAGAAGTATAACTCTCTTATCCACATTAACTCCTTCCTGGAAAGGGTTACGGTGATCCATCAAGGGGCATCCCAAAACACATTTACACCATGGAATTTTCCATGGGAAAATTGAACAGCAATACAGAAGAAATGGCTCAACAGAATTACACCATATTTGGCAGAAATCTTTCAGAGGTCTTCAACCAGAAAGTGTGCTATTTGTGATTTGGTGTAAATCTGTTCAGTCGTTTTTGAGAAATTAAGGTTCATAATTTATGTATATTTCATGCAGTGGAGGATCCGTTGACCTGGCAGACAGAAAGATAAGATCTGATTGGCTGCAAGGATATCAACAAAGATGTTGTGGCAGACATTTTAATCTTGGGGACTTAGTCTCCGTGTCCTGCACAAATAAAAAAAAATACATAAACTTTCCACTTCTAAATTAATTTGTGTTATTGCAAGAGGTTGACTTCAATTTATGAAAGTTATGAATGAGAACAGCCCTGAACTTGTCATTGAAGCTTATTATTCACTCGAATTACAGCTGACTGCATGTCAAAAGAGAGAACATTCTTTTTCCACCTACCCTTTTCAGGTTTGTTTGCCTGGCCGAGAGATAAGGGAGGTGGATCAACAACAGCCGTAATAAATAATCTATTCAACCAAGTGACAATATAACACTATTATGAATCTCTACACACCTGCTCAAGAGCATATTCAGATAATGGACTTTAAGATGGGAAGAACATTGGTTGTGTTTATGGCTACTGAGCAGATGTTGAATATGCCCCAAGTGAGTCAATCAATCAATCAATCAATCAGGTGTTTATATAGCGTGCTACTCACCTGTGAGGGTCTCAAGGTGCGGGGGGGTTGGGGGGCGGCTCCGGATCAGTCAAAGAGCCAGGTCTTGAGGTCCTTCCTGAATGTGTGCAGGGTCGGGGAGCGTCTGATTTTCACAGGGAGCTTGTTCCAGGTTTTCGGTGCGATATAGGAGAAAATTCTCTAGCCGGTTCTGTTTCTGCGGATGTGGGGAACCTCTGCCGGCCGAGGTCGGCGGAGTGGAGGTTCCTCTTGGGTACGTGGAAGGTTATTTGGGTACAATGTTGTTTGTAGGCATGGGGGAGGAGTTTGAAGGTGACCCTCTTTTCGACAGGGAGCCAGTGGAGGCCTCACAGGTGTTGGGTCATGTGCTCGTGGCACGGTGGCCCGAGACAGTGTCTGGGCAGGGCGTTCTAGATGGTTTGGAGTTTGTGTAGAAGAGTTTTGTTGACTCCGGCATAGAGGGCGTTGCCATAGTCCAGTCTGCTGGTTATGATTGCATGGGTGACAGTCCTTCTGCAGTCGGGGGGATCCATTTGAAGGTCATACGGAGGATGCAAAGGCAGTTGACGCTGATGGAGGTGATGGCGTTGATCTGGCAGTTCATGGAGAGGGAGGAGTCAAGGATGATGCCGAGGTTCCGAGCGTGTTCAGTAGGGGTTGGGTTGGCTTCTTAGAGCAGAGGGCCACCAGTTGTTTTCCCAGGCGGTGGTGCAGGGTCAAGGATGAGGACCTCGGTTTTCTCTAGGTTTAGCTTCAGGCAGCTGTCCTTCATCCAGGCTGCCACATTCTTCATTCCTTCCTGGAAGCAGAGTCTGGTGTCTTCGGGATTCTTCGTGAGCGAGAGGATGAGCTGGGTGTCGTCAGCGTAGGATACAAAGCTGAGCCCATGCTGTCGGACAATGGCAGTGAGGGGGGCCATGTAGATATTGAAGCGCATGGGCCTGAGTGATGATCGCTGGGGTACTCTGAAGCTGGTGTCTGTGGGTTTGGAGAGGAAGGGAGGGAGTCGGTTCCTCTGGGTTCTGTAGGAGAGGAAGGATTGGATCCAGTCGAGGGTGGCTCCTTGTAGTCCCACATCGTGAAGTCTGGCTGCGAGCGTGTGATGTGAGACGGTGTCAAAAGCTGCGGAGAGGTCTCGAAGGATGAGGGCCGCGGTGTGTCCCTGATTCAGTAGCATGCGGATGTCTTCGGTGGCAGTCAGGGGGCAGGTCTCGGTGCTGTGGTTGCTGCGAAATTTAGACTGGGAGGCGTTCAGGATGGAGTTCTGTTCTATGAAGGCGGGCATCTGGGTGTTTACTATTCTCTCTGTGACTTTGGCCACGAACGGGAGGAGAGAGATGGGTCAGTAGTTTTTCAAGTCCGTAGGGTCGGCCGTTGGTTTCTTGAGGAGGGGTTTTACCTCTGCTCATTTCCATTCATCTGGGCAGATGACTGATCTGAGGGAGCCGTTGATGGTTCGTCCTAGTTCGGGTGTGATGACGGCGGCAGCCCTGTGGAATATGTGCAGTGGGCAGGGGGCCGTTGGGGATCCTGAGTGGGTTTTCTTCATGGTCGCGGCAATGAATTAGACGGTAGCGGAATCCCAGGACGTGATGGTAGGCTTATTGGCGGCGGTGGGTAGGGGGTGGTGTTCATCGTTGGTTCGCTGAAGTTGTCGTAGAGGGCCTTGATCTTCAGATGGAAGTAGGAGGTAAGCTTGTTGCCGAGTTCCTGGGAGGGTGTGACGTCTGTCGCTTCGCAGGTGGGTTCGGCGAACTGCTGTATGACGGTGAACAGTTCCTTGGCATTGGTCGCATTGGTCTGGACTTTGTCTCCTATGAAGGCCCTTTTGGTGTCTCTTATGCATTGGTGGTAATCCTTCAGGGCGCTCTTGTGGTTGTTCCGTGATTCCGTGGTTTTCAGGTTTCACCAGATTTTCTCTCTGCGTCTGCAGGAGCGTCTGGCTTCTTGAAGTTCTATGGTGAACCAGGCGGCTTTTAGAGGGCATGGTTTGGCGGGGCGAAGGGGGGCGAGCTTGTCAGCGCAGCAGGAAACCCAGCGATGAAATTCCCTGGCTGCAGAGTTGGTGTCAGTCGTGGTGATGGGGGGGGGGGGGTTTGACGGAGGGTGGTGCTGAGGAGTTCCTCTGTGACCTTGCTCCAGTTCCTTCGTGGCGGGCGTGGAGGGTGTCCATCAGGTCCCAGATTTCTACGTCCTCTAAGTCCAATGGCTCCAAATTCTAGCATTTTTCCCCATGAGTCAGTTGCCATCTGAGGGCCAAGACCAGATCTGTCTATATCACAAACTGTAGTGTTTCTGAGATCGCAAGTCAGGAAGGTCCCAATGTTGCTGTTAATAGGAGTAGTGTTAATCTGATGTATTAAATTTTAGAAAGACCCCTTACATATGCTCTCCTCCTGTATCTATAGGTTCTTCCTTTGGGTCAATATAGAAAGGGACAAGGAGCAGTGGGCATTCTGCACCTGTAGGACGAAAGAGGCAGCCTCACTGGTCACTCAGCCCATCCCAGCCCCAGGCATGCCATGAAAGGCTTTGTCTAGGCTATTTGCATCTATGCAAATCTTTTGAGCATGTGGTCACATGTTGACCAGGTCTTTCTGGGAAAGACAGAAGATATTCTGCTCACAGAATTAGCATGGGCAAGTGAAAAGAAGCATGTTCATTGAAGTCTAAAGGGAAAACCAATGAGTGGCTCCAGACAGGAAAGCTCCCTCCCTTGTAGAGAAAGAAAAGCCCAATAAACTTCTTTCTCGCCACATAGTTGTATCATAAATATAATTCACGTCCACATTGAAAGTATTTTTCCACTAAAAGGAGGGTTACCACAGATTTACACAGCACAACTGCTGAAATAGTTTGGCTCAAATGACTCTACGGGGAACCTATCTTAACTGGTAGACTGTCCGTAGGTTGTTGGAAATTGCACCCAATCGAGCCTGTAGAGCAGGGGGTCACGTGAGCTGGGTAGATCATTTTTAAGGGTACGGTGTAAATGAAATGTAGGTACTCGCCTAATATCTGGGGCAACAATATTTTCGATGGGCTTTTACTGTGCCCGGTTTGACCGCTTACATCTAAATCAATTTTCCATGCTAAACACTGATCATTAGGGCAGTAAAGTTCGAATACCTAAAAAATTTGATCAGCGGGCTAGTAGCAAAACAGCACCTTTTCATAGTTCGCGCTCTCATCAATCTCTTACCTGCAACCATCTATCGCCAGAGCCATGTACTTGCTCCAGAGTCTCATAAGATTTGCACGTTTTCGATGTATGGCAATATAAATATCGTTTTTGCCGGCTATCTCCTGGTGTTCAGTCTTGACCAAAATGTCCAAGCAACTTACTGGAGTGAGAAAGAGATTTATCTCTTAATTACGAAAAACAGATTTATCTCTTAATTACAAGTGCTACGTTCTCACAAACACGGTACAGCAGTCCTGGAAATTGAAAAATGTGCCAGACTGATTGTTAATGACACTTGCCCGGTGTTTAGATTCAGATGCAGGTTTCAATTAAAATTGCTGACACTGAATTTCGTATGGGAATACCCCAAGATAATATAGTTTTTATTTCTTTTTTTCTAATTTTATAAATAATGCATTAGGCTGCACTTCATGGTCAACACTTACAGTTCCTTCTTAGATGGGTAAGAACTGCACTTTTCATTTTTATAAATAACTATTAAACTTCACAGAGGAAAAAGAAATGAAAAATATATACAGATGTAATACTTAAAGGCTATAGTTTAGTCCCTACCATTGTGCGGCATAAACCTCTTGGAAAGGATCAGTGAAGCGAAATATGCAAGGATTTCCCCAAATTCAAATACATCTCAATGCTTATCAGATTATTCTCATTGTTGGGCTCCTGTGTGTTGAATTGGCTTTCTGCAGGTCATACAAAGCAGGATAAATGCTTTCTCTTTGTGATGACAAAAGTGCGCCTGACTGTTTCCTTACCATTATAAAACGAATGGGTTTAACAATGTTGCATAATAAGGATATGTCAGCCTGCCATGGCTTTGTTCAGCAGGTTTGAACTTTCAAAGCATTCCCATTTAGTCTGTCAGTAATCCATTCTTTAACAGAAAAAAATCCTTACACAAGTGCAGCAGTCATTATATTTTAAATGTGGACCATAGTTAATAAAATGTTGTTTATGAACCACTTATAACTCTATATTTCTTATGTTTAGTCATGCCATGTTTTGTTTTGTCTTGTCATTGTAATAATACTGTATTTATCTTGATGTGAAGTTGACGCTTGCCGGAGGCTGCTTCAAAACTCTTAAAAGTGATGATGTGAAAGTAACAGGACGTAAGAGTTATAAATGGGGTTTCTGGTTAGCAGAGGTATGCACCACTACTCTAGTCAGGGTAAGCTAGAAACACACTAAAGGATAACCTGTGATCACCCTCTGGTAGCTTGGCACAGAGCAGTCAGGATTATCTAAAGAGGCAATGTGTAAAGTATTTGTGCAACACACACACACACACACACAGCAACATAATGCAAACAACACAAAAATACACCACACAGGTTTAGAAAAATTGATTATATTTATATCAGTAGAACAAAACCAAAACGACAAAAATCCTATAAGTAGAAACACAGCTATTAATTTTTAAAGAATAAATACAAAAAGTAGTTCTTTGAAGCAAATAGCACTTAGGGTTACCTGAGGTTGTGCTGGACAGGGTTGAATCCAAAGTTCAGGCCAACCAAGATGGAGGGCAGACCAGCTACTGGATTCACACAGGTCACGCTGTAAAAATAACTTGGGTGAAGCAAGAGCCGGCGTCAAAAGACTTGATGCGTCAGTTCCGATCCACGCAAGTGATGAAGACTTCATCGATTAACCCCTTCATGATGTAGGCACTGCAACATCATCGAGCCACACTGTCTGTCGTCGTCACGCTACACCGTCCATCAAAATGATGTCGTTGATCGACTCCTCAGTCAGATTACAAGGGCAATGTATTGGTTCGATCAGCTCAAAGTCATTACTACATCCATTTTAATGGTTCTGGACAGAGGAAATCTTCTTTCAAGGGACCAGGACTGGATTGGCACCACTTGGCAGGGCATGACTCACAGATGGCAGAGTCCTGGTGCTGTTGTAGAATTGAAGGACGTCTTTGATGGCCTAGAGACTTCAGAACAGGGGAAAACCAGAAAGCTCTTGGAGTCAGTCTGGGCTCAAGTGAGATGAGTCCAGTCCTTGTCCTCAGCAGGGCAAAGAGCAGCAGCCAGCAGGGCAGCACAGCAAAGCAGAAAAGCAGTTCTTCTGAGCAGCAGTCAAGCAGAGTGGCAATCCTTGTAGCACAACAGTCTTTACGCCTGGCAGAGGTCTTCCCAGGTCCAGTAGTGTACTGTCTTGGTAGTATCAGAGCCCCAGTACTTATACCCAGTTGTGAATTTGAAGTGGGGGTGGCTTCCAAGGAGGCCCTTGTAGTGCACAAATCCCCCTTTCATCTCAGCCCTGGCTCCAGACTATCGATAGGGGGTTAGCAGCCCTTTGTGTGGGAAACAGGACCGTCCCTATTCAGGTGTGTGTCAGATCCCTCTCCCTCTTCCTGCCCAGGAAGAGCTATCAGAATGCAGATGATTTCTCTGTCACACCCACCCTTTCCTGTTTTTGTAGATGTCTAGAGGGAATGCACAAGGTGTAGCTGTCACCCAACCCAGATGTGTATTGGAGACATGCTGCAAGGCACCTAGAGCAGTAAGAGCAGAGAAATGTTCACATTTCTAAAACAGTAATGTTAAATCCAACTGTAAAGTGGAATTATTATTACTATTCCAAAGATCTGAAACATGATGCAGCTACTCCTTTCTAATCAGGAAACACAGCTTGAAAATGTTTTAAGGAATTCCCAATGCTTGCCTATGAGAAGAGTAGGCTTCACAGTAGTGAAAAGTTTATTTAGCTTTTTCTCTCTACCAGGACTAGTAAACCTTAAAAGTACATGTTCTACCTTTTAGTTACACAGCACCCTGTCCTTATGGCTACATAGGGCCTACGCTAGGGGTTACTTATGTGTTATAAAAGGGGAGTTTAAGGATTGGCGAGTTGTTTTAAATGCCAAGTAGATGTGGCAGTAAACTGCACACACAGGCCTATCAAAGGCAGGCCTGAGACAGGTTTGAAAGGCTACTTGTGTGGGTGTCACAACCAGTACTGCAGGCTCACTATTAGCATTTAGATTACAGGCCCTGGGTATGCTATACCACTTTACAAGGGACTTACAAGTAAACTAAATATGTCAATTGTGGATACACCAAGCACATGCATTTTAGCACTGGCTACTAGTGGTAAAGTGATCAGAGTCCTAAGGCCAGCAAAAAGAGGAGATAAGCAGACACAAACTTTGGGGTAAGACCACCCTAAGAATTACAGGTCTAATAATAAGGCTTCAGAGCCTATCAACCATGGGTATGTCAGATTACATCTGCAGCACTTACGCTGCGACAGTGCTCTTTGAATTAATCCAAAGGTCTAATAAAAGAGATGTTTCTTCAGAGCTTCACTAAATCTCCGAAAGTTTGATTAGATGTCTAGAGGTTTCAATGTTTTGTGAAACCGCTTTACATGCAAATCAAAATGCAGAAAAATGTTTGCATCTTGCCAGGTGGAGAGGAATGTGTTTAAGTGGCCATCTGAGCTCGATTTACACATCGGGAGCACTGTAGTAGTTTGATAGGGTGCACCCTTACCATGGTGCATGTACGGCAGATCAGGCTGTGTGCCCAAATACACAAACGGGTGCAGGCATGAACCATGACAGTTCACCAATGCAGTGAAGAGAGCTCATTAATTAAAGGCAGTTTGAAACTATAGCTCCATCTTTCACTGGAGGATGACCGGCCTCTGTTTGAGGAAGAGGAAGCTGATCCCCCTGCAGGCAGATGCAGTGTGCTTCAACCCCCATTTGCAGAAGGGTTCCTGGGCGGAGCCTCGTCTCCCCCGGTCTCCTGGAGGGGTGCCCTCAGTGGGCGCCATGACTGTGAACATCCTCAACGCGGTACACAGTCAGTGTGTTCCCCTCCAGCTCTTGTGTCTCTTTGTTCACAATTGTAATATAGCTCATGTGCAAAGGCAAAGTGTTTTCAGATTTGTATGTAGGCTGTACCCCCATGCAAATAAGAAAACACCCCACTGTGGTCACTGTTGTCACTGTGGCGCAAACTTTGTGTTGGTGCACTCCACAAGATAGAAGGGGCAGCACATGTATCTGCAACCCCTTCTATAATATGAAAGTTCCACCTTGCACAAAAAGCAGGTTGAAACACCCAATGCTCCCCATAGAACTTTCTGCAGCACAGCACCAGACAGGTATGTGGGGTATATCAGTTGGTATATGTAAATTTATGCACAATAAATAAAGTTAGGACATTGGTCCACTGATGGATTAGAAACAACACCATTGGGGAGATCTGGTAAATACCCTTTGGGACAAGGATGTATTGGACAACATAGGGCTGCACTCTGTAGATTGAACATTGTTTTTCCATGTAAGTGCAGTATATTCATTAATTGCAGTATTAAGTTGTGGAGCTAACCTCTGTTAGAACAAAAGCGATGCACAATAACAGTGGTAAGATACCAGGAAAACACATAGTAAGCAAAAGGTGATTTTTGATTATATTGTTCACCAAAGAGATGAGTAACATGAGTTCCTCATCTGACTCTGATAAATTATATATACTTGTTGGAGTTAGTAATTAAAATATCAACATCTGAATGGGGCCATTTTAGGGATAGTACACGTGGGGTTATATGGACAAATACAAAAATTGATTTGAAATATTATGTGTTAAAGGATGATGAACAACATGATACATAAGCAACTAGATTGTCAATGTTCTTTGTCTGATGTCAACTTTGGTCTCTAACAGCTTTTCTGCCCCAGAATAATGAAACAAAATTATAACTATGACACATTTGTATGCAAGATTTCTCCCAGGATCGACACCTGGGGCCAGATTTGCTAACATTTTGCCCAGCCACAACGCAAAATATATTTCAGGATTAACAAAGCCATGCAAAACACTATTTGCATGGTTTTGCAGGGCTTTGTCTAAAACAAGTATCACAACGTAGTGCTTAGTGCTACGTTGTGTAATTTTGCAACAGTGAAGCACGCATCATGGATGTTCCCTTGCATCTACCTATGTAATTTGATGCAAATCTAGATTTACTAGAGTCTGTAAACCTGGGGTTGCTGCAAAATGGCATAGCTACCCAAGTCTGACATAACAGGAGACATATCTTTATTGCTCCCTGTTACTTCCTCTTTGCATGTGCGCTGCATATTGTGTCACACATACAAAGAGGAATAAGCCTCTAAGAAAAGTGTTGTATTGGGAGGTACCCCTTGCTGCACTAAACATATTCTGACAACACCACAGACACCCTTCCATCATGGTGCAAAGGTGCCTGCATTGGTGCTAAGCTGCCACAAGTGTGCCTGCACTGGGAGAGAGCAGAAGTCCATTAAATCTTAGTGAATATGGTGCATTTCTGCTCTCTCCTTTTCACGTAACACAGTGGAGCAAGTACTCTTGCAGCGTTGTGTTGCATTAAAGTTTAGTAAATCTGGGACTTGATGAGGAGTTTGAGTGAGAGGCCCATGCAGGGTGAGCAGTCAAAAGGATAGTGAATCTGAATAGCTGGCACAAAGAAGAAGGATCTCTATCTAGGATGCATCCAATCACAATCAGTTCTGATGCAGCTTTATTTGGATGCTTGTCATTTAAGTCATAATAAGTTAACGATACTAGATTTTTTGGTCATTTTCATATGAATATCAGTGATCTCTACATATATGCTGTACGCATTGAAGAGACAGTGGGTTTGGCATGCCGAGCTAAAATGGTAGTCATGATTTCATGAAACGTTGGCCTCAAGCTAGATATCCTGTAGAATCCTAAATGAAGCAACTTCACCTTTCCATGGAATCCTGTGGGACAGTGCTGGGAGTGTGGTGGCCCAATCTGTTCCACTCATGCTCAGGCCATGGCGCCTTGCCTGAGACTTCAGTGGCTGAGAGTGGAATGGGCTGAATCCATGAGAAGAAGCAGCAAGATGGCTGGTGGTGAGGAGTCCGGGACCCGTGCTATAAAGGTAGGGCCCTGCCAGGAGTCAGCAACATTTGAGAGAGGTCAAAAACAGGCCTGACCAAGAGTAAAGAATTTTTGGGTGAGGAATTATGATGGCAGCACACTGGGGGGCCAGCAGGTCTGACTGCCCACAGAGCACAGAACACTCGGCGCATATAAACGTGAAGTAGGGGAGAGCCCCTGCTCTCGAAACCAACGTGCAGATTTGACAAGCAACACCCCAAAAACACCAAACTGCCAGGTGAGCCTGCCTGCCTTCCCTGAGATGGGATTGCAGTGAGGTTTGCATATGTTATGTCAGGGTAGGCGTAACTTGCATAACTCTGTGTACCGTAATCACATGAAATTACCGGACAATTCCACAAGATTAGGCGAGTTAAACAAGAAAAGTAATTCTGCTTTCACCACAATTTCTTAAAGCAAAAATGCCCCCTAGCATCCATTTTGGAACGGAGGGGGATTTTTGTGTTAAGAAATAGCGCCAAATGTCACAGAACACAAATAGCTCACACAAGCGGCCGCTCGTACTCGCTAAATGTGCTTTTGGATAGGATTTTTCCCAAACTTACTCCCGGCTTTTACCACTGTTATCATAGAGGATGATGCACCCTTGTGTCTAAAGGGGAGGCAAGGAAGGATTTTACATGAATAAATAACCCTAAATGCAGCAGAAAATGAATTGCGAGCGCCCACTTGCTCTTGCTAAATGTGCTCTTGCTGTAGGATTTTGTCCTCCAAAGTACGCAAGGAGGAGTAATTGCATAATTAGCAATAAGTAACGTTGAATTACTGTAATTGCCAGCTTAATTGAAATTCTGCCTAGACCTAATGTTATGTTATGTTATGTCAGTTTCTCTCAGAATTCAAGAAATGAGGTAGAGGCTATTAAGTGCAATGGCAGGTCATTCCATTCTTTAGGAGTGATGCAAGGTAAGTCTTGACTCCCCAATCTGGTGGGATATGTGGAAGTAGGAGTCCGGACGAGCGGCAATGTCTGTAAGGTTTGTGAAATAAGATGCAACTTTTGAGATATGCTGGGCCAGTTTTATGTAGTGCTTTGGAAGTATGAGGGAGGAGTTTGAATTGCCCTTATTTCTGAATGGGGAGCCACTTGAGCTCCTTCAGGTGTGGTATGATGTGAGTGTGGCTTTGGAGGTTGAGAGTGGTTCTGGCCATAGAGGTCTGAATCGGCTGTAGCCTTCTGGTGAGCTTTTTTGTAGATTCCTGCATAGAGGTAGTTCTCATAGTCCAGCTCTCTTGTGATGAGGGAGTGCATGACCATTTCCGGGTGTTGATTGGGAGCTGTTTGAAAATCTTCTTCAGCATCTTTAGGGTATGGGAGCATAAGGCAGGGATGGCGTTGACTTGGATGGTCATGTTGAGTTCTTGACGTGGGTGGTGGGAGTAGGTGTCGATGCACGATCTATTGGTCCCCATGTGGAGTCCCGAACATAATGATTTCGGTCTTGTCTGTGTTAAGCTTTAGATAGTTGTTTTTCATCCAGTGGGTGATTCATTTCAGTCATGCAGGCATTGAACTTGATCTGGGTATTGGGTGTCTTGTCCAAGAGGAAAAGAATGAGTTTCATGTTGTTGGCATAGGAGAGGACATTGATAGTGTGAGAGCCAGTGATTCTGGCTAGAGAGATCATGTATGCATTGAAGAGGGTCGGGTTCATGAAGGATCCTTGCCGAACTCTGCGGATAAGGTTGCAGACGCCGAGTTATACAGTGCCAAGCTCACTGTCTGGGTTATTCCATTGAGGAAGGAGCATATACATCAGAGTGCGTTTTCTTGGATTCTGATATTGTCTAGGCATTAGATGAGGATGGGGTGGGAGACTGTGTCAAATGCTGCAGAGAGGTCCAGGAGGAGTGCCACCATGTCTCCTTTGTCCAGAGACATGCAGATGTCATCCATTGCAGCAATGAGGGCATTTTCTGTACTGTGGTTGGGTCTGAAACTAGAATGAGTTTCACATGCTTGTACAGACATACTTGGACCGACTGGCAGCTAGTGGTATGGGAGGCTCCATATAAGGTTTGTGACTCCTTATGGAGGAGCACACCCTAGACTAAGACTGTCATAGAAGAGCCCTGGGTAGCGGGTTGCCTGGAAGTCTACTGAGAATCCTTCTGGGCCAAACTCTGGAGGTTTATGGTGGGCCCTCTGGACTGTAAGTATCGCAGATGGTGGGTTCTCTTATAGGGGTTGGCTATTATGACCGATCTGGAAAGATTCAGCTGTTACCTACTGTTAGACTTGGCATCTTTTGGCGTGTTTCCCCTGAGTTTTATCTTTCTGACCTCCCGGTTTTGACTCTGTTTTTGCTTGCATAGTGTTTGTGCGCACTTTTCTCACTGCTGATCAGTGGTAAAGTGCAAGTGCTCCTGTGGTAAATTGTGTTATGGATTGGTGTTTCCATGATTGGATATTTGATTTACTTGTTAGCCCCTAGTTAAGTGCACTGGGTGTGCCAGGACCTGTGAATCAAATGCTACTAGTGGGCCTGCAGCACTGATTGTGCCATCCACATGAGTAGCCCTGAAAAGGTAACATAGACCTGCCATTGAGGAGTCTGCTCGCAGTTTGAAACTGCCATGTCGACTTGACCAGTGCACACACTTGCCAGTCCCTCACCTTCCCTTTTCTTACATGTCCGCCACCCCTACGTTTTGCCGAAGGTACACCTTTGGGCCGGGTGCAGTGTATGTGAAAGGTAGGACATGCCCTGGTGTGTGTGTGGCATGTCCTGGTAGCGAATTAGGGGCAATTTCGTTTTTTACTACTGCAAGGCTACCTGTTCACCGTAGGACAGAATGGGGAGTTTGTTAATAACATCTTACTAGCATAACTGGCCCGGGGAATTAGGCAAAGAAAAGAAAGTTTAGTGTGCCTGAACTCAGAAACTATAGGAGATAAACAAAGGCCCCCTGAACTATAGTGGTTCAATTCCTAGGACAGGGAAAATCAAACATGTGCGATAAATAATTCCTAGGCAATCATAGATGAAAACAAATATACATATGCGGAGGGTATGGCAAGGATCCAAAACAATAGAGTGTTCTATAAAAATATATAGTGTATTTATTGTTCATTAAAAAATTCATATCAAATTAAAAAAACATCAAAAATTCATTTCGTAACACATCTGTATCAACAATAAATTTTACAATAAAAATACAATGTTACAAATACAATGAGATTTCAATCAAAGGGTAACTATAATTAATATAATAACAATCAAATCATTAGTAACGTAGTAATATTACTACGTTACTAATGATTTTATTGTTATTATCAGGAAAGTGGGTATGGATGGTAGGTTCCTCCATCAGGACAGCTACAACACAGTAGCTAAAGTGAGTGAAGCAGAAGAATGGATCACTAGATGAGCTTAAATCATCTGCCCTTCATCCTCTTCATTGTCATAGGCTCTGGGGCAATTGCTTGAGGGATACCGGGGAATCAAACTTAAACAAGCATTTGCAATGCAAAAGGTCTCACATTTGCGAGAGTTTGAGCTATTGTCATTGTAAATAACATGCCTTTTAGTTATGTGTTTTGTTTTGTTACGCACTTTGGACTTTTCAGGTTTTCTGAACACATAAATAAAGGCATTGTCATTTACAATGTCAATAGCTCAAACTGTCATAAATCCGAGACCTATTGCATGGTAAATGCTTGTTTCCTTTGTCCCGTCTAAATAAAATGCTGTAACTATGTCTTGCCAAACACTTTAAGGACTGTGGAAATGGGTCTATGAAGTGAAAACTAAAACAAGACTGAGGGAAGTCTCCCCTGCCAACTTGTAAGTGAGAATACCAGAGTGTTCTTTGCAGGAAAAAAGGTGAACGCTTCCTGGAGTAAATCCACTTGCTGCTGTTCTCTTATTTAAGTGCACAGCCTTCATGCGCTCTCTAATGTATTTCCTTATGGGCGAAGAGAGACTGCGAGAGTCAAATAATGAGCTGACCCCCCCTTTCGGAAATGGACTAATTGATTCTGGGCATTAGAGATGCGCCGGCAGACAGTTTGGAATAGAAAATAGCACACTTACGCAAATTCGACAACCCCACATCACTTGCTCCTTGCTGTTTATTTTATATAACGTGGACACAAACACTGCTTCCTGCGGTCTACACTCTGTTTGTTTCTTGTGCGGAATCACTGTTACGCTTCACAAACCTTTCGAGAACCGCGGTAACACTGCATGTTTACTTATACGAGAAGGATGTACAGAATTGTACTGCAAGCAACCCAAGATTGACAACCCCAAATATATTCACTAAGTATCCTTCATCTGGATTCATAGAGAGAGGTACATTTTCTGTTAGAAGGGGGCCTTTTTATGGACATATTTTATGGCTGTCATTCAGGCTCCTCTGACTGTTCGGGGGAGAGGCTTGTTTGCAGCATGTTAATGATGTTCCCCTGCTGCAGCTGGAGGATGGCTGCGCGAGTCAGCAGGGTTTCTTCACTCGCTACCCCCGCCAACACTTTCCAATATTCAGACCCTGTGATGAGGAGGCATCCTATTCTACTGGGGAAGTGCCACGGAATGCAATTTTCACCGAATTTCACAACGGCGCTGTTGCTGCAACGTGCGCTTTGTAATGACCAAGCTAGAAGCTGAGGCCTTTGAATGGAAGTAAAACTAGGAAAGTGAATGCGCGCCATTCACGTTGTGCGTGACTAACTTCAGAAACATGATCCATAACTACACGCCTCCTAAAGATGAGAAATAGCCTCACGACAGCCCTGAACCAACCAATCCAGTCCGGATGGACCGCCCCAAAAGGAGACAGAGCGGAAACAAAGAAGCCTTGTTTTCAATTGCAGACCACTTTTTAGCATAAACGATGACGCCATCCAATGAAAATGATGGGCGGGGCTTCAAGTCCCATTCTGAAATCTCCTCGATCACAATAGCCCTCGCAGAGCGAGCAGCGCATGAGCGCTGCAACACTAGGCGAGACCTAAAAAACAAGCTCCGCTACGTATGATTTCCGGAGAGTGTGGAGGGCACGTGTCTGGACTAATTACTTGTGTACTTGATACATACCATTCTACCATTAGACAAGCTCTTGTTAATATTTATCATTGAGAGGACTCACTGGGCCTTCAACTTTAAGCCTCTTCCTGGGGCACCTCTAATGTCGATGATTTTGAGAATCTTCAACTATAAACCATATTGAAATCCTAAGGCTAAAGTGCAGCAAGGGTCAGTTTCCCTTCAAACCCTCTGTATCATAGTCTTTCTCAATTGCACTCACCTAGTTTAAAGACAATGGAAATCATTTGAGGGAGTGAAACTGAAGTTGAATGCTATAAATATTACAGATTGACTCCGGTTTCTGGCCAAGATTAAAGTAATATTCAATTATATATAACATTTTCTTCATTGATACTCCGCAAAAGATTTGAAACTGAGTTGCAGAAAAAAAAAAGACCCTCCCCGGACGCAGTTCCAGCAACCTCGGATTATGGTACAGGCTGACTCTGTGGGGAAGGGGGAAGGGCATAGGAACCTTTTATATAGGAAAAAGGGAAGGAACCAACCCACGGTGGATCCTGCTCTAATTAAAAGTAACAAGCATTTGTTCCAAGATTCAAACCCTTGCTATAAGGAACTATACCCCCTCGCAATAAAAATAAGACACATAAGGACCTGGTTGAGTCAGTGCCCCATTTGAAAATTATTGTCAGAGCAATATAGCCACCATAGGGATGTGTGCTAGTCATGTGCTGGTAATTATTCATAATCAATGCTACTGCTATTTCTCCTAGGTGCTTTTGAGTTGGTGGTGGGTTGTGGATTACCATGGACTAATCTTGACGAGTATTTGAAATATATTACTGCAAAACAAATGCTATTGATGGCCAGATTTGCACACTCTTTGTATCTTGTTCATACTTACAGGATTCAGATGGGACAACAGATGCTTCTGTGGTAGAAGTTTGGGTTGAGGGAACCTGTGTTGCTGGGTATTACATTGTTGTGGTTCTCTTGTTTCCTTATTTGTGGAGTGCGTTGCGACTCTCATCTTTGTATATTAGCCCAGGTTATTTATGAGTCAACTGGAGAATAAGGCCAAATATTGTTTATGCCCTGGAATGTAATGGGCTCAATGATAAAATTCAGCAATGGGCAATGCTGCAATCTGCCCATTAATGTTCTATAAATTCCCCCCTCCTGGGCACTAAATGAAACTTCCTAAGACTGTATTGCTATAATAAAGTATACCGCTCAGGCTTTACAAAGAGTCCATGGTGGAATGATTTTGGCTCAAAGGTCCTTTCATCTCGTGGCCACTAAAGCAATGTCGGATCTCCAAGGATGCGATGTTTCCTTGATGGGTAGAATATAGGGTCATAACAGTTTTTCTAAACAGGCTAACGTGACAAATCTTAAGGGATCTCAAAACACTACTTTCACATCTCCACCAGGGATAACTTCACCACTGTAATGGAAAAATAACTTAAAAACCATGGGTTACGGGCACCAATGCTTCACGCATGTACTCCTCTTGTGGATTGGACAACATAGTTCTCTGCAATGTGAGGAGTACGTTGCACTTGGGTGAAGGGGCCTAGGTGTGTTTCTTGGTGTCCCACCACTCATTCTTCATGATGAATACTTCTTAATGGTTATCAGACCACTCCCCTGTGAAGGTGCGCCTGGAAGGGTATGAGGGAAGGGAGTGTGTCACATGGCACCAGAGGCAGGTAGATGAAGTGGCTGTGAACCCTCTGAATACAGAGATTAAAGCTGACTTCCAATTCTTGGTTCAAATCTAATCTGGAAAGGCCTGGTGGGAGAATGAAAGTCCTTGATCACCAGTGCAGTTGTTCTATAATTGTATCTGTTGTCTTGTGGTTCTCTTGTGTTTTCTTCCCCTTGGCAACGTTTGGTGGGCCCCTAATCCCAAGAGACACCTGAAACTGCACATCTGGTGGTCCTCAGGGATACGTTTTGGTGTCCCTTGAGATTAAAAATATCCGTATGTGAGTAGCCTCTATGAACCCTTTGCAGAGGCACGGGCTGATGTCAGCTTTTGTGGTGAAGTCTGCTTCCCCATTTTAAATTAATGTGAGTGGTCTGAGGCAAACAGGGCACCATTATGTTCATTTTATAATGAGTGCAAATGTTTACGACCATTATGAGCATGGATTTTGTCATCATTTTTGGGAACATTGGTATGTGTGTGCACAGGAGACAGTCTGCAATTTCTTTCAGTGCCCATGTTATTTTATTTATGCTTGGTTAACTGCTAACATTTTGTGTGCATGAAAACAGTGAGTGCCTTGTGCAGAAGGACTACTTCCCACAAGGCAGTTTCTTTTGACTGTGAGAGGAATACACAAAGTCTTGCAACAGAACAGGACCCTGGAGGTTGTAAACAACTAAATACAAATATTCAATAATAATTTGTGATTATAGGTTGTTATGTAGCCATAGTGTTACCACCAAGGAGACTCTCAAAAATACACTTGTGTTTTTAATGATAAATAAGACACATGCATTTGAGGTCAAAGCCATCCTAACATGAACATGTGTCTCTAAGTTATGACTGCCAAGTTATCCGCACTTTAAGATGGAGGCACAGGTCTGGCAACACTTACTTCCTATAAATTTCACAACTCCTATTGAAATCGTCAGATTTCATTTGGGCATTTAACTGAGCTAATAGAATGAGACAGTGATCACATTATAAAGAATGCCAATAATATACTGCTGAATGTATAGGACTCCAATTGCTGCACAAACTGACCACACCAGGAAGAAACTAAATGGTCAGTGCAAGGAATGTCTGCTGATTGATAGGAAGGAGTAAAGACAATAGTTGAAACAGGCTGTAAAGTTTTAAGTCTCTACCCAGGCAGAGGAAAATAGTGAGGGCATTAGCATGGCAAAGGGAGGGAATGGTGGAATAGGGTGTGCTTTGTTGTGGTAGATTCCTGGTTGATGTCTTGTTTTGAGGAATGTTATGCTGTAGTAGATCATCTTTAGTTAGCATGGAGTGGTTTGTGCTATGCTATTTTACTTTGTGGTTGGTCAGGTCATGTACATTAGATTACAATTTATTTATACTATGTTATGTCCAAATATGTTGCGAGGCCTAGTGTCACATTATATGATGTCAAGTCCAGTGGTTCTTGTTTCGTGCATTCAGCACTACATCTCAAGACCTGGATGTTCGACTAAGCCTCTGCAGCACCATTCTCATCGCCTAGATACCATCACAGGTGATTAGCCACGCTTTACAAATCCTGATTGATCGATTAAATTGGTAGCTTCAGAGTGCCTGCCTTCAGGGTGAGCCCGAAGAGTTGCTTTAGTGGAAGAGAAAAGCTGGATAGAGAAAAGCAAAACTTGACTGTATAATTCCATCAAAATACCAGCCGATATTTTGCAAGATTTGTTTTCCCGTTAAAATTGTTAATGAGGACATTGCAACTAAAAATGAGCATTAGCAACGCCAATAGGTCAGGCCAAAAAATTCAAGTGTCTGGATGCTTCCATCCGTGCAGTAACTCATCCATTCCTCCATGCTCTGAATCACTCATTATACATGCGTTCAGTGCACTCATATTTGTACCTATTCATTCACAAATTTACTCATGCTTTGCATTTACCAAATCATTCACTACAATAATACACACACAAGTTTACCAATCAATGAAGAGGGGAATTTGATTATCAGTCACACTTTGCCCCTAATTTGTGACGGAATGTGAAAGTGTCTTCCAACAGTGTGATTTGATTACTAGTCTTCGAAGTGTGTGACTACTCGTCTGTGAGAGGTATGAGAGTGCTTCTGGGGTGTTTAGTGTCATCACAGAATAGCATTTACACCAGTCTCAGTACCCTGCTCTAGACCTGTTAGTGCTTACATCACTCACCCTCTGCTCTAAGACTTTGCCTTCAGCCTCACATGACCGGTTCCTCAGCAATTCATAGCATCTGTTCTCCCTGGCTGACACCAGTCCAACTGCTCCAATCCCAAAGCCATTCAAGCTACCCAGGTGCATGCACACAGTGCCCATGTGCAGCAAAGTGCCCTTCAATCTCTGGGTGATCTTCAAGTAAAATCAGCTTGATGGCAACTGCTGGTTCACCACCACGCAGAATTACTATACTGTACAAGTGTCGAATAGCACATACTCGCACGTCCACTGAAGAGCGCCATTCTTGTGCACTAAATAAACCAGTACCACACAACATAAACCCACCCACTGCTATCACTGCCTATGGAGATGGGAAAGTGGTGGCTCTTGAGGAAGTCGGGCACCAGTCAAAACAATATATACCATGGTCACTACTCTGTGAGAGCCTGCACGGTGAATTGGCCTTTTTTTTTTAATTACGACAACACGCGCCATGCACCAGCCCACTCCATACCACACTGTGCTATTTAATTTGGACACCACATCAATTTTAGGAGTAGGTACCAGTGTTTACTGGACGGCTACTGCTGGTAGCACATGTAGATGACATTATTGCTATTTTGTCAGTGGCGCCTGCCAGTGCAGCCGCTGGAGCTTAGGGTGACACAGAAGGCGATGTTGGGGGAGAACAAAACTATCAGGCCTAGTTTCCTCTGGAACAATGGGCAAGTGTGATTCACCCTCAATGCAGTTGACGTGGAAATGTGGGAACTGCTTCAAGAGGGTAGAGGTGGGTATCCCAGGGCAATCAAGGGTTACTGGACTTCAGTTACAGGCGCGGTGCGTCCATTGGAGTAGCCCCCCGCCCGCAGCCACCCGCCCGCAGCTCCCTCGCATCGGCGTTTCAGTTCAAAGACGATAGTCAGCATGACATCACATCGCCCACCCCCTTCAGGGTGGGCGTCATGTTGACTGACATGATGTCTCCAGGGCAAGCATCACAAGTGCGCATGAGTGGGGACGGAAGGTGAATTTTTTACCGGTGCCCACGCATGCGCACTTGTGTTTGACTTTTTTGCGCATGCCCATTAGGAGCCCTCTGAGCTCCTAATGGGCGTGCTGCGGGCAAGGAGAAACCTGTGCCCCAAGCGCCAGGATTGGCGGCGAGGGGCTGCTAGTCTTGTGATGTGAGGCGCCAAGGGGTCGAGGAGCAGAGGTGGCACGGACCCGGACCGGCGGTGACAGAGGTATGTTTTATTTTATATTTCATATTTAATCCCTTCCCCAGCGCACCATCACCCCCCCCCCCGCCTGCGCGACATACCCCCCCCCCCCCCTGCAACATCACCCCCTCCAGCTGCGACTGGATTTGTGCCATTATAGCTAGGTACTGGGAGGACGTGGGGAAGGTCTTGAGCGACATGGCAGAGACACAAATTGATTTGCCACTGATGGTGGTACTGCTGGGCTGTACACAACATTGAGGCGGAGATCAAATGATTATTCTCAATGGGTTTGCTTAAAGCGAAACATAGGGTGGCGTGCAGATGGGGGTGGAGAGAGAAATCACAGATTTAAAGAGTGGATTAACGAGATGACATATTGTCAAGAAAAACACAGCATATATGCTGAACTACTAAACTGAACAAAAGATTGCTGTCCTGAAGATGGTCCAGGTCTGGCATATGTTGGTTTGTGGCTAGTAAACATTCAGCTTACAAATCTGGGGGCAGATGGGGCTCCAAATGTTGGTAAGGCGTAGGGGCTTTGTGAAGGACTCTAGTTGGTGCTAAAAAAGGAAGTATGGGAGATCGAAGAAAGGCCTTGGGAATATTCATAGGGGCAATAGTTTGTGAATTCATAGTTACATGGAGGCAGTGAGTCCTGGATCAAGGTGGAATTGCGCGGAATAATCTCCCTTCTTCATGGGTTTCAGAGTTTTCATAATGGCTTGATAAAGGGCCTATGGGGATTTTAACATACAAGATCGAGACTTAAGAGCAAGTTCTACTGGATGAAGTCAAGACGTTAGTTAGACCTTGCAAAAGCCCCTTTCAGGTTGTTCAAGCGTGCTTGCTCGCCGTACGGCAGTACGACAATTTTACGCCTTACCACTTTTAAAAGTCACCAGCCACCACTGTTCAGTAATGATAACTGGATTATTTTACCTCTGTCATTTTTGTCCCAATTCTGATTGGACCTAATCTGACCTCTAAGTACACCCCTTTAACATTTGACCCTTAGGACACGAGGTACGGCAGTCCAAGGCTTAGGAAGGTGGTGTGCATTAGAAACACAGAACTCTGCAAAGCACACAATAGCAATAAATACATTCATCCCCAGCCCATGCTTTACCATTTTAAAAGAAAAAGCACTTTAATTCATGCATAATTACATATTAAATTAGAAATGTGGAGGATGAAAACAAGACCCTCACAAACAAGAGATCTGTGGAAGAAGGCCTCTCGTGTTAAAAGCTGGTTTATGATGTTTGGCAAGGAGTTCGCAATGTTCAACTCGTTCAAATTCTATTCATCACAGAATTCCCAAGGTAAAACTCGAGTAGGACCTCCAAACCATCAGAAGGCTACTCAAGACCTGGCTATTCGAGCACTTGCATCATCCTCCTCCTCCCCCACCCCCCAGCGCCTTGAGACCCCTACGGGTAAGTAGTGCGCTTTACAAATGTCATGATTGATTGATTGATTGATTTCTATTTTACTTGTTGCAAGACCACAACATAAACCGTTTTCCTATTCTATTTGTCATAGTTTACATTATAAAGACCTCTTTGTTTTGCATTTCCCATTGTATTACCGCTCCCACCCGCACCTGTCACAGAATTGGGCACACAGTCTGATTTAATAATATCTCTGTCAGTTGTGAGCAATAGAACTCCTTCATAGGTAAGCTGACACAAACAAGATCTACAAAGGGGTGCAGCCAAAGCATTTAGCCATATATAATTTTAGGGTTTATTTTAATTCTGGCTACTACATAAAGCTGTCTCTAGCCATCCCTAAAAAGTTACTTATCTTCAGAGCGGAAACAAATGCAATGGTTAAGATTGCAGCAGGTAACAGGGCAAAAGAACTAGAGAATCAAGTAAAACAGACACGAAACGTGTGAAGAACAAATGAACCAAGGCAAAGAAAGCAACTGCAATATGGCAGACCAGGCAACACAGAATTCCAAGTGAAAAACGTAAGAGGCGAGCAAATGAAAGGGAGCTGAGCTGAGCGATGATACTGCTTCCAGCTGACGTGGGCCACAGATACCCTCGTGTGCAATCATGTTCACAATGCCAAGGGCAAGCAAGGCCTCAGCGACGATGATGTATTGTAAGTGAGATAGTTTAGCAGTAAATGTCCCCTGCGGGATATCAGTTTTACGTAAATTAGCTAACAATGCGTCGTCACGACTAAGAACGGCCACACACGCAGCGCACACGTTGAGTCATTCAAACGAAAGGGCAGTCTTATCAACCAAAGGATTCAGAGGGCCTAGACAATGGCTCGTGGGCTGCGTGCAGGATGTTCAGTTTGCAAGACAAGCATATAAAGTGGTGTCTGTCCTTTTTCGACTTGAAAAATGGCCGCAAAGGAGTGCTCAGATGATGACTGTTCTTCCTTCTCCATGTTGCTTTTAAAAAAACACTTGTCAGCGCACGAGGTACCTTCAGTGTTAACATGCTGCTGCCAAATGTATGGGTATTTTTAAGCTGTTAAATGACTAGTGTGAAAAATGAACAAGATCATGTTTAGCTGACAAAAGCCCAACAAACCTAGGGGGATATTTAAGCCCCTATCGCCACAGGAACGTCACTTATACGTGGCTTAACGCTGCCTTGTGAATAAGGCACCCTTTCACAGGGTGGGCAATGGGTGTCGTGGTGGGTGTTCTGTAGCAGCACCCATTGCTTTTGACGCTGCCCCATATTTACAAGGGTGGCCTAAATATGATGCAGCGCAGATAATAATACCAGGAAAAACCTGATCTTAAACAGGCAAAAAGAGCAGAATTGCTTTATTTCTCCTCACGTTTGTTGTTTCTATGTGTGCATGCGGCACACAGAAGTTACAAACCGCCGTTTATGTGCAGGAAGGGACATCTTACTGCACATAAACAATCATTTCCCACAATGCAGGCACCCTTGCACTATGGCGTCTGCATAGGCGCTAGGCAGCTAAATTAGCGCCATCTCAGGGAGAAATTCAGGGCTGTACTGTATTGTTGTAAATACGGTGCAGCCCTGCATTTCTAAAGTGACAGAGTGCGGGGTTAGCCTTCTTAGCTAACGCCGAGCTTTCGCACTTTAGTTGTAAATATGCCCCTCAGTTCTACCAGCACTGAAGATGACATTTTCATTACATTTGTTGCTATTTTAATAATGGATGGTTGGGTTGAATGGGTGGATGGATTAGGCAAGACATAAAAACGTAATGTAAATACGAAATAAACACCAATGTCTTCATTGCCAGTGGTTCCGTTTTTTCGGACCCTTGTTTAAATCCTTGTTCTCACAGTGGTCAGAATTCTGAGTTGGGTGGTACCACATCCATTTTGAAATATAAGGTCTGTACCAGTCATTATTGGCTCTGAGCCAATCCATTGTTTTCAAAGGAGCTCTTAACATTCTAATATTGCACAGCCTATAACTTGTGTAGGCCTCTTTCAGTGTCTAGGCGATTTCCTCAAAACTTAAGGAATCCCAACAAGTCTAAATCTAAACTGAGTGAACGCACGCCTTATAGATGAATAAACAGTCAGTTCAGTTCAACTATCTTTATTTGATCTTACATAAAGATCATGAAATAAATGAACAGTCAAACCCAAACAAATAATAGAATTGTTTTCTGCATAGACGTGACCATACTGATCATAGGACACATTCTTCCTCAAGTGATTGCGGATCAATTATTATAAAAACTAGCTCTTGTTCTACCCATAGTTTTGAAATGCTGGATTTCAATGTCTGCATCAAAACACAGATCCCATGATTTCAGGTCATATCATACAAAACATACCATAATTTAAATCACAGGGAGCAGCCAGGCTCATAGTTTCTTTAAATGACCTTATGAGTTATTTTATGTTATGTTATTTGACATTTGTTAAGCGCATATATCACCGTTAGGTCTCATAGCACTGATACGAGCACTCACCGGGAGAAACAGAGAGGAAAAACAGAGGGTTGGGTAAGGAATTAGAATAATGGGGTTTTGAGGGACCTACGGAATTTCTTATGGTCGGTTTCCATTCGGAGGTGTAGGGGCATCGTGTTCCAGATGGTAGGGGCAATTTTTGAGAATGATATGCCACCATAGCTGACCGTGCGGGTCTTTGGTATGGTTAGAAGATGTTTGCTGGCTGATCTGCGGGTTCCTGTTGGCTGATATTTGATTAGTTTCTGTGCAAGATAATGGGGTCCTTTTCTGTTTAGGGTATTGTGTACCAGACAGCATATTTTAAGGGTGATCCGCTTTTTGATGGGAAGCCAGTGTAGGGTTTTCAGACTAGGGGCAGAGGGTGAGCGTGGGGGGGAGTTTAAGGACCAGTCTGACCGCTGTGTTTTGTAGGACCTGGAGTCTTGTCAGGTGTGTTTCATTTATGGATGCCAGCAGGGCATTGCCATAGTCCAGACGGCTGATAATTAAACCCTGCACTAAAGGCATGCGTAAGCAAAGTGGGATTCCTTTAAAGATTTTTCTCAGGCTACGCATTAGCCCATAGCATGTGCACACTACCTGGTTGATGTGATCAGACATTGAAAGTTTGGTGTCCATTAACACGCCAAGATTGCGTGCTGCCTTTTTAGGTAAAGGCTAGGGGCCTAAAGTGGTTGGCCACCAGTGGTCAGTACACTATAGATATATATATATATATATATATATATATATATATATATATATATATATATATATATATTATATATATATTCACACACAAAAAAACAAACGTTACAGGAACATTATAGTTAGGCTCAGATTTCACGCGTATAAAACCAGTGATATTCAGTAGCTATGGTTACCTGAGTTAACTATAACTTACGTCACTTCAATGCGCTGCTTATGACCTCACATATTATATCACTCACAACATGGTCAGTGTCATCCCTGATGACATCCCTCACGACATCTCAAATGATATCACTGATGATGTAATCTACAGAGCCTCTCACACACCCCCCACTCACATCCAGATACAACCTCTCATATGCCCACTCATACACCCACACAAACACTCACACACCCATTTACAGATCAAGAAGTTTTTGAAAAATCAAAAGAAAAACCACATTTGTATACATAGGGGCACAAAGTATCTGATCTCCCCACCCATGCAAACACTCATACACTCACTCACACACCCACACAACCACTTACATACCCATTCACAGCCATCCATACAAGCCCTCCCACATCTGCTCACTCACCCATACAGCCCTTCACACAGACACTCACTCTCCAACACAGCCACTCACATACCATCTCACTTAATCAAACACCTACTAATAATCCACTCACTCACCCAAACAGCTCCTCACACTCCCAGTTACTCACTCAAACAGCCATTCAGATGCCCACTCACTCACCCATGCAGTCACTCACCCACCCATACAGCCACGCACACACCCACTTAAACACCCACATAGTCACTTACACATCCATACAGCCACTCAGACACCCACTCACACATGGATATGCACACAGTCACACAGCCACCCACATATTATATGTTAGAAGTGGTATCACTCATTAGTAATTGTTAGAAACAAGGGCCTCAGTTGGCAGTGGCTTGCACCCTGTTCAAGTAGGGCCCCTTTCTTCTAGTCAGGATAATGGGATTACACACCTAAGACATCCCCTCCTCAACCCCTTGGCAGCTTGGCATGAGCAGTCAGGCTTATCTCAGAGGCAATGTGTAAAGTATTTCCACAAAACACCTACAGTAACACAGTGAAAATACTACAAAATGGACACTACACCAGTTTAGAAAAATGCCCAATATTTATCTAAACAAAACAAGACCAAAACAACATAAATCCAACTTATACAAGCAAAGATATGAATTGCTTAAGTATAAAGCAAACATACAGTTCCTTGAGCTCCTACCGGCCTATCACAGCATCATGACCAACAAATTCAACAGTTCTGTCTAACCTCAATGGAGTTGAGAACTGGCTAAGGAATTGGGAAGACCTGCAAACAGTACCTTGGAAATTGAAGAGGCTTCGAGGACCTTGAGGTGAAATGCAGCGGTGAGGCATTGCAGCGTTGCTTGCATTGGTGTTGCAGGTTGGTGCAGAAGTCAGTGAGTCCTCGGAGTCACACACATTGTGGATTGAACACCGTGACATTGAACTCAAGAGTGCTGACGTCTGTAGTACCCGGGCTGTGGTGTTGTCACGGGTGGTGTGTCGTGCACTTCACAATGTGGTGTCCGTGGCTTCAATACAGGCAGTGGTGTGGCATTGGTGTGGAGCACTGGCGTCAGAGTCGATGACACTGTTGTCCGCAGCCTGAGGCTACAGTATTGTTGAGGAAGGTGCAGTGAGGAAGTGACCAGGGCTGTGGTGTGATGAGGTGGTTGCCATGGTGCAAGCAGCAGTTTCGAGTTCAGTGAGGTGCAACATCATTGGTGAGACCAGGGCTGCGATGTCGTTGAGGTTGGTGTTTCGCTCACTCAGCGAGTGGTGTCTGCGGATTCAGTGTCGGCAATGGCATCGGTGACGCATCGGGAATGGTCTTCCTGTGGTTACAGCTCAGTGAACATCTCCAGTGGCCCAGAACTGGCAAAGGCACCATTTGGCAGGTTCAGGACTCCCAGCAATTGAGTTCAGGTGCTGTAGGTAAAGTTTTTGTGCCCCTGAGACTTCTTAACAGGAGAAAAGCTCTACATTAAGCACTTGAAGAAGCTTCATAAGCTGGATACAGCACAGTAAAAGCCCAGTCCTTTTCATTGCCCGCAGACAGAAGCAGCAAATGCAGGCCAACACAGCAAAGCAACACACAGCAAAGGGACAGCATTTCTCCTGACATCTCTTCAGCTCTTCTTCTTAGCAGGGTCCTTTTAGTCCAGAAGTGTTCTAATGTTCTGAGGTCAGAGCCCCATTACTTATACTACTTTCAGTATTTGAAGTTTTTGTAGTTTGCAAGATCCTGCCTTGCCCTGACCTTGTTCCAGACACAATTCAAGGGGGTGGAGACAGCATTGTGATAGGCCAGGCACAGCTCTATTTAGGTGTCAGGTGCAACTCATCCCATCACTCTATTTCAGGAAGGCCCATGGGCCTAGTGACAGGCAATCAGGATATGCAGGTCACACCTCAGCTCCCTTTGTGTGACAGTCTAGAGTGAATGAACAAACAACCCAGCTGTCACTATACCAGACGTTGATTCAAGTGGCAAACAGAGGCACAGGATAGTGAAACAAAGAAAATGCCCACTCTTGAAAAGTGGAATTTTCAAACACACAATTTAAAAACCACCTTCACTAAAAGATGTGTTTTTAAATTCTGAGCTCAGAGAACCAAAACTCCAAATCTCTAGTTCTTCCCAATTGAAAGTTACACTAGTAAGATGTTACTGGGGTAGCTCCAATGATAACCAATAGGAGAGCCAGCCGTTGAATAGTGAAAAAATTAAATTGGCAGTTTTTCACTATCGTGACATGTAAAACACACCAGTACATATCCTTCCCTTCACATACACGGCATCCTGCCCATGGGGCTACCTAGGGCCTACTTTAGGGGTGCCTTACATGTAGTAAAAGGGAAGGCTTAGCCCTGTCAAGTGGGTGCAATTGCCAGGTCGATTTTGCAGTTTAAAACTGCACTTACAGACACTGCAATGCTAGGCCTGAGACGTGTTTACAAAGCTACTCATGTGGGTGGCACAACCAGTGGTGCAGGCTCAATAGTAGCGTTTGATTTGCAGGCCCTGGACACACACAGTGCACTTTACTAGGGACTTACCAGGAAATCAAATATACCAATCATGGAAAATTAATCCTAATCACAATTTACACAGGGAGCACATGCACCTTATCACTGATCAGCAGGGGTAAAGTGGCCAGAGTACACCACCAGCAAAAACAAATTCCAGAACACAGTCAAAAATACAGGAGGTAGAGTCATAAAGACAAGGGAATCCACACCAAGGATGCCACGTCTAACATATACTAATTTAACTTTTGTAGAACCTTAGTATATATGTTCAACAATCATAAACTTTTAGAAAATACTTACACTCACTGGAAGATTTATTGAGAGGTCATTTGAGATGTCATCAGTGATGTCACTGACAATAGCCTTAAGCAGTGCATTGCAGGGGTGTAAGTTATCGAGTTAACTCAGGTAACGATAACTGCTGAATTCAATTGGTTTTGTAATAGTGAAATTTGAGCCAAACTATAATGTCCCTGTCACCTTTGTTTTTTCCACTGAATATATATATATATATATATATATGTGTGTGTATATATAAACCAACCAGTGGGATCACTGAGGTGGTGGGCAGTGAATTTATTTCTACCGTCATAACTTCTAATATGTTAACTATTGGTGACATTGATAGTCTGGCATCCATGAGGGAGTTAGAATTAGGGGAAAGGAATTGGGTTTCTGAACAGGAACTATTGAAAAACTTGGATTTGGAAGTCAACAAGAGATGTCGTAGTGACGTCGGGCCCGATTCACAGAACTAACACGACAAAATCCTAAACTTACTACTCATGGTATTCACAGAATGCACTTACGACTGTCATAAGTTTACATCCACACCCGGACAGGAATTTTCGCACCCGTAGTCGAAGCTCCACACCCGGAGTGGAAGCTCCAAGCCGGAGTGGAATTTCCACAATCGGGCTGGAATCTCCGCTTCCGGGCCGGAATACCCACAATCCGGTGTTAATTGACTATATCTGATGCATTGTGGGCATTCGGTGCTTGGAAGCGGAGATTCCGGCCCGATGGTGGAAATTCCACTCCGGGTGTGGAAATTCTGGCTCGAGTCTGGATGTAAAATGAGGACAGTCGTAAGTGCATTCTGTGAATACCATGAGTAGTAAGTTTAGGATTTTGTCGTAAGTTAGTTCTGTGAATCGGGCCTTTCAAACCCAAATCCAGATTAAACAAGATAACTCCACATGACATAATAGACACTTTTCATGAGGTAGTTCTACTTGACCTTATGAAATTGGAATCAAGAAATAACAACCAGGTTGCAGAGAACTTGACTAAGGGCCACCAAGCAGTTTTGGCGTCCCTACAGAAAGCCAAATCTTTTGTCATCTAACCATCAGACAAAGGAGGTGAATGTAGTGTTGTGAGATGTGAAAAAGTATACAGCAGAGGCAAAAAGACAATTGGATTTTTTTGGTAGTTACAAGAAAACCAATGCTGCTCAGTATGTCCTAACAATTGATCTTTTCCACAGTTTGGTGGCCAGTTGGCATGAGAGGCATTTTGAGTATGGATGAGGTGTTATTCTTGACTGTGAATAAGCCCAAAGTATCATGTTTTTATATATTACCTAAGGTGCACAAGCACAGCACAGAACCACCAGGCAGGCCCATCCTCTCTGCCGAAAATAGTCTCCAGGAGAATGCCTCAATTTATCTTGACCATTTTCTGTTCCCTTGTGTATGTAGCTTCCCGTCATATTCTCGAGATACTATGACTTCATTTCTAAAATCACAGATATCCCTTGGAAGTTGAGCTATATCCTTCCAACAGTAGATGTGGTTTCCCTCTACACCTGTATAATACATGACCTATGACTTAAGACTTGCAGACATTTCCTGAGGAACAGACCACTAGCACGTATGACCACACTATGGCCCTTATTGAAATGTTACAATTCTGTCTAGAACACAACTATTTTCTGTATGGTAACCAATGGTATAAACAAATTACCGGGACTGCCATGGAGAGTTGCTTCGCCCCTAGTTATGCCTGCATTTTTACGGGGTGGTGGGAGTCAGAGTACATCTGGGCAGAAGAATTTGAGGATTACTCTCACCACCTTATTTTGTGGACATGTTACATTGATGATATTTTTCTGATATGAGATGGTCCACAAAAACGGCTGGATACATTTCTAAGTAAAATCTCTGAGAATGACTTGAATCTGAAGTTCATGAGTAAAACCGATAACAACAGAACTTCCTCGATATCATGGTAGAAGCAAAAGGGGACACCATCAACTCTAAAGTACATAGGAAGTTAACTGCAGGGAACAGCATTTTACATTCCTGAAGTCACCATTTCACCAAACTAAAATAGAGCATTTCATACCACGAACTCCTTAGAGCTAAGAGGAATTGCAGTACTGTACAAACTTATGATATGGAAAAAGAGAGGATGGTGGAGAGGTTCTGGAGCAGGGTGTACTCACACAAAGTGATTTGAGCAGCTGTTAGGAATGTAGAGAGTGTAGACTGCAGCAGTCTATTGAAACCCAAATCAAAGGGGGAAAGGGAACAAACAGTAGGGCTGATTACTACCTACAACTCCAAATCTGCAGCAGTACGTGCTATTGTCAAGCAACACTGCCATCTAGTGAAGTCAGATTTTACTATTGGGAAGCTAGTTAGCCCCAATCTGCAGATCAGAATCGGAGAAGAAGCTCCCTTAGGGACATGCTTGTGCAGTCCTATAAGGACGCAGGGCAATCACGAGGAAGTACCTGGTTAAGGGAACACCCAGGCTTCCACAAGTGTGGCAAATGCAAAGAGCGCATACGCACCACTAATTTCAAAATGGTATCACTACCCAGTGGCAAGGAACATAAAATCAGGCACTTTATCAACTGTAACACTGAATTTGTTTTATATGTTGTAATTTGTGTATGTGGCCTGCGCTATGTGGGCAGCGCCATTTTTCCTGTCAAAAAGATAATCTTGGAACACCTGAGCGCTATCATGAATAACGATGCCTCATATCCCATGGATCAACATTGCAATCTGCTACGTAGCCCGAACACCAGTGATCTAAAGATATCTTTTTTTTGGCATTGGCAGGATACTGGCACACACCAGAGGGGGAAATAGGGAGCGTGCACTGAGGAGACTAGAGTCGGAATATATCGTCCGTCTGCACAGGAAACAGCCGAGTGGCCTCAACCAGGATGATGAGCTCCATGTACATCTGGTTTGAATGGTGGAGGAATGGTCTACCAGCGCTATGAGGTTCCAGGACAGCCCACTTTGCTTCACTCTCTCCTTTTTCACCTCTCGGCTATTCTTTCATTACTTAATCTCCACCCTCCAGCCTCGACAGGGGTCGCTTCCGCTTCTCGCGTGATCCAACACCTTTGCACAAAAAATGTTTGCAACACTTTTCACCATATTTCAAACAGTTTTTCGGTCTTTTGCCTTCTTTTCCTGGGGTTACTTGTTGTACGTATGAAGTCTTTTTTGTTATGACAGTGTGCAGAGAATTGATTGGTAGTTGTGGGGTTTGGAACTTAGTATTTATACCCTGAAAGCTGTTATTTTACATGATTGCAGGCCACTGGACCCTACATGTTTGACATTGATATTTACTTGGACTCCAGTGTGTGGCACTAGCTGTTTGGCACATTGAATCTGAATGCATGTGATATATGTATATTCATAACTCTGGTTTTGCTTTTTAAACTTGCAGTAACTCTGGAATGTATGTTTTTGTATTCCAAAATGCAATTTCTTTCTGTTAATGATTTTTTTACTTTAATTTTCTATCCCAATCTGTTAATATCATCTTTATTATTTCCAAATGATGTACACGAATGACGAAATGCACACCAAATGTATTGCGGGGAATGAGATTTTAATACCTTTTATGATCAATTTGATAACTTATCTCATTCGTCAATTTTGGACCGTTGGTATCTGTCATTGAGTAAAAGACAACCCTCATTCAGGTAAAATAAACCCCATATATGGACACCACTCTAAAGAATCACTTACAACTGATAAAATTTAAAAGGTTTAATATAATATTAAGAAAAGTTGCATATACAATCCTCTCAGGATCAAATTCATCAAATATATCGGAATCAAAAGGAACATATATTCCCTAAAGAACCTCAGTCTACAAACAAATACAATTAAAGTTAGTTCCAAATCAGCAGATTAAGAAGAATCGATATGAAGTGGTTCCTCTGCGTCATCTGCAGAAAGAGAAAAAAATAAGCAAGTTAAATCTGTCCCTATTCTATACTAGGTGACATCCCTACTTCGCAAGTTCCTAGAACCCTAAAAAGGTGTCAGCAGTTGACTCCCTAAGAAGTTCAAACTCTCTTTAGCCTCTAAAGGTAACTTAAGTTTTAAGAAGCAGTACCCTTTCTGCCTACCCATTCGTTCTTCTAAGGGTCCTCGGCCTACTGCTCCCTTGCGCTCTGATCTCTCTCAGCGCATCTGCTCAAGTCATCTGCTCTTTCTAACTTGCCTCTCTCTGTTCTCGCTGAGCTCTTGCTATCTTCTCCCCGGGGTGCTGTCCCTAAAATACACAATCACAGTGTGGGTGGAACGCCCCTTCGACGCCCACCACGGACTTTCCCCGATGATGTCAGTTTCTGGCTCTTTCCATTGCTTCATCTCTTCGCGTCGTCCGTTAAGTTGACCCTTCTCCTTAGATGTCATCTTCGTCTTCTTGTTGGCGACTTCAACTGACACTTTTCAGATCAAAAGTCAAATGAACTTAAACAAGACTTTAACTTCCAACTATGATTCTTGACCTTACTAGGTCCTGCGAATGGTCATTCCAAAACAAAGCTCAAATTCCAAGCGTCTCCTCTCATGTTTAGGCAATAAACCTCGTTCGACATTTGTCACCTTAAATCTAACAAGAACTAGACTCTTCGGCTCGCACCTTCAAGTGAAGACTATTCACGACTCCTGTGAGCCCACTAAATTACCAACAGCGGACTACACTCCTGCGAACCCTTGGTCAGTCAGGTTATAATCACAAATGACCCAAACTCTTCTAACATTTCTACAAACTTCTTCTACACAGCATAACCTTTAGCATACATTTATATATAAACGTATTTAGCAAATTCCTAGCTCATGTGTGAATACATTTTGCATAGAATACAAATTACGTAGAATATACACCTTAATACATAGAATATAAAGTTATATTCTCATTGGTTACATCGTTATGCGTATGCTCTCTGCACATTTCTCCATGTTACATTTCTCGCCGTTTCTGCATTTAAAGTTACACACGTACATGAATTTCACTTTGCACGTTCTACGTTTCATAAACATTTCTACACATTTCTACATTAGTCCACTATGTAAACGGGCCTTCTAAATCTAATACATTCTAAAGTGAATACAGTTATTTCCTATATTACTTTGGTCACATCTGTTAACTTTATGCTATAGACGTCAACTTTACGTCATGATATATATTTCATTCCTACGTTATACGATATACGTCTAAATATGACTCAGATATACATTTTATTCAAATTGCGCTCTCTCAGTTCCCCCCTTTGATGACCTTTAGGAGTCATCACTAAATGCAATTTGAATATCACCTTTAAATAGAACTAGTTACATCATTTCCTCTTTTCATCATTTCAAGTGCTCTCAAGCTTTTATACTGTTGATCTTGTAAAGCAGCTAATCTCCTTTCTTGTTCTCTCATAGATCTTTGTAACCGGTTCGTCCTATACCATTTATATAGTTTTACTAATCCTAACAATGTGATTATACAAATTAATACTATTAATACAGGTTTTAATATGTACCATACTATACTTTTACCAAGGTTAGCAAACCAACTTCCAACCTTTCCTACTCCATGACCTACTTTTTCCCAAACATTTATTTTTGTCATATCTTCAATTTCTTGATGAATCTGTGTAATGTTTCTTATGACCTTCTCAAGTGGTTTCGAATTATCAGGAATATAAGTACAACATTCCTGAACCTTCAAAGCCTTGCAAACTCCGCCTTCTTTTGCTAATAGCACATCAAGAGCAAGTCGATTCTGAAGAACCATTGCTCTAATCGATTGCATCTCCCCCTCTATTAGCATCAATGACCTTGCAGTACTTGCAGATAATCTATCTACGACTGTAGCTAATCTCCTGATCTTAACATCGTTAAGTATTAAACCTAACATAGGAAACATCGCTCCAAATACGTCTCCTACTACTTCTGCATCTCCTACTTCTCTTTTCGTTCTTGTCGAAGCCTTTCCTTCTATGACCGCTAAATCCTTTGCATGATATATTTTGGGGAAGACAATTGCCAAGTAACACGAACCATACCAATTGTCAGGCAGTTTTACATAGGCATTTCTTCCACATACAAAATATACATTAGGAATCACTTGCATCTCCTTCATGAAATCCTTCGTGTAGTACTCTAACCGAAAAGCATGTTCGCAATTTACTTCACCTACAAATACACTCTCATAATATGTCTTGCTTCGAGTTAAACATAACTTTCCTTTCTGCGTTCTATCCAATGCTGTTGGACCATTGCTACCTTTCTTTTTATGTGCCTTCTCTTCTTCGGTCCAATCAGTTTTCCACTGTCCTGACATTTTTAGAATCTTCTGCCTTCTGTATCGGTCATCTACTTGTCCTATAAACTTTTTCTCAATCTCTGACACTTTGCAAGTCAGATTATTTCTACGTGCGTATGATGTATCTAATGTATCCCAAGGAAGGAAGAATTTGGCTAGTCTATCCTCCTTTTTGTAATAGTCCCACTTATTCATTTGCTTATAATTCGGAACTTCAGGTAGTACCGAATCATAATTTGAAAAGTAGTACTCAAATCCTTCTCTACCATAAAATATACTAAGCAGTAAACTACATGTTATCCCATAAGTCAATGGGAGATGATGATATCGGATGCCCTCATCTACAGAAGCCGGCAATTGCATACATACATAGCAATCTTTGGCCTCCATGGCATCGATATACTCGTACAACAGTTTAGCATATGCGTTTGACCTAAAGTTTCCCTGTGACTCGTCTACATGTAATCTACGAGCTTCATCTACCAGTAACGCTTTTTCACGTATAACATTGCTCTCCTCCTTTTTCCCATCAAGAGCAGGTTTCAAAGTCGTTACAGGCTTAACATCTGCTATTTCTTTATCAGTTTCATGTCCTATTATGTATGATATTGTCACTACTGTAATTATAAGAAAAATTACTACTGCTATAAGTGTACCTATTATACATCTAGCTTTTCTGTTTGGGTTGCCGTTCTCCATGTTGTCAAAAACAGCGTAACTCCTTCCTTTTGCGAAAAAGTTTTCCTTTCTTTTCCAATCTTTGGCTGGCTTTGTTTTCTTCTCAGTTTATAAAGTGCTCTTTATCAACAAAGTCTCTTTTTCGCAACAATGTCTCTTTATTTTTAACAACAGACAACCCTAACCCTTCTCCGTCCTCTAAATGTAATCCCTAATTTTATTCTTCTTTCCACTCGGCGCTAGGTTATCTTCTTCTTTATAGCTTATATACAAAAGTCTTTAAGCATCAACAATTATTCTCGTACCTGCAGCTCTCGCAACAAGTTCCAATAATTCAAAACGAATGACTTTTTCTTCTTCTTCCGGAATTTGATGACCAAATGTTGGAAATTGTAATCTGTTTAACACTAAATCTTTGATCTGACTCAAGTATGGGGGTATGGGAAGTGTGAAAGTCAGTAATCCCTCAGTCTCTAATCCAGGAGTCAACATCCATATCTCCACTGCCACAAATGGATCGAGATCGATTACTTTCACATTCTTCACTCTCCCAGATTTCTGTCCCCAAGACATCTGCTAGATAAGTCCACTCTGGGGTGGCGTACCTTCTGCAGGGCACACGTACCCTTCTCGATCTTCTTGGACTCTCAGTTCCTGAGTCTGTAGTTTCCTCTTCTTGATCTGATTCTTCGGAGATTGGGACAAGAGTTTTCTCCGGTTGTGCTTTCAAGCTTGGCCTCCTTCTTCTCTCCGGCCAACTGGCTTCGTCACTCCTTGTCCTCCTGCTCCTTGTTCTGGGACTTGTCTCTTGGTCACTCTCAGCTTGTTCAGTATCTGATTCACTCTCCCAGTTACTTTCTTCTCCTGAGGCGACTTCGGTCTCACTGGTGTCTTGACCTTCGTCAACCTGTTCTGTCACAATCTCAGCCTCTTCGATCACCTCCACAGCTTGGCTTTCCCCCTCTGTGGCTTCTCCGCTTTCCGCTGGATTCTCATCCGAGAGAGGAGCTGTTTCTTCTAGAGGTGTTGGCACTCTTCGAGTGTGTGAAGCGTGTATCCAATTTGGCAGGCCTCCACACTTCACTACAGTGTTCGTGACAAGTATGACTTGAAATGGTCCTCGCCAACGCACGTCTAAGCAGTTCTTCCTGACATGCTTTTTCACCAAAACCCAGTCCCCTGGACTCAGGTCATGGCACAAGTCTTGTGCTGATGGAACCTCTGCAGCCTGGACCTGGAGGGACACAGAATTAATGGCATCAGATAGTCCCTTGCAGTAGTCCAAGATCAAGTCGTCTGTGATGTTCAATAACGCTGCAGTCGGAACCGATGGCAATCTCATAGCTCTCCCCATTAGCACTTCATGTGGAGAGAGACCTGTTTTTCTATCCGGTGTGCTACGTATGCTCATAAGAACCACTGGTAGTGCGTCTGGCCAACTCAGGGATGTTGATGAACAAACTTTGGCAAGTCTGGACTTAATTGTGCTATTGATTTGCTCTACAATCCCTGAAGCTTCTGGTCGATAACTGCAATGGAGCTTCTGATCGATACTCAAAGCTGAGCACAACATCTTCACTATTTCGCTGTTGAAATGAGTTCCTCTGTCCGATTCCAAAGAGGATGGCACCCCAAACCTCGGTATTAACTCTCTAAGTAACAGTTTTGCTACTGTAAGTGTATCACATCTACGTGTAGGGTAAGCCTCAACCCATCTAGAATATATACAGACAATCACTAAAACGTATCTAAGTTTGTTGCATTTAGGCATTTCTATAAAATCAAGCTGCATCCTATTGAAAGGCCCCCCAGACCTCCCAATGTGACTCAATGTAACTGGTGTTCTTTTTCCCACGTTTAGTTGCTGACAGATCGCACATCGCTGACATACTGCTTCTGCCGCTACTCTAAACTTAGGGTTAAACCACGTTTGTCTGAATACTCTCACCATGGCATCTCTACCTATGTGTGCTGATCCATGCAATTTCCTTGCCATTGGATTAACAAGTTCATTTGGTAAGACTGCTCTCCCATCGGCGGAGATCCAGAAATTCATCTCACTTTTTATACACCCAGCTGTTTCCCAGCCCTTTTTCTCATCTTCTGGTGCATTCTCCTGAACACTCCTTAGCTCATCCCACGTATCTACAGTGTCTAACAACATTGTCAATTCAGTTCTTTCTTGAATTCCCCCCACTTTCACATCAGTGTGAGAATATCCTTGCTCTGCGCAGTAACACGCTACTTCATCCGCATAGCGGTTACCTTGTGACACAAAATCTGTACCTTTTGTATGCGCAGCACATTTGACTACTGCAATAGCTGTCGGGCCTTGCAATGCCTCTAACAATAATCTCCATTCCTAATAGGAGAACCCGAGGAGGTCATGTAACCTCTTTGAGACCATAACTGCCCGTAATCATGAACTACCCCGAAACCGTACTGGCTATCGGTGTATATGGTGACTCGAAGTTTGTCGCCTGCTAAACAGGCACGAGTCAAAGCAACAATTTCAGCTACCTGTGCGGAGTGTACTCCTTCCAGGCAAGCGGCTTCTATAACTCTGGTAATCGTGCAAACTGCATAAGCTGCTCTCAGCTGACCAATATTGTCTCTTACGCATGAACCATCGACAAAGAAAATTTCATCGGGATCAGTCAATGGCTCATCTACGATATCTGGTCTCGGTTTGGTGCATAGTTCAGTCACATCAAGGCAGTCATGATCTGTACAATTTTCATCATCCACCTCATTTGGAAGTGGCATCAAAGTTGCAGGATTCAAGACGGAGCATCTTTTTAGGGTCACATTCTCGGCAGCCAGTATGACTTGCTCGTAGCGTGTGAGCCTGCTATTCGTCAGATGCTGAGTCTTAGTCCTGGTCATTAACAATTCCACAGAATGCGGTACGTACACCACTAACTGATGTCCCATTACCACACTTTCAGACCTTTCAATGCTGACACCCGTTGCAGCAACGGATTTGAGACATCCGGGCAACGCTGCGGCTACCGGATCTAATGTAGCCGAAAAATACGCTACTGGCCTACGCGCATCTCCATGAATCTGGGCCAAAACTGCTAAAGCGCATCCCTCTCTTTCGCAGCAGTAAAGCAAAAATGGTTTTGTGTAATCAGGCATTCCCAAAGCCGGGGCGCGACATAAGTCCTCCCTCAGCTGTAAAAACGCCATCAAACAATCTTTGTCCCATGGTACCGGATCACTCACTCCTTTGTGCGTCAGCTGTAATAACGGTTTTGCCTTCAATGAAAAGTTGGCTATCCACTGTCGACAATAACCGACCATGCCTAGAAACATCCTGACTTCTCTTTGTGTTGTAGGCGCGTTCATTTTCATAATCGCCTCTATTCTGTCTGGAGACACCTTCCGTTTCCCCTTTTCAATCCTGTGGCCCAAGTATTGCACTTCAGTAAGACAATATTGCAATTTACTTGGAGACACCTTGTGCCCGTTCTCGGCCAAGTGATTTAACAAGGTGATGGTGTCTACTCTGCAAGCTTCCTCAGTTTCTGACGCAACTAGGAGGTCGTCTATGTACTGGACTAGAACTGAGTTCTTGGGCAGCACTAGACTTTCAAGATTTTTCTTTAAAAGCTGGTTAAAAATCGATGGGCTTTCTGTATACCCCTGAGGGATACGACACCATGTTAAAACGCGATCTTCCAGCTTAAAAGCGAAAAGATACTGGCTCTCTTCATCTAAAGGAATCGAAAAGAAAGCCTGGCACAAATCTATCACGGTGAACCATTCAGCTTGGAACGGTATCTGAAATAATATCACTGATGGATTCGGCACCACTGGACAACATGAGACAACAATATTATTGCTCTTTCGAAGATCCTGCACTATTCTGTATTTTCCACTAGGCTTCTGCAAACCCATAATCGGTGAGTTACATGGACTACCCACGATCTCCTTCAGTATTCCCTGTTTAATCATGGATTCGATCACAGGCTTTATTCCTGCAATTGTCTCCGGTGTCAACTTGTATTGTGGTGTTCTTGGGTACTCGGCATTGGGTCTTACCATGATCTTTACTGGTTCTACCCCTTTAATCAATCCTATTTCTTCTCCAGTAAAATCCCACACCTCAGCTGACACTTTCTCCCTCAAATCCTGTGGAAGTTCCTCCACTGTTAAGGTAGGATATAGTTCCACGCATTCCTGCGAGTTTACAACCTTAAAATCGGCATCCTCATCATTGGTCTGCACTTCTACTCCTTCAGGTGTGCAATGTATTGTGCAATTCAGCTTACACAACAGATCTCGTCCTAGCAAACACACCGGGCTAGAATCACAGATCACAAACTGATGTTCGTCACTGTAATTCCCTATTTTCACTGACACTGGTTCTGTCAGAGGATTCGTCATCCTCTTGTTTGCGACTCCTACCACCTGAATCATCTCTCCTGATATCGGCAGACCTGGGACTACCGCTGATCTCAACGTGGATCTAGTGGCTCCCGTATCCACCAAAAAGGTCGTAGGACATCCAGCTACTTCAGCCTCTACGTATGGTCCTCTCTGATCTACTTCCAGGGCTGCCCCCAAAGTACAGTCTTCTTCCCTATTCACTCGTTGCCCTGTAAGAGGATCAACGTAGTAGCATTCTTCTCCTCCTACGAATAATGGCATTTGTCTATAGGTTTCCCTCCATTCGTAATTCGAGGCGGTTGAGGAAACGGGGCTCGAGGAGTCTGAGTCCCCCCTTTGATAAACGTTCCCTTCGGGACTGTCGCTCCCTTAACCACGTTATTCTGTACCTCTTCCTCCTCCTGTTCTAATTCTCCTGTCTCAATACTGTAAGGACACTCGCGTCTCCAATGTCCCACCTCATTACACTGATGACACCTTGTCGTCTTTTTCAGTGTTGCGATATCCATTCTCGGTCTCGGTCTTTCTTCCTCATCTCTGCTCTGACTATTCTGTTTCTTTGCTTGCGTTCCTGTTCCCTGTTGTCGCTGTCCACCCTTTCCGGCTGCTTGCATCTGTACTAACATCAGCTTTTCCTTAAGCTTCTTTGCCTTTGAATCTATCTCATCGCTACAGTACCTTGCATACCTCAGAATCTCATCTAAAGGTTTGTTCTGCCAGCAAATTAAATGCTGTTGAATCATCAGGCTTATGTCTGGTCTCAATCCGAGAACAAACTTTGACACAAACTGTCCTATGTCCTTAGGATCCATTACGTCTAATCCACTGTACTGCTTGAATGCTTTCAGTAACCTCTCATAAAACTCGTGAACGGTCTCTTTAGGCTCCTGAGATGTTCGATCTATCTTAACCCAGTCTATGTCTTGCACCGGTACTTTCTCTTTTAGCCATGTTATTACTCTCTCGTATTTTTCCATGACTCTGTCTGATGGGCCACCTGTCTGGGTATCTCTCGGAGGCTCGCAAGTGGGCCATTCAATACTAAGTTTGCATGCCGTCCACAAATCTCCGGGTACCACGATATCGAACAAAGTGTTCAAATCGATCCACAGTACCTTAGAGATCTTCACGAATCTCTCTACCTGCTTGTACCACTCTACGGGATTTTCTCTAAGCTTCGGGAAGGAATTAGTGAATGCCGCTAAATCCCCCCTACTCCATGGTACATGCACGTAGTTTCCGTTCGCGATTTCTCGCAAAGGAAAAGCTTCCATTCGCATTAAGTCTGTATCCTGAGACTTTACAAGTGTACTCCGTCTGACAGATCCCTTCTTGGACCATCTTTCCTCCCATCTATCCAGATCTCTCCATATCCTAATACACATGACCAATTCCCTTATGTGTACTCTTAGCCCAATCGTTCTGCGCTCATCTAGATCTTGATCCGTGCAATTCAGCCTATGATTGGCCTGTAAAGCCTTAGTTCGTGATATGTCTATCATGTACTTTTCTGCCAATTCAGATAATTTTTCATGAGCTGCTCTCGCTTTTCGTGTAACGTCTTTAGATAAAAACAGTATCTCATCTGGTGCGTACAGCTCTAACCTCTCAATTGCCACTGTGCCGTCAATTATTTCATCTAAGTCTGATTTTAAACTCATTACATCTATGCGTCTTGCTTTTATTTCAGCTCTCAGTACGTCAGTCCTAGGTTGTTCTCTTACATCCCTCTCACCTCCACTATGCGCCCTACGCCTAAGCACAGGTGAGTTATGAGAAATTTTCCTTCCATCTCTTTGTTCCCACCTCTCTAGATCCCAAGGCTTTCCATCTTCCCTTGGGGTGTGGTGGAACAATGCTCCATCTCTTAACCCTACATTCCGTCTTTTCGACTCGGTTTCTCCAGATACGAGATAAGATCCTCCGTGCTGTTCCAAACCACTGTAACTCGCTTGCTGTCTGGTGTCACTTAACAAACGATAAGGTCCTTCATGGCTCTCCATGCTCCCGCGATCTCTTTCGTGATCACCGGATGTATGGCGAGACGTTTCGCGACTCCCTACATTTTCAAGGCTTCGTTCTTGTTCACCGGACGCATGGCGAGACCCTTCGCGGCTCTCCATGTTCCCGTGATTCCAATGCTGCACATTTTCATCCGGAGCATGGTGTGTGCATCTGAAAGTGTTTCGGTATTCCTGCGTCCTTCGTTCTCCCTCACTAAAAGTGACGCGAGGCACTTCCCCACACCCTGCACTCCTGTCGTCGCACATTTGCCTATTGCCGCTAATGGTAGGGCACGTATCTCTTCTGCTTTCTTGACTCCCTCTCTCCCACTCGGGGCTGCTCTCGCCAGCTCCACAATGAGAGAGAATCCTATTATCTTGGTCTCTCCACTCTGCTCCTGTTTCTAAACTTTTATTCCGAGCCTCTTCGGCAGTATCCCATTCTTTCAGATATTCCCTTAATTCCTTATAGGATTTTTGTTTCGGTCCCCTCAAATCCATTGATCCTCTTTGACCCCCTTGTTCTATCCAGGGACCCGTTGCGGAATCTAATGGGGTACTCCGACTCACTGGTGCTAATCTCTGCCTCTGAGTATTCATTACGGCATTCCTGTTCTCTATTTCTGCTCTTTCCCTGTCCCATCGTGCCTGTTCCTCCTGCTGGACCCCTTCTGGGTTGTAAATTGACACTATAGGGCCTATGGTAACAGGTACTTGTAAAGCGTCTGGCATTTGGTACGACCTTGCACATTGTGTTTCTGGCACCTTCTGGACCACGAATCTTCCCACTACTCTCTGTTCGGAACTAGCTTGGGGTATTTCCTCACTCTTGTTGGAGTCCCACTCTGTTACTGGGATCGATTTATATTCTCCCCATCTAGCTCCGTCCCCTTGCTGTAATATGGGACTTGCGGATTCACCGCTATATGGAGGTGGTCTATCTGTTAACAGCCTATCTATTAGATCCTCCTCCGTCTCGCTTTCCTCATCTTCCTCTTCTAGAGGTTTCTTTTCCCCCGTGGCTTCTATCATGGTGAACAGTTTGTCTGCTTCTATCTTTTGCACTCTCCACTTCTTAGCTTCCTCATCCCATTTGGCATCCTGCACTGCCTTTACTGATCGTCTCACTCTTTCCTGGCGTCTTTTTAAACTCTTCTCGTGTGCTGCTCTAAACCATGCACTAAGAGCTTCGAATTGTGTTGGCCTCGGTAGAGGTCTTGTTGCAAGCATTACCGTTTTCAGTTGGTTCAACACGTCTAGTTTAAATGTTCCGAATCTCGGAAACGCCAGTTCCTTTTCCCCTTCAGTTAGCCTATTCCACTCGGAGATCCACATTATCGAGTGTAAGCCTACATTTACTGCCATGTGATAAGCTGGTGTGCCTTCTGGTGGAGCTTCTTCTCCAGCATATAAGTTTCTTCTATTCCTCTTAAAGATTTTTCTTAAACCTTTAAAGCACTTCATTTTTGATAATCTACGATTTTCTCTTATTAATTCTCTCCTTATTTACGTCCCGATGACAACCACCAATCCATATGCAACTCTCGCTAATCAGCCTATCCCAGTGCGGTTCTACGTCAACCGACCAATCTCAGCGCGACTCTACGCTGACGTCACTCGTCCCCTCTGCAGCAATTTCCTTCGTTTCTCAACTCGTCTCGCGGTCTTACATGCGTTTCATTCATACGCCGAAAAATGACTACTTCCGTCCAAGCGATCACTTTTCTCTGACTGTACGGCCACAGTCTAACTGTAATTGTCACCTCAACTGGCGAAAACGTCTTCCTCTTACGGTCCGACGCTCACCTTAACTGATAGGTTACTTACACACAGTAAACGTACGACCAGCATGCGTTTACTCATACACTCACTCAAACGCTCCCCCTATCATCGGTCTGCGGGCGATCAATGGTACCTCATGACCCCCTTTAAATGGTAGACAAATTACTCTGAGTGTTCGATACACCCGAACCACTTAAGCCCTCTCTGGACATAAGATTTTTATCCGGTTGCGCGCGCTCACAACCTTCCCTCAATCACACTACAGGCATTCAACTCCGCTTGACATTACAACACAGGAACAACATAAAACACCGCAATCTTACAACGCATGACCCTTATACTCACTCTCGACCGACTCTGCTGCTTTTCTCTCGACGCACCGTCAGCACCGTCTTCGGCAGGGATTCTTCTTCTGGTCGTCGATGGCTAGGGACCTTGGGGTAAACTAAACCTGGCCTAGGTCGTCTTCCTCAAGAAGATAACCATCATTACTCTGCTACACACTGCGGGGAATGAGATTTTAATACCTTTTATGATCAATTTGATAACTTATCTCATTCGTCAATTTTGGACCGTTGGTATCTGTCATTGAGTAAAAGACAACCCTCATTCAGGTAAAATAAACCCCATATATGGACACCACTCTAAAGAAACTGTTAGATCTCACGGCGGAGGCTAGGCGCGAACCCTGCCTTGAGACGCGATCTAATCTAAAAAACTACATTTCCCATGTTACCAGGTACTGCGCGCGCGACGCCCGTGTGATGACGTCACACGCGCAGAGAACATTACCGGCGAGGAAACAGAAGGCGCCCGCCGTTGATTCTGGTTCCGTGGCTGATTGCGGAAAGATCGTGAGTTTCCAGCGTATCCTTTTTGTGAGTGTACTCAGCGCCGGCTGGTGAGTGCATTAGAAGCGTTCCGCTTCTGCCTTGGGGTAGCGTCGGCTGACGCTTCCCATATCTGTGGAGTTCTCGGCTGAGGCTCCAGCGTTTCTCTAGCTAGTGAGACGCCGGTTTCCTGGCATCTTGTACAGTGTTTGCTATTTTGTGGAGTTTCAAGTGAACACTGTTTCAGTGTCCTGCCATTCCTTGCTCTGGGGTCAACCTGCTTCCGGACGTCCAGGGCTATTGTTCATTCCTCCATCCTCCATGCATCTGCCTGGTTCATAGGGGGAATATCGGATTTACCTGCAAAGAGACTTAGTATTCCCAAAGGTGCCAATTTTCTGTGGTTTCAACAGACAAACGGAAGACATTGTTTGTGTTGCTTGGCTTCTGTGTCTTTATCGCCTCAGGATCCAGGACTTTTATGGTACTCCTTGTGTAAAGCATTGTGTGTTGTCAGGTGAAGTAACCGGGCAATACACATTCGTGAGTTAAGACAATAACTGTTGTCTCCTTTTCTTCATTTCCGACAACAGGGGCTTATGAGCTTCGCCTGGCAGGCTACCTTCCATACTGACCCCTGTTGAAGCCCCATTTTACATTTATGTTGGTATGTAGTTATATGGTTGTGTGTAATGTACTAGGAACCTTGCTAGTGAAGTAACTGACCATAGGAATTTTGTGTTCTAGAATTACCATCCAATTCAACCTTTTGGATTGCCAGGCAAAGCCTCCCACTTATTTCATACCAGGTATAACTCATTCAGTTCACACGAGGGTGGGGTTACAGGTTTCTACCAAGTGCATTGCATTTATAGTCTGTGCTTGTCTCATGGTGCCTTGTTCTCGTTTCAGCTTCCCTTCCCCGCTGTTCCCTCCCTTACCTTCCTGATTATCCCTCGCTCGATCATTCCTGTGCGTCTGTTCTCATTCAGACCCAGGGGCTGTCGAGAGGTGGACCCTATAGAGCATCGTGAGATCCTGAGGACCATTGGACCTGACAGAATCAACGGCCCAAGACTTTCGGTCCTCCCGATTTCACGATACAATGTCCACAATGGATGATATTTTAGCAGCCCTGGCGCTGGTCCAAACAGAGTTGCAAGCATCTAGGACTGAGACTGCTGCACTGCAGGCTCAAGTGGATAGGTTGAGTCGTAACCCTTTTAGTGCTGGTACTCAGCAGGCCTCCTCTGTCGTAGTGGAAGTTCCCACACCGATCCCCCTAGCCCCTCCAGAACGTTTCCATGGGGACAGCGGCAAAGTGCAGGTGTTTCTTACACAGGTGTTATTGCATTTTTCCTGCAAACCCAAGGTATTCAACACCAATCACGCTAGAGTAGCTTATCTCATCTCGTATTTAGCAGGGGATGCTGCACAATGGGCAGTACCATTGGTGAAAAGGGATGATCCTTTGTTAAGGGACTGGGAGGCTTTTAGGGCTGATTTTGAAAAAACTTCCAATCGCAGGTCAGCTACATTAACAGCAGACAGGGAGTTGCTAGGACTGAAACAGGGTAATAGAGATTTGATAACCTATCTCAACGATTTTAGAAGGCTTATCGCGGAAACGGATTGGCCGGAAGAAAAAAGACATGCCATTTTCTATAATGGCCTCACCGATGAAATGAAGGATGTACTTGCCCAGATTGATCCTCAGCCTACTACCTGTGAAGACATGATCAGCCTAGTCCTGAGATTAGATCATCGTCTGAGTGATCGTAAGGGTGACAATCGTAGAAAGGATCGGTTAACCCCAAGATACGAGAATCCCAGGGGGTCGGAGGGAGCAAGCCAGTCTACACCTGAACCCATGGAAATAGGAGCCGTGAGGTCTCCATTAACTACGGAAGAAAGAGAATATAGAAGGAAGAAAGGCTTATGCCTGTATTGCGGTAGGAAGGGACACTTCATTCGGGAATGCCCTAACAGAAACAAAACAAGAACCGTTTACAAAAAGGTGTCGGTGGTGGCAGCTGAAAAGGAGTCGGGAAACGAGAATGCTTGAAGGTGGAGGAAGGGAGTCCTTCAAGTTCATTCATTATCCCTTCATTGGACGGAGTTGAGAGACAGGATGGTCTGCAATTTTTCGTGGATGTGAGGCTGGAAGTACAAAAGAAAATACTAAACATAAAAGCCATGTTGGATTCGGGAGCCACCGGGTGCTTCATGGATCATGCCAAGGTCATCAGGTTAGGTCTAGCCCTCGTAGAAAAAGAGATTCCCGAAGCAGTATATGCAGTGGATGGCAGAAAGTTGGATTCAGGTCCTATTCGACTGCAAACCCGGGAGCTTAGTATGACAATGGTTGCTGAACATCAGGAAAGATTGTACTTTAACATCATTCATGCACCTCAGTACGGAATGATTTTGGGTCTTCCATGGTTGCGTAGACACAACCCCACCATAGACTGGGAAAACCAAACCATACATTTCACGTCAGAGTATTGTCAGCAAAACTGTTACTCTGTGAAATCAGGACCTGCGTTTGGTCTAGCTGGTATACATCACATCGCTACCGCGGCTGAACAAGATGTAGAATTACCGTTTGAGTATCGCAAATTGGCGGAGGTTTTCAGCGAAAAGAAGGCGGAAACATTACCACCACACCGGTCATACGACTGCCAAATAGATCTGATTCCAGGTGCTAAGATCCCAGCGGGGCGTGTTTATGCACTTACTGAGCCGGAAACCCTACATCTCTGTGACTACTTAGACAAGCTCCTGAAGATCGGTTTTATCCGAGAATCCAAATCCCCAGCAGCCTCCCCGTTGTTCTTCATCCCGAAAGCTAATGGAGAACTTCGCGCTTGTGCGGACTATAGAGCTCTAAATGCCATAACTGTCAAGAATAAATATCCCCTTCCGCTCATCAATGTGTTATTAGAACAAGTTAAAAATGCGGTGGTTTTCACGAGACTGGATCTCAAGGGGGCATATCACCTGGTTCGGATGCGTTCAGGTGATGAATGGAAGACGGCCATCAAGACCCGTTTTGGACTTTACGAGTACATGGTGATGCCCTTCGGGCTCTGTAATGCGCCAGCCGCCTTCCAATTTTTCCTAGATGATGTACTCAAAAGATATTTAGATCGTTTCGTTGTTGTTTACATTGACGACATCCTGATTTATTCCAACAGCACAGAACAACATGTGGAACATGTAAAGACTGTATTGAAAACATTATTGGAACACCAACTCTACTGCAAACTCAGCAAGTGTGAATTTCATTCTACATCGGTGGAGTTTCTAGGGGTGGTGCTTTCTCCACATGGGCAGGAAATGTCTGAAAGAAAGGTCCTAGCGGTAAAGAACTGGCCCATACCCAAGTCCGTAAGGGACATTCAATGTTTTATCGGGTTCGCGAACTTCTATCGCCGGTTCATTGAAAATTTCTCAGCAATGGCCTCCCCAATGACAAGGTTATTGAGAAAGAAGGTGCCCTTCGAATGGACGGAGGAGGCCCAGAAAGGGTTCGATGACCTCAAGAAGGCTTTTGTTTCTGCTCCGGTGCTGGTGCACGCGGATCCTGGTAAACCTTTTATCGTAGAAGCGGATGCTTCTGACACGGCGGTAGGAGCAGTATTGTCCCAACGTCACTCTGAAACCGGCCGGTTACATCCTGTTGCTTACCTCTCTCGTACCCTGAATTCGGCAGAGCAGAATTATGTGATTGCTGAAAAGGAACTGTTGGCAATAAGAACCGCCTTCCTGGAATGGAGACATCACCTAATGGGAGCAAGACATGTAGTAACTGTGTTTACCGACCATCGTAACTTGCAATACATGACTGCTGCACGTCATTTAACACCTAGACAGATGCGTTGGATGATGCATTTTGCAGACTTCGACTTCATCGTCACATTCCGACCAGGAAAGGATAACAGAAAGGCGGACGCTTTATCAAGGCAGTTCACCAAGACAGAACAAATCAACGCAAGGGAGGAGTCCATAATCGACCCAAAAAAGGTGATCAGAGTCACCTGTACCCAGATGTTCCTCAGAAGTGTAAATAGAAACATTCAGAATGATGCATGGAAGAAATGGTTGAGTGAACACAACGAGTGGAAGATGGTGCAGGGTCTTCCGATGAGACAGAGACAGCTGCTGTTGCCCCTTCAATCCTTAAGAAAACAAGTGTTCCAGTGGTGCCATAGTGCGCCGTGCGCTGGCCATAATGGATTCAGTAAAACTCTGGAGAGAATTCTAAGACAGTTTTGGTGGCCTAACATTCGGAAGGACGTGGCTGAGTGGGTGGCTGAGTGTCCTATCTGTAGTCAAATGAAGGTGCAACACTCTAGACAGGCTGGATTGCTACAACCCCTTCCCACTCCTGAGTTGCCTTGGGAAAACATTTCCATGGATTTTGTAGTGGGCATGCCTAAAGATCAGGGGTGCACTGCAATTCTGGTGGTGGTTGACTATTTAACTAAGATGGCTCATTTCATCGCATGTAAACAGGTTCCTTCAGCTAGCGGGTTAGCCAGACTTATTCTCACCAACATAGTACGGCTACATGGGTTACCCCGAGTGATAATATCAGATAGAGGCAGCCAGTTCACAGCACGGTTTTGGAAGACATGGTGTAAAGCTTTAGGAATAACATCTAGTACCTCCACCAGTTTCCACCCCCAGACCAATGGGCAGACTGAAAGGGTTAATCAAACACTGAAGCAGTATCTGAGATGCTATGTTTAGGTCACCAAGGAAGACTGGGTGGATAGATTATGGCTAGCTGAAATAGCCTATAACAGCGCGGTACATGGTTCCACCAAGACCGCTCCATTTTACTGCACCTATGGTTTCCATCCTAATTTCTTGCCATTCCACCATCCTGCATCAAACACCACTGTCCCAGAGGTACAAGAAAGACTACAGAGTATTCATAAGACATGGCAGCATGTCAAGAGCCAGTTAAGACAGTCCAAAGCGAGGTACAAGGCCTATGAGGACAAGCACAGACGAGCAGGGCCCACATACAAGGTGGGTGATTACGTCTGGTTGTCCACCAGAAACATACGCTTTAAGCGTTATAGTGTGTTCAATCCCAAATATATAGGCCCGTACAAGATCATCAAGCTCATTAATCCTGTGGTGGTTAAACTGGCTCTGCCATCCTCCTTACGCATTCATCCTGCCTTTCATGTGTCTTTGGTGAAACCCACGAGAATGCACAGAAAACTGGTGCCTGCTGAGATTGCCGTGGATAACGAAGAAGACTATGAGGTGAGAGGAATTGTGGACTCTAAGATATACCGCACCAGATTGTGGTATTTGGTGGCTTGGAAGGGTTATGGTAATGAAGAGAACTCCTGGGAACCGGCATCCAATGTCCATGCACCCAGGTTTGTGAGGATGTTCCATCAACGCTTTCCGGCCAAACCTTGTCTCTGTCAGTGTTCTTCGGGAGAGGGATGTACTGTTAGATCTCACGGCGGAGGCTAGGCGCGAACCCTGCCTTGAGACGCGATCTAATCTAAAAAACTACATTTCCCATGTTACCAGGTACTGCGCGCGCGACGCCCGTGTGATGACGTCACACGCGCAGAGAACATTACCGGCGAGGAAACAGAAGGCGCCCGCCGTTGATTCTGGTTCCGTGGCTGATTGCGGAAAGATCGTGAGTTTCCAGCGTATCCTTTTTGTGAGTGTACTCAGCGCCGGCTGGTGAGTGCATTAGAAGCGTTCCGCTTCTGCCTTGGGGTAGCGTCGGCTGACGCTTCCCATATCTGTGGAGTTCTCGGCTGAGGCTCCAGCGTTTCTCTAGCTAGTGAGACGCCGGTTTCCTGGCATCTTGTACAGTGTTTGCTATTTTGTGGAGTTTCAAGTGAACACTGTTTCAGTGTCCTGCCATTCCTTGCTCTGGGGTCAACCTGCTTCCGGACGTCCAGGGCTATTGTTCATTCCTCCATCCTCCATGCATCTGCCTGGTTCATAGGGGGAATATCGGATTTACCTGCAAAGAGACTTAGTATTCCCAAAGGTGCCAATTTTCTGTGGTTTCAACAGACAAACGGAAGACATTGTTTGTGTTGCTTGGCTTCTGTGTCTTTATCGCCTCAGGATCCAGGACTTTTATGGTACTCCTTGTGTAAAGCATTGTGTGTTGTCAGGTGAAGTAACCGGGCAATACACATTCGTGAGTTAAGACAATAACTGTTGTCTCCTTTTCTTCATTTCCGACAACAGGGGCTTATGAGCTTCGCCTGGCAGGCTGCCTTCCATACTGACCCCTGTTGAAGCCCCATTTTACATTTATGTTGGTATGTAGTTATATGGTTGTGTGTAATGTACTAGGAACCTTGCTAGTGAAGTAACTGACCATAGGAATTTTGTGTTCTAGAATTACCATCCAATTCAACCTTTTGGATTGCCAGGCAAAGCCTCCCACTTATTTCATACCAGGTATAACTCATTCAGTTCACACGAGGGTGGGGTTACAGGTTTCTACCAAGTGCATTGCATTTATAGTCTGTGCTTGTCTCATGGTGCCTTGTTCTCGTTTCAGCTTCCCTTCCCCGCTGTTCCCTCCCTTACCTTCCTGATTATCCCTCGCTCGATCATTCCTGTGCGTCTGTTCTCATTCAGACCCAGGGGCTGTCGAGAGGTGGACCCTATAGAGCATCGTGAGATCCTGAGGACCATTGGACCTGACAGAATCACTTACAACTGATAAAATTTAAAAGGTTTAATATAATATTAAGAAAAGTTGCATATACAATCCTCTCAGGATCAAATTAATCAAATATATCGGAATCAAAAGGAACATATATTCCCTAAAGAACCTCAGTCTACAAACAAATACAATTAAAGTTAGTTCCAAATCAGCAGATTAAGAAGAATCGATATGAAGTGGTTCTTCTGCGTCATCTGCAGAAAGAGAAAAAAATAAGCAAGTTAAATCTGTCCCTATTCTATACTAGGTGACATCCCTACTTCGCAAGTTCCTAGAACCCTAAAAAGGTGTCAGCAGTTGACTCCCTAAGAAGTTCAAACTCTCTTTAGCCTCTAAAGGTAACTTAAGTTTTAAGAAGCAGTACCCTTTCTGCCTACCCATTCGTTCTTCTAAGGGTCCTCGGCCTACTGCTCCCTTGCGCTCTGATCTCTCTCAGCGCATCTGCTCAAGTCATCTGCTCTTTCTAACTTGCCTCTCTCTGTTCTCGCTGAGCTCTTGCTATCTTCTCCCCGGGGTGCTGTCCCTAAAATACACAATCACAGTGTGGGTGGAACGCCCCTTCGACGCCCACCACGGACTTTCCCCGATGATGTCAGTTTCTGGCTCTTTCCATTGCTTCATCTCTTCGCGTCGTCCGTTAAGTTGACCCTTCTCCTTAGATGTCATCTTCGTCTTCTTGTTGGCGACTTCAACTGACACTTTTCAGATCAAAAGTCAAATGAACTTAAACAAGACTTTAACTTCCAACTATGATTCTTGACCTTACTAGGTCCTGCGAATGGTCATTCCAAAACAAAGCTCAAATTCCAAGCGTCTCCTCTCATGTTTAGGCAATAAACCTCGTTCGACATTTGTCACCTTAAATCTAACAAGAACTAGACTCTTCGGCTCGCACCTTCAAGTGAAGACTATTCACGACTCCTGTGAGCCCACTAAATTACCAACAGCGGACTACACTCCTGCGAACCCTTGGTCAGTCAGGTTATAATCACAAATGACCTAAACTCTTCTAACATTTCTACAAACTTCTTCTACACAGCATAACCTTTAGCATACATTTATATATAAACGTATTTAGCAAATTCCTAGCTCATGTGTGAATACATTTTGCATAGAATACAAATTACGTAGAATATACACCTTAATACATAGAATATAAAGTTATATTCTCATTGGTTACATCGTTATGCGTATGCTCTCTGCACATTTCTCCATGTTACATTTCTCGCCGTTTCTGCATTTAAAGTTACACGCGTACATGAATTTCACTTTGCACGTTCTACGTTTCATAAACATTTCTACACATTTCTACATTAGTCCACTATGTAAACGGGCCTTCTAAATCTAATACATTCTAAAGTGAATACAGTTATTTCCTATATTACTTTGGTCACATCTGTTAACTTTATGCTATAGACGTCAACTTTACGTCATGATATATATTTCATTCTTACGTTATACGATATACGTCTAAATATGACTCAGATATACATTTTATTCAAATTGCGCTCTCTCAGTATCCAGAGGGTTAAAGTTTCATCAAATTGTGATCCTTTTGCGCGCAGCCCAGAAATAGTGGTTATTGCCCTGCAACCACTTTCCATGACAATTCAAACAAGAATGGAGCGTCTTTGCGCTCCTTTTCGGACGCACAGCTATGTACCTTAGAAAAAGGTTCCTTTGTTTTTCACTTTACTTTTTCTTTTTTATTGCCAAAATCCAATCCTTTAGACAATACAGTTCTGAGATGACAATCACATGTGCGACAGTTCAATGTGTTCCCAATTTTTCAAATATTGCAGTTTGCCAAACCGTCCTTTTCTTCCTGCAACACGACGGGTACATTTTAATATCCTTAATCCAATGCATTTCGGGCAATTTATCTGACCTTCATCACGGATTTCACTGCAAATGTTAAAAAAAACAATGTTACATCATATGGCCTACTGCATCAGTTCACTTCAAATCTTATCGTTGCCTAGTTTATATTAAGTTCCTATAACACGTTTTCCCTCTATTTTTCACAGCACGCCATCGAAAAATGTACTTCAGCAGACTTCTCCCACCCACCAAAACAGTATGAATCTCAACGTGATTCTAGATTATTCCCTTCTTACTATATTATTCTACACCCCCTCAGTCAAAAGACATCTCGTACTTACATATCCACCTCTTCACGACGTTTCCTTTTTATTTCGTGAATTGTTTTCAATTTTTTCCTAAAGCATCTAAAGCATCTATAGGAACTTAATATAAACTAAGCAATTTTACAAAGAGTGATGAAAGATTTTACTAGTGTATGAAAAAGTGTATGTGATTGTCACGTGGATGATGTCATCAGTGATGTCATCAGTGTTGTCATTTGAGATGTCATCAGTGATGTCACTGACCATGTCATGAATGATGTAATATGTGACATCATCAGCAGTAGATTGCGGGTGCGCGAAATATAGTTAGTCCAACTAACTATATAGGAGCAATTTCAATGGTTTTGTATGAGTGAAATGTCCAGCTAACTATAACATCCCTAAAACTTATAGTTTATTGAGTGAATTTCAAAGGTTTTTTAAATGCGAATTCCTAACTATATAAGGCCTGAAACCTATGGTTTTTTCATTGAATATATATATATATATATATATATATATATATATATATATATATATATATATATATATATATATATATATATATATATATATATATATATATATATATATATATATATATATATATATATATATATATATATATATATATATATATATCAAAAAAAACCCTCCTTCACCGAGGAGAGAAGCAACACTCCAGCAACTTCAGTCCTTACATTTTTATTAATTCCAATGCGGCAGTCCTAATATATTTCGGTCACCATTGACCTTCTTCAGAGGTGCGCCGATGGGAACATCCGTGCCGGGTAAGAGAGACCAATCAAGTGAGTCACGACAACAATGTCTTTTATTCGCCCCCTGATGGGCGTCCACTTTAATTTGGAAATGCATTCTGGTGCTTGTGGTTCTCTGACCGGCATCCTTTTCTAGCTTCCAATAGCTTTTCAAGCCTCCAATGGCTGTTGTCCCCATTTAGTTAATTTGCATTGTTTTTTAAAAGGGTCCGTTGCGTCTTGTAGTCAGCCCGCTTTTGAAGCTGACAAAGAACCATGCCGAGGTTAGTCTTCGGCAGTGCCGCCGCCCTTCGTTTCCACGTTCATCCAAGCAGGTTCACTTTCGGACGGGGATCGGCACACTCACTGGCGGTGCACGCTGTCGGCAGAACCACGCCGTAATTACATCAAAAAAACCCCTCCTTCACCGAGGAGAGAAGCAACACTCCAGCAACTTCAGTCCTTACATTTTTATTAATTCCAATGCGGCAGTCCTAATATATTTCGGTCACCATTGACCTTCTTCAGAGGTGCGCCGATGGGAACATCCGTGCCGGGTAAGAGAGACCAATCAAGTGAGTCACGACAACAATGTCTTTTATTCGCCCCCTGATGGGCGTCCACTTTAATTTGGAAATGCATTCTGGTGCTTGTGGTTCTCTGACCGGCATCCTTTTCTAGCTTCCAATAGCTTTTCAAGCCTCCAATGGCTGTTGTCCCCATTTAGTTAATTTGCATTGTTTTTTAAAAGGGTCCGTTGCGTCTTGTAGTCAGCCCGCTTTTGAAGCTGACAAAGAACCATGCCGAGGTTAGTCTTCGGCAGTGCCGCCGCCCTTCGTTTCCACGTTCATCCAAGCAGGTTCACTTTCGGGCGGGCATCGGCACACTCACTGGCGGTGCACGCTGTCGGCAGAACCACGCCGTAATTACATCAAAAAAACCCCTCCTTCACCGAGGAGAGAAGCAACACTCCAGCAACTTCAGTCCTTACATTTTTATTAATTCCAATGCGGCAGTCCTAATATATTTCGGTCACCATTGACCTTCTTCAGAGGTGCGCCGATGGGAACATCCGTGCCGGGTAAGAGAGACCAATCAAGTGAGTCACGACAACAATGTCTTTTATTCGCCCCCTGATGGGCGTCCACTTTAATTTGGAAATGCATTCTGGTGCTTGTGGTTCTCTGACCGGCATCCTTTTCTAGCTTCCAATAGCTTTTCAAGCCTCCAAAGGCTGTTGTCCCCATTTAGTTAATTTGCATTGTTTTTTAAAAGGGTCCGTTGCGTCTTGTAGTCAGCCCGCTTTTGAAGCTGACAAAGAACCATGCCGAGGTTAGTCTTCGGCAGTGCCGCCGCCCTTCGTTTCCACGTTCATCCAAGCAGGTTCACTTTCGGGCGGGGATCGGCACACTCACTGGCGGTGCACGCTGTCGGCAGAACCACGCCGTAATTACATCAAAAAAACCCCTCCTTCACCGAGGAGAGAAGCAACACTCCAGCAACTTCAGTCCTTACATTTTTATTAATTCCAATGCGGCAGTCCTAATATATTTCGGTCACCATTGACCTTCTTCAGAGGTGCGCCGATGGGAACATCCGTGCCGGGTAAGAGAGACCAATCAAGTGAGTCACGACAACAATGTCTTTTATTCGCCCCCTGATGGGCGTCCACTTTAATTTGGAAATGCATTCTGGTGCTTGTGGTTCTCTGACCGGCATCCTTTTCTAGCTTCCAATAGCTTTTCAAGCCTCCAATGGCTGTTGTCCCCATTTAGTTAATTTGCATTGTTTTTTAAAAGGGTCCGTTGCGTCTTGTAGTCAGCCCGCTTTTGAAGCTGACAAAGAACCATGCCGAGGTTAGTCTTCGGCAGTGCCGCCGCCCTTCGTTTCCACGTTCATCCAAGCAGGTTCACTTTCGGGCGGGGATCGGCACACTCACTGGCGGTGCACGCTGTCGGCAGAACCACGCCGTAATTACATCAAAAAAAACCCTCCTTCACCGAGGAGAGAAGCAACACTCCAGCAACTTCAGTCCTTACATTTTTATTAATTCCAATGCGGCAGTCCTAATATATTTCGGTCACCATTGACCTTCTTCAGAGGTGCGCCGATGGGAACATCCGTGCCGGGTAAGAGAGACCAATCAAGTGAGTCACGACAACAATGTCTTTTATTCGCCCCCTGATGGGCGTCCACTTTAATTTGGAAATGCATTCTGGTGCTTGTGGTTCTCTGACCGGCATCCTTTTCTAGCTTCCAATAGCTTTTCAAGCCTCCAATGGCTGTTGTCCCCATTTAGTTAATTTGCATTGTTTTTTAAAAGGGTCCGTTGCGTCTTGTAGTCAGCCCGCTTTTGAAGCTGACAAAGAACCATGCCGAGGTTAGTCTTCGGCAGTGCCGCCGCCCTTCGTTTCCACGTTCATCCAAGCAGGTTCACTTTCGGGCGGGGATCGGCACACTCACTGGCGGTGCACGCTGTCGGCAGAACCACGCCGTAATTACATCAAAAAACCCCTCCTTCACCGAGGAGAGAAGCAACACTCCAGTAACTTCAGTCCTTACATTTTTATTAATTCCAATGCGGCAGTCCTAATATATTTCGGTCACCATTGACCTTCTTCAGAGGTGCGCCGATGGGAACATCCGTGCCGGGTAAGAGAGACCAATCAAGTGAGTCACGACAACAATGTCTTTTAGTGTGAGTGTGCCGATCCCCGCCCGAAAGTGAACCTGCTTGGATGAACGTGGAAACGAAGGGCGGCGGCACTGCCGAAGACTAACCTCGGCATGGTTCTTTGTCAGCTTCAAAAGCGGGCTGACTACAAGACGCAACGGACCCTTTTAAAAAACAATGCAAATTAACTAAATGGGGACAACAGCCATTGGAGGCTTGAAAAGCTATTGGAAGCTAGAAAAGGATGCCGGTCAGAGAACCACAAGCACCAGAATGCATTTCCAAATTAAAGTGGACGCCCATCAGGGGGCGAATAAAAGACATTGTTGTCGTGACTCACTTGATTGGTCTCTCTTACCCGGCACGGATGTTCCCATCGGCGCACCTCTGAAGAAGGTCAATGGTGACCGAAATATATTAGGACTGCCGCATTGGAATTAATAAAAATGTAAGGACTGAAGTTGCTGGAGTGTTGCTTCTCTCCTCGGTGAAGGAGGGTTTTTTTTGATGTAATTACGGCGTGGTTCTGCCGACAGCGTGCACCGCCAGTGAGTGTGCCGATCCCCGCCCGAAAGTGAACCTGCTTGGATGAACGTGGAAACGAAGGGCGGCGGCACTGCCGAAGACTAACCTCGGCATGGTTCTTTGTCAGCTTCAAAAGCGGGCTGACTACAAGACGCAACGGACCCTTTTAAAAAACAATGCAAATTAACTAAATGGGGACAACAGCCATTGGAGGCTTGAAAAGCTATTGGAAGCTAGAAAAGGATGCCGGTCAGAGAACCACAAGCACCAGAATGCATTTCCAAATTAAAGTGGACGCCCATCAGGGGGCGAATAAAAGACATTGTTGTCGTGACTCACTTGATTGGTCTCTCTTACCCGGCACGGATGTTCCCATCGGCGCACCTCTGAAGAAGGTCAATGGTGACCGAAATATATTAGGACTGCCGCATTGGAATTAATAAAAATGTAAGGACTGAAGTTGCTGGAGTGTTGCTTCTCTCCTGGGTGAAGGAGGGGTTTTTTTGATGTAATTACGGCGTGGTTCTGCCGACAGCGTGCACCGCCAGTGAGTGTGCCGATCCCCGCCCGAAAGTGAACCTGCTTGGATGAACGTGGAAACGAAGGGCGGCGGCACTGCCGAAGACTAACCTCGGCATGGTTCTTTGTCAGCTTCAAAAGCGGGCTGACTACAAGACGCAACGGACCCTTTTAAAAAACAATGCAAATTAACTAAATGGGGACAACAGCCATTGGAGGCTTGAAAAGCTATTGGAAGCTAGAAAAGGATGCCGGTCAGAGAACCACAAGCACCAGAATGCATTTCCAAATTAAAGTGGACGCCCATCAGGGGGCGAATAAAAGACATTGTTGTCGTGACTCACTTGATTGGTCTCTCTTACCCGGCACGGATGTTCCCATCGGCGCACCTCTGAAGAAGGTCAATGGTGACCGAAATATATTAGGACTGCCGCATTGGAATTAATAAAAATGTAAGGACTGAAGTTGCTGGAGTGTTGCTTCTCTCCTCGGTGAAGGAGGGTTTTTTTTGATGTAATTACGGCGTGGTTCTGCCGACAGCGTGCACCGCCACTGAGTGTGCCGATCCCCGCCCGAAAGTAAACCTGCTTGGATGAATATATATATATATATATATATATATGATTGATATAGATATATAGATATGGATATTCACTTAAAAATCACAGTTAGAAACAGAGTTGTGCCTGAGGTGGCTCAAACACGTAAAAATACTGAAATTGGCTAGTTATGTTTAAGAACGCACACGGTACACAACATAAGTCATGGGTAACCGCCATGAACAAAACACCTAACTGGAAAACACGATGGCAGCCGACTGTGAGCTATGTCGCGCATTGGATGTGTACTTAAACATAACTGCCAAATGTTAGTTATTTTTACATGCTTGAGCTTTAAACATAACTCTATTTTTAACTGTGTTATTTATTTTTTTATAGTCATTTAGTCAATGCTCAGCCATGTCTGCACACTACCTTTTCTAGTGCACATCAGGTCTGCTCCCATTCCACCGTGACTGCCCAACCCATGGTGTGCATGACTTTTGCAGTGCGCTGCTAGAGCTGGCTTGAGCGCAAGCCATGCCTCTGACCTGCGTGGCTATCCAGCCCTGACTGCAAAACCCTGATATGTACAAATTGTGCACTGTTCACAGCTTTTGGCTAGGCCCTGTGCCAACATTCGGCAGTGTGCAGCATGAGTTGGTTGCAAGGCTTGCTTGGCCTTGCATCAGGATTCATTTACTAACTGCCACCCTTATTACAGATTAGTTGAACAGTGGCAACGTTATTAGGGAATGAAACTGTAATTGCCCTCACCATTATCTTTGCCCAGGGATGATCGGCTCAAAAACTTGACATAACTGAAAGCAACTTAAACCTACTGAAAGCAACTTAAACCTGCTCAACATCTCGCTAATGTTGTGTAGATTCATCAAACAGCGCGAAATGTATTAGCATATAAGCACTTTGTTTTACCACCCCTTGAAATACCCCTTTTGATGGGCCTGATTGATAGTGAGAAAGCCAAGAGTGGGCTTAGCATGCTAAGTCTCTGCCAAACATTGTGCAGATCCATCAGACGACAGTGTCTAAGTTATTACTAAGTCAAAAATATTTTGACCCTCCTCCTAAAAATCCACCACGATTGGACCTTCACAAAACCTGAAACATGCACTGGATGTAACTGGCTAACTGCCTGCCACATTTATTGCACATTTAACAGTGTTACAATTATAAGCAATTGGAAATGTTATTATCCTCCATTAACTTTGCCCACCCCCGATGGAAAGGCAGTAAGCTTGAAATACCATTCAAAATGAAAACCTTTCAACTTTCTTCCATATTCAGTGCAGATTCATCATTCAGTGCCAATGTTATCAGTAAATTGAACACTTTTTAGACCCCTTTATAAAATTGTCCCCTCTTAGTTGATCTGCATGACCTGCAAATACTAAAGGAAGGCTAAACATGCTAAGCCACTGTCAAATTTCAAGCAGATCCATCAAACTGTGCTAACGTTGTTATAAATCAAAATTATTTTTGCCCCCCTTTAGCTTTGCCCCATTTGGATCTTCAGGAAAGGTAATGTATTTCACCAGGTATCACTGGCTATCTATTTGCCACACTTGATACAGATTGACCGAGGAGCTCCAAATGTATAAACAAATGAACATTTTATTCACCAGCCCTTTACCTTTGCCCTCACCTCTATGGATTGGCTCAAAACGTGATATACTAATAGAAAAGCAACCCTTCCCAGCATCTTCCAAACTTTAGACAGATCCATCACACAATGTCAAACAACTTACCAAATTATATATTTTTTGATTATTCTTTTTTAAACTCTTCCCATTTTTAGATATGCACAAATTTGAAAATGGCAATAAAAATCTGAATTTACAAGGTGTCTGCCAAATTTTGAGCATATTCATTAAACATGCCCAAGTTATAAGCATACTATTAAATGGCTTTTGCGATCATGACCAGAGAGAGGTGCAGACTGTAGTCGGCATGTTTCTCCCAGAGGCAGGGTGCAGTGAGGGGGCTTGCCAACTGGGTCCAGTTGAGGTCTTTAACCACTGTCGAATGGGGGGGGGTCAGAAGAAGGCGGTGCTTTTCGCACCAAGATGATGCCTATTGGGGCAGCGTGAGTACCACCACGACTTGTTCCCCTACACTGTGCTACTGGCATGCGGTTTGGGGTCTGTCAGGGCTATCACCCACAGTCAAGAGGCCAAGCCGCATTTGCCTGCCCACCGGTGCTGTGGTAGGTATCCAGATGCCCTCATCTCATATTTGGAGCCTGGGTGCCCCGTGGTTGCTTTAGTTGGCACCTCTGCTGGGTGTCCGGAGTGGAGTGGATCTGCAACTAGAGTGAGGCATTGTCTGCAGCCTAAGAGAGTCAACTGGAGTTGAGAGAGCGGCACATGGGTCGAGCCGACTGGGGCCAGTCAAGGCCTTCAACTGCAGTAGGGTGGGCGGTGAGCCATTGCAGTGCTCTAGGAGGGCTGTTTCTATTCCGTGGGGCCTGGTCTGTACCTTCTGTCTGCTTGAGATACTGGTGCGGTTGGGGGCCACAGTGCTGCTTAAATAAGATTCTTACCTGGGACCTTCTATTAGTACTAAACTCTATTTTGTTGTGCCTCTTACTGCTGAAGCCTGCCATACACTTCTGTTTGGGATCTCTGTGATGTAGGAGTGGGTGTGCAAATGATACAGCTGGTCGGCTTCTGGAGGGTCTTCACCTGATGGGCACTGCCTAGGCATGATCATTGACCCCATGGGTCCCTGCCTGACTCTTTGGTTGCGGACCCCCTCCGAATGGCTTCTATATCTGGGAACTCTTCTTTCTTGTACATCAAGACTGGGTAATATCAAATGTCAGCCTGAGGTGCTCCATCCTTGGTTCTGGTCCTGGGTATGCTGGACCTTTCTTTGCCCCTGGTCTCCCCTCGTGCTCAAACTTGCTTCACAGTAACTCAGGTCTTAGTGACAATGATTGACATACTGTCTCTGATCTGTGGCTGTCCCCGATGCATGGGCTCTAGAATGAAGACCCTGATACTTGTCTTTTACTTTTCATCGATCTTTGCCTAGTGCGTGGCCTTGGTCTCAGGACTGGTGAAGCTATATCAGTCTGTCCCTGTGCCACACTTGCATGCATACAGTGTTTCACATGTATATCATATTAAACCATGTTGATTCATCTGTTAGGTGTACAGTGAAATGTAGAATAGAAATCCATTTGTTTTGTGTTTTTTGCCCTGGGCTAGGCCATGCTCCTCGTCCCACCCAAGCATGGAGTGCACTCACGACACATACGTTCATAGTAATTAAGTGATTTATCTTGCTGCTTTATGGGGTTAGGAAGTTGCTGACAATTTGGGTTGGTGTGGGTGATGGGTGTAGGGGTGGAATGTCGCAATTGTTTGTTTTATGTTCTCTCACAGCAACAACTTCAGCCATGTACATGGGTGGTTAGTCCCTGGACTTAAGATTGGTGGAGTATATATATCAGACACTGCGGACCAGGTTATCATTGTAGTGGGGGTGCTAAAGAGGTGGCAACTGCTGCTGGTAAACATAGATGGCCCCAACACAGATGAACCGACATTTTTTGATGATATACTGCTTAAATGTAATAAATACAGAGACTGTCCTATGTGATGGAGAGGGGATTTCAATGTCACATTTTCAACACAGTTAGTTTCGCATCTAAAGCACAGAGACCCCCCCCCCACCCCCCCCCCCACCCCACAACGCTTGGAGAGGTCTACTTCCTAGCACAACTGAGTTCAATTTCCATTCCCTAGTTCATGACATGTCTCCTTGCATTGATATGTGACTTGTTTCCCAGAAATTGATGTAAATGGAGGATGAGGTTGAGATTCTCCCGAGAACCCTGTCCAACCAGTCACCAGTTAGCCTGGTGCTCAAAAGTAACCCCCCCCCTGACCCCCCCCCCCCACACACAAGCTGTTTTTCAATTCACTGACATAGTGCAGGGTGGCAATTTAGTGAACGCTTGGAGAGGTCTACTTCCTAGCACAACTGAGTTCAATTTCCATTCCCTAGTTCATGACATGTCTCCTTGCATTGATATGGGACTTGTTTCCCAGAAATTGATGTAAATGGAGGATGAGGTTGAGATTCTCCCGAGAACCCTGTCCAACCAGTCACCAGTTAGCCTGGTGCACAAAAATAACCCCCCCCCCCCCTCCCCTCCCTCCCCCCCCCACGCACACACTCACATTCTTCACCTGGTCCCTGAAGGGCAGAGCTACAAGATCTGCTATTCAGAACTGAGGTCCACGAAGCAATTTTTGACTACTATAATTTGAACGAGTTCTCTGAGATTGGAACACTATGGGAGGCATTTAAACATATATAAGGAGAGTATGCATTAAAAGAAAACAAATTTAGTTTTCAACTGACAAATTATACTTAAGTGTTTACCCTTTCATTCCCACACTGCACCTTTCCAAATACTTATATCTCAAATGCTGCTGAACAGATTTTTACCAAAAAATAAAGCATTCACTCCGAGTAAAGTTCTACATGCATGGCAATGTAGATCCTCGCAACAAATGTTGTTCAATCTTTCGGCAAAATTTCCTATGGGAGCTAAAATGGGATATTATACACTTTTACACTCCCCCTTCAACTTTTTTTCTCATGGATGGTAATTCACAAAACTTTGAATGTTAAAACTTAGCTGGCCAAGTAATTAGATTGATTTTCTTCGTCCACACGGAGTCAAAAGTATAGTCAGATAATGATATGCCTTTTCAATGGGTACACTTTCTCAAACATAACTACACAGCAGCAGTGGTCACTGTGTAATTAGGCGAGAGAGAATGGGTAACAATGTAATAAGGGCCTATAATGCCTCTGAAGGGGTCTTCTGACATTTACAAACCATGAGTGAGCGGTTTAAAAAATAACCTGAACCCCAAGATCGCTATTTAAGACCATAATACATATTTTACCCATTTTGTATTTTTTATATTATATGATTTCATAATTGATTTTAGTACTCTTTTTACAGATTTAGATCATGTTGTCCTGACACTGCAGACATGTCTGTAAATGTTTTAAGAAACAATACGTTTTTGTTGAGGATAATATGCATGATAATATTTAAAATGCAAAGCTCTGTAGATCAACCAGTGCATTTCAATACGCGCCTCCTGGTTCAACTACGATGACGTTTTGTAGATGGTAACTTATAATGCATAAAAAATCAGGGGACAGATTTACTAAGGGCTTGCATTGTTCTTGAGTCAGGCAAGGCAACACAAGGCAACGCACCCCCTTGACTTAGATGTATTAAGCCACGCAAAGCTACCTTGCATGGCTCTGCATGGTTTAGTACAGACAAAGCAATGCAAGGCAGCACAGTTTGCTACTTTGCGTTACCTTGCAGCAGGGTATACGTTCTATGGGTGGAGTGTGGGCATTTCCGTGCATCCACCCATGGTTTTTGCAACAAATCCCAGATTTACAAAGGTTTGTAAACCTGAGATTATATAAAAATGGTGCACCTTCTCAATCTCAGCACAATGAGGAAATTTTTTTTTTATTTCTCCTCGTTACTTCCTCTTTGTATGTGTGCTGAAAAATACAGCACGCTTGAAAGAAGGAAAATACCTTTCAGGGTTCCTTGATCCACAAAAACAATCCATGGGCATATTACCAAGCAATAGGGATAATTATCGCTATTGCTTGGTTAGCGGGAAAATGATATCGCCGCACACCGACGATTTTTACCGCTGAGATACCTTGATATTATCAAGGTTTATCTCAAAAGCGGTAAAAATCCTGCGAAATGCATGAATATCGCTGGAAAATCAGCGATATTCATGCATCATCGTGACAATGCTCTTAGCCATGTTATCCACCTCCCATTGCATAACATGGCTAAGAACTGCTCAGGGGCAGGTGTTAGCTTTTGGAGATATTCACGCTTAGTGCGAATATTTCCAAAAGTAGATAATAGGAGATAGCGATGTTAGCGACTGTTTCCAGTCGCTAACATCTTGGCACGCCCACTTTGCATGTCTTTAGCGATAATTATCGCTGACATGCAAAGTGGGCACCTAAATGCCCGCTATCTCCTACTAGCTGTCGCTAACTGGTGTTAGCGTTAGCTAGGTAATAGGGAGATAAAATTATCGCCGTTTTAGCGGGAAAAATTCCCGCTAAAGCGGCGATAAGGCCCTTGGTAATATGCCCCCCAGTTCTTAAGCAGGCACTGTTGCACCATAGCGCAAGGGTGTCCGCTTTGGCACTAGGCAGCCATTACGTGGTAGCACTAGGAGGCAGAAGAAGCATGCCATATCTTAGTGGCTATGACACATTTCTGATCTCTCCCTTTCACGCAACGCAGCACAGCAAGATGTCTTGCTGCGTTACGTGAAATATTGGTAAATCTGCCCCCAGGTGTTCTGGTGAGAGAATACTTTTATTGGTTAAATATATGGAAATGTATGCGTTTCAGTTGCTGCCAAAAAACACAAAATTAATATGGATGAAAACAGGTAAAATTAGTCAAAATAAATATATATGTGGATAAGTGAAAAAAATAAATACCAAAAACCGGTGGCATTATTTATGATATAGTAGTAGATGTAGTGCTTATGCATGTATATAGGACCCGAGGCAATACCATAACCTTTCATGCACCGAATTGTGAGATATGAAAAAGACTAACAAACGTGTTGAATTCTAGAATTGTATGTGACTGCAATAGATACCACAACAACAAAACTGGATTACTGCATGTCATTGAATTGTGCAATGAAGTAGGCAGCTGCAGGATGGAGTCCTCTAGGGTAATTTGACACCTGCAATATAGTCCCAGGAAGTAACACTGGTATAAACTCTAATTTTCCTCGTCGGGAGATTTAATTCGACTCTTTTGGGTCAATTTCAGATGCTGTGCCTCGCCGAGTGGCATTAAATGACATCCACAACAGTGATCGACCAACAGCTGTCGGACTCATAAATGTGTGCGGTGGAGGGATTTTGAGAGGAACAAAAGGTCCATCCATCACATGCATACATTCTGTAGCAAATGGGAAATGAGTCATTGGGAGGAGGGGGCTGCTGGCTTTACTCTTCAACAAAACTTCCTTTTAACTTGAACTTTCATTAAAATGTCAGGTTATGATTTTTGTTCAAAACTGGTTACACACGTGAACTGTTGCAGGAGGTAGTGAGAGCTGAACAAAGAACAAACAGATTTGAAAGCAATTCTGCAAAATAGACAGATGGAAGGGTAATTCCCTAATCAATTCTTAACATAAAATTGGATAAACTTTTTATTATTTAAACCTATTTTTTTTGGGAGGGGGGAACAAATGTTATGGAGGCAACGCAAAGTAAATCTAAAGGGCCAAAACGGAACCAGGAGGTAATTTGTGAATCCAAAACTTGTCAAAAAGTAAAGATCTTTAAAAAAATTGCATATCATTTTGCATATCATTATCCTTGATCTTGAGGAAGAATTGATTTTGCTCCTATGTGAATTTGTTTCACGTTAAGCATGTTCGGTATACAGAGGGTATGTGTGTTCATACTCTGCACATGTCTTTCCTGACCAAGGGGTTGATTTAAATGTAGGTGGACGAAGTAAATACTGTCATCATGTTGTAGTACTTGGCTTCTACAATGGCAAGGGTAGCCCGCCTGCCATATTTAGAGATGTCTGCTGCCCCTGCGGATATCTTTTGCATATCCAGGAACCGCTATCATGCCCATTCCTGGGAATGCATTGTAAGTTTGACCGCCTTCTCCGTTAATATGATGGAGCCGCACATTAAACGTACAACTTTTTATTTTCAAAAAGAAAATCCCAAAGTGGATTTACTTTTTGACAATAAAGAAAACAATGACCCCCTCACCATGGTAGCATCCTCCATTGCATGGGAGATCATTTAAACGTTTTCACTGCCCCTTACTGCCACATTTTTGATGGTGGTGACAGGCAGTGAAAGCTGGCCATTTGCATGAATGAATGACTGAATGAATGAATTGTTTTGTTGCGTGATTACTTAGAATGATTGCAATTTCCCAAATTTGCACAATCACATATCTAAGATAAAAAATGCCAGTACATACGTACATAGTTGAACTGTGACTTGTCATTTGCACTCAATTCGGTTAAACATAAGGAGAAAGGAACTGAGAGAGCGCAATTTGAATAAAAAGTATATCCGGACCATAATTATGAGCATATCACATAAACGTAGAAACTGTAACGTGAGATAGCACTTACAGTGTGAATTAGCCGATGTAACAAATGTAATAGGAAATGTATTTGTATTCACGTTAGAAATGCCATAATTTAGAAGCCGTATACGTAATGGGCTAATGTAGAAATGTGTAGAAATGCTTTCGAAACGAAGAACGTGCAAACAGAATTCATGTACGTGTATAATTCTAAATGGAGAAGCAGCGAGAAATGTAAACGAAGAAATGTGCAAGAGCATATATAGCATAATATAATGAGGAAGAATATAAAGTTATGTTCTATGTATAGGGTTTATATTCTATGTACAATGTATTCACTTATAAGCAAAGGATTTGCTAAATGCGGTTATATATAAATGTGTGTTAAAGGTTATACTGTGTAGAAGAGTTGTAGGAATGTTAGAAGAGTTTGGTCATGTGTGATTTTAACCTGACTGACCAAGGGTTCGCAGGAGTGTAGTCCGCTGTATGTAATTTAGTGGGCTCACAGGAGTCGTGAATAGCCTTCATCTAAATGTGCGAGCCAAGGAGTCTAAGTTCTTGTTAGATTTAAGGTGACAATGCTGGACGAAGTTTATGGCCTAAACGTGAGAGGAGACGTTTGGAATTTGAGTCTTGTTTTGAAATGACCATTCACAGGACCAAATGAGGTTACGAATACAGCCGTAAAGAATGAAGTTCTGATGAGGTGATAGACTTTGCTCCGAAAGTGTCAAATGGAATGTCAATGAAGTCACCAGCAAGAAGACGAAGATGGCGTCTAAGGAGAAAGGTCAACTTAACGGACGACACGAAGAGACGAAACTATGGAAAGACCTAGAAAATGACATCATATGTATGTGTATGTGGTGGGCGTCAAGGGGCGTTCCATCCATACGGTGATTGTGTATTTAGGGACAGCACCCTGGGGAGGAAAGCGAGCAAGAGCGAAGAGAGCAGATGGCAAGCAAGTTAGGAGCAAGCGCTGAGAGAGATCAGAGCGCAAGAGAGCAGTAGGCCGAGGACCCTTAGAGAGCGGATGGGTAGGCAGAAAGGGTACTGCTTCTCGACATAAGTTACCTTTAGAGGCTAAGAGAGTTTGAACTTCTTTGGAAGTCAAACTGCTGACACCTTTTTAGGGTACTAGAAACTTGCGAAGTAGGGATGTCACCTAGCATAGAGTAGGGACAGATTTAACTTGTATTCTTTTCTTTGTAGATGACGCAACGGAACCACATTGTATCTATGCTTTTTAATCTGTTGATTTTGGAACTGACTTTGATTGTATTCTTTTGTAGACTGAGGTTCTTTAGGGAATTTATGTTCCTTCTAGTTCCTGTGTATTTGTTGAACCTTATCCTGAGAGGATTGTATTTGCAACTTTTCTTGATATTATATTAAACCTTTTAAACTTTATCAGTTGTAAGTGGTTCTTCAGAGTTGCGTCAGTTTATGGGGTTTATCTAACCTATGTGGGGTTTGTCTTTTACTCAATGACAGAAAACAATCGATCCAAATAGACGAATGAGATAGATATCAAAGTAATCAGAAAAGGTATCAAAATCTCATTCCCCGCAGTTGGTAGCAGAGAAAGATGGTTTTCTTCTTGAGGAAGACAACCTAGGTCAGGTCTAGATTACCCCAAGGTCCCTAGTCATCGACGATCAGAAGAAGAATCCCTGCCGAAGAAGGTGCTGATGGTGCGTCGAGAGAAAAGCAGCAGAGTCGGTCGAGAGTGAGTATAAGGGTCATGCGTTGCCAGATTGCGGTGTTTTATGTTGTACCTGTGTTGTAATGTCAAGCGGAGTTGAATGCCTGTAGTGTGATTGAGGGAAGGTTGTGAGCGCGCGCAACCGGATAAAATCTTATGTCCAGAGAGGGCTTAAGTGGTTCGGGTGTATCGAACACCCAGAGTAATTTGTCTACCATTTAAAGGGGGTCATGAGGTACCATTGATCGCCCGCAGACCGATGATAGGGGGAGCGTTTGAGTGAGAGTATGAGTAACTGACGCTGGTCGTACGTTTACTGTGTGTAAGTAACCTATCAGTTAAGGCGAGCGTCCGAAGTGAGAGGAAGACGTCTCGCCATTTAAGGTGACAATTACAGTTAGACTGTGGCCGTACAGTCAGAGAAAAGTGATCGCTTGGACGGAAGTAGTCATTTTTCAGCGTATGAATGAGACGTATGTAAGACCGCGAGGCAAGCTGAGAAAGGAGGGGAACTGCTGCAGAGGGGACGAGTGACGTCAGCGTAGAGCCGCGCTGAGATTGGCCGGGTGGTGTAGAACCGCGCTGGGATAGGCTGATTAGCGAGAGCCGAATAGGGATTGGTGTTTGTCATCGGGACGTAAACAAAGGAGAGAATTAATAAGGAAAATCGTAGATTATCGAAAATGAAGTGTTTTAAGCGTTTAAGGGCGATCTTTAAGAGAGATAGAAGAAACTTATATGCAGGAGAAGAAGCTCCACCAGAAGGCACGCCAGCTTATCATATGGCAGTGAACGTAGGCTTACACTCGATACTATGGATCTCTGAGTGGAATAAGCTAACAGAAGGGAATAAGGAACTAACGTTTCCGAGATACGGGACGTTTAAGCTAGAAGTATTGAACCAATTGAAAGCAGTAATGCTTGCAACGAGACCTCTACCGAGGCCAACACAGTTCGAAGCCCTTAGTGCATGGTTTAGAGCAGCACACGAAAAGAGCGTGAGTAGACGCCAAGAAAGAGTGAGACGATCGGTAAAAGCAGTGCAGGACGCTAAATGGGACGATGAAGCTAAAAAGTGGAGAGTGCAAAAGATAGAAGCAGATAAACTGTTCACAATGTTAGAGACTACGGGAGAAAAGAAACCTCTAGAAGAAGATGAGGATAGCGAGCCAGATGAGGATCTGATAGAGAGGCTATTATTAGATAGACCACCTCCGTACAACAGAGAAGTCGAAAGTCCCGAACTACAGCAAGGGGACGGAGCTAGGTGGGGGGAATATAAACCGCTCCCCACATCAGAGTGGGATCCCAAGAAAGGTGAGGAAGTATCTCAATCTAGTCCTGTACAGAGAGTAGTAGGAAGATTCGTGGTCCAGAAGGTGCCAGAAACACAGCATGCAAGGTCGTATCAAATGCCAGATGCTCTGCAAGTACCTGTTACCATAGGCCCTATAGTGTCAATCTACAACCCAGAGGGAGTCCAGCAGGAGGAACAGGCACGATGGGACAGGGAAAGGGCAGAGATGGAGAGTAGGAATAATACGATCAATTCCCAAAGGCAGTTGCTAGCACCAAAATGTCGGAGTACCCCATTAGATTCCACAACGGGTCCCTGGATAGAACAGGGGGGCCAAAGAGGACAGATGGATTTGAGGGGACCGAAACCAAAATCCTATAAGGAATTAAGGGAATATTTGAGAGAATGGGATGCTGCCGAAGAGACTCAGAATAAAAGGTTTGAAACAGGAGCAGAATGGAGTGACCAGGATAATAGGATCCTCTCTCATTATGGAGCTGGCGAAAGCAGCCCGGAGTGGGAGAGAGGGAGTCAAGGAAGCAGAGGAGATACTTGCCATACTACCAGTGGCAATAGGCAAATGTGCGATGACAGGAATGCAGGGTGTGGGGGAGTGCCTCGCGTCATCCTTAGTGAGGGAGAACGAAGGACGCAGGAGTATCGAGATAGTTTCAGGTGCACTCACCATGCCCCGGACGAAAATGTGCGACATTGGAATCACGGGAACATGGAGAGTCGCGAAGGGTCTCGCCATGCATCTGGTGAGCACGGACGAAATCGTGAGAATATAGGGAGTCGCGAAACGTCTCGCCATGCATCCGGCGATCACGAACGAGATCGCGGGAACATGGAGGACCGTGAAGGACCTTACCGTTTATTGAGCGACACCAGACAGCAAGGGAGGTGCAGTGATACAGAACAGAACGGAGGATCCTACATTGTATCTAGAGGGACCGAGTCGAAAAGACAGAATGTAGTGATGAGGAATGGAGCATTGTTCCACCATACCCCAAGGGAGGATGGAAAAGCTTGGGATCTAGAGAGGTGGGAACAAAGAGATACAAGAAGAACTCCTCACAACTCACCTGTAGTTAGACGTAGGGCGCGTAGTGGGGGAGAGAGAGATGTAAGCGAACAACCTAGGACTGACGTACTGAAGGCTGAAATAAAAGCAAGACGGCTTGATGTAATGAGCTTGAAATCAGACTTGGATGAAATCATAGATGGCACAGTGGCAATAGAAAGGTTAGAGCTGTACGAACCAGATGAAATACTGTTTTTATCTAAGGATGTTACTCGGAAAGCAAGGTCAGCTCATGAAAAATTATCTGAATTGGCAGATAGGTATATGATAGACATGTCACGAACTAAAGCTTTACAGGCCAAACATAGACTAAATTGCACGGATCAGGATCTAGATGAGCGTAGGACGATTGGCCTAAGAGTACACATAAGGGAACTAATCATGTGTATCAGAATATGGAGGGATCTGGATAAATGGGAGGAAAGATGGTCTAAGAGGGGATCCGTCAGAAGGAGTACACTTACGAGGTCCCCGGATGGAGAGCTAATGCGAATGGAAGCTTTCCCTTTGCGAGAAATCGCGAACGGAAACTACGTCCATGTGCCCTGGAGTAGGGGGGATTTAGCGGCATTTACTAATTCTTTCCCCAAGTTAAGAGAGAACCCCGTGGAGTGGTATAAGCAGGTAGAGAGATTTGTGAAGATCTCTAAGGTACTGTGGATCGATTTGAACACCTTGTTCGATATCGTAGTACCCGGAGATTTGTGGACGGCATGCAAACTTAGTATCGAATGGCCCACTTGTGAGCCTCCGAGGGATGCCCGGACAAACGGTCCATCAGATAGAGTCATGGAAAAATACGAGAGAGTAATTGCTTGGCTAAAGGAGAAAGTGCCGGTGCAAGATATAGACTGGGTTAAGATAGATCGAACAACTCAGGAACCCAAAGAGACCGTTCACGAGTTCTATGAGAGATTGCTGAAAGTATTCAAACAGTACAGTGGGTTAGACGTAATGGATCCTAAAGACATAGGACAGTTTGTGTCTAAGTTTGTCTTAGGATTGAGACCAGACATAAGCCTGATGATTCAACAGCATCTGATCTGTTGGCAAAACAAACCTTTAGATGAGATTCTGAGGTATGCGAGGTACTGTAGCGACGAAATAGATTCGAAGGCAAAGAAACTTAAGGAAAAGCTGATGTTGGTGCAGATGCAATCAGCTGGAAAGGGTGGACAGCGACAACAGGGAACAGGAACCCTAGGAAAGAAACAGAATAATCAAAGCAGAGATGAGGAAGAAAGACCGAGACCGAGAATAGATATCGCGACACTGAAAAAGACAACGAGGTGCCATCAGTGTAACGAGGTGGGACATTGGAGACGCGAGTGTCCTTATAATGTTGAGACAGGGGAATTAGAACAGGAGGAGGAAGAGGTACAGAACAACGTGGTAAAGGGAGCAGCAGTCCCGAAGGGAAAGTTTGTCAAAGGGGGGACTCAGACTCCTCGAGCCCCGTTTCCTCAACCGCCTCGTATCACAAACGGAGGAAAAATCTATAGACAAATGCCATTGTTCGTAGGAGGAGAAGAATGCTACTACGTTGATCCTCTTACAGGGCAACGAGTGAATAGGGATGAAGACTGTACTCTAGGAGCAGCCCTGGAGGTAGATCAGAGAGGACCATACGTGGAAGCTGAAGTAGCTGGATGTCCTACGACCTTTTTAGTGGATACAGGGGCCACTCGATCCACTTTGAGATCAGCGGTAGTCCCAGGTCTGCCAATGTCGGGAGAGACGATTCAGGTGGTAGGAGTCGCAAATAGGAGAATGACGAATCCTCTGACAGAACCAGTGTCAGTGAAGATAGGGAATTACAGTGACGAACATCAGTTTGTGATCTGTGATTCTAGCCCGGTGTGTTTGCTAGGAAGAGATCTGTTGTGTAAACTGAATTGCACAATACATTGCACACCTGAAGGAGTAGAAGTGCAGACCAACGATGATGATGCAGATTTTAAAGTTGTAAACTCGCAGGAATGCGTGGAACTATATCCTACCTTAACGGTGGAGGAGCTTCCACAGGACTTGAGGGAGAAAGTGTCAGCTGAGGTGTGGGATTTTACTGGAGAAGAAATAGGACTGATCAAAGGAGTAGAACCGGTAAAGATCATGGTAAAGCTCAATGCCGAGTATCCAAGAACACCACAATATAAGTTGACATCGGAGACGATTGCAGGAATAAAGCCTGTGATCGAATCCATGATTAAACAGGGAACACTGAAGGAGATCGTGGGTAGTCCATGTAACTCCCCGATTATGGGTTTGCAGAAGCCTAGTGGAAAATACAGAATAGTGCAGGACCTTCGAAAGATTAATAATATCGTTGTTTCATGTTGTCCAGTGGTACCGAATCCATCAGTGATATTGTTTCAGATACTGTTCCAAGCTGAATGGTTCACCATGATAGACTTGTGCCAGGCTTTCTTTTCGATTCCTTTAGATGAAGATAGCCAGTATCTTTTCGCTTTTAAGCTGGAAAATCGCGTTTTAACATGGTGTTGTATCCCTCAGGGGTATACCGAAAGCCCATCGATATTTAACCAGCTGCTGAAGAAAAATCTTGAAAGTCTAGTGCTGCCCAAGAACTCAGTTCTGGTCCAGTACATAGACGACCTCCTAGTTGCGTCAGAAACTGAGGAAGCTTGCAAGGTAGACACCATCACCTTGTTAAATCACTTGGCCGAGAACGGACACAAGGTGTCTCCAAGTAAATTGCAGTATTGTCTGACCGAAGTGCAATACTTGGGCCATAGGATTGAAAAGGGAAAACGGAAGGTGTCTCCAGACAGGATAGAGGCGATTATGAAAATGAACGCGCCTAAGACACAAAGAGAAGTCAGGATGTTTCTAGGCATGGTCGGTTATTGTCGGCAGTAGATAGCCAACTTTTCACTGAAGGCAAAACCGTTATTACAACTGACGCACAAAGGAGTGAGTGATCCGGTACCATGGGACAAAGATTGTTTGATGGCGTTTTTGCAGCTGAGGGAGGACTTGTGTCGTGCCCCGGCTTTAGGAATGCCTGATTACACAAAATCATTCTTGCTTTACTGCTGCGAAAGAGAGGGTTGCGCTTTAGCAGTTTTGGCCCAGATACACGGAGATGCGCGTAGGCCAGTTGCTTACTTTTCGGCTACATTAGATCCAGTAGCCGCAGCGTTGCCCGGATGTCTCAAATCCGTAGCTGCAACGGGTGTCAGCATTGAACGATGTGAGAGTGTGGTAATGGGACATCAGTTAGTGGTGTACGTACCGCATTCTGTGGAATTGTTAATGACCAGGACCAAGACTCAGCATCTGACAAATAGCAGGCTCACACGCTACGAGCAAGTCATATTGGCTGCTGAGAATGTGACCCTGAAGAGATGCTCTGTTTTGAATCCTGCTACTTTGATGCCACTTCCAAGTGAGATTGATGATGAAATTTGTACAGATCATGACTGCCTTGATGTGACTGAACTATGCACCAAACCGAGACCGGATATCGTAGATGAGCCATTGACTGACCCCGATGAAATTTTCTTTGTTGATGGTTCATGCGTAAGAGACGATATTGGTCAGCTGAGAGCAGCATATGCAGTTTGTACAATCACCAGAGTTGTGGAAGCCGCCTGCCTGGTAGGAGTACATTCCGCTCAGGTAGCTGAAATTATTGCTTTGACGCGTGCCTGTTTGGCAGGCAACAAAATTCGAGTCACCATATACACCGATAGCCAGTATGGTTTCGGGGTAGTTCACGACTATGGGCAGTTATGGTCTCAAAGAGGTTACATGACCTCCTCGGGTTCTCCCATTAGGAATGGAGAATTCGTGAGACTACTGTTAGAAGCATTACAAGGACCATCAGCTATCGCAGTTGTCAAATGTGCCGCGCACACGAAAAACGTAGATTTTGTGTCGCAAGGCAATCGTTATGCAGATGAAGTAGATCGTTACTGCGCAGAACAGGGATATTCTCACACCAATGTAGAAGTGGGGGGAATACAGGAAAGGACTGAGTTCACTATGTTGTTAGACACTGTAGATACGTGGGATGAACTGAAATGTGTTCAGGAAAATGCACCAGATGATGAGAAAAAGGGCTGGGAAACAGCTGGGTGTACTAAAAGTGAAATGAACTTCTGGATTTCTGCAGATGGGAGAGCAGTTTTACCAAATGAACTTGTTAGTCCAATGGCAAGGAAATTGCATGGATCAGCACACATAGGTAGAGATGCCATGGTGAGAGTATTCAGACAAACGTGGTTTAATCCGAAATTTAGGGTAGCGGCAGAAGCAGTATGTCAGCGTTGTGCGATCTGTCAGCAACTAAATGTAGGAAAGAGAACACCAGTCACGTTGAGTCACATAGGGAGGTCTGGGGGGCCTTTCAACAGAATGCAGCTTGACTTTATTGAAATGCCCAAATGCAATCGACTCAGATACGTTTTAGTGATTGTCTGTATATTTTCCAGATGGGTTGAAGCTTATCCTACACGTAGGTGCGATACACTTACAGTAGCGAAATTGTTGCTTAGAGAGTTAATACCGAGGTTTGGGGTGCCATCCTCTTTGGAATCGGACAGAGGAACTCATTTTAACAGCGAAATAGTGAAGATGCTATGTTCAGCTTTGAGTATCGATCAGAAGCTCCATTGCAGTTATCGACCGGAAGCTTCAGGGATTGTAGAACAAATCAACAGTACAATCAAGTCCAGACTTGCCAAAGTTTGTTCATCGACGTCCCTGAGTTGGCCAGACGCACTTCCATTGGTTCTTATGAGCATACGTAGCACACCAGATAGAAAAACAGGTCTCTCGCCACATGAGGTGCTAATGGGGAGAGCTATGAGATTGCCATTGGTTCCGACTGCAGCGTTGTTGAACATCACAGACGATTTGATCTTGGACTACTGCAAGGGACTATCTGATGCCATTCATTCTGTGTCCCTTCAGGTCCAGGCTGCAGAGGTTCCATCAGCACAAGACTTGTGCCATGACCTGTGTCCAGGAGACTGGGTCCTGGTGAAGAAGCACGTAAGGAAAAACTGTCTAGACGTGCGCTGGCGAGGACCATTTCAAGTCATACTTGTTACGAACACTGCAGTAAAGTGTGGAGGCCTGCCCAACTGGATACATGCCTCACACACCCGAAGAGTGCCAACACCTCTAGAAGAAACAGCTCCTCTCTCGGATGAGAATCCAGCGGAAAGCGGAGAAACCACAGAGGGGGAAAGCCAAGCTGTAGAGGTGATCGAAGAGGCTGAGCCTGTGTCGGAACAGGTCGACGACGGTCAGGACACCAGTGAGACCGAAGCTGTCTCAGAAGAAGGAAGTAGCTGGGAATTTGAGTCAGAGACCGAACAAGCTGTAAGTGACCAAGAGACGAGTCCAAGAACAAGGAGCAGGAGGACAAGGAACGGAGAAGCCAGTTGGCCAGAAAGAAGGAGAAGGCCAAGCTTAAAAGCACAACAAGAAAGTACCCTTGTCCCTATCGCTGAAGAATCGGATCAAGAAGAAGAAACTACAGATTCAGGTTCCGAGAGTCCGAGAAGATCAAGAAGGGTACGTGTGCCCTGCCGAAGGTACGCCACCCCAGAGTGGACTTATCTAGCAGATGTCTTGGGGACAGAAATCTGGGAGAGTGAGAGAAGTGAAAGTAATCGATCTCGATCCATTTGTGGCAGTGGAGATATGGATGTTGACGCCTGGACTCGAGACTGAGGGGTTACTGACTTTCACACTTCCCATACCCCCTTACCTGAGTCGGATCAAAAATCTAGTGCTAAATCGATTACAGTTCCCGACTTTTGGTCATCAAATTCCGGAACAAGAAGAAAAAGTCATTCGTTTTGAATTATTGGAACTTGTTATTAAAGCTGCAGGTACGAGAATAATTGTAGATGCATAAAGACTTTTGTGTTAAAGCTATAAAGAAAAAGATAACCTAGCGCCGAGTGGAAAGAAGAATAAAATTAGGGATTACATTTAGAGGACGGAGAAGGGTTAGGGTTGTCTGTTGCTAAAGATAAAAGACATTGTTGTGAAAAAGAGACTTTTGTTAATGAAGAGAACGCTTTACAGACTGAGAAAGCAAATAAGCAAATAAAGATTTGCAAAGAAAACTTTTCTTCGAGAAAAAGAAAGAGCTACGCTGTTTGATAACATGGAGAACGGCAACCCAAACCGAAAAGCTAAATGCATAATAGGTACACTAATAGCAGTAGTAATTTTTCTCATAATTACAGTAGTGACCATATCATACATAGTAGGACATGAAACTGATAAAGAAATAACAGATGTAAAGCCTGTAACGACTTTGAAACCTGCTCTTGTTGGGAAGAAGGAGGAGAGCAATGTAATCCGTGAAAAGGCGTTACTGGCAAATGAAGCTCGTAGGTTACATGTAGACGAGTCACAGGGAAATTTTAGGTCAAATGCATATGCCAAATTATTGTACGAGTATATCGATGCCATGGAGGCCAAAGATTGCTATGTATGTATGCAATTGCCGGTTTCTGTAGATGAAGGTATCAGATATCATCATCTCCCATTGACTTATGGGATAACATGTAGTTTACTGCTCAGTATATTTTATGGTAGGGAAGGGTTCGAGTACTACTTTTCAAATTATGATTCGGTACTGCCTGAAGTCCCGAATTATAAACAAATGAATAAGTGGGACTATTATAAAAAGGAGGATAGACTAGCAAAGTTCTTTCTTCCTTGGGATACATTAGATACTTCATATGCACGCAGAAATAATCTGACTTGCAAAGTGTCAGAGATAGAGAAGAAATTCATAGGACAAGTAGATGACCGATACAGAAGGCAGAAGATTCTAAAAATGTCAGGACAGTGGAAAACGGATTGGACTGAAGAAGAAAAAGCACACAAAAAGAAAGGGAGCAATGGTCCAATAGCTTTGGATAGAACGCAGAAAGGAAAGTTATGTTTAACTCGAAGCAAGACATATTATGAGAGTGTATTTGTAGGTGAAGTAAATTGCGAACATGCTTTTAGGTTAGAGTACTATACGAAAGATTTTATGAAAGAGATGCAAGCTATTCCTAATGTATATTTTGTATGTGGAAGAAATGCTTATGTAAAACTGCCTGACAATTGGTATGGTTCGTGTTACTTGGCAATTGTCTTCCCCAAAATATATCATGCAAAGGATTTAGCGATCATAGAAGGAAAGGCTTCGATAAGAACGAAAAGAGAAGTAGGAGATGCAGAAGTAGTTGGAGACATATTTGGAGCAATGTTTCCTATGTTAGGTTTAATACTTAACGATGTTAAGATCAGGAGACTAGCTACAGTTGTAGATAGATTATCTGCAAGTACTGCAAGGTCATTGATGCTAGTAGAAGGAGAGATGCAGTCGATTAGAGCAATGGTTCTTCAGAACCGACTTGCTTTAGATGTTCTGCTAGCAAAAGAGGGCGGAGTCTGCAAGGCTCTGAAGGTCCAGGATTGTTGTACTTATATTCCTGATAATTCAAAACCACTTGAGAAAGTCATACATAACATTACGCAGATACATCAAGAAATCGAAGATTTAACAAAGATAAATGTTTGGGAAAAGGTAGGTCATGGAATGGGAAAGGTTGGAGATTGGTTTGCCAATCTAGGTAAAAGCATTATATGGTATATATTGAAACCTGTATTAATAGTATTAATTTGCATAATTACATTGTTAGGTTTAGTGAAATTGTACAAATGGTATAGGACGAACCGGTTACAAAGATCCATGAAAGAGCAAGAAAGGAGATTAGCTGCTTTACAAGACCAACAGTATAAAAGTTTAAGAGCTCTCGAAACGATAAAAAGAGGGAATCTTGTGACTAGTTCTGTGTAATACAACATTCAAATTGCATTTTAGTGATGACCCCTAGAGGTCATCAAAGGGGGGAACTGAGAGAGCGCAATTTGAATAAAAAGTATATCCGGACCATAATTATGAGCATATCACATAAACGTAGAAACTGTAACGTGAGATAGCACTTACAGTGTGAATTAGCCGATGTAACAAATGTAATAGGAAATGTATTTGTATTCACGTTAGAAATGCCATAATTTAGAAGCCGTATACGTAATGGGCTAATGTAGAAATGTGTAGAAATGCTTTCGAAACGAAGAACGTGCAAACAGAATTCATGTACGTGTATAATTCTAAATGGAGAAGCGGCGAAAAATGTAAACGAAGAAATGTGTAAGAGCATATATAGCATAATATAATGAGGAAGAATATAAAGTTATGTTCTATGTATAGGGTTTATATTCTATGTACAATGTATTCACTTATAAGCAAAGGATTTGCTAAATGTGGTTATATATAAATGTGTGTTAAAGGTTATACTGTGTAGAAGAGTTGTAGGAATGTTAGACGAGTTTGGTCATGTGTGATTTTAACCTGACTGACCAAGGGTTCGCAGGAGTGTAGTCCGCTGTATGTAATTTAGTGGGCTCACAGGAGTCGTGAATAGCCTTCATCTAAATGTGCGAGCCAAGGAGTCTAAGTTCTTGTTAGATTTAAGGTGACAATGCTGGACGAAGTTTATGGCCTAAACGTGAGAGGAGACGTTTGGAATTTGAGTCTTGTTTTGAAATGACCATTCACAGGACCAAATGAGGTTACGAATACAGCCGTAAAGAATGAAGTTCTGATGAGGTGATAGACTTTGCTCCGAAAGTGTCAAATGGAATGTCAATGAAGTCACCAGCAAGAAGACGAAGATGGCGTCTAAGGAGAAAGGTCAACTTAACGGACGACACGAAGAGACGAAACTATGGAAAGACCTAGAAAATGACATCATATGTATGTGTATGTGGTGGGCGTCAAGGGGCGTTCCATCCATACGGTGATTGTGTATTTAGGGACAGCACCCTGGGGAGGAAAGCGAGCAAGAGCGAAGAGAGCAGATGGCAAGCAAGTTAGGAGCAAGCGCTGAGAGAGATCAGAGCGCAAGAGAGCAGTAGGCCGAGGACCCTTAGAGAGCGGATGGGTAGGCAGAAAGGGTACTGCTTCTCGACATAAGTTACCTTTAGAGGCTAAGAGAGTTTGAACTTCTTTGGAAGTCAAACTGCTGACACCTTTTTAGGGTACTAGAAACTTGCGCAGTAGGGATGTCACCTAGCATAGAGTAGGGACAGATTTAACTTGTATTCTTTTCTTTGTAGATGACGCAACGGAACCACATTGTATCTATGCTTTTTAATCTGTTGATTTTGGAACTGACTTTGATTGTATTCTTTTGTAGACTGAGTTTCTTTAGGGAATTTATGTTCCTTCTAGTTCCTGTGTATTTGTTGAACCTTATCCTGAGAGGATTGTATTTGCAACTTTTCTTGATATTATATTAAACCTTTTAAACTTTATCAGTTGTAAGTGGTTCTTCAGAGTTGCGTCAGTTTATGGGGTTTATCTAACCTATGTGGGGTTTGTCTTTTACTCAATGACAGAAAACAATCGATCCAAATAGACAAATGAGATAGATATCAAAGTAATCAGAAAAGGTATCAAAATCTCATTCCCCGCAGGTATATGCAGTTCCTAATAAAGAAGGGCTGAGAGGGAGGGAGGGGGGACTGGAGAGGTCCCTGACTACACACTGGTAGTAAGGGGAGGGACTGGGAGGTCCTTCCTTTCGGAATGAGGGCCCACACACACCCAGCCTGCTGGGTGTCATGCTTCATCATCGGGCATGCTCCTTGTCGGTTCAGCGCTGCAAAAAATTGAGGGGCATATTAATAAGGGGGTTTATCTCCGCTTTTTTGGCTTTAAAAGCCAAGAAAGCGGAGATATAATTATCTCCCTATTACCTAGCTGTCGCTAACACCAGTTAGCGACAGCTAGTAGGAGATAGTGACCATCTTGGGCCCCACTTTGCATGTCAGTGATATTTATCACTAATGACATGCAAAGTGGGCATGCCAAGATGTTAGCGACTGGAAACAGTCGCTAACATCGCTATCTCCTATTACCAACTTATGGAGATATTCGCGCTAAGCGCGAATATCTCCAAAAGCTAACACCTGCCCTGAGCAGTTCTTAGCCATGTTATCCAATGGGAGGTGAATAACATGGCTAAGAGCATTAGCTCGGTAATGCATGAATATCGCTGACTTTTCAGCGATATTCATGCATTTCGGCCGATTTGTATCGCTTAGGAGATAAACCTTCAAATATTGCAAAGTTCCTAAGCGATAAAAAGCGCCGCAGCTCGGCGATAAAAATATTGCCGCTAAGCCAACATAGCGATAATTATCGCTAGTTGTTGGTAATATGCCCCTGAGTTTCTAACCTATTTGAACTGTTGTTCAATGATTTTGAATAGCTTTAATTTCTCGTTTTTTCATTTCAGATTGGCTGCTGCACCAACATGTACTTTACCTCTTGGTGTCCCTTACTATTATAAATAGATTAGAATACCACTATGAATTCACATCTTTTAGGGTAGAGTTACTTTCTTCTTAGGTCCTGGGGAATTGCCACTAAGATCATCCTGACTTAATAGGCAAGAAACAAGTTGACCAGACACAACAGAGCACAACACACTGCAGCATTATAGCTGTGAGTCGCCAACTCCATTTCTAATCAGTGGGAAGGCAGGACTATTAAAGTCTAATTTACCTGACTCTTCCATTTCCCTGTTTTAATCCAGACTCTTGCACTCCTACACTTCCATGGCCCCTTACACCCACTGCACCATGCGGCAAGGAATAAAAAGATCTCCGCCAAAGAGCCCCTGCATAGGGTGCCCGTTGGGTATTGCAGCACCGACCCAACAAGGAGCATGACCGATGATGAAGCATCACTCCCAGCAGGCAAGAAACATGTGTGAGGGCCCTTATTCTGAAAGGAAGGACTTTCCAGTCCCTCCCCTTTCTCACCAATATTACCAGTGTGTAGTCAGGGACCTCTCCAGTCCCTCCTCCCTCCGTCTCAGCCCTTCTTTATTAGAAACTGCCTACCCTTTCTCCTTATGTTTAGCCCGGGCATGTATGCTGGACCTCTCTAAAAGCCCACAGTCCCTCCTCTTTGTTCAACTCAATTTGGTTGCAATTTTGGGAATAAGAGATAAAAATGAAAGCAGTGACATACATTTCCCTGCTATTTGTCATTTGATCATGCATAATTAGTTAAAGTGCATATCAATATGAAAATGCATACTTTACTAGCTAAAAATGCCTGTCCTCTAAAGTGGCGCTATGCTTGTTGTACCTAGACCTGTTAAAAGGAGCTTGTGTTCAGAGTCTAAAAACTTCTGTATCTGCCAAGCCCACTCATGTCTGGTATACCATTAGTTGTCATTTAATCATGCGTAATTGGTTATTGTAAAAATCATTATGATGACGCAAATATTTCATGCAAATGCAATCCTCTAAAGTGACAATGTGCTTATTATACCTAGTCCTTTTAAAAATAGCTTGCTTTTACCGTCATAAAACGTTTTTATGTCGCTAACACACACCCGCCTAGTGTACAGTTACTTGAGATACTCTCAAGTGCCTATCCTCTAAAGTGCGGATGTGCTTGTTATACCTGGAATGTGTAAACAAAGAATTTATGTTTGGCACCTGAAAACCTTTGTGGCTCCTAACCACACTCATGCCTAGTATACATTTACTTGAGATAAAGTCGGCTTTGGTCATCGGAGAGTGTTCATCTGCCTCTACTGGCTGTCTGAGGCAAGTGCATCTTCCTTTTAATTGTTGTCACCAGGTTATGTTAATTTGCTCAGCCGAGATCATACCTCTGTCATATATTTCCCAAATTTGACCAAATCTGGGGGAGAGGTGCTAGAGAAAAGTGCTGATATCGCTTCTGCGCATGTCTGTACCCCTTTTGACAGAAACATTGGTTTTAATAGCTTCCGTCATGTTGTGAGAAGGAGGGGAAGCGGCAAACCAGATGCAACAGGAACTCCTCTCTATGCTTCCAGAGTCTGCATTTGACTGTATGTGCTAAAGATTTCCACCCTGGATGTAGCTCTTTTGTTGGCAAGGGCACCAACTTGGCCAATTGGATCTTTTTGAGGTATTTCCTTCACAGTGCTTGGTTCAAATATGGCTGTGTATTGTTGGCCTCGTAAGTTGTGATTAGACCTGACTGCCCTTTGATGCCCTTGTATCTGATTATATCCTCTTCCCGCAATAGATGATAGATTTGTTTTTGTATTGCATTCTTTATGGCAGCGCGATTGTGCATTCCTTTGACCAGTTTTCGGTTGCCATTTTTGGCAACCCTGCACCCTTTTGCATATACTGTTCCAGTGGTTTACCTTTCCTTCGTACAATGCTTTAAACACATTCTTTAAGGATCCTGCTGGAGCTTTTAAGACCTGATAGTGGTGAACCTGCATGCCAAACATTCATATTTTTGCCTGATAAGGCCAAACTCCAGACGGATCAGACTTTCGTAGTCTAAACACACATTTGTACCACTGGTATTTTTCCTGCAGTGCATCCATTTGGCCAGGAAATAGTTCTTGAGCACACCCTGCAAATGCCAATAGTTTGGTATTTATGACCCTCCTGGTTGGTACTGTGGTTGAATTACAAAGTTTCCCATGGAGTTTGCATTGAGGGTAGATGGTCAATTGTACTTCTGACTTCATCTTCACTTGATGTGAAGATGACTTCCCTGTGTCACTGAGCCATGCCCTCCGGTAGTTGTATATTCTTGCAGTAGCGACGGTCTGGGCACCCAATCTCCACCAGAGTAAGGCCTTTTTCCCTTAATGTTAAAAAAACACCACTTTGTCCTTGTTTGGGTAGGCCACTAGGACATTGCTTAAATTATAGATATTTGATGCATCCAACCCCTTTTGTAGACCTATTTTGGTGTGGTCAAATAGTACCAAATCAACCACTTACTGCAGTAAGTGACCCGTTTGTGGTCCAATTTTCAGGGTGGCTAAATTTGTTGTTTAAAGGGCCTTGCTCAAGTCGGCCACTTATAAGTTAAAAAGCACTGGTGCTAGGTCTCAGTCCTGCTTTAGTACCCTGGTCATTGTAGAGTTTTTCAGAGACCTTATCCCCAGCCAATATTATTCTTACCATGGTTTTGTTATATAGAGAGATGATTGCGTTCAAGAGGTTGTCCGGGGTCTTCCACTTTTTCAGCTTTTTCCATAACTTATTTCAGGAGACCCCATTGAACGCAGCAGAGTAATCTTCAAAGTATGTAAACAACGGCATGTTGTTTTTTGTGTTTGTTTGGAGTGTTATATCGGATAGAGTGACTATGTTATCAAATATTGAGCTGATTTTGCTGAACCCAGTTTGATAGAAAGGTTATATCTCTTTTTCCTCGATCCATCTGATTAATATTGTTAGCAGAGCACTTGCATATGCATTTCCTTCTATATCCAGCGTGGTAATTCATCTATAGTTTTTTGGATCTGTGTTATTGCCTTTATTGACTATAACAAAGATTCTCAGCATGAGTCCAAGAAGTCTGCTTGTAGCCTGGATTCTGTGTACAGGCTGCATAGAGTTTCTGCCCAGTAAGCTGGCCCCTCTTTGAATATCCTGGCAGGGAGGATGTTGGGGCAGGATGTCCCACGCCTTCTAATCTTTTTTATTATTTTTCTAACTGCCAGCTCATCCTGTGCTTTACCACTTCATCGTAGAAGACTCAGCATCACTGTTTGCTCTAGCAGTTAGAGGTTCGCTCTCATCACCTTGCTGTGTCTCGCCTGGATTTTCTATGTATGTATTTGCTATATGAGTTAGCCATACTTATGCGGTCATGAAGTTATACTTGTTGATTTTATCATTTTCTAGTCGGGCAACATATTCCTAGAACTGCTTCTGATTATTGCACATGGATAACTCACAAACTTTGATATATTCCTCCTCGATTTGCTTCAGTTTTAGCTTCCAATTGAGGTGTTTGCAGTCCTGGTTAAGTTCTTTCCAAACGTTCCCTGAGTCTGGAGTACCTGCTTTTTGGTGGTTCCTTTTTCCATGCCTTAACTTGCGGGTGCAATCCCTTACGATTTCATTATATTCCAAGTTTAGTCCTGATTTATGGTTCTTTTATATGTTTTCCCCCTGCCGGCCTCCCCACGAGGGCAGTGCAGTGATCCAATATCCAGTTACCCCAATTAAGGTTGGTTGGTGTACATTTTATGAAGTTTCTTCCACAGATTGTACAAGAAAGGTTAAGAAACTTCATAAAATTTAAAAATGTGCACCCACCAACCATAACTGGAGTAGCTGGATATTGGATCTATGCACTGCCCTCGTTTGGGTAGGGGGGGGCGGTTGGAGAGGGGGTCAGGAGGAAAACATATAAAAGAGACCAAACTGGCTGTGTTGCATGCGTTCCATTTGATCCTTCTCACCCGTTATTGTTTGCCTTAGCCCTAGAACCCCTTGCTGCGTGGATCTGATGGGAGCCCTCGATGAAGAGTATTCAATGGTCTCCTGAACTCGAGGATCGCATCTCGCTCTACGCGGATGATATTTTACTGTATCTGACCTCGCCTCGGAAGTCTTTGATTGTTCTGTGCGATGTCTTGGTCTCCTTTGGTAGGAATTCTGGTTTGATTATTAATTGGTCGAAATCCTATCTTTACGTTCTTTCTGGTTGATGTTCCTCCTCTCCCACGTTCCTGCCCTATTCAGGTGACTCTCACGGGATTTAAGTACCTCGGTATCTTTATCTCATTGGAGCCGAAGGCCCGTTATGAACAGAATCTTCTCCCACCTCTGGCTAGATTGAAACAGGACGTCGCGGGTTGGCGTAAACTTCTGCTTTCGCCGCTTGGCCGTGCAGCCCTATTTAAAATGATGTCTTTGCCTCGTTTTTTGCACGCTCTCCAGAACACTCTTGATATCGTCCCTGCTAGCTACTTTCGTGCTGTCGAAGACCTCCAGAGGAAGTTGATATGGGACGGTAGACCTCGTATTGCTTTGGCCAAATTGACGCTCCCCTGGTATGACGGGGGAATTGCTCTCCCTGACATTAAACGCTATTACTGGGCTGCCCAATTGAGTGCCATCAACCATGGTATGTATGGTCCTGTATTTCGCTATGGATAGATGGCTGCTGCCCGGGGGGTAATTATTATAGAGCGCTCTACTCAAAATGGGTGGTCAAGACTCTGTCGGGGCCTACAAAGACGACGGTGCGTACGTGGCAAGACGCTAATACTTCCCTGGGGTGGAAAGATCGTTTAACCTTAGCGACCCCGCTCTTCAGTTCGGATAGGCTTGGGAAGTTATGGAAAATCAAGGGGTTCGACAGATGGGACCTTATCGGTATTAGCAAGGTGGGCGACCTCTGGGTGAAGGGCAAGGTGAAATCATTTGAGGTGTTAAAGACGGAGTTTGAATTGGGTGACACAGAATACTTTTGCTACGTCCAGGTTCACCGTGCTTTAACGTCTGTCTTTCCTTAGGGTGAGGTAATTCCGGAGTCGTCCCCACTTGAGGATAGGCTGTTAGATGGCTATGTCCATTACAGAACCATCTCCCTAGTTTACAAGAAATTAATTAATAATAGGCCTGATCTCCTGTTGCATCTCCAGGATCGGTGGACCCGGGATGGCCTGGAATTGGACAACGAGGACTGGCAATCTACGATCTCCTCTCCCAAGGAGGTCGCGATTCCAGCTCGACTCCGACTGGTACAGCTTAAGATCCTCCACAGAATCTACGTCACGGGCCCCCGTTTGGTCCATATGGGCTTTTCGGAGGAGGGATTATGTAAGCGAAGATGCGGCAGGTTGCTACCTTTCTCCATATTATTTTGGAATGTCGCAAGATTGTTGCTTTTTGGAGAGGGGTCCTTGAGGTCATGAAGGAAGTGACTGGCATTGCTCTTCTGCCAGAGGCCAGACGCTGCTTGTTGAATGTCTGGGAACCTACGGATTATAATGTAGCTCAGACTCAGTGGGCTTCCCTGGGAGCCATGATCGCCAAGCGAGATATTGCTCAGTTGTGGGGGTCCCAGAGGCCTCCTACAGTGGACTTATGGAAGGAAAACATGGACTGGTGCATGTTCAGGGAAATGACCATATACCTAGCCAGGGGCCGTCCCCGGAAGTGGTGCAGGGTATGGGGACCTTGGAATAATTATTGTGGAAACATATGTATACCGCCTGCTGTTAATGACACTGATGCTCCACCTTCCCCCTGACCCATACATTTTGACCATGCTACTGTATTGTTATTATATTTGACCCTTATTACCCCCATCTCCTTTCTCACTATTGACTGCTATTCAAATGCATTTTTCCTCCCTTAATCGAACTGGCATTTTGTATAACATGTTTCATGCCTTGCTTGTTTGCATATTTTGATAAAAAGAAACAAAAAAAAAGTTATAATCAATTGTTGTGCAGTTGTTAAAAGACAAGGTGCTTGGTGCATTGAGCTGATGTTCCTTGGCGAGGAACTCTGCAGATGTAAGTTTAAAGGCTTGTAGAAAACTGTTGAAGTTTCAGAAGAACCACGATCCTCCACCACCAGCAAAAGCTGCACGAAGAAGCTGGAACAAGATCACAGCCGAGCACCTCGCCGCTTCCCTGAGCCAGCAGCCTCCCGCCAGCTCAGCGAACCCCAGCCAGGCCGCCGCCAACCTCACGAAGTGGGTCAGCAACTGCGCGGACGAACTCGCCCCTCTGAGGACCCCGCCCAGCAGACCCGGCAGCAAGAAGGCCCCATGGTTCACCGACGAACTCAAGAGCTCCAAGAAGAACTGCCGAGCCCTCGAGAAAGCCTGGAGAAGAGACCCAACACCAAACAACATGACCACCCTCAAGCTCGCCACCCGAAAGCACCATCAACTGATCCACGCCACCAAGAAAACAGCTTTCAAGGAGCGGCTGGACAACAACGCACACAACAGCAAGGAACTCTTCAACATCGTGAAAAAGCTCTCCAACCCCAACGCCGGAACCAACGACATCACCCCATCGCAAGACCTCTGCAACTCCCTCGCTGCCTACTTCCACAACAAGATCGCTGACATACACAACAGCTTCAGCACTCAACCAACGCTCCCCACGACCACACCATCGCCCCCCACCACCACCCTCAGCGCCTGGACACCGATCAACCTCGAAAACACCATCCGCATGATGAACTCCATCCACTCCGGATCTCCAACCGACCCCTGCCCTCACCACATCTTCAACAAGGCCGACGCTGTCATCGCACCCCACCTGCGGGACATCATCAACACCTCCTTCGACACCGCCACCTTCCGAGAGAGCTGGAAGCACGCCAAACTCAGCGCTCTACTAAACAAACCAACAGCAGACCCCACCGAACTCAAGAACTACCGCCCCATCTCGCTCCTCCCGTTTCCAGCCAAAGTCATCGAGAAGACCGTCAACAAGCAGCTGGCCACCTTCCTCGAGACAAATGGATCCCTCGACCCCTCACAGTCTGGCTTCCGGGCCAACCACAGCACCGAGACCACCCTGAACGCAGCCACCGATGACATCCGAGCCCTGCTCGACAACGGAGAAACAGCGGCCCTCATCCTCCTAGACCTCTCTGCGGCATTCGACACTGTCTGCCACCGCACCCTAGTGCAGCGCCTCAGCAACGTCGGAATCCAGGAGAAGGCACTGGAATGGATCATCTCCTTCCTTGGCGGAAGGACACAGAGAGTTCGCCTACCCCCGTTCAGATCTGCAGCCACGGAGGTCATCTGCGGCGTCCCTCAAGGCTCCTCGCTCAGCCCCACCCTCTTCAATGTCTACATGAGCCCCCTTGCGGCCATCGCATGCCAACACAACCTGAACATCATCTCCTACGCCGACGACACCCAGCTGATCCTCTCCCTGACCAACGACCCCGTCACCGCCAGAGTCAACCTACACGAAGGGATGAAGGACGTGACCGAGTGGATGACGACCAGCCGCCTAAAACTGAACTCGGACAAGACGGAAGTCCTCATCCTGGGCTCCTCACCCTCCGCCTGGGACGACTCCTGGTGGCCCCCCGCCCTGGGCAACGCACCCAAACAGACAGACCACGCACGCAACCTGGGCTTCATCCTGGACTCCTCCCTCTCCATGACCAGACAAGTCAACGCCGTCTCCTCGTCCTGTTTCAACATCCTGCGCATGCTACGCAAGATCTTCCGGTGGATCCCCACCAAGACCAGGAAGACGGTCACCCAGGCCCTCGTCACCAGCCGACTGGACTACGGCAACGCCCTCTACGCCGGAACCACCGCCAAGCTCCAGAAGAGACTCCAGCGGATCCAGAACGCCTCAGCGAGACTCATCCTCAACATCCCCAGACACAGCCACATCTCCGGACACCTGAGAGACCTGCACTGGCTCCCGGTCAACAAGAGAATTACCTTCCGGCTCCTCACCCACGCACACAAAGCCCTACACAACCAAGGCCCGACGTACCTCAACAGCCGCCTCAACTTCTACGCTCCCAAACGCCATCTACGATCGACCAGTCACGCCCTCGCCGCCGTCCCCCGCATCCGAAGAGTGACAACAGGAGGAAGGTCCTTCTCCCACCTGGCCGCCAAGACCTGGAACTCCCTCCCGACCGACCTACGCCTGACCCAAGACCACATCTCCTTCAGGAAGAAGCTCAAGACCTGGCTGTTCGAGCAATAGCGGACCCCCCCCCAAGCGCCTTGAGACCCTCCGGGTGAGTAGTGCACGTTATATATGTCTATGATTGATTGATTGATTGAAAGTTCTATGTGCTGGTGTGTTCCCCCAGTATTTCTTTTGTCTGCCCCATATAGTGAAATTTGAGGTCCCCTGGAATCACTGTGGCTAGAGATGGATGTGCTCACAGTACTTCTTCTAAAGCAGAAATCACTGTTCTGGTATTCTACAGCTTTGTGGATCTGCTTGCTTTGAGATACTCGTTATTAAAAGTGGCATCTTTCCTTCTTTGCCTTGATTGTTTTCCACTGTGACAGACTGCGGCATGTCCGAGTCCACCTTCATTACTTTGGTGGAGAGATCTATTGCATGTTTTATGTATGCCAAAATGCCACTGGGTGGCCTTCCATGGAAATACAGTTTGCTCGCTGGTTTGTGTAAGCCCAAAAAGCCTTTCATATGTGCAGCATTGGCCAGCCAAGTCTCTTGCAGGGAGAGGATAGCTCCCTCCTGCAGCTTTTTGACTGAAAATTAACTTTTAGCACACTAATAATGCCAACAACATTCCAGGAAATGAGTTTGATACTAATCTTTTTGCATCTGGAGGATTGTGTTTTTCACTTCAGTTGCGAGAGTTGTTGTCGGGGAGTTACTCTGTGGCCCGGGGTAGGCCTCCTGTGCTCTAGGAGAGACTGTTTTTGTTTCTACCCCCCTCATTGAAGATTGTGCAGTACTGTCCCTCCCGTGGGACTTCTACCGTTGGGTCGGACATTACTGTTCTTCTCTGGTTTGGCCCCTCGTTTGGTCTGTGTAGTATGTTCTAATTCTTGAAGCTTTGGATTAGTTGTGTCCTTGGTGCCCCCGCAACAGGCCTTGTGCTGTCTGTCTGTTGTTGTGATATCCCTTTTGAAAACTTATTAGCCAGGCTAGCATGTGGGGAATTTTTCCTCCTTTATTTCTTGATCCAATATGCCCCAGTCATCAAAGCTTCCTTTTTCCTGCAGTACCATTTTCCTGAGGGTGGTGTTTTTTATGTAGCTATGGTGTATTCCTGGCTGTTGTTCTTATCTCCTGCTCCGAAGTGGATGTTGAGAAGGTGTTCACTTGTTATTTTTGATAGCGAGGGAATGTTTAGGAAGAGCTTCAGAATGTTTGCCCTATTGAGAATGTTGTGCCTGCCCCTTGACCTAAATTGCAACCAGAATATTACTTTCTGTGATGTGCATTCATTTGTGGGATGGGCTGCCTCCTTGTTATTTTTTCTCTTTAACATTTAATAATAAGTTGCATTGCAATATAAACGTTTACAGAGTATTATGATCATATATTAGCAGTTTCCATCATTTGCTTCCGAGACCACAATTTGATCGCACAATTGAACCATTATACATAATTCACAGTAAATTTACAGTGTGATCATTTGTCATCATCTTCTGGAAGTGGACCCACTGTTGGAGAGGTGCAGATACCTCCTCTAACGTTATTCGAGTTACAGCACACTTTCTCCCAGACTTTTTAGGGCATCCTCTGTGAACGTATGGAGCTTTTTCAGCCACCAAGGCTATATCCATATCCTTAAACCAATCTGCCATGTTTGGGGCAGTTGTCGCCCCCCAATGTCTGGCCAGATTTTGTTTTGCAAAAACCATACAAAGCGTTGGCCAAGCTTGGACTCGTGATTCATATATGTTGGCTCCCATATATTCCGGAGACAGCGTTTAGGCTCAGGTTCAATAGGATTATCGCTAACCTGTGTGATGGTGTTCATGACTGCCGCCCAGTACCGTTCGATTACTGGGCATTCCCAGAGTTTGTGATAGAAAGTTTGTATGCCACCACACTGGCGAGCAGGACTGATCCGTAATTCTGCCTATCTTGCATAACATCACTCTGGTGAAGTAAGTTCTGTGAAGCACCTTGAGCTGTATGAGTGGTAGCTTAGAAGAGACCGCCACTACTCTAAGGGACTCTATCTCTTCCTGTTAGTCTGTGTCATCTAGTTCGCCCATCTCAAGCTGCCATTTGTGTTGCAACTACTGCATAGGGTCTTGCTGTTTATTAACAATCTTCCGGTATGTGAAGGAGGTTGCCCTTTTGTCCATGTGGTCCGTGAGGAGTTTGTCTTCTAGTGGGGTGGTCTCTGGAAGGGTCGTATCTGGTGGGATGGCTGCTCCTAGTGCATATTTAATTTGTATGATTTGAAATTACTTGGTGGGAGCCGGGCTGCCTCCTTGTTGGCTAACTGTCAAGATGTGATTCCTAGCTGGCTGCCCTCCACTGTTTGATTTTAGGGAATCCTGATTCCTGGTTCACTGTTTGTCACTGTTTTATGTTGATTTAAGCTGTAGGGCTCTTACTGCTTGTCTATGCATTCTATGGCGTAAGCTGCTGCTGTCCTGCCAGGACCCGATTGAACCATGTTTTTGTCTTCCAGAGAATGCCCCTGTGGGTTGGTCTGCCCTTGGGTGTGGCCCCTTCATCACTAAATACTGGGGTTCTGATCGTCCAACTTATGTCTGATGATTTATCTTTTCCCCAAATATTGATGAAAGGTTTTTCTTTGCTGTTTTTTCCATCTTGGGTGTTTGCTCCCCTGCTGGCTATGACGGAGCGTGGCAGTGCTGTCCCCAACTAATTCTTACATGTACCTTTCATTGTGCCTTTGTCTTTTCCTTAGCCTCTGTTTTTCTGTGTGCCTTGTCAGTGGTTTAGTTTTTTTCATTTGTGGAATGGTTGCAGCCTTCCTGGCTCATGACCAGTTGATTACTGGTGTTGCTTGCTAAATTTATTGTTGGGGAGTTGTCATAGGCAAATTCAAGGTTTGATGGCTTTATTCACTAGGTCATTGTGCCCCCAAGCCTAATGGGGTTTATTTCACTGGTTGAATTCTGGCTCCTTCTTCTTTTGTATCCGGCCTTACGTTTTCAGTCCCTTCTTTTAATATGCTGTCAGCTTAAAATTCCTTAAGTTTATTGTCATCTTTGTGAGTACTTCGGGTAAGGTTGATAGTTTTCAACCATGCCTGAGCAGTGACATTCTTTTGTTTTGACTTCTCAATATTGTTGAGCTTGGTTGTCATGTTTGCTATAGCAAGAGCTGTTGTTTATAAGGTGTTCATTTGAATCTCCAGTTTATGTGACTGCCAGGTGTGTGCTTTTATTGCTGCTGTGAGAGTAGAATGTATTGATGTCATTAACTTGTCTTTGTTCTCAGAGGGTTCAGGCTTGAATCAAAATTGCCATCCTGACATTTATTGTGAGACTTTTCTGCCGCATAGATCGTGCTGATTGGGCTAGCACCTTGCTGGTATGCCTCTGTCCATGATACCTGTGTTTTTCTGTCCTAACCTTCTCAATAAAACGCAGTGAGTTCGCGGAGGCATTGTCCGTCTGTTCCATTGTCCGTCTGTTCCTCCTCTAAGTCTTTGGCATGTACCTCTGTCATTATCACCTCCGTCCTTGTCTGTTGGGGTCCTGTGCTGTCTCGTTCTACTGGCACAGGGTTATAGTGCTCTCTGCTTCCTGGGCAGTCCATTGAGGTGGCGGACAATTCGATGATAGATGTGTCGTCCTGTTGGAGTTTTGGGTGGTCAGCCTTTTTATTGCGCTGCTATGTGTGGATGCTCTGGGGGTTAAGTTCTCACAGTTACCCTAGCCTATCTTTTGCCGTTGTTGGCAGGCTGGGCAGGCTTGGTGAAAGCTCCCCGACAGATGGGGTTTCCCTTATATATCCTGGGGAAATACTCGGTCAGGGTCTTGGACTTCTGCTCTTGTTTGCCATGGTGTTGGATGATTTTTTACAACAAGGGGTGGTGAGGGACAGAGTCTCTGAATTAAACAGAATACTCTCACCCAGTCAAGAGATCAGGGCTAGATCCAACACCGTTTTTTAGCTCACTGCACCATCCCAGTTTCAGAACCTGGCTGTATGCAAATTAGTCTGTTCCTGTCCCAGTGCATGATGGGAACAGGGCAAACCAAACTACAAAAGCCAATTCTTACACTGGGAAGGAAACAAGCTACCGGGGACCGGTTTCTGGCATTTCAGCCTCTTCGGCCCGGCTTGCTTGAATCCTGATGGTGCAATGAGCAAGGGACTCACATCTGAGCGTACCCTTCCACGCTTAGGGTGGACAAAAAATTTTTTACAACAAGGGGTGGTGAGGGACAGAGTCTCTGAATTAAACAGAATACTCTCACCCAGTCAAGAGATCAGGGCTAGATCCAACACCGTTTTTTAGCTCACTGCACCATCCCAGTTTCAGAACCTGGCTGTATGCAAATTAGTCTGTTCCTGTCCCAGTGCATGATGGGAACAGGGCAAACCAAACTACAAAAGCCAATTCTTACACTGGGAAGGAAACAAGCTACCGGGGACCGGTTTCTGGCATTTCAGCCTCTTCGGCCCGGCTTGCTTGAATCCTGATGGTGCAATGAGCAAGGGACTCACATCTGAGCGTACCCTTCCACGCTTAGGGTGGACAAAAATTTTTTTACAACAAGGGGTGGTGAGGGACAGAGTCTCTGAATTAAACAGAATACTCTCACCCAGTCAAGAGATCAGGGCTAGATCCAACACCGTTTTTTAGCTCACTGCACCATCCCAGTTTCAGAACCTGGCTGTATGCAAATTAGTCTGTTCCTGTCCCAGTGCATGATGGGAACAGGGCAAACCAAACTACAAAAGCCAATTCTTACACTGGGAAGGAAACAAGCTACCGGGGACCGGTTTCTGGCATTTCAGCCTCTTCGGCCCGGCTTGCTTGAATCCTGATGGTGCAATGAGCAAGGGACTCACATCTGAGCGTACCCTTCCACGCTTAGGGTGGACAAAAAATTTTTTACAACAAGGGGTGGTGAGGGACAGAGTCTCTGAATTAAACAGAATACTCTCACCCAGTCAAGAGATCAGGGCTAGATCCAACACCGTTTTTTAGCTCACTGCACCATCCCAGTTTCAGAACCTGGCTGTATGCAAATTAGTCTGTTCCTGTCCCAGTGCATGATGGGAACAGGGCAAACCAAACTACAAAAGCCAATTCTTACACTGGGAAGGAAACAAGCTACCGGGGACCGGTTTCTGGCATTTCAGCCTCTTCGGCCCGGCTTGCTTGAATCCTGATGGTGCAATGAGCAAGGGACTCACATCTGAGCGTACCCTTCCACGCTTAGGGTGGACAAAAAATTTTTTACAACAAGGGGTGGTGAGGGACAGAGTCTCTGAATTAAACAGAATACTCTCACCCAGTCAAGAGATCAGGGCTAGATCCAACACCGTTTTTTAGCTCACTGCACCATCCCAGTTTCAGAACCTGGCTGTATGCAAATTAGTCTGTTCCTGTCCCAGTGCATGATGGGAACAGGGCAAACCAAACTACAAAAGCCAATTCTTACACTGGGAAGGAAACAAGCTACCGGGGACCGGTTTCTGGCATTTCAGCCTCTTCGGCCCGGCTTGCTTGAATCCTGATGGTGCAATGAGCAAGGGACTCACATCTGAGCGTACCCTTCCACGCTTAGGGTGGACAAAAAATTTTTTACAACAAGGGGTGGTGAGGGACAGAGTCTCTGAATTAAACAGAATACTCTCACCCAGTCAAGAGATCAGGGCTAGATCCAACACCGTTTTTTAGCTCACTGCACCATCCCAGTTTCAGAACCTGGCTGTATGCAAATTAGTCTGTTCCTGTCCCAGTGCATGATGGGAACAGGGCAAACCAAACTACAAAAGCCAATTCTTACACTGGGAAGGAAACAAGCTACCGGGGACCGGTTTCTGGCATTTCAGCCTCTTCGGCCCGGCTTGCTTGAATCCTGATGGTGCAATGAGCAAGGGACTCACATCTGAGCGTACCCTTCCACGCTTAGGGTGGACAAAAAATTTTTTACAACAAGGGGTGGTGAGGGACAGAGTCTCTGAATTAAACAGAATACTCTCACCCAGTCAAGAGATCAGGGCTAGATCCAACACCGTTTTTTAGCTCACTGCACCATCCCAGTTTCAGAACCTGGCTGTATGCAAATTAGTCTGTTCCTGTCCCAGTGCATGATGGGAACAGGGCAAACCAAACTACAAAAGCCAATTCTTACACTGGGAAGGAAACAAGCTACCGGGGACCAGAAACCGGTCCCCGGTAGCTTGTCTCCTTTCTGGTGAAGAATTGGCTTGGTAGTTTAGTCTGCCCTGTTCCCATGATGCACTGGGCCAGGGACAGACTGATTTGCAAATAGCCAGGTTCTGAGCTGGGATGGGGCAGTGAGATAAATAACGGTGATGGATCGAGCCCTGATCTTTGGACTGGGTAAGAGTGGTCTGCTTAATTCAGACACTCTGTTCATCACCACCCCCTTTTCTAAATCGTTTTGGCCACTATAGGTGTGGCAGGGTATACTCAGACATGAGTCCCTTTCTCACTGCTCCATCAGGATTCAAGCAAGCCGGGCCGAAGACGGCTGAAATGCCAGAAACCGGTCCCCGGTAGCTTGTCTCCTTTCTGGTGAAGAATTGGCTTGGTAGTTTAGTCTGCCCTGTTCCCATGATGCACTGGGCCAGGGACAGACTGATTTGCAAATAGCCAGGTTCTGAGCTGGGATGGGGCAGTGAGATAAATAACGGTGATGGATCGAGCCCTGATCTTTGGACTGGGTAAGAGTGGTCTGCTTAATTCAGACACTCTGTTCATCACCACCCCCTTTTCTAAATCGTTTTGGCCACTATAGGTGTGGCAGGGTATACTCAGACATGAGTCCCTTTCTCACTGCTCCATCAGGATTCAAGCAAGCCGGGCCGAAGACGGCTGAAATGCCAGAAACCGGTCCCCGGTAGCTTGTCTCCTTTCTGGTGAAGAATTGGCTTGGTAGTTTAGTCTGCCCTGTTCCCATGATGCACTGGGCCAGGGACAGACTGATTTGCAAATAGCCAGGTTCTGAGCTGGGATGGGGCAGTGAGATAAATAACGGTGATGGATCGAGCCCTGATCTTTGGACTGGGTAAGAGTGGTCTGCTTAATTCAGACACTCTGTTCATCACCACCCCCTTTTCTAAATCGTTTTGGCCACTATAGGTGTGGCAGGGTATACTCAGACATGAGTCCCTTTCTCACTGCTCCATCAGGATTCAAGCAAGCCGGGCCGAAGACGGCTGAAATGCCAGAAACCGGTCCCCGGTAGCTTGTCTCCTTTCTGGTGAAGAATTGGCTTGGTAGTTTAGTCTGCCCTGTTCCCATGATGCACTGGGCCAGGGACAGACTGATTTGCAAATAGCCAGGTTCTGAGCTGGGATGGGGCAGTGAGATAAATAACGGTGATGGATCGAGCCCTGATCTTTGGACTGGGTAAGAGTGGTCTGCTTAATTCAGACACTCTGTTCATCACCACCCCCTTTTCTAAATCGTTTTGGCCACTATAGGTGTGGCAGGGTATACTCAGACATGAGTCCCTTTCTCACTGCTCCATCAGGATTCAAGCAAGCCGGGCCGAAGACGGCTGAAATGCCAGAAACCGGTCCCCGGTAGCTTGTCTCCTTTCTGGTGAAGAATTGGCTTGGTAGTTTAGTCTGCCCTGTTCCCATGATGCACTGGGCCAGGGACAGACTGATTTGCAAATAGCCAGGTTCTGAGCTGGGATGGGGCAGTGAGATAAATAACGGTGATGGATCGAGCCCTGATCTTTGGACTGGGTAAGAGTGGTCTGCTTAATTCAGACACTCTGTTCATCACCACCCCCTTTTCTAAATCGTTTTGGCCACTATAGGTGTGGCAGGGTATACTCAGACATGAGTCCCTTTCTCACTGCTCCATCAGGATTCAAGCAAGCCGGGCCGAAGACGGCTGAAATGCCAGAAACCGGTCCCCGGTAGCTTGTCTCCTTTCTGGTGAAGAATTGGCTTGGTAGTTTAGTCTGCCCTGTTCCCATGATGCACTGGGCCAGGGACAGACTGATTTGCAAATAGCCAGGTTCTGAGCTGGGATGGGGCAGTGAGATAAATAACGGTGATGGATCGAGCCCTGATCTTTGGACTGGGTAAGAGTGGTCTGCTTAATTCAGACACTCTGTTCATCACCACCCCCTTTTCTAAATCATGGTGTTGGATGATGACCTGTTGGCTGTATGTCGCATTTGTATGCCTAAAGCGAGGGGTGTGCCTAATTTTCTGCAAGCTTCCATCCCCTCAGGGTGTTCGTTGATTGTTTTAAGAAGGTCCAAAGTGGAGGAGGAGCTTCGCGGGCAACCAAGATGGCCGCGTAAGCTCGGAGCTCCGCGGACCTTCCGATCCTCCTCATACATCCTGTCTGATATCCTGTTCCACGAGGGTGGATTCTTATTGCTGATGGTCTACTGAGGCGAGAACAGCTTTCCGTTTTCGAATCGGTGGTTCCTGCGCTGAGCTACGTCGAGTGGAACTCCGTGCCAGGACTGTGCCATTGTCTCTCCGGTCTCCGTCACTCCGCACGATTGGTCTGCGGAGTGCTTGCCTGTCGTCTCCGCTGGCGGAGTGCTATGGCCTGCAGCTCGTTCCTACGTCGGCCTGCTCTAATTGTCTAGCCCGGATTCTTTACTTGGCTCGCTGGGCTCGGACTTGGCTGGTACAGCCCTTTGTCCCCATCGGAACCAACATGGCGGGCAGAGGGGACCCCGACAAGACGTCGAACAAAGGCGCCCGCGGGAAAACACAGACGCAGCAGAACAGAATTGAGCGATATACCCAGCTGAAGACGCCGCCTGCCACGGGATCCTCTGCCAAGAACCTTCCACCTACGGGCTCGCCCGATGGCTCCGAGCCTACCTTGAGCGACATTATGGGAGCCATCACCAGCTTTCGGGCTGACATGCAGCAGCAACATGAGGTCTTGACCCACAAGGTGGACACCATGGCCGTTGATCTGACTCTCATTAGGGCCGACCTGGGCAAGACCAATGATAGAGTGAAAACATTGGACATTAAGACCTCCAGCCTGACAGCCGACGTCTCGGACCTGCAAACCGAGGTCCAGAACCTGCGGATGACTCTTGACCAATTCTCTAGGAGGCTGGAGGACTTTGAGGGACGTGCCAGGCGGCAGAATGTCCGCATTGTCGGTGTCCCGGAGGGATCAGAGGAAGCGGCGACGGACCTCTTTGTGGAAGAACTGATTAAGACCCATTTGGCACCGTCTGGCCTTAGTAACTTTTTCTCTGTGGAACGTGCCCACCAGGTGCCAGGCGGCCCGCCGAAGGCGGGCGTGGCGCCTAGACCCATTGTGGCGCGACTTCTCAACTTTCGGGACCGGGATGCGGTCCTGCAGGCATCCAGACGACATGGACCGCTTAAGTACCAGAACGCTGACATACACTTCTACCCGGATTTTACCAGGATGGTACAGCGGCAACGCCAGAGCTATGCCGGGGTAAAGCGGAGACTGCGAGATATGGGATACAAGTACTCCATGATGTTCCCTGCCAAACTCCGGATTGAACATGAGGGCCGTGCCCTGTTCTTTGACTTTGCCGAGAATGTGAGTGAATGGTTGGACACTTTGTCGCCGCGTCAGGACGCTCAAGATGACCATGATGGAGGTGCGGCTGGTGGCCCGGATCTATGAGACTTGGCTCTGCAGTAGGGACACCGGCGTCTGGTGAATTCGCTTCATGAGACTGTTGGGTATTGTTTCTTCATTGACCCTGTTGACTTTCCTGTTGGTGCATGGAGGGTGGCGGGAGGAGTTCGCGGAGATTCCTTACTCCTCTGGGTCTCTTTTTGTAGAGTAGTTTCTGGGGCGACAGGCACACTGCTGGTTGGGGGGGCTTTTTAGTCTGATGCAGGGGTGCAGGGTGGGGGGTGCAACTATGCAAGTTTATTTGTTTGTTCGTTCATTCTTTTCTTCAGGCAATGGATCGTGTTTACTGCTGTTTACTTGATGTTTGGGTTGGCTGGGGTTGGGTGGGACGGGTTGCGGGACGATGGGGGGTAGGAAATTAAAAGTGACCGTGTTAAGAGAGGGGTGGTGATTCAACTGCTTAAGAGACATATGCCCGACATTGTGCTTTTGCAAGAGACGCATTTGGTAGGCAACTCTTGTAAGGCCCTTAACCGTAAAGGCTACAAGATGGTGGCCCACTCTGGGTTCTCTTCGGGCTCCCGGGGGGCGGGTATCCTGGTGCGTGCGTCCCTTCCCCTTGAGATAGACGTCACTGTGATTGATGAAAGGGGGCGCTACGCTGCAGTGGCGGGAAGATGGGAAGGGCGTTCCCTAGCGCTACTTTCGGTTTATGTTCCCCCGGCCTGCAATCCAGTACCTTCCAAGACCTTGGTGGCGCCATATTGTCCCTGCCTGATGACCTATTGATAATGGGGGGTGATTTCAATTCAGTCTGCTCTGGTTCCCTGGACCGCCAACCGCCGAGAGATCTCCGTAGTTCCCAACGGTGGTTGCCTTCCTTTCTTGATTCTATGGGTTTGGTGGACAGCTGGCGACTACTACATCCCGTGCTCCGCCAATTCTCCTTTCTTTCGAGTGCCCATGGTAGTCTCTCCCGAATAGACTACGTTCTTACCCTTGCTGCGCACGCGTCTACCGTGTCTGAGGCCCGTTTTCTGGCACCGGGTATCTCCGACCACTCCCCGCTGTGGGTCTCATTTGATTTTAACATCGTCCTGTCTGACCGTCCGGTGGCGGTTAACCCATGGTACTTCCGTAATCACAAGACTCGTGCTCTCCTTGCTAAGGCCATCGAGCTCTATTTCTCGGAGAATGTGGGTTCGGTTGGCTCGGCTATCACCTTGTGGGAGGCATTCAAGACTGTTTTGAGGGGTGAGGCTTTCGCTCTCATTGCGGAGGCTAGGCGAGTCAGAGATGCCGACCTCGCGTGTATTGAGGACGAGGTATTACGCCTCGAGTCCCGATTGGGACCCGAGCCCGACCCCTCCCTTTTGCATGACCTTTCCCTCAAACAAGCGGAATACCATGATCTCGCCACGAATGCTGCCCTTACCCTGGCCAAGGAACAGCAAGGTCGTATTTACGACGTTGGGGATAAAGCCGGGAAGCTGCTGGCTTGGCTGGACAGGCGCGAGATGGCTAGCCGTGTGGTGCCTGAGATTTTGGGCGACGACGGTGTCGCCGTCACGGACCCAAGTGCCATTGCCGAGTCTTTTGCTGATCATTTCCGGGGTGTCTACACTTCCAACTCAGACCGCTCCGAGGCGGACTCGGCCGCTTTCCTCTTGACGATTGACCTTCCTTGTCTTTCTGAAGAGGACCGTGCCGACTTAGATCGAGACATATCCGCTGACGAGGTCGCTTTGGCGATCCGTGCGTTAAGGTCGGGTAAAGCGACTGGTCCCATTGGTATCCCGGTTGAGTTATACAAAATTCGACCGGATGTGATATCCCCATACCTGCGGACTATGTTTTTGAAGGCACGGGACGGGGGCCTCCTCCCCTTGGATCAGAGGTTGGCCACCATCGTGGTCATTCACAAGGAGGGAAAACCGAGAGACGTGTGCCGATCCTATCGCCCCATCTCTCTCCTCAATGTGGAGCCTAAGATCCTAGCCAAACTGCTTGCCAATCGGCTGGTAGGAGTCATTAGTGATTTGGTTCACCCAGACCAGTCGGGTTTTATTCCCCGCCGTAACACTGCCCTTAACCTGCGTCGGCTTCATGGTGTTATGGCCAGAGCTCACACCCTAGAGGAACCGGCGGTACTTGCTTCTCTCGACGCCACGATGGCCTTTGACTCCCTTGAGTGGAGTTATCTTTGGGCGGTGCTAGCGAAGCTTGGATTTGCTCCGGTTTTTCTGAGTTGGGTGCAACTCCTTTACGCCTGCCCGCTGGCTAATGTCACAGTTAATGGCCGCGTGTCGGCGTCCTTTGCCCTTCATCGAGGTACCAGGCAGGGTTGCCCCCTGTCACCTCTCCTGTTTGCTCTGGCTTTGGAGCCGCTTGCGGCCATGCTACGTGTACACCCGGACTTACATGGTATAACTTGGGCCCCTGGATTTGAGGATAGAGTTTCTCTGTACGCAGATGACATTCTGCTCTACCTTACTTCCCCCTGCAAGTCGCTCATTGTGGCGTGTGACGTGATCAGGCTGTTTGGGCGCCACTCTGGCCTGGTCATCAACTGGGCTAAGTCTTCCCTTTACATTCTAAAGGGGGACACACCGCGCCTCCCCAGAGGCTGCAATATCCAGATGGCCGGACAGGGCTTTAAGTACCATGGAATATACATTTCCGGTAGTTCTAAGGCGCGATATGACCACAATCTCCTTCCTCCTCTCCAGCGGCTGCGGAGAGACGTGGATAGTTGGCGCAGACTCCCGCTCTCTCTCCTGGGCCGGGCAGCCTTGTTCAAAATGATGTCCTTGCCCAGGTTTCTGTACGCTTTGCAGAACACTCAGGACCCGGTTCCGGCCCGCTACTTTTGGGAGATTGAGAGCTTGCAACGCGCCTTGCTCTGGGAGGGTCGACCCCGTGTCGCCATCCAGAAACTCACATTGCCGTGGTACGACGGAGGCATCGCCCTGCCGGATGTTCGTCGGTACTACTGGTCCTCTCAGCTCACTGCAATCAACCATGGTTTTTATGGCCCCGTGGATAGCCCTGGGTACGCAATGGACAGATGGCTTTTGCGCGGCGGCAACTACATTCGCGCCCTGTATTCCAGATCCTTCGATCGGCGCCTGTCGGGCCCGACCAAGGCTGCGGTTCACATTTGGCGGACGATTACTAAAGCGCAGGGATGGCAGGGCAGACTGACTAGGTTTACTCCGCTATACGACTCTGATATCCTGGGCAGGCTATGGCACACCAAGGGCTTTGACAAATGGGACCTCATAGGAATCTCCAGGGTGGACGACATGGTTATTAAGGGAGAAGTTAAGACCTTCCCTCAAGTGCAGGCCGAGTATCGTCTGGGCGGCTCGGAGTTTTTCCGCTATTCCCAGCTGAGACACGCATTGATCTCTGCCGGGCCGACGGAGGGTGAGATCCCCGAAAGCTCCCCCTTGGAGGACAGGATTTTGGATGGCCATATGCCTGACAGTGCCATTTCTCTGTCCTACAAAAAACTGATTAACGTTCGGACTGATCTCCTCCTGGGCTTGCGGGATCGGTGGGTGGCGGACGGCCTGGAACTTGACGATGAGGACTGGCAGAGTGCAGTGTCCTCCCCTAAGGAGGTCGCCATCTCCTCACGTCTTCGACTGGTGCAATTCAAAATCCTTCACCTGGTGTATGTCACCGGCCCTCGGCTCCTACATATGGGATTCTCGCCCGATGGCCTTTGTCGTCGTGGTTGTGGTGCCCTCGCAACCTTCATGCATATTCTGTGGGAATGCCCCGTCACTGCCCCTTATTGGGCGAAAGTGCACCGGATTATGGGAGAGGTGACTGGTGTGGTGTTGGCAGCGGAGGCGAGGAGATGCCTCCTTAACGTCTGGGAACCGACTGATTATAACACGGCGCAGACTCGTTGGGCGACATTGGGCAATATGATTGCTAAGCGTGATATTGCTCAAAAGTGGGGTGCTGCTAAGGCCCCCCTGGTGGTACAATGGAAAGCCAACATGGATTGGTGCATGTTCAGAGAAAAGACGGTTTATGTTGCCAGGGGGAGGCCTCAAACATGGAATAAAGTGTGGGGGGCATGGAATGCATACAGGGGCGATGTGTGCTTGCCACCGGAACCTGTCCCCCTGGACGAACACCTATCACCTTAACCTAAGACACCAACTGTTTTATACTGTTTGTATTTCTCCTGTTCTTTCCTCCCCCCCCCCCCCCCATCCTACCATTCATTCTTGTTACCGAATCTCTACCTGTCCTCCACTGCCTTTGGCCGACTCGCATACGTCTCTTTTGTTCCATTGCCACTCTTACGCGCCCTTTGGCGTTTCTTTTCTTGGTTTAGTTCTCTCTTTTGATGAAAAAATAAAAAAACAACCTGCATTGTACTGATGTAAATCGCCTTGCACTATTTTCCTCCTGAGTCTATGCTGCCTTGCCTCCGGGATGTTAGGCTGAATAGCTGTGTGCTCTTTCATAATAAAGGTTTTAAAAAAAAAAAAAAAAAAAAAAAAGAAGGTCCGAAGTGTCTGCCAAGCTTGTTGCCCCTTCCTCATACATCTCCTCCTGGACCTCTCTCTGGCCACCATTTCATGTTTGGTTCTGGTTTGGTACCTGAGCTTGATCCTCTTCTCCATTGCTGCTGGCCTCCTTTGTAGGAACACCGTATGGGCAGCCTTCCAGCCCGCCGCAAAGTGAGGACTCAACTTGACGATATTGTCGAACCACCTCTATCTATTTTGCCACTGATGTGCCCCGGATGTGCTTCAGGGAGCTCTTCGGGTGTGCCTGGGTGATTCATTGGAAAACGGACAGAGGCCGTAAGTGTAAATGCTAGCTTGCTTTAGGAGTGGCTGGCCATCCTCCTACTAGATGAGCGAGGTATGTAACTGGAGGGGGTGTCGAGAGGGCATGTAGATGATTAGTATTGGTGTTGTTTAAAGTTGACTGATCTCTTACCACTTGGAACTTGTGCAGGAAGATGGTGTGGCTGGTGGGCGCAGTAGTGCTAGACCACGTCGTCTGTCATTTTCCCTCTCGCTTCCTTTTGGTGCCTTGGTACTGTGCCTTCCATTTCCTCTCCTTGAACCAGAGCCTTTGTTGAATGCTGTGACTGCTCTACTGAGGCTCTACTAAAGCTCTCACTGGTTGTGCTGGCACTCTTTACAAGGCTGTGACCTCCGTCTATCGCTCTATGCCTTTTGGGTTATAGTGACGGGTGAACCTGGGCTTGTGCATTTGTTCAGGCCACTTCGGTAGGGGCATACAAAGAATCTAGCTGATGAGCATGGGCTAGGGGGCAGGAGCTCACCCCTGACATAAAGCCACACCTGACCCTAGTTGGGCCACTTCCGCAACCAAGGGGCTCAACCTGATGCAGTGTCTCTACCTCCACTGCTCTCCCCTGCTGCTGTGACTGATGCTAGCTTCACTCACACTCCCCCAAAGCCGTTTGGCTGGGATCCTTGCAATGTGTCTCCACAATATGGCCAAACCTCCTATGGCTCTTACTCAGTTGGAGGAGTAAGTAGACAGCGGAGATGAAGTAGACCCCGCTATCTAAATACTGAAGGTTCGTCCCACTCTAAATGGCGCAGGTAGACCAGCAAGTTGATGGAAATGGTACTCTGTCACCATTACACCGGCCTACCCTTTCAGCCAACAGGTAAATCAGCCCTTGGAGATCTAGGGAAGAGGAGATCCTGCAGTCATTTGGTTTAATGTTCGTTTTGTATTTTATTAGTTCCATATTTGTGTGATGTAGTTACCTTTGTTGGAGTTTGGAATTAAGTGGTTTAGTGTGTATGTAGTTTATTTCACCAATGTTGTCAGTCAGACTCGGGGTCTAAATTTGACTTTAGTGGAAGGTGTTAGTACCATTGTCACGACGTAGTACCTTTCTACTGCCAAGGTGTTGGTACGCTACCCACTAAGTTTGGAGATGACCGCCGGTCTAGCGAACACCACTCAGATTTACACGATCCGTGCAGCTCTGTCAAAATGACGGTGTTGCACTGCATACTTTCATTTTATTTATTTTTTATTTTCAAAAACAAAACTCTTAAGCAGGATTTTGTTTTTGAAAATAAAAAAAGCAATGACCTTGACATGGAGGTTTTCTCCCATGGAGTGGGGGGGTGGGGGCATTGAAAGGTTTTTACTTTTGTGTGATGGTTTGGCCTTGTGTCTGCCTTTCTAAATCGGGTGGTTGGACGCACGGTCGAACTTCAGATGGCCCTTACTCTGTCAGGCTGTTAGAAGGGTATGTAGGTGGCCGAAACAGAGTTTTCTTTATCATCTACATTCTAAAAGTCTGTCTGTTGGTAAATTTCGCAGGCGGACCTTCTGTTTGACAAAGAGGGTACTCCGTCGCCTTTGCAACAGAGTACCATCTCCATGGCACTCTACATTGGGCCTTCATTATGTGAGAATATTATAGTATGCAGTTGGGTGTGAACGCAGATTGTGTCTGTTTCTTTGGAAGGGAGGTGTATAACTACCAGGCGTGATGTTTGAAATCTGTGTCCTTCCTTTGTGAATTGAGGTGTGCAATATCTTTGTGCTGTGAATGTTGTGCATGCTATGCGTCTATGAGCTTTGTTGTTGACTGAAATAATGTTCTATGACTAAGAAATATATATTTATGTATGTATATATATATATATATATATATATATATATATATATGTAGCAATTGTATAGCATGAACCTAACCAGAAAGGCAGGGCAACACTTTACTGGGTTAAAGGAAAGAGTGCAATCAACATTAGACAGGAGAGGTCGCTAGCTATTAGGTTGTTATTGTATTGTAGTGTTTGAGGTGTGTATCTTTAACTCTTTCTTAACCTAGAGCAGCTTTGGGGCAGTCTTTAGTGATATGAGGTTGTTGTTCCAACTCAGGTGTGTTGAAAGAAAAGTGGAGGTTCTGGTCCTTGATCAGTTTTGAAGATGGTGTCTACCAGCAAGTACAGCCAATGGAATTGCAGTAGGATTGGGATGATGCAATCTAATTGCTTTCGGCCCTAGATGCGTCATGCAGCAGCATGTAGGATACCATTAAGGTGTGCCAGTGTGGAATCTGGGAGGCCATGGAGCAGGGTGTTTGCAAAGAATGATGTCTTGAACCATATTTCTGAACTCACTTTCTGGGTTAACTTTCTTTAGAAGATAGATCTAATAACAAACTGCCTTTGGTTTTAGGCCATGTGTTTGTTGAGGAAGAGGCTGGTGTCCAAAGTAAATCCAAGTGACTTGGCATTTGGTGGAAGTTAGGGTTCGAAACAGTCAGGTCGCATGCAACAACACCAATTTTTTACTATCTATTGCTTGTTTTGCTTTGTACATATCAGGAATTGTGTCTTGGTTGGGTTGAGCTCCATGTAAGTGCAGGGCATCCAGGTCTGGTTGTGGTGCAGGCAGTGTCTGAGACATTTGATGTCTCAGGACTTTCAGGTAGAGTTGTGTATCATCTGCATATCGGTGAATCTTGAGGCTCTTATTTGAGATTAGAGGCCCAAGGAGGCTCAATCACAAGACAATTGAAGGGATCAACAAAAGATAAGCTAAGGAAGGAAGAATATTAACTCCTATGATTGTATCACGAATGTGTGTACTGACACAGAGCAGAACTATATGCCTGTTTTTAAGACATTGCACTATCTTAAGAGCATACACTTAACTTTGATATTCACTTTAGTGCAAGAGCTTCAGCCAGCACCACTCAGAAACAGGTAGGGTGACCTGCTGCTCACTGTTTCTGAGCTGTGCTGTCTTCAGTACATACTTGCACCAATCATGGAAAATGTCTGAGTTGAGTGTATGTATCAACAAAGAAGACTAGCTCAATATGACTAATATTGTTTGGACTCTGACTAGTTTTGTCAGTGGACACCTTGTTGGTGTGTTCATGAAGCCCTCACCCACCAACCTAGTTGGTGGCATGCTTCATCATCGGGCCCACCCAGTGACACCTAATGTGTCTCGGGTGTGCTTCGACGCCTGATTACAGCTGAGCTGGTATGTTACTGAGAGTGCATTATAGGGTGTAGGTGAAGTGACAATTTAAAATGGCTTGGCGAGGGTCCCAGTTCCCGAGGGTATATTAAACTTTAATAACTGGGCCGCCGTCAGCGGTTAAAAATAAGTGCCTTAAGATTAATCTGGCTTTCCTCAGGACCTATTTAAAATAGTGCTGGTGAAGGCTAAAAGGTGGGTTGGTGTAATACAGACTATGTGTTACACTCGCTAAGGTGTTTTTCTAGGTGTGAGATTTATTTATTTAATTATGCGATTTTATATAGCGCAAACTTTACCCGAAGGTGTCAGAGCGCTTTACATAAGAACCAGTTGAGAAACATAAGGACTTAGGATTACATGCGTTACATAAAGGATACAAACAGAAAAAATTGCAAATGTACAAGATGTAAAGTCACACAAGGAGGAGATACAAATGGATATGCTCTAAGAGTCACATAGGAATGGTAGATAGTACGAAGGTCTACTGCAAATACTAGTGATTAGAGGTATCACTATATACATAGGGAAGGGATATGACTGGATATACTCTAAGAGTCACATAGGAATGGTAGGTAGTACAAAGGTCAACCGCATATACTAGTGATTAGAGTTATCTCTATATACATAGGGAAGGGATACAAATGGATATACTCTAAGAATCACATAGGAATGGTAGCGAGAACAATGGTCTACTGCATATACTAGTGATTAGAGTTATCTCTATATACATAGGGAAGGGATATGACTGGATATACTCTAAGGGTCACATAGGAATGGTAGAGAGCACAGCGGTCTACTGCATATTCTAGTGATTAGAATTTTCTCGATATACAAAGGGCGGGGATATGACTGGATATACTCTAAGAGTCACATAGGAATGGTAGATGGTACAAAAGTGTACTGCATATACTAGTGATTAGAGTTATCTCTATATACATAGGGAAGGGATATGACTGTATATATTCTAAGAGTCACATAGGAATAGTAGAGTACAAAAGTCTACTACATATACTAGTGATTAGAGGGATTCACTTCTCATGCATACGCTGGGAATTAGCAGACAATGCTTCAAGGAGTGAAGCGACAAGGGGATGACCAGCCTTTCTGATCAGAGCCTGCCGTGTACCTGTGGCGCCGTCTTCACACTCCGAGTTGAGTGTATTCACTTTGGACATTACAATCTTCTGATAAAATAGGTGCACATCAATAATCTGCACCACAGCTCACATTCATGGGTTGTGTATACATGATAATGACTGTAAATATCTTTGTAAATGTATATTGTTATTTAGGACCCATGCAGTTCATTTAATAATGTGCAAATAGTGATCTTTAGCTGAGATAGGGTACAGAGAAAGTCTCCAAAACTCCAGAACTTTACTATACAAGCAGCACTCAACCCAAAAACACACATCCAGTGTTTCTGCACCACCAGGCAGCATGCACTGCTAGGTTAGAAGTTTGATAAAAACGGAAGCTATGAATGCAGTTGTTCTAAGCAAGAATCGACATGTAGAGAAAGGGGGATGTCTCCGATCCTGCAGCCATATTGTTTTGTTTGTAGTTTTTAAACTGTGGAATGTTAGTTCTGTATTTGTGTATAGCGGCTATGCCTTCTTTATGGATGGTAATTTAGAGGTTGTGTGGGAAATGTAATTTATGCTATGAGTCAGGGACACTATTTCTAACTCTGAGTTCAAAATATCAAGAGACAGAAATATCAGAAATCAAATATTGTGGCACACAAATATTGTGATGCACAAATATGGTTGAATATCGTTTGTTGAGTAAGTAGTATTCTTTTAAATAATATTGATGTTTTTAATATCTTTTTCAATAATATAGTGCTTAAAATATTGTTTTTTTAAATTATTTTAATGTGTTTAGTTTATATATTATTTTTATGAGTTATTGTTTATATAAATGTATTTTTTTAATATAGCTTGTCATTTCAAGTGATCTAGAATTTCTTTAAAAATGTGCAATAGTATTTATATTGTTGTAGAAGGTTATTGGGTTTGATGGGGATTTGTCAGAATGTTAATTAGGTAATAATTAATTATGAATTATTTAATACATTTTAATTATATAATTGATATGTATGTAAATTATGGAATACTGATGCATTTTTGTTATGATATTTGCGGGCTATTAGGTTTATAGGGGTATAGGGTGGGAAGTAGTTATTAGTTATTAATTAATTATTTTCAATTTTATATTTGTGGTATTTATTTTACTTATATTTTAGTTGTGGGCTGCTAAGTTTGTAGAGGTCCAGAGTGGGAAGTTATTTAAAGATGCTGGCCTTTAAAGAATTTTCAGGGCAAGATGGCGGCTGTATGAGGACTGCCGTTCTGTGCTCTTCCCTGCTGGAGTCTTGCTGGAGTATTGTCCCATTCCCTGCTCACCAGCAATACTGGAGGATGCTGGGAGGCTTGTATTCATGCTTCTCACTGGATGGCTGCGAGCGGTGAAAGGATTGATGTCGTCGGACCACGTTGCTTGGTTGTTGATCCTTAGAGGGTTCGCTGGGCGTCTTTCAAGGCAGGATGTCGCTCTATGCCTGGAATTAAAAAGATTCCTCACAAGACAGCAAGAGCCCTGAAGACTCGTGACGCCGGTCAGGCAGTGTCAAGAGTGGAGACAGGAATTTGCCGATCAGGTCAAACCACAGTGAAGAAAGGTGGAGACGATTGAATTCCTGAGATGCCTGCAACAACAGGGCCATAAAAAAGGTTGCAGCTGTATATTCTATGGCAAAGTTTTTAAAGAAATTTCTCCAGACTGCAGTAGTTACTATGAAATCTCCTACTGAAGCTCCTAAGTAGCACAGAGCAGTGGAGCCTCTGTGCCTCGAATTGGAAATATGCAAGAAGTGAGTGCTATACAGCAGTTAATGGGTGAGGGAGCAGCAAGTAGATGTGTTGAGGATGAGACTGGTATGTCTGCCGCAGCAGGATTGCCCATGACACTGCATGCCCCTGGATGATTATGTTGGTAGAGGAGGTGTTTAAGAATGGCAATGATGATCTGGTGGGGGAACTTTGGAAACTAAAGGTACTCTTTAGAGTATAATGGGCAACATTACCATAAATGAGAAACAAGCTACTGGTGGGGCAGAACAATATCAGACATTAACCGATCAAGTGGATTTGGACTAAGGAGATAAATTCTTGCTGTCTGAACATTCGAGCCTTTTTGATGGAGAAGAGTCAGACTCATTAGGTCAGCGCACCAGGGAAACTCACAGGGCAGCATATTGAGCGATGTGAGTAGTCTGGAAGAGAGACAGCCCCCTTGAATAGACCCCTTGAAAAAATGTAACAGGCTTTAATACTGCTGGCTCTGTAGGGAGGAAGAAGATGGTAATACAACAGGATAAAGCTGGTTCAGAGGCAAAGGAGCTGCTTGGGGATTACTCTGGAACTCCTAACTTGGAGGCTACTTCGTCAGATGGAAGGGGATCCCCCGTGAAATCCCGGATATAATTTCGTTAGAAACAATTGATCAAAATATTATAGCACACCGGGATGCGACAAGAGCAAAGAGTCTTAGAACACAGTCAGCCTGCCGAAAAAGCAGGGTGACATTTGGCGAGTCGCAAAATAATGTAATGACATTGTGGAGAGAATTGGAGAGGCAGAGAATAGAATTTTAACAGTGGGAAATGACTTAACAGTTCAGAAGGGAGTAACAGGAATATTAGAAGCTCCAATTAATGACACCCAATGGAAGTTCGAGGATTTTGAGAACAGACTTCAGTGGAATAATTTGAGAGTCCTGGGTAAACCCACAGGTTTATTTTGGAAATGTCTTAATTCTTTTAATACTAAGTCTAGGGCAAACCCACAGGTTTAGTGTGGAATTTGTTTAATTAATTATTTGAATTGATTTGTAATCATATAACTTGTGGAATACCTATTTCTTTTACTTCTATTTTAGTTGTGGGCTGCTCGGTTTTCAGGGGTCTATATAGGGAAGTCAGGTATTAATTATTTAGCAATTTATTATTGGTAATTATTTATTTAATTGATTTTTTACTATGTCAAATATGGAATACTGATTTATTTTAGTTGCCGGATGGTAGGTTTTTAGGGTACAGGGTAGGAAGCTATTAAATAAATAATTAATTAACTACTAATTATTATTTGTAAATTAATTATTTAATTGAACTTTATATATGTAACTTATAGAATACTTATTTAATTTAATTCTATTTTATTTGTCTGCTGCTATGTTCATAGGGGTCTAGTATGGGAAGTTAATTAAGTAATAACTTATATATTAGTTATTGTTAATTATTATTTAAGCGATTTTAAATAAGTAAATTATTAAATACTTCTTTGGGGTTATATATTAGGTGTGATCTGCTAGGTTTACAGCAGTATAGGTCGGAAAGTCAATTAAATAATAACTGAGTAACAATCACCTATTAACAGCTAATTATTAATTATGTATATTGATTAACTGATTTTAGTACCAGCGACACTCTAGATCTGCTCACCTCAAATGTCTGTCTTTCTATTAAAGTTTTTAAGCATAGGATTAGCACAGTGCTATCCACGCCGAGATAGAAAATGACAAAGTCTTTTGCCATTTATACAGCAAAAGTCTTAAAGCATAGGACTAGTACAGTGCTGTCCGTGCCAAGCTGTAAAATGACAAAAGCCATTTATCACTCCAGGCACAATATTACAGCTTTGAATTGGTAAAATACCAACTCAAGCCAACCTGAAATGAGTAAAAGCAACCCGTGACACAGTGTTTCGCTCTAATTAGAGCTCTTCAGAGAGGTATAGCTTTGTCCAGACACAAGGGAGCACCCAGTATTAAGTCAAAACAAAACCCTTTCAGGCATAGAGTGACGCATAAATTATCCAAAAAAGAAGGAGAGAACTCTGGGTAGTTCTCAAGTTTAGGTGGAAAGCAGCTCCTGTTAGAGCACTCTCAACACCAGCGACACGCTATAGATCTGCTCACCTCAAATGTCTGTCTTTCTATCAAAGTTTTTAAGCATAGGATTAGCACAGTGCTATCCACGCCGAGATGGAAAATGACAAAGTCTTTTGCCATTTATACAGCAAAGTCTTTAAGCATAGGACTAGTACAGTGCTGTCCTTGCCGAGCTGTAAAATGACAAAAGCGATAAATGGATTTTGTCATTTTACAGCTCGCTAAGGAGAACAGGTTCTCCAAGCTTCTCCAATCAATCGAGGCCAGGTAGGAAATGAGGTTAAATCAATTTAAATAAAATATCACATAAATAATTTGGAAAGAAAACAAAGTGAGTGGATTCAACGAAAAAATCAACAAGGTGCTAACGGAAGCAACTTCCAGTTGAGACCTTACAGGCCCTGTCAAACCTGTTAAGGAAGTACAACAAACCAAAAGAGGGGGAGGAGGAGTTGTACATAAAGAGGTAGAACTACAAATCAATTAATTTGAAAAATGACACTAATATTGCTCAATGAGCTAAGGACTAGCTGGATTTTGTCATGTTCCAAACTGTGAACAAATAAAATTATAAATGAGGAACAGGATGAGGAAAATTTCTGAGACACAAAAACTGTTCTCCAAATGGAATAGGAAGAGGCTGTGTTCAAGAAAAAGATAGGGAAATGTCTTGCTGCCCAACATGCAAATGAGACTCTCACAAAGAAATGTATTACATGGTAAGCCAAAGAATGTAAGGGAGGTACTCTTACACCCAAGCAACAGATACAACAGGAGCTATCAGGTGTAGGGCTGGACTGGCCACTTACCAATGGATATTCCCCAGGGGAGAGGACTGGCGGGAGCTGGAACTATTGTGCCAATTGCCAAATTCTGACGCTCCAAAGCCAGGGCCTCTGTCATTCTCTACAACCTCTCAGGGTTGATGGAAACAGGAAAGAGGCATAATTTCAGGAGAGAAAGAGGGAGCGATAGGTAGAGGCAAACAGAGGGACAGAGAGAGAGGAAGAAGGAGAATGGATGGGAAGAGAAAGAGAGTGGGGCTGTTTTATATCAGAAGCACATGAAGGCGAAGGTATATAAAAAATGTATTGTTTTAATCAATATAAGCCTGAACACAACGACAGTCATTCCAGTCGCAGAGGTTCTGACAATTACCAACCCATGTGACTGTCACTGCAAGCATAATGCACCTATGGAAATTGCATGAGACAATCAATGGAAGGATAAGCAGGGCTTTAAGTGGGCCGGGTCTCACCGGAGCTGATTACCGGCAGTTTTTTAAAGGGGGCCTCGAAACGTGTCTCTATTGGGCTCTGTTTTGTGTCCTGGCACAGGCGGGCAGTTTTTTTCGAACTGCGCTCACACAGCTCACTTCTCAGTAGTGGAGATGTTACGGCATGACGTCATGCCAGGTGAGCGTTGTAGGGGGAAGGGAAATCCTTTAAAGAGAGTTGTTTTCTCTCTGGATTTCCCTTCTCTTTTTGAATCTCAGGAGCAGCAACATTGTCGTGGTGTCACCAGGGCTTTAAGTGGAAGCTTTTTCACTATTATATTCAAGCCATAGTTGCTGCTTATTTATCTTAGGCAACTAACAACCATTGACAAAGCCTTTCCTGACTTGTGGTGGGTATGATGTTACTTGTTGTATCATATATCTGGATGCAATGACAGAAACAGCAAAACACAAGTCGGGCGGCACACTATGCTATGCACAGATTTTTAGCTTACCTGTTTTTAAGCCACAATCTTAGTTACATTGAGGATAAGGAAGGAGAAAGGCATAACTTAACAAAAAAGGCTTGACATGCTTGCTTAATCTCCACAACGGCCCCTCGCGGCAGGATGCCTGGCTTTCACCTTGCGGATACCCTGCCGGGGTTATCTCACAGGGGAATACCAGGACGGGTTCCCTAAGCAAGCGCTTAGAAACCGCTTGGTGATTTGCGCTATATAAATTCCTGTACATTTCATTTACATTTACATTTACATCCTTCCCTTTATACAACATAAAACCCAGCATAACCATATTGTTATAGAGAAGGACAAATATACAATACCTTTTCAGTAATGCATGTAAAGAATTATCAACAGTGTGAAACAGCTTGGTCAAAGAAAACACAAGAAGCAATAGCAGTAAACTTTTCATTCAGCATTATCCCTTTTATATGAAGGTGGGCTGGGTCCTCTAGTGGAAATCCTTGAAATCGAAATAACATCTCCACCAGTAGCCCAATTCAGAGCAGATTCATTCAATGTTTATTCTTCACCTGCATCCAGTCCGTAATTTGAGCCGGTGGTTTCTGGTGCTCAGCACCGGCACTTATTTATCAACACTGGCACTTTTCATAAGCACCAGTTAAGGGCACATTAATTTACGGGGAGATTAAGTGATTTGCCCATAATCAAAGGATGTTGAGCCAATGCCGAGACAAAGTTGGCAGCTCTGGTCATCATGCTACATCCTATCCCCAATTGCATGATTATTAGTTAGTTCTTATTTAGTCAGCGCTAACAGGAGTAATGGGCTGGTGCAAGCTTCCTCCTGACAAGACCCCCTGCACTTATTTTTTCTCTCACAAATGACCCACTGCCTGCATCTCTTGTCACATGCCCAACCTATATCATCCATCATCGGCACATCATTTCTACACACATGCTCACCTGAAGCCAAGGTGGTCCCATGTTAGGAACAAATATTCAAGCCAGCACTCCAACCATCAATGGAATTTGTATCTGTACTATCACTCCTCACTAAGGCAGCTCTACTTTTGATTTATTATTTTCCATCGTCTACTCTTACCGGTCCACTGCTAACAGCTACTACATTAGTGGCATAAAAAAACTTAGAATGACCTTTGAGAGCAATACCAGGATGCCCTGAAGCTAACAACCTCATCCACTTCAAAATGACACCATTTAGAATGGTAAATCAAAGTGTACCTTGTCTCACTTTCTTTCTCAGAATACTGCACTCTTATCTTAACCACAGTCATATTAATCAGTTCTTTAGTGGGGCAAATTTCAGAAATATACCCCGGAGTCAGTTTAGTGGCTGGTTGCTTCAAAATTTAATTTTGACCACTTTACCATGACTGTATTTTCCTACTGGATTCACTATCAACATATGCCTAGTTTTATCTTAAGTGTTTCGCTAATTATGTATTTATTTATTTCATAGTTTGTATTGCACTAGATCCCATGTGGTGCTCACATCAAAGACTGTAAGCATCCTAGAAAGGGCATTATCATCACATACGGAATGAAAGCGCTCCCTGATACTCCTTAGTTACATCAACCTAATAGAGGGCCATATTTATGCTTTTTTCATGCAACACAGCGCAGCATCCACATTTGCTGTGCTGCGTTGCACAAGGGGAAAGACACAGTGAAGCACCATATTTACAAAACGTGCCCTGCTCCTAGTGTCATCACCGGTGCTGGTTCTCAAAAAATTTACTAGAGACAGGGCAACCCAGTAGTCCCCAAGGAACTGGGTAACGTAAGTTAAATAGACAAAAGCTCCTTGAGGAATTATTTCCAATATCTAAATAATTTCTATTAAGTCTTTTATAAGTACTTCACTTGAAAAGAAAACATAAGAAACAGATATCTCCAATCATTTATATGTATTATTTAAGAAATGATTCTTTTGGCTTGTCACAAAATTAAAGAAGTACAAATGCTAGGCAACAAAACAACACTACAATCTTCGGTACACTTTCCTGTAGTGTAATATACCGTTGGTACAGTATGTATTATACAAATATATACATAAGGTGCTCCTGTACATGCAGTCAGCTAATCCATCATTCTTATATATACAAATCCTTTCTTGGATGAATATGAACTAAACGGTATATGGGCCTCGAAGTTTCGATCTTTAACGTATTATTTCCACCAAGACCATCCTCAGGACTATTTGTTGCACATGATATTAGACAAGTTGTCTTCCAAAATTTCAATCCACCACCACTTCACAAGGTAGACCAAAAATGCTCCTCCACAATTATTTCACACGAGTAGCATTGAAAACGGGCAAGGTTCCGCTCCTGAGTAACCTGCAAACCATCTAATTTTGGATGCTCTATCACAGACGCGACCGTTCTACTTCAGTCTCAAACAAGGCTGCGTTGTGTGATACACAAATTCTTATGCATAGACAAGCCCATACGGTCCCAACACACTGGACGTGCTGTGCACTGCAGCACACATTCAGGGCCTCATACCAGCACTTTTGCGCCACCGGAACATTACTTTTTTGACATTCCGGTGGCGCAATGTGCCACAGCATTTTTACAAGGCCATGTAAAGCCACTTTACGTGGTTTTTCATGGCCTTATAAATCTGTGCCCCTTTCACAAATAAACTGTGTGAAAGGGGCGTTCCATGGGTGTTGCTGTGGATGTTCCAATGCATCACCCATGGAACCTGACACATTCCCAGATTTATGTGAAATCGTATACCTGAAAATGCGTCAGAACCTAACGCCACCCCAGGGGTGGCTTTCGCCAAGCGCAAGGAGGAGAAATGTTTTAATTTCTCTTCGTGTTTTCCTTTTTCTATGTGTGCTGCAGCACACATAGAAAAAGGAAATTGCCAGAATGTATTGATTTTGGGTAGGAAGGTGTGCCTTCCTGCACAAAGTCTATGAGCCCCGCACGGAGCCACCCTTGCACCATGTTGCAAGGATGTCTGAGTTGGCGGAAGGCAGCCCATTGTGCGCCAGCGCTGGGGAAAAGGACAGGAATACGCTGTATCACATAGATACGGAGCATTCCAGCCCTTTTGTTTTGAATTAGGGCAGCGCAGCAAGATTCCTCGCGGCGCTGCCCTAGTCAAAACCTCATAAATGAGGTCCTCAATGTATTGGGTTTTTTGAGAAATCAAAAATGTTTTTCTTATTTGTGCCTGTTTTAAAAAGGCATTAACTTTTGATGAAAAGCCCAAATTGGGCTTTGCATGAGCACCTACCTATGAGCGTTTGTGGTCATCCGCCCTAGTGACGTCTGCCTGTCACAAAGCGGGGCTAAGTGTTTTTTGCACTGTGAAAAGTGCGTCTTTCCAGAGCAAACCCCCTTTGGTACTGGAGAGTAAATAGTATTTCCCGCCAGTACAAAGCCTTAGTAAACCGGAACCAAAATCTGCAACGCCTTCTTCTGCTGTCAGATGTGCGATAAACCCCAAGGCTGAGCTTACACTCTTCCACATTACCGACTTTCTAGACACCTCTAAAGTAGCAAAATAAAAAAATATAAAATGTGATATTTCTAACAACATCCTATATTTATGAGTGAACAGATATCTGATTGTGGCCTCTCAGTGACCTCCCAGTCTGACTGAAACATCTCCCTGCGGGAAGAAATCTATAAATACTGTGCATTAAAAGTCAGGTGTGGGCTCCATTCTTGACGTGCTCATCGATGCGTGACTTTTCAACCCTTGTGACATTTTATCTTCTTTTTTGCCTTTTTTAAACCTCCCTATTGCCTGCCACGTCTGTCGTCGTTTTTAAGGCTCAATTAACAGTTAATACCATCAGCAGAGGGTTTGCTGCCTTCTTCCGACTAAGTAATCTTTTTAATGGCTTTTCCGTGTACCCAACAGACCCAGGTGATTTCTCCTCTCATACTATACATCTGTTTTGACATTAAAACATGGTAAATGTCAGACTCCCCCTCAAAGTAAAAGCATCATGGAATGTGTGTGCAGATAACAGACAGGCCTTCAATACATCTTTTAGTGCTTGTAAGGTGAACTGCTCTTGGCTATATCTGTGAAGGTCCCTGGCTTTTCAATAACTTTCAGTTCTACGATTTTTAAATAGGTTTTGACCAAACTGACTTTTCCATCCCTGTCTTTCTTCATTTCAAATGCAACTACTATTTACAATGACAATAGTGCCTTGCTTGATAGGAAGGTCGTGAGACCCCGGTGTCTGTCAGAATGAGGACGTCAAGATCATTTACATAAGAGACACATGACAGGAGGCCCCAGGTCATGCCCGCCCTTACGTCTTTATTATGGGATGATCATAACATTCAAATGAGAAACTTATAGCCTAGTTACCCTTGCAACATCACCCCCTTACCTGTCACACCAACACAGCCTCACACAGAACTATGCACACATAGTGTCCGCTCCTCCGCATCCCCTTGCCTTTCACACCAACACAACCCCACACAGAACTATGCACACATAGTGGCAGCTCCTCCGCTAAGGCGGAGGAGCGTTGCCCCACTGCTCCGCGAGCAGTAGTGAATGGAAAACTAAAATGATAATAACCAGTGCTATTATCATTTTAGTTTTCTGCTTACTGGTGCGGGACGAGGCTGGACTGTCAGAGCAGGGCCAGGGGGAGGAGTGGTTGCTCCTCTGTAAAGTGTGCATAACTGATTGGCCGCCCCTCTTGGACCGGCCAAACAGTCATGCACACTTTGCATGTTCTGCACCCCGGTTGCATTACAGCCTGGGTGCAGAACATGGCCAGGCCCCCATTTCCCGTCTGAGCACTGTGATCAGACCAATACCAACACTTCATTGCAGAGTTGTGATTAGCTAGGGGAGTCAGGAGCCTGGGTGCTTCCAGGTTCCTGCTTTCGAGGAGTGAGAGGCGGCCGCCAATGACCTGAGAGGCAGCTGCCGGTCTAGAGGCCAGCCGGAAGGTAAGTGTTTTATTTTCATTTACAACCCCCTCCTCCTCACCCGCCCCACCACCCCCAGTTGACAGCAGCCGCCATTATGCACACATGTACACAAGCATAGATCTCCCTAAAAGAAAAGAAAATTCTACTTAACATCACAATACCAAACCAACAACACCCAACATTTCTTCCACACCGCTGATGAAATAGAAAGTAATAGAACACATACCCAAGTAAACAAACAGCTAGGTTAGTAATTCCGCAGTGGTCAAAACGTCGTAGTACATCCCAGTAGCGAATTTCTAACTCCCACATCCAGGTGGACCATGTTCCTTACATCTTTCGTTTCACATCAGTACCTCATTAGTTGAAATCATGAAACCACTACAACTTTAGTCTAGTCTAACAATCAGTGCATCACCCTGAATTTCCTTTCATTCCCAGCAGCTGTTCCTCCATTAATGCAGAGGAACGTTTGCCCCCCCCCCCGCCCCCCCCACTGTGAGTGCAGCAAACATGAAAAAAGGTAATAATATGAATTTATATTTTTCATGCTGGCAGGTGAGTCTTAGGTGGGGACATTGCTGCTGATTGGCAGCACAGAAGGAGAGGTGTGTTCTTCAGTTTAAATTGTGCATGTCAGTTTGGCCGGCTGTCTTGTGATGGCCACCCTGACATGCACAGTTTAAACCTCTCCAACCTGAGCTATCTTAGACAGCTGGGTGGAGAGCAGGCACAGGCCCCCAGGGCTCTAGAGAAGCATCAAGCCAGCCCACTCTAGCCAATCCTGGCTCTTCTGTCATGCTGCTTAACATTACCAGTAGTAGAGAGCAGCATCTGGATTGATAGAGAGGAGCTCTGGGAGCCTGTGCTGGAGCCACTGACTACCAAGATGGACGGGACCCAGAGGCAGTAGGTAAGTACACTTTCATTTCTTTTAAATAAGCTAATTGTGATTCGCTGGCAGGCAATGTGAGAAACTCACACTGCTTTCAGCCTCAACTCCAGAGCTCCCAATGGTCGCCCTTTGTAAACACTGTTAAAAATGGACCATAATTGAGAGCTTTGAGATTGATTCTAAGGGCACTGCTGATTATATGAAATATTCACCCCACGACTTAAACTTGTCAACTTGTCAGCAGCCGCCCCTGTTCATTCCAGTCTTTGCTTCCTCTCATACTTATACACCACCATCTGTCCTACTTCTGCCTCACACTTTATTCACAAAACAAGGAAATTTGGAACTGCTATCTACATGTCTCACGGGCTTGAGCTTGACCTGGACTCAATCTCAGGGTCTTAACCATGTATCTGACTTTGCGTACTGGTGACCAAGCCTCTTCTCTACACCACTGGCACCTTCCAATGCACAACCTTGTGACTGGTCCTTAATAAATATAAAAACAGCCTTACTCCGCCATCTCTCGCAGTTACTATCGGAAATGATCAGACAGTGGTGGCCAGGTTCCTCATGGTGAGATGTGCCCAAACTGCTTCTCTAACGGCATTGCTTACAGTTTTCCTTCCACCATTTATATGACTCTGTTGATCAATCAGTTCCTTCTGGCCTTTTAATAGAAGTGTATAAAAAGAAGGCAGACGTCTTAAAAAAGCTGCAACTCATGAGAAGTTAAGTGGATAAGGTTGTATTTGGCAACTTCCTAAAATACGCTTCTCTGGAATATACATCTAGCAAAAGATCTAAAACACTCGCCATTACAAAAGGAGCCTCAATCCATTCAGAGTCCATAATAGTTGACCATAGCCACTGCACAACTTCCCTTCTCAGCCAAACATCTAGGCTCATTAAATCCCAAACTATTTTCTGGAACGATTTGACCGATCTCTCTACACATTCTTCCTTTCTTTTACCCACCTGCACCCTTTACTCACTCTCCACAACACCTCCCAACCGTACTGTAAATATGTAAAAGGCCACCAAAATGTTCATGCAGTCTGTGTTTTGGCAATGTTTTGCATAAATGCCATTTATTTGCCAACTGTAAAAACTTTCCTCAAACTCCAGGAGGTAGGCCACTTTTCTCATATTGTACAAAAATCCTGTTTTCTATTTACAAACCCTAATCTGTTAAAAAATGTGTTATCTGTTCAACAATCATCCTATCTCTTGTTTAGTGACTGCATCACCTCTATTAACGTCTTCTCATGTCCAACCTTGATGTCACCCATTCAACTACATCCTCTACACAAGCAACAATGCATTCCCCTGCATAGATGTTATCCATTTTTTTTAAATGTCTTTCTCTTTCACTACTGGTCTCCACAGGTAACCACCCCGTTTCTGTTTACGCATTGGCAATACTCCAATCTGTAATGTACTTCCTGCAACTACGAGGCTAGTCTTGATGATACCCTCAATGTTCCTTCAGCATCAGAAGCCCTTAGCAGGGATTATAATCCATTTATTAGAAGATAGCCTCCTGATTTATACCCTGAATTGTTTGGTCACCCACATTACTGCCATAATTATGGCTCCTATCCCAAATGCAGTGATACACAATGTTACTTCTTTCACAGCTGACACAAGTTTGATCTGATGGTATGTGGACTTCAAATCCAACTTTGAGTAAAAACTCAAGTAAGCAACCTAATCTGCTCATTAACCGGTTACAAATTGAGTCTATCAGGCATCCCCCCTTGATTTAAACACCTAAAGTCCACACAAATCCAAGAAGGTCACTAGTCTTTTTTCTGGTGACATTGATGATGATCACTCTTGAAATCTCCATTGATTGATGTACTCTGCCCTGCACAGGGTCCTTCAAAGTCTTCCATAGTTCATGTTTAAGCACAACTTGCCCAAGTCGCATTTTATGATGTGACGCTGTATACTTTTTTACAGATATGCAATGAACATAGCTTTCAACTTTACCCTCTGCTCCATGAGTACCTTGGAAACCCCTCCACAATTTCCTCAAGTTCTATTTGCTATGCAACAAAGAACTGACCATGTCTCCACCTGTCCACTTTACAATATGAATTGTGCAGGTGGGCCCATACTTGGCCACATATGTTTTCGGTCAGATTTATTACAACACAAAATATTGTTCTCGCCTCTTTGAGAAGTACCCCAGCATATGTGTGTAGGCTCTTATTTCATCTCTGGCTAAATATCCTTTAAATAATTTATTGACAGACTGCATCTGTCATAAACTCCATACTTACCAAATGAAACTGAAATATTCCTTTAGCTTTCTGTGTATACGCTCCACACTACAAAATACATCAACATGCACATTCATCCCCAGCATTCTTTTTCCCTACATAGGATACTTTATATTTTCCACCTTTCCCTCACACTCTGGCAAAGTGTCCTCTCCTCCTACAACAACTACTCCCTTTGCCTATTGCAGGACAAGTCTTGAAATCTGCTCTATCAAAGATACTACCAGACATATAGCAACCTCTGAACTGTGTTTCCCTCTGCCGCTCCTAAAACATTATCACAGTTTTCTCTTTTAATCAAACCTTCCAGTACTATATTTTTCTTTGACACCTTTCTTCCCTACAACCACATTCAAGTCACCTATGTTTTATTTCCTTCTTTTTCACATTTATGATTCTTTCACCACCTTCCTGTCAATTGTAATTCCTTCTTGCTCATAACCCCTCTTGTATTTTTTTCTATCAGTTTGTCTAGTCTTTCGGTCTCTGGTTAATCAGTCTTTCATATCCCCAAGCACGGAAACCGCGTTACTTGTGATGGTGGAACATCTCCGTGCAAGGTTGGATGCTGGTCAAACGGCGGCGCTTATATTGTTAGACCTTAGCGCCGCCTTTGACACGGTAGACCACAGCATCCTCCTGCATCGGCTTGAGTAGACCGGCATTGGCGGTCAGGTGTTGCAATGGTTCCACTCCTTTCTAGATAACCGCTCCTTCTGTGTTGCCATCCCTCCCTTCAAGTCCAATTTCCAACCGCTGGCCATGGGGGTTCCGCAAGGGTCCTCGCTGAGTCCCACGTTGTTCAATCTTTACGTGAGACCGCTGGCTGATGTCGCTAGGCAGTGGGGCCTAACTTTGGTCTCATATGCCGACGACACACAGCTGGCGGTTACTCTCAGCGGGGATGCGGAGACTGAGGCCCCCAGGTTTCAGTCTGGACTGAAGGCGGTGGCTAGCTGGTTGACAGGCAACTGCCTTCAGCTAAATGCCACAAAAACGGAGGTGATGGTTGTCGGTAAGGGAGTGGAGCTGTGGGGTGACCAATGGTGGCCCTCTGAGCTGGGACCCACTCCGACCCCGGTATCTGAGATGAAAAACCTGGGGGTCTGGCTGGATGCGGGCCTCTCCTTTGTAGGGCATACTAAAAAAACTGCGGCCTGTTGTTTCGGTCTCCTAAGGGGCTTGAGACCTGTTCTCAAGTTCTTTGACGCCCCGACCAGGCAGCTGGTGATCCAGGCAACTATCATCTCCCGCCTGGATTATGCCAGCTCTCTTCTGGCTGGGGCTATCCAGGCCGAGCTAACCCGTCTGCAGCGGGTTCAGAATGCTGCGGCGAGGGCGATTGTCGGCCTGCCCAGATTCAGCTCGGTGGCAACTGTCCTTCGTACCCTACATTGGCTCCCTGTCAGGAAGCGCATCCTTTTTAAGGTCTTGTGTCTCGCTTTTAAGATTCTGAGAGGTATTGGCCCGGAAATCCTATCCAGCTGTCTTTCCTTTTATGTTCCCACCCGCACCCTCCGTTCCCAGGGTTTGGCCCTTGCGGTGGTCCCCAGATTTAGGCTTAGTCGCATGGGTGGCCGCTCGTTTAGTGTAAAGGCCGCGTCAGCATGGAACTCCCTTCCTGTTGAAATTCGTCTGATGGAGGACCTCTTGACTTTCCGGAGGGCTTTAAAAACTTTCCTGTTTTAGCTGCTTTCATGTTTTTAGTTTCCTGTTGTGTTATGTTCTACCTTGTCTCTGCGCCGGGACGCCCCTTGGCTGGGGTATCTGTGCGCATAATAAATAAATATAACATAACATAACATAACATAACATAAATTCACATTTTGCAGCCAGCTCTCTTAACTTTGCTGCAGCCTTGCTTATGATCTCCATTGGCTTTTGAGGCTGATTAAAAATGCATGCTACAAGACAATATTTGTATTCCATGTCCCTGATTATGAGTGGGCCGGTTTTCCGACTCCTGTGCAAAGTTGGTTTGCGCAGGGGTAGTGCTTACCATATCCGGTAATTACCATGTACATTAAATAACTTGCCCTTCATTAAATTTTGGCAGGTCAAACCTGCTGGAATTTAACATGGTACGATATTTACTCTACCATGAAGTTTTGGTATGGCAAGCACCAGAATTTGCATGGTAGTCCCTAGAAATCATAATAGGTGCTACTTAACACTCCTCATAAATAACTAAGGGCCATATGTATCAAAAAAGAGTTTTGCGATTCTCAAATTGCGATTTTTTGCTAATTGCAATTAGAGAATCGCAAAATGCAATGTATGTAGGTTTTGCTAAAAATGTGGTGAATCCTACATATTCCTTATTTGCGAATTGCAAATTGAGATGCGCAATTAAGGAATACCTTTCCACTCATTCCTATGGGCTTGGAGGCCCATTGGAATGAATAGGAAGACATTCTCAATTTGTGATTACCAATTAGAGAATCGCAAATTGAGAATGCAAATTCAAGGTTGCAAGGATGCCAAAAAAACACCCTGTTGCACCCCTGAAATATGCATGTGTGCACATTTTGCGCAGGGCATGTATGTGCAACATCTGGCTTTTTTTAAAAATCTAAAAAGTGCCTTTTTAAAGAAAATCGCAAATTACCACCAACTTCAAGTTTGTGGTAATTTGCAATTCCTTATGGCCAAAAAGCAAACTTCTGGTGCTTCCAGAATTGCATTTAAGGAATCGCAATTTGCAATTCCTTAATTGCATTCGCAAACTAGAGAATTGCAAATTTTGCAATCCTCTATTTTGCGATGGCCTTTTGGAATGATACATCCCAAAAGGTTTTTTCAAATTCTCAAATGGGCCGATTCTGAAATCTACCCGTTTGCAAACGGGAAAAAGGCTTGATACATATGGCCCCTACTCCAAGGTATCATCATTAAACTAGTCCAATACAAAGCACCTGGATTCCAACAAACTTGGAAAAAGGGTCTTTGCTTAATGTGTTTCCACTCTCTTCGTTGTCTTTCAATAAATATCATCTACCACACCACTCTGGTCATTCACTGCTGCTGGTAAAAAGAAACTTGGTGACCTTAAGATTGTAAGTCATAGATCAGTAATTTTCTTTCTCTTTGCACAAACGCCCACCACAGGCATTCATGTGGTTGTCAAATAGGCCTAACTATTCTTTCAAATAGTATGGGTGGTTCCCCCGATTGTGGCAGGAAAAGACAAAGTAGTGCTACTGGCTGCATGACGTTACTCACAAAAGTAAAATTCCAAAGAAATGGACATACTGGGACGCAAGGATGAGCAATAACGTGTGATCTGAATCATAACAGAGGAAACGAACTCAAAACCAACCTTGCACTTTCCAAAAGGGCAACATCTACAATACTAAATAGCATTGGGAAGCTGGGTGTGCCTGCTCTTTTCCACGTTTCATGCAGCATGTGTTTTTGGATCATCGAATTGCCCACAATACAAAAGTCTCAGAATCTTCCATTTTGTCACTGGTCACTGGTGAAAGTTACCACATGGCAGACACCATATTCCTTTCTTCTTGCTATTCTCTGACACATTGAGGCACATATTTCTTTGTTACTTTGTGTAAATACATTGGTATCAACTCTTCACATAATTAACAAAGTAACACATGCCTCGCTTCTATTTGAAATGTTTCAAAGAGTGGTTAGGAGGGAAAAGTTCGTGACTGTTAACTGTTAAGCTATTAAAGTAATTCTAAAAAAAAATAACAGATAACAGAGGATAGGCAGCCAGATTCATCATCGTAAAATCGGCTCGCAAAGGGCCAGATTCTAAGAATCTGGCCCTTTGCGAGCGCAATTTTTACATTTGGGATTCATCATCCCAAATGCAAAAATCGCTAATTTCGAAATCGCTAAATTGCGAAGAAGTGCATTTAAGGAATCTCTATTTGAGATTCCTTAAATGCAATTCATGAACCATTTTTGAATTGCGAAATCGCTATTATTGGCGGCTATTTACCGCGAAGTCTGACTTTGTGGTAAATAGCGGAAACTTTGAAAAATGCACTTTAGTGCATTTTTCAAAGTTGTATGTTACACACACACATGTCCTTTGGACATGTGTGTGCGCAACATCAGTCTACATTTACATTTCAGGGGTGCTACAGGGTGTCCTTTGGACACCCCTGGCACCCTTGAAATCGCATCCTTATTTGCGATTAGCAAATTGCTAATCGCAAATAAGGAATGACTCCCCATTCATTCCTATGGGCCTCTAGGCAAATAATATTGCGATTTCTACATCAATCCCGTTTTTTGAGTCATTAATAGCGATTCCTTTATAATCGCTATTAAGGACTCGCAAATCGGGACATTGATGAATCTGGCTTATAGTCATACAACAAAATGACCAAATAGCTCTGAGTGGAAGTTCCCTTTTAATGGCAGCCAGAAGTTGAGCTATGACTGATCACAACATATGAAACAGCAATAGATGCAGTGCAGATACCATGTCAGATGACGCTATGGCAAATCTGAAGCAAAGCAAACACCATCATTCACAACCTGTGGTTCCCACATATATGCACCTCCAGTGCATGGCGCTGCCTGCCTAGGGTCTAAGAGGAGAAAGGTTTGCTAGTGATTGCACCAGCGTACAGATTCTCCAGGAGTTGGGGTACACTGTTAAGCCCCTGCTGCTTACTGATCATAAACCAAAACACATGTGGTCAACCATACAGGGCTGGTGTTTAGTACACAACACCGCCAGTTTCTCATGGCTAGGTCTCAATGTGCAAGGCTGTCACAAGCACACAGAGCCAATAAGTTGATCTACCAAGACAGGTGGGTTAGAAATACTACCGACTTATTAGTAGCCCGAACCACAAGTTACAGGCAGGGGATGTGGATGGTTGCTTCAAAGATAGGGTGCAGGGTGTAGAAATGGATCCACTGAGGGCTCCACAGAGTTGTGCCCATTCTTCAATTAATGAAATCAGCTAGTCAGGTGACCACACATTATGTAGATGACGTGAAGAACCACAAGATGTTAACCGCAGAACAGTATTGTATAGTCTATGTAGGACTCTGGACCCTGTCATGCCAGCACGGAAATTTATTTTTGAATCCTCATAGCATTCAGATGAGACTGCTCTGGCCCACAGGAATCTTATAGCACAAAATCCCATAGACCTCTGCATTACACAAGATATAAGAGGTGACTTTACCTGCATCTCAGAGAAACTGGCAAATCAATGTTCGTTTTGCTGTGGTCTTGTCCCTCAAGTCCTTTAAAGTGGTTCACCTTTCCTCGGGGATCACAGTGCAGTTGTTTGAACCTAAAACTAAAATGTTCAGAAGTTGGTTTTGGATTTTCTTCCTGCCTGCACAATCTGCTTTTGATCATCAAACTCCAATGGAAGTATTCAAAGTATTTTATGAGTTTTGTAAATTTGTAAATCATTTTTCTCAAACATTATAAAAAACGTGTAAACTAAGTAAGTGTGCTGGTCTTTGATTCATGACATTGTTATTCCAGCTTTGAACTGGCCCTGGCACCGCACACCTGTAACTACATGCATGCAGGGTGGAGAAAGAGTGTCTTTGATTGCCTCGGCTTTAGGAATCCTTTGATGTACTGTACACATGTGGCATGCCATACATCTGCAGCTAATTTGAATTTTTCTTTCAGCGATGGGCCAACCTTTCGGAGACATTCTACGAATAGTTTCTTCTCCTTCTCCTTTATTTCATCTAAGGGTATTATTATATGTACCACACAGTATTGAGCCTGCTCTAACACACAAGTGGGAAACCCTTTAAAATGTTGGGTCACTATCCTAACTAAAAGTGCCTCTCAACTCTTCTTCCCAGCATAAACAACCAAAACGTTAATAGCTATGAAATCCACCTCCTGTGCCGTATGCGTTATTATCAAAGCAGCATCATAGGTCTCAGCCCCACAAAACTGTACTTGTCATAACAAATATTTTAAAGGTGTGGAATTTCCGTGATGGCAAATGAGATAGATATAAGGAGTACCTTAGCTTCAGTTGGTAAGGGTGGGTGACTCCATATCCCCTTGCCAGAGTGGTGTGCTCCTTCATCTCTCAGTTGGATTGTAGTTGTGGGGAACTTCAACAATATCTAACATTCTGTCCTTCTGCAAGTCCTTTTGCATCAAAGAAACGTCAATAGAGACGTCAAATGAGTCAGAGTAATACGTGTCCGCCAGAGCCTGGCCACCAGTGGGGAAAGAAAGTCAACTTTGGACTCCAGCAGTCCGTTCCCAAGTGATCAGGTGTCCACTTGATAGTTCAGAATTCTCAGTCATGTCTCCCTGCATTGTTTCGACCAATGGGTTGACGTTGTTTGCAACATCAGCATCCCACCCTTCTGCAAGACATTTCCAATCGTTTGTAGTTTATTTTATTATGCTAAATTAATTAAAACTATTGCATACAAAAAGGTAAAATGTCTTACAGTTTACGATAAAATCATTATAAAAATTCCCAACTTTTTATCAGCAGCGATAATTAGAATAACTTGTTGAATTTTACATCACGTAAAAAAAGTGGCCGAATTATTAAAACATTCTGCACGTTGGCATTATTGACTGTAATGATATTTCGACTGTGGCTGTTCCTATAAAGTTCAAATCGGTTCTTGTAATGTGTAGTCATTTGGCCGCTCAGACCGCTGCTTCATTCTTTTTGCAGTTAGGTCAAGGAATTTAATTAGCCAACAATTTAACTTGACCAACTCAGGGTTAAAGCACAGCATTACCGCTTGTCTGCACGATCTGACTCCATACTGTTTGAACACTGGCTTTAGCAGAGTGATTCTTATGTCTTTTAACATATTACAGGTACATATGATGTGAGTTGCGTCTTCAACGCCGCTGCCGCATAAACAACAGAGCTGGACTCCTCCCTTTCTCTCCCAAGGCGGCATTAATTGATTGAAGGGGCCAACCCCCAGTCGGTATCTTAAGAATTTCTCCTTGATATTAATTTTTTGTCCCATTTTCAGGTAGAGCTGGGGTTTTAGCATTTTATATGTGTGTAGGACCATCCAGCCGTGCAATCGTTTGGCTAATGTTTTTTTGTCCTCTATTACAGATAGTAAACGAGTTACCTTAGATACGTTTTTTTAACATAAGATGATTCGCCAGGACGTCCCACAGCTCTGTTAAACCTAGGTGTGTAATAGATTCCTGAAGATAGAGACTTGCTGGTGATTTTCCTGGGTGGGAAAGTTCCGTCCAGAGTTGTTCATTCAGCGTTCCTTGTTCATCGCCTTTGATCTTATGCCAACATTTTGCATATGCTCCCATGCGTTCAAGTGACTGTTTTTGTAGCACAAATTCCAATCGTATTTGGGCCGGGAGACCATTCTGGGGAGTTGAAAGATGGCACGGTATGAGTTGGATATTATATTGTCAAGGGTTGTTGCATCTTTTCCCTTCAATGTTTCACTCCTGTAAGTAATTGTTGGCTGAAGTTTTGCTTGCAACACCCTCTTCTTGCGATAATTAACTGCCATTATTTTTGTTTTATTGTAGTTTATTTTTAGAGCATTTTCTTGGGAAAAGTGTTGAGTAACGTACAGTAAGTGCTGGCGTACAATTGGGGTCCAACTAGGTGGTTGATGTTTGCAAATCCTAATACATGCCTCAAGCCATGGTACAGAAGGAAGGTAGGCCCATGCAGGGCCTGAGGAAGGGACGCCAGACACCTGTGGAGCTCATCACTTGTCGGGCCATCAAACCAGTGCTTGCATGGGAATACCAGAAAGACTTAGGAGCTTCATCAGTGCAGGAGTTGGTGAATATACTAGGCCTCAATCATTTTTCACCCACAGGCAGGATCAAGAAGCTCATCCATGCACAAGGTGTGCACCATTTTAGCGCAGGTCTAGCTGAAGTAAAAGGGGCCTATTCACACATTGCATATTTTAGTACCTTTAGTAGTACTACAACAATGTACTACAAAATGCTACTCAGAAACCTACAAGCGTGAACCTCTTTTTCTATCTCAATGGGGAGACTCTTACAAATGTAAAGTACCTACCTTATCAGTAAATCTGGAAGGGGCCAGAGAAAGGTACTGGGGATATATACTATCAAATGGGAGAGGTTTAGGGAGGACTGAGGGGGTCTAAGAGTGGGTTAGGGAAGTGTTTAGGGAGGGACATATCCCCACCCAGAAAAGAGTAGGCACACTGCAATTAACAAACCGAACTTCTAAAGTTACTACAGCCAAAAAAGCACCAAAACAGTAGTAAATTACCCTCCCGGACACATAGCCAATCACTGGTACTGCAAAACCCTTCAATAGAAAATAATGACGGTAGAAACTTGAGATAAAACTCAATCGAGAATATTGTTAAATTGAATTATTTAAAATACTTAAAAATAGAAAAGATTGTAATTTGGTTCATGTTCATTTATTTCATAAACTTCAACTTTTTTTTTTTTAAAAAGCCGACATAAGAAAAAATACTGTTATATGGATGAGAATTCAGACACACAAAAACAACCACGCTGTTGGTCAAACCAATAATTACCAAACTACACAAAGACAATAAATTTACCAAACAGCAAAATATAATAATTCATACTTAACACCACTCATTGGATCACTCCCTAAAATAATTGACTGCGGGTATCACTATTGCTCACAGCAATGGAACAGCACTATCTACTAAAGACTGACTCAATTGACCCATTGTCACTTATGAATAAACAAAATAACAATACGAAATGGCACAGACACTATACAACTAAATATAACCTACTGAGCAGAGCTTTCTGCACTAGCACTAATTCTTTTACAAGTTAAGCACTGGATGCAGCTGCTAAAATAAAAATCTCTATAAAACATGATGCTCCTTCTGAAAGTAGAGTTCGCACAATGCTGGCACACAGCTTTATTACAAAAATGTAAGTATCTCTAATGACGGTTGTTCAACTTAGTGCTATTGAAAAAAGGTTTCTAATATTTTAGTTTGTGTATTATAAGCCTTGATGCCACTTTCCTGATAGAATTACCGGACTATAAATGCTCTCCACAATTTGTGTTCTGTAGAATTGGCAGCTGAGATTATTAATTGGACATAAATGCTCATAAATAATGTAAACTGTGAGAATGCTTGTGACACCACTTTATTGATTTTTTTTTCTAAAGCTATGTTAGATCTAAGCAGGAAAATCACTTTCACCATGGCTCAAAATAGAGTAGCAGCTGCTATTGCCTAGCCCTTTTGCTTGCACCCTTGCTTCCTGGTACTGCCCTTGCTAACCTGCGGGAGAGGAAAAGGGGTAAAAGCGAGTGCAGGAACACAAAAAGGAAACTGGGCTCTAAATGGTTGAACTTTCTGGATTATCCACTACATGCCCTTCTAAGGCCCATCAGTAACAAATAGAAGGTTGACGAGCAGAGGTTGGGACAAAGGGTCAAGCTAATAGTGTGGTTTTATTTGTTGCAGTTTTGTATAGCATGAACTCGACCCGAAGGCGTTGGAATGCTTTACATGAGCACCAGTTACATTACACAAGTTTGGTGGTCAGGCGGCTATGGGACCGCTGCTGATCCTTAGCGGTCTTGCATAGGTCTGAGGCTCCTAATATGCTGGATGTGCCACTAAGGCCTGACCAAGCGTATTGGCGGATGTATGACGTTACAACGCATGCTTTTACCACGCATGCCTTTACAACGCGGTTTTTACAACGCATGCCTTTACAACGCATAGTGCTTTGGGGCGCTGGATAGTGAATAGTTTAATTTACTATTCCAACTCCAGTCCCCGTGGATAGTAGGGAAGGTGTTGGATAGTACATTAAACCTATTCCCTATCCTAGAGCGCCCCCAGCGCAATGCGTTGTAATGGTTTGCGTTGTAAAAGTTGCGTCGTAATGGTAGTGCGTTGTAAAAGTTTCGTTGTAAAGGTTGTTTACCGTATTGGCAGTTTCCTCACTGCCACAGTTTACATGACGGTGAGCCTGCCATGAAAAGTGTAACTGTGAGGAAACAAATGGGCCCCCCTAGTCCCTCTGCACCAAGGGATGCATGCAGGAGGGCACATGGTGTTCCCCCATGTCTGCCAGCGCCCCCAGTTCTTGCAGGGCATGGACTTGACAATGATAGTGTGGATCATTAGAGGTACCACCCTTGTAGCGGTGTTTTATGTGTGTTGTGTAAAATCTGCTGCTACTGTCATTTGCTTTGCCTATTCACTGTAAGCAAGTTCCTGTCCTATATCCCTGCTGGTGCTAGCTAGCTAGGCCTTGCACATTGTTGGAGCCAACTTAAGACAGCTTTGTGAAGGAAAAGGCCTCCCTAGCAAAGTGTGTACTCGTTTGATTTGAGGGAAAACTACAAACGCCTTTAGGAAGAACAAATATCTGCAAGCCACATTATGCAGTGAAGAGTAGGTACAAAGAAACGTGGTGCAGAACTAGCTGCAGGTGCAATTCCCGGAGCAGAAAGTAAATGTTGAGACCTACAACGTCAACTGAAGCTGATCAAGGTGCATCAGAATTCAGTCATGGGGAAGCAGACAATCTGAGAGTTTCTGCCAAAAGTTTCGATCAGTATCTATGCTGGTTTAATCCAGCAGTCCTGGGTGACAATGTTCTAGCGTCCTTCTACAGCCAATCACATTTGTCAAAAAAATCTAAATGTGATTGACAGAAGTCAGATATCAAAAACGACTGAATTATTTTACACCAAACTAACAAAAATATTTTTTCTACGTAAAGGTCTATTTTCATGCCAAGTTTAATGTATATCTGTTTAGTGGTTCAGGCTATAGGCACAAGAAAAACATCCTATGGAGCTAAAATAGAAAATAATTGCTTCTTTTTTTACCTCCCTCTTGAACCAAATTTCTTTTGCACTTACTTTTACAAGACTTGGCATGCTAAAGCTAAGCTGACTGAGCTATTGATTTGTCTAATTACGTATAACTCTGTCTAAGGGGTCAAGCCTTATAGCAGCGACGGCTCGTGGAGGGAGTTACGGTGGGGCATGAGGGTGGGGAGGGGGAGGGGCAGGGTGGAGGTTGCTAAAAACCGGCATATGGATAATTGCAGGTAAGTAAACAATTTAATTAATAAAACAAATTTCGTAGCTCGCACTGCATTGCATTTTGCGATGCAAGGCGCACTACGAAATTCGTTTTATTAATTAAATTGTTTACTTACCTGCAATTATCCATATGCCGGTTTTTAGCAACCTCCACCCTGCCCCTCCTCCTCCCCACCCTCCTGCCCCACCGTAACTCCCTCCACGAGCCGTCGCTGCCTGGCGCTGAAGACCGCTGGGGAACCCGTCCTGGCTTTCCCTGTGAGATGGTCCCTTCTGGGTATCTCCAAGGTGATACCAGGCATCCCCGGCGTCTGTGGGGGGCCGTTGTAGAGATGAGGCAAGCTTAATGCCCAGAGTTGCTTTAAACTGGGGTGGGTGGAATGTTTTATTCAACCTGCGGAATTGACAGAATTTGGTGACTGCGGAATTGACGGAATTTGGTGACTCTGTGTTACTGTTATCACATGAGTTCCATCCAAATTCCACCAATCGCCGCGTGGTGAATTTTTTTCTCATGAGGCTCCAGAAATGCTAGCGAGACTTGGCATTCCCTAGCACCATTTTCCAACCCAGGCGGTCGCAGGTAGTCACAAGCGGTCATGCTCAGAGGGCTGCTTCTTGAGTATATTTGCTGTAGCTCAAGTAGATTTTCTACTTAAGCAGCAGAAAAATCAACTCGAATAGACGTGCACTTTTGCATACTGCATGGTGATGTTCGAACTGAATTTTCAGTCCTGCTCGTGCTACTGATGCTAAATTGCACTGCGAGCAGAGCAACATGCATATTTCTGCCTGTGGCAGAACTTCGCTGAATTTTCGTGGAGTTTTTATGTAACTCAGCGGAATTCCACGAAGTGAAACTCTGTGAGTTCGGCAGACCCCTACTTCAAACACAAATGCTTACATTGAAAGCTAAATGAATGATTAATGAGTAAAACAATGGTGTGCCTATGAGACATCAAAGAACAACCATTGACATTGTTAATTAACAGTATTTCAGTCAAGATGGCATATCAAGGGAATATAAATATTTAAAATGGCACAAATATCTCCTGAGAGTCAGTACACATTTAATTGGGTTGGGAATCTCAATGAATAGACTTTGGGTTAAACCCTTCTGTTATGGAGACGACATTTGAACAGGTAGAAATTTGAAATTATTTTCACTCACAATCTTGTTCTTTTCTGATTCCACTGTGGGAGGTGCATTGAAGATATGGCGCCTTCTTGTGAGTTAAGATGGGCATTGTTACCCTACAATGGCTATAAGCAGGTGACTGGGAGAGAGCAGAATGCTTCAAACTTCAGGCAAGGATTTGTGGCAGGGATGGTCAAAAGATTTTAATACTGGCACATCATGTAGAAGAAGTAACATTAATGAACGAAGAGACTATAACTACAACAACTGTAGTCAATACTACTCCCATTATCATAAAGGTAAATAGTAACATTTATTCTAAGCTGCTACAAAGAACAAATCAAGTTAGATACACTCTATAGGTCATAGCAATGTCTGTTCTTCTGTGAAACCAGAGCCAATTACATCTTGAAGGATGAAGTCTAGGAAAAATGTCCTGGGCACCTACCATCCAAAGTCAATTCTGATCTCCTTGCAGCTTGAGGTGCACTTATTCACAGTCAGACACTGTAGCAGTGATAACACAGCAGATTTTACACAGTACGGGCAGTAATCTCAATGGCTGAAGGTACCCGTCGCAGGAGTGTGGCAAGAAAACTGAAATTTCCCAAAGTAACATTCACGCCAGACATCACACAAGTGGAGACCCTACAGCACATCCCGAAATTCTCCTGTGAGCTGTGGCTTAGTATTGATTCGGGGGCGCTCCTGGTCCAGCGTCCCATCAATAACGCAGTTGAAGTCCACTGCCACACCCAGATAGGGAACCACTGCTGCCATCACTGCAGGAAAGAAATCCCGGCAGCCTATATTAGGGGCATAAACATTGATAATATAAATCTCCCAACCTTCAAGTGTTCCATGCAAGACAACATATCGCCCCTCTAGGTCCACCATATGATTCAAATGCTTAAAAGGTACCCCTGGAGCCACCCAAGAAAGTGTTCCTCATGCATCCAGAATAGGAGGTGGCATAATTCTGCCCTCTCCATTGCTTCCTTAGGTATGGAGGGAAGTCACCTCACATGCGTCTCTTGCAGGTATGATATTGCCACCCCATAGCACTTCAGATACTCACTCATCTTCGTTTCTCAAAGGTGGCTATGCCATGGACATTCCAGGTAATCAATGTATTCATGGGTCAGCCATACTTCACAGAACTATTGTTCACCTGCCCTAGTATACATAACAGATTTGTTCACACACCACCAAAAAGGGGACTTAATCAATACAGCATGCATGGTCTCTTGACCCAAAAGCAGCATTAACAACCTAAACCAAACCTTGACCATCAAATCCTACCCTACCCCATGGGCAGTACCTCAATCTCACACAGTCCATAATTAGAGAAGGAAGGAATTAGAAAATGCTGTCCCATACCTCAACATAGAATAGAAAAAGATTAAGGAACACATTTAAATCCATATTCCCCACCTCCTACGCCCTTAAGAACTTGCTCGATACAAGAGGCCAATCAGCCGGCAGAGTGCAAGGCTTGCACACTTCAGCTCCCCCACGCATCTATCCAGTCATGCACCCAGAGAGAACACTGTGCACAATGTTTGTGATGCATAGGTCAATATGACAGCCCACAAGCCATCTCCAATCTATTTTCCTCCCAGCAGCAGCACCATTGATGTAAGTGCAATAGACACAACCCAGTAATTACAAGCAGTCCTGAGTCTAAACCATATTTTCATATATTCAAAGGGAAGTGTGTATCATTTAGGTCTGGGTCTCCCTGTTGCTTCTGGGAGGCAACATCTGAGTCAGTGTCAACCTTTATAGACCGTAAGGTACCATCTGGGCAGACCCAGATCCTCTCCAATCCTGCACAAGTGTCTCTTGTTCTCCAACGGCCCGTTCATAGCTGACCATGGCAAGATCGGACTGATGCTGATGGTTGGGCCATACCAGTCGGGGACACCAGGTGATCACCTGAGTTTCCCCAATATCCAACCAGTCACTGGTCTCCTCAACTGAGAAAAAGAACATAACTTTCCCCTGGTGTTCCACTCTCAGTTGAGCAGGGAAAGGGAGACTGTATTTAAAAGTAAGCTCCCTTAGGGTTTTTTCACAGAAAGGAACGTTTTCCTCTGGTCCTTCAAACAGCAGAGACCCCCTGGTTCGAGTGGTCTATAGGATTGCATCTCTCTGAAATTAAACAACTATGATTTCCCAAGGTGGTGTACCGGGTCTAGGTGGAGGCACTAGGGCCCTATGCGCTCGCTCAATAGTGAAGAACTTAAGAGAGCCTTTTGAGTACTATAGTGGGAGTGATCCATTCCTCCAAGAAAAGTTTGGCAGACTGCCCTCCCGCCCTTTCTGGGAACCCCATAGAGCGCAAATTATCCCTAAGGGCTCTCCTCTCTGCATTCTCTACACGATCATCCAAGGGTATTGCTTGTCTTTTAGACAAATCGCAGTGTCACGGAGTGTACAAACCTCCTCCTGCAAAGCAGTTACATTTTGTTCCTTAGTGGCCACTCGTTCCGATACCTTACGTAAATCAGACCGCAACATGTTGAGATCAATGGTGACGGAGTCAATTTTAGGGACCATCTCATCCTGTGAATTCTGAATCGCCGCCAACAAATCCGCAAGGGAGGGAGTCGTCTCCATCTTTCGCAGTAGTTTTCTTCGATCTCATATAGGGTTCTTCTCGGCCTCGGGGAACCTGAGGCACCGGTTGTGCATAGTTAAGAATTTTATGGGCCTTGGTTGCCTGATTTCCCTTCTCCTTCACCATGATTGAGCTCAGCAAGCCAACCACCACGAGCCACCAACAACAAGCACACTAGAGATGCCTCAAGTAGCTCTAACAGGTTTTCCACCCCAACCGCTGATACTTAGGCAGTACCACTCGTTATATACGCATGGGTTTCACTCATTGCTTTTCTCACGGCTCTGTGCTTAATACAGTGCCCCAGGACTCAGGGTTCAGCCCAAGTGGCCCATACTAAACGGGTATCACAAGGAGGAGTAGGAACCTGCATTCCCCCGGGCAGGCATCCTCCTAAACTCAGAGGCCCTCTCCATCAGTATGGTCACGTCCCCCAGCAGGACAGTTCCTTCAGGTGTGCATCACCTTCATTTGTGTATACCCCAATGAGCAACGCCAGTGATCTCCTGGCCCATGAGGCTTACTGTCGCCTTGCAACTCTAGTAATCACTGACCCCGGCTCTTGTAGGGGTCACACTACCAGAGTGCACAGGTTATAAGCATTGACTGTCATGGAGAACCTCATGATTATAGCAGGATAGGATTCATGTCGGCAGGAGCTCTCGCAAGCACGTCTACTCAGCCATCTTGACTAGCCATGCCCCCCCAATTGCCACTCTGTAGTATAGTTAGTATTCCCACAGATAGGAATTGCTTGGATTTTAGCTTCCTAATAGCTTTCCACTCATTTGATGAATCACCACAAACCTTTCCAGACATGTAGCATTGTCTGCATTTTGAGATAATGGAAGTTTTTTGTGGTGAATCGTTAAGGGAGTGCAAAGATAAAAGGGGGTCCCAAAACGCGTTTTTTCACCAATGTATTTTCCATAGACTATTGTATTTGACGTAGCATGAAAACGGCTCTACAGATTTACATGAAATTTGGCAGGATTATACATTATGGTGCGCAGATGATGATTTTGGGTACTGCAGTTAAGAAAGGTAAGCATTTTTTAAGTTATAAGGCATTCAAACATAGTGATATCTGTCACTGTAGTACTTTTGCAGAATTTTGCAAACTATTGTGAAACTACCATGGTACATGGCCGTAAACTTATTTAAAAATATATGAAAAAAAAATACATTTCCCTACCTATTACCACTTTAATAAAGTGGTAATAGGTAGGGACCCAGACAAAGTGTAGTGAAAACAATATGGCCGACATTCCATTCTCTGAAACCAACCATTACCCAATTAAATACTGGCTTGTCATCACCATGTACCATGGTACACTGCAAAGGTACTGCGGTATACCATGGCCCAAAATATAACTAAAGTCTAGCTATATTATTGGACAATTGTACCCTTGATTCACGCATGGTGTCACATGGGCAATGCAATACTTAATTCAGATTTGCAAAGCAATACAGAGCCACCATGCATAGCCCTAGTTTGCTTGGTAAATCTGGAGAAATGCGAGGCAAGGCTATTCGCTGTTTTGACTTACTCTGCACGCCATAATCTACATTGCAGCTAAATTTCACATACATCCATAAGCTACACCACTGTGCAGCACTCCACTATATGCTATTCCTCTCCACTCCATTGCACCCTCTCCAATTTATGAGATTCCACTGTACACCACTATGCTCTTATGCAGTACCCACATCCACTCTGTGCTACTATAGTCTATTTCACTCCACGCCAATCCAATAGATGCTACTCCACCCTACCCATTCCACTCTATGCCACTCCACACTATTCCACTGCAACACTCCACTGTATGATATTCCACTGCATGTCACTCCACTGTATGCTACTCCACTCAACGCAATTCCAGTGTATGGCACTCCACTCTATGACAATTCATTCTATGCTATTCAACTGGATTCAACTCCAATGTACGCCACTTCACTGTTTGCTATTACATTCTACCCCACTCCACTCTACACCACTCCGCTTAACGCTATTACACTGTAAACCACTCTACTCTATGCCAATCCACTCTACACTATTACGTTGTACGCAACTCAACTCTATGCCACTTCAATCGACCCCACCCCACAATACACCGATCCAGTCTACACCACTTCACTGTTTGCCACTCCAATGTACGCTGCAACACTATACAATATTATACTCTAAGCCACTCCACTGTATGCCACTCCAGTCTACTCTACTCCAATGAATGCCACTACACTGTAAACTACTCCATTATATGCTATTCCACCTTAGGCCACTTCACTTTACCCTATTCCATTTTATGCCACTTCATTGTACCTTACTCCACTGTACACCATGCCAGCGCACTCTCCTTTACTCTATATAACTCCACTCTGCAAAACTCTACTACACTCTGTGTCACTGTATTTGACTCTATTTCACTCTATCCCCGTATACTCCATTGTCCAGATTTGTACTTGACTCTGTGCCCATATATTATATTATTTTTATTATTAGCACACCTAATTGAACACTCTTTTCAGCTGGCTAACCAGACAACACTAACTATAACTCGCCACTCTGCCATGCACTGTGTTCTCACAAATAAAAATACTCCAATGTACAACACTACACTATATGAGATTCTGGGCCACTCTACTGCACAGCACTGCACTCGACAATACTTAACTGTATGACACTCTACTCCACTGAACTCCACTCTGTGACACTACAATCTACAACACTCTGCTAAACTCTATGCCAGTCTACGACACTCTACTTGATGACATTCCACTTCACCACACTACATTTCACAGCACTCCAGTCGACGATACTCAACTGTACAACACTCAACTCTACTTTTCGATACAGCACTACACATACTGTTCTAGTCTATGATACCACACTCCACAATATGACACATCACATCGCTCCACTGTATAACACTTTAATCCACTGCACGCTATGTCACTCCACTCAACTCCACTATTTAATACTCCCCTATAAAACACTAGACTCTATGACACTCTCCTTTACTGTACTGGACTACACTCCACTTTATGACACTCTAATGAATGACACTCCATACTGCAATTTGAAACACATTTTTATTAAAAAGTAAAAACCATTAATATGAAATGAAAAAACAAAGGTTAAGGATAATTTATAGTTAGAAATGCTTCATGTATTTTTCCAATTGAAAATGCATAAACCTTACTAATTAATAATTATAACTACAATTTACGATGTATGCAACACCTTTAAATTACTATAAGTTGCGTACCTCCAAAAACAGTCTGGTCACCTCACTCGCCACATCACATTAACTATAACTCATCTCTTTTCCATGTATTGATTGCACCCTTGCCTACTACATCACTTACAGCATGTGAAATCGTAGCATTCACAACACTTATAACTTCTCAAAAGACATCATTTGCCACAACACAGTGAATAGTAGTGTGGCAGGTTATAGTTAGTGTTGTTTGTTTAGCAAGCTGAAAAGAGTGTGCAATGAGGTGCGAAACTTATAATAATTTGTAGGTGGCGGAAAATTTTTAAATGAAAGTTATATCTATAACTGCAGAATTTTTAAAGTTTGTGTAGTTTAAGCTTGGTTTGTATAGGGAAAACTGTTTTCCTAACTATTACTAAGCTTTAACCTTTGGTTTGTTCATTGAATCTATAATCATACGGAATGTCAGGAAGTCAGTTCTCACGCTTTGAAAACTCCAAATGCACAGACACTAAAGACAGACTTTCAACGTATTAGGTCGACAGGAACACATCATTACATCTCTGTTGCATGTCAAATATATATTCATGGTAATCAGTGACAAATTCTCTATAATACTGAAAAAAGTTTATTGCATGAAGGTGTAAAGATGAGTCCAAGAAATATTATAATTGTAGTCTTTATTGAAGAGTAAGTACAGGAACCTCCAGCTCATCCACAGCCTGCTTCACAGCTCAGTTTCATCTCTCCAGAGATAACATTCTAAGCTGCTAGGCAACCATTAACATTCTACATTAGTCATCTATACACACCTTCCCCCTTATATATCCCACTACAAAAACGTGAAGGAAACTATTATACAGAACATAAAAATGAGTAAAAATCAATTTAACTACAAGGAGGAAAACACATAGATACATTTCCCAAACTCCAAGTAGTCCCATCACACAGAATCACCACATTCTTCTTCACTTCCTTCACCTGAACAGGTTTAGAGAACTTGCTATCACCTTTGACAATAAAACCTCCACGTCTCACTACAACCCAATCACCAGATTTTATGTTAGGAAATTTGACACCTTTTAAGTGATCATAATGTTTGGCAGCAATGATTTGTTTGTTAAGTACTTGATCTCCAACCTCATCACGATTCACCCATACACATTCCCTGTCTTTCAACCACCCTGGTACTTCTTTCAAACCTGGTTCCCTTCCTTTAAGAGAAATGAAAGGTGACACTCCAGTCATGGAATGTGGTGTTACCCTATAAGACCACATCAGCTTCTTCAATTCTTCAGACCAGGACAAACCATTGCACAAAGAAAGTTGTATATTGTCCAAGATCAGGCGATTAATCCTCTCAACTAAGCCATTGGCCTGTGGCCTAAATAAAGCAACTCTCTCATGTTTAATCCCTTTCCCACACAGGAACTCCACCATTTTCCTAGAAATTAATTGCGGACCATTGTCTGACACCAAGACGTTTGGAATCCCCTCATTCAAGAAGACTTTCTCAAGAAACTTAATTACTTTTTCAGTTGTAATACTCTCAGATGTCTCAACCACAAACCCCTTGGAGTGATAATCCACCAAAACCATTAAGAATTTGCAATTTGTTCCCAACTTGGAAATAGGACCAATGAAATCTAAAGCCAACCTTTCCCAAGGACGCTCAGGAAACTTCACAGAAGAAATAGGAGGTTGACGTAAAACTTTGGTCTTGTCACTAGCAGCACAAGCATAACAATCTTTGACAACTGCTTCAACCTCATTATCTAAACTAGGCCACCAGAATGACTGACGTACACGTCGCTTAGTCATATTTCTCCCCAAATGACCTTTGTGTGCCATGATGAGAATTTTAGATCTAAGATTCTTCGGTGGTAGTAATTTGTCTCTCCTCCACAGTTTCCCTTCTCTTACACTTAACTCTTCTGCAACATTAATGTAACCTTTAAACCGTAAATCATTGCACATTTGCGCATCCCATCCATTAGAAATAGAAAACATAACTCTTTCCAATACTTCATCTTCCAACATTGCAGCATTCCATTGCTCCAACCCAAAAGCTTGTTCATCAGTATATCTCACTTCCTCAACATCAGCTTCAGACTCAATATCACTCACAACAACAGGTATTCTCGACAAGCAATCCACTACTATATTCTTCAATCCCTTCATGTATTCCACTTCAAAATTGTACTCTAAAACTGATAAAATCCACCTTGATATCCTCGGAGTAACACTCCCTTCTAAACCTTTGCCCCCCTTAAACAAATGAACTAAAGGTTTGTGATCAGTACGAAGTCTAAATGGTAAACCCCATACAAAGTATTTGAAATGTTTAATCCCCCAACAACATCCCAAGGCCTCTTTTTCTATCACTGAATATGACCTCTCAGCACCCTGTAGTCTTCTAGATGCAAACCCAATAATTCTTTCCTCTCCATTACATACTTGCGTTAAAACTGCACCAATACCTATAGCGCTCGCATCAGTGGTGATAAAAGTTTTTGCGCTAACATCAAAGTGTCCAAGGCTGGGTGCAGACAATATTCCATCTTTAACATCCTGAAATGCTTTTCCACAAGCATCACTCCATACAAATTCAACACCACTTTTCATTAATATCCGCAATGGTTCCACAATATTAGTAAAATTTCTCACAAACTTGGAGCAATACTCCGCTAAACCGAGAAAACTCCTCAACTGATCTTTAGTAGAAGGAACAGGAGCATCTCTAATGGCAGAGACAATACTTTTCTTTGGTCTGATTCCTTCCTTGGAAATTTCGTGGCCAAGGTAATTAACTACATCCTTCCTTAACTGACATTTCTCCTTCTGAATAGTCAACCCATGTTCTCTCATTCTACACAAGACACTTTCCATCACTTGATCATGATGATCAAAATCTTTGCCGACAATTAACACATCATCTTGGAAGCAAAGTACATCATTTATACCATGAAGAACTTTTCCCATGACCCTTTGGAACACCGCTGAGGCCGAAGCCAGTCCAAATGGCATCCTACGGTAACGAAAAGCACCCAGCGGTGTTACAAATGATGTCAAATGTCTAGATTCTTCATTGAGATCAATCTGGTGATATGCTGATGACATATCAATGACGCTAAAAACACACCCCCCGCCCATTGCCGTCAACATCTCTGAAATGTTCGGTAGAGGTTGGCGATCAACCCAAATGTTTTTGTTTAGATCGCGAAGATCAATACATAAACGAATCTTCTTTCCCCCATCCTTGGGCGCGACAACAATGGGCGCAAGCCACTCAGAAGCCTCAATAGGCTCAATTATCCCCAAATTCAGTAACCTATCAAGTTCAACTTGTAAAGGACCTTTCATGAGATGGGGAACAGATCTAACTTTGTGAACTACGGGAGTAGCATTACTTTTGAGAATAATTTTATGAGAAAAATTTCTCAACTTTCCCAATTCATCACAAAAGACATCAGAGTACTTTCCCATAATTAAGGAATCATAACCCTCACTATTTACTAAGCATATAGACTGAACTGGAACAGTGGCATTAGGATTTAAAATTATACCTAAATCTCTCTGGTGACGCCATCCCAATAAATTTGAACCTTGTTCAGTTAGGTACACTCTACCATAGAGTTTCTTGTTATCAAATTCAATTACCATCCATTTTAAACCCAAAATGTCGATGTTCTTTCCCCCATAGCCTACAGCTCTGATATCTGATGGGTCCCAGTTATTTATATTAGCAGATACTCCCCATGACTTAATGTACATTTCCTTTGACATCAAGGTATATAAACTTCCAGAATCAATTAACACGTTTACCCCCACAGTATCAAACTTGATAACATAATGAGGTTTATCTAGCTTGTCAGTGCTCTCCCGAGGAATACCTGACAAATCAATATTGTTAATTTCAACCTCAACATCAACATTAAGTTGAAAACCCTTGACATTATCAATAGAGGGGATAAATTCACAAACATCTTCACAAGAATCATCAATTTGATGAACAGAAGGAATTTTAGTTCTACAAACCTTAGCAAAATGGCCTCTCATACCACATGTCCTACATATTGCGTTCTTGGCCATACACTTCACACTGGAAGCAATATGACCGGGTGCACCACAACGGTAACATTTGATAGGTCGCACATTAATAAAGCCACTGTTTTGGTGAAATTCCCTATTCTTATCAAAAACGTTAGTACTGGGTTTATCATGAATTTTAGCCAAAGGTTTGGTTATTTTGGTTTCATCAATATTTGCATGAATTTCAGAATCTTTAGAACTAGAAACTTTCAATGCACCCTCCTTATTTACAATAGCATTTGTACATTTATCCATTTCTTTAATCCAAATGTCACTGTGCTCCAACCCCTTTGCTATTTGAATAGCTTCTTCTAGTCCAGAATCTTTAATCAATAACTTTTCACGTACTCTCTTATTATTAGTACATCTAACTATCTGATCACGAATAAGTGAGTCTGTTAAAGTGCCAAATTGACAAGTCAGTGACAACCCTCTTAATGCACCAACATATGACGCTATATCTTCGTCAACTTTTTGTACCCTACAGAAAAACTTGTATCTTTCAATAACTAAATTTACTTTTGTGGTAAACCTTATTTCAAGCATTTGTAAACTCATTTCATAAACATTTGTAGCTTGTCCATCTCCACTACCAAGGGAAACTTCTGGAAGATTTACATATAATCTACGACCTTGCACCAGTGGCAAGAATGTAGGTAAAAAACAACTTTTTCCATTCCTTCCAAGGAATTATTGGTTCTCCAGGAGTTGGCAAAAAGGCAGGTGGAGTGGACAAAGCTTGATCAGACATTTTAAACAAATTGCACCAGTTAAGGAAGGAAAAGTTAGTTTAAAATAAAGAAACTAACATAACAAATTAAAATAAAAATCTTCAATTCTTGACAAAGTTAAGTCCAGAGTCACCAGATTATAAAAATCGAAATCTTCGTTTTCTTTGTTTTCTTCGTTCTCTGCAGATTTCCTTTTTAAAAGCAATTTCTTCGTTTTCTGCAGATTTCCTCTTTAAAAGCAGTAAGTGAAAGTTTTCCTTTTATCAAGGGTCGCGATTCGAAATCAGATAAAGTACAACGGGTGAAACACAGAAGTGAAGGGAAGCTATCCCAACCTACTAAGATGGCCGCCGAATGTCAATTACACTGACACGTAATAGATGCGACGTTCAAAGAAAAAGATCGAGAGTGCGCGCAAGCCGGCGCTGCATGAAGAAATGAAGATGCAATCCAGGAATAGTTGAAAATGACCGGTATGATATTGGTGTTTACATTTAACACGACGATGTCTCAGTTAGCTCCCTCAGGTCAGAATCCAGGAAATAAACTTGCAAACGCAAAGAACTTGAGGTCGCGCTTTGTCAGATATTGTATCAATCCTTCAGAATTGCCATTTATATCAGAAAACGGAGATTATAGCACACAAAGTTATAAAGCATTAGAGAAGTGCACGAAGAACCATTCTCAGCGCTGTCACTTCCATAAGGTAGTGTTTCACAAGCATTATTAACATTTTCATGGCAGAAGGCTTGTAAAAATAGGCAGTAATTCACACGAACTTCCAGATGTATTTTAAAAATCTCCAATAAATTAAAATAGTCAATCTGAATGCAAATTAGTTCGAAGTTGAGTTCAGAATTCAATCTGTTGAGTGCAGAATTTAATCAATTACTCACAAATCATTGGATGATGTATTTAAATTGTTCCAAAATCCAAGGGTGGAGGTACCCAGCATCTGCCCCTTGCGCCGAAAGGTTTCCCTCGTCGCCAATGTAAAGATGAGTCCAAGAAATATTATAATTGTAGTCTTTATTGAAGAGTAAGTACAGGAACCTCCAGCTCATCCACAGCCTGCTTCACAGCTCAGTTTCATCTCTCAAGAGATAACATTCTAAGCTGCTAGGCAACCATTAACATTCTACATTAGTCATCTCTACACAAGGTTATTTATATTTGTTGTCACTAGCTTAGTCATTGTCACTTATATATTCAAATGTAGTTCATGGACACAATACCCATAATGCATCATTTACTCTACTAAATCCCTTCAAATTGGCTTGTAAAATTTAAAAAACAATCCAATAATTGTCCAAATATCTGTGCTCGTTTTGCCTGAGAGAAGCCAATTTCATATAGGGCTGAGTTAATGCATTGCACAATAGAAGGACGGTTCATCAACTTTGCATCCCGTATTTGATGTCCTTAATCATATATTTTCTCTTCAATGCACTTCTTCGGGTGTCAAACAATGTGATTTCAAATCGCCATGTGGTAGGGGGCATTACGCATGCAAACCCTAGCCACTTAACCAACTTCGAAATCAATTCCCATTGGGAATAGATAGATAGATAGATAGATAGATAGATAGATAGATAGATAGATAGATAGATAGATAGATAGATAGATAGATAGATAGATAGATAGATAGATAGATAGATAGATAGATAGATAGATAGATAGATAGATAGATAGATAGATAGATAGATAGATAGACGGACGGACGGACGGACGGACGGACAAACAGACAGACAGACAGACAGAATGAAAAAAACAAAGGTGACAGGGACTTTAATATTAGGCTCAGATTTCACTCGTACAAAACCCTAGAAATTCAGTAGTTATAATTACCTGAGCTAACTATAAATTACGCCTCCGCAATGCACTGCTTATGTCTTCACCTATTACATCACTCATGGCATGGTCAGTAACATCACTGATGATATCTCAAATGACACCACTGATGATATCATCCAGTGCATTGTGAGTTTTTTGTAAAAGTTTATGAGTGTTGAACATATATAACAAGGTACTAAAAAAGTTAAAATAGCATACTTTGTGTACTACTAATGAGTGATTTCTAATATGTAGAATGTGAGTAGCTGTGTGACTGTGTATCTGTGTGTGAGTGGGTGTCTGAATGCCTGTATGGATGTGTGAGAGGGTGTGTGAGTGGCTGTATGGATGTATTAGTGGGTGTGTGAGTGACTGTATGGATGTGTTAGTGGGTATGTGTGTGGCTGTATGGGTGAGGTAGTGGTAGTGTGAGTGGCTGCATAGGTGTGTGAGTGGCCTTATGGGTGACTGAGTGGCTGTGAGAGTGGTTGTATGGGTGAGGGAGTGGGTGTGCGAGTGCGAGTGCCTGTATTGATGAGTGAGTAGCTGTTTGAATGCCTGTAAGTGTGTGTGAGTGAGTGGGTGTGTGAGTGGTTGTATAGATGTGTGAGTGAGAATGTAAGTGGTTCTGTAGGTGTGTGAGTGGTTGTATGGGTGAGCGAGTGGCTGTGTCAGTGGCCTCATGGGTAAGTGAATGGGTAAGTGAGTAGCTTATTTCTAAGTGAGTAGCAGTATGAGTGGCTGTATGGGTGAGGGTGTGGGTATGTGAGTACCTGTATGGGTGAGTGAATGGCTATGTGAGTTTCTGCATGGGCGATTGAGTGGGTGTGTGTGTAGCTGTAATGGTGTATGACTGGGTGTGTAGGTGTATGTATGTCTGTATGATTGGATGAATAAGTGCTCCATTGGTGAGTAAGTGGGTGCATGAGTAGCTGTAAGGGTGAGTAAGTGGGTTTGTTATTGGCAGTATGAGCAAATGGATGTGTGAGTGGCTCTATGGATGAGGGATTGGTTGTGTGAGAACTGGTAGGGGTCTGTCAATGGCTATGTGAGGGGTTTTGTGGAAGTTGGAGTGTGTGTATGAGATTTTATGGGGGTATGAGTGGATGTGTTAGTGATGTCGGTGATGTCATTTGAGACATCATCAGTAATGTCACTGATCATGATATGAGTAACCCTGGGCGGGTAACTCCGCTCCGCCAGCAGAGTTTGCGGAGATTTGCCTTCTACGCGCTCCGCGGAGAACGGGAAGATAGGCAAAATTCCACCTCCGGGGCGGAGCAGAGTTAGCCGCTCCCTTCCCCTTCAAAATACTTTAAAAAGACTAAAAAGAAGGCACTTTCCAGTTTTTCTGCCACCTCCCCTGCCTGGCCGCTCTCCTTCCTGCTCCTCTCGCGTCCTTTTTCATTAAAAAAAACTATGTTGTACATCTTGCACGTGCGCTAGCGCACGCACAAGACGTACAAGGTAGTGGTTCTTTCAATGAAGAAGGATGCGAGGCAGCGAGAAGCGGGAAAGAGAGTGGTCAGGCAGGGAAGGTAGCAGAAACACAGATAAGTGCCTTCTTTTTAGTATTTTTTAAAGCATTTGAGAGAGGGGAGCAGGGAGGGAGCGGAGCGGATCTAAACGGAGTTCCACAGAGTTTTTTTCAAACTCGGTGGAGCTACACGTAGAGGCACCATGCCAGCTCCGCCCACCCTTAGTTATGAGTGATGTAATATGTGAGGTCATAAGCTGTGTATTGCCAGGGTGTAAGCTATAGTTCGCTCAGGTTACTATAACTGCTGAATTTCTACGGTTTTGTATGAGTGAAATCTGAGCCTAACTATAACGTCCTATAACCTTTCTTTTTTTAGTGAATTTCTACGGTTTGTTAAATTCTATTTCCTAAACATAAAATCCCTGTAACCTTTGTTTTTTAAGTGAATTTCTAAGGTTTTTTAATTTTATTTCCTAACTGTAACCCATAACCTTTAAGAGTGAGTGTGTGAGTGAGTACATAAGTGTCTCAGTGGATGTGTGAGGGAGTGCGTAAGTGTCTCAGTGGGTGTGTGAGACAGTGTGTGAGTCTGAATGGGTCTCTGAGTGGGTGTGTGAGTCTCTGAGTGGGTCTATGAGTGAGTGTGTGAGTTTATAAATGTGTCTATGAGTGTGTGAATTAGTCTCTGAGTGGGTTTGTAAGTGGGTGTATGAGTGTCTTCTTAGGTCTGTGAGTGGGTGTGTGAGTCTCTGAGAGGATCTATGAGTGAGTGTCTGAGTGCTCTCTGTTTTGCCCTCTTCTGCTCTGGTTTGCCTTTTCTGTTTGTTTTTATGCCAGCTGTTTTGCTTTTCCTGTCCGTTTTTCTACCCTCTGTTTTGCCCTCTTCTGCTCTGTTTTGCCTTTCCTGCTCATTTTTCTACCCTCTGTTTTGCCTTTTCTGCTTGTTTTTGTTTTTCTGCCCTCTGTTTGGCCCTTCCTGCTCATTTTTCTGCTCTCTGTTTTCAATAACCGCTGGGAAAATGTCACTACATCAGTTTTTCTAGTCCTGTTTTTCTCAACCTATCCTTCCTTGTGAAGACTAGATGAGAGTATAATAGTATTGATGTGGCAGTAGTAGTTGTGATGGTCCTCCTGTCCAGCTTGCCTGCAGTCCGCTACCCTCTGCTGCCTTCGGTTTTGTGCCTCCTTTGCTTGTTTTCTGCTTGCTTTTCTGCCTTGTCTCTGCTCACTCCTGCCCTCTATTTTGCTTCTTTCTGCTCATTCTGTGGGTTATTTTGCCTCTTTCTGCTTTCTCCTTGCCACTCGCTGTTCTTTTCTGACCTCTATTATGCCTCTTGATGCTCATTTCTTCCCTCTATTTTGCCTCTTGCTGCTCATTTCTGACCTCTATTTTGCCTCTTCCTGCTCATTCTGTCTGTTATTTTGCCTCTTTCTGCTCACTCCTGGCCTTTATTTTTCCTCTTTCTGCTCATTTCTGACCTTTACTCTGCCTCTTACTGCTGGTTTCTGACCTCTACTTTGCCTCTTTCTGCTGGTTTCTGACATTTATTCTGCCTCTTTCTGCTCCTTTCTGACCTTTATTTCGCCTGTTTCCGCTCGTTTCTGACCTTTATTCTGCCTCTTTCTGGTCATTTCTGACCTTTATTTTGCCTCTTTCTGCTTGTTTCTGACCTTGATTTTGCCTCTTTCTGCTCAGTTATTGTAACGACCGGATTCTCGAACCAGATGGGATCAGCTCCTATGAGCCCCTCCAACCCAGTCGGAATGTAATCACCTCCCTCCTTAGAACGTATTTACAATGGGTATAGATATATGTATGTACATCTCATACCTAAGGATGGGGAAAATAGCAACACACATGCATAGGTTTTCTACAATATCCCATTCATACCTGCTAGTCTCACGGCCACTTAGGCCCAGACTAATCTACCCTGGGGCAGTTCTGATTATGTACCATTACACACTGATCACCCTGAGTGCTCACTCGACACGCAATCCGGCGTGCAATAAACACTGGGCTGCAGTCCCGGTGCTCTCTTTTTATCCGGTCCACAATCCGGCGGACCTACACACTGGTTTCCCTCCCAGTGCTCGCTTACTTACAACCCGATCCGCAATCCGGCGGATCTACGCACCAGTCTCCCACCTGGTGTTCTCATTAACGCCGCTTACCAACGACGATCACTCTCCTATGAATACCTTTGGAAGAAATCTCTCATTTGCTACTCTGGATGATACTACAATAATACGAATTAGCACGGCTTTCCAGATTGAATTATGTACCCTCTGCTCTTGGCATCAAATGGTCCCTCTCTCCCTCATTATTCAGTCACCTCCTACCTGACCGGGATTTACATCCGTTCATGAAAACGATGTCTGACTAGAAGACCAGGTTACCCTGATTGAACAAGAATACAAGGCACATGTCGGTTCACTAAGAACTGGGGTATTTTATTACAAGGATTATAAACACAACACTATACTATAACATATATCCTGCAAAGAAAAGTGAAAGGTTGGAATGTGCACGTTCTAAGAACAGATCAGACTTCACCTTGTGAGCACGAAGTCGGGGTTCAACAGTCATCTAGGTTCCCTTCTCGTCTGTGCCTTGGCTCGTCCCGGAATCACACCTCAGCAGTCACGAGTACACGTCTGCACCGCTATGCTCTGTCTCCTCTGCTTCCCTCCAAGTCACTGGAACCTTCCTCTTTATTAGCTGCTGTCTCTCTCTCTATCTCTGATCGCTCTGCGCTACTTCTCCTTTTCCTTCAATCTTTCTCAGAGAGTATCAGCTTCATGACCTTTCTCGAACTTCAAGATGGTGACTGTCTGCCTGGAAATGATTAATGGCATTGATGCTAACGGCTAGCTGCCGCCTACAGACTGACTGACTCACTGCCTAACACTTTCGCTAATATGGAAGCTTGTCCTTTCATGGAAAGTTACGGCCAGTAACCTGCCGCCCACCAAATTCTTGTACCTCCCCGTACCAAGGACACGTTCCCAGCTGGCCAGCCTGATGTTGTGTCTTCGGAGTGGAGAAAAATACAGTCTTTCGATAAGGGCCAGCCTGAGCGGGTTCTCTCCAAGCGAACAACACTTCGAAACTAAAACATTACACTTGACCTAGAAGCATCTCAAGCTGCCGGGGCAGAAAGCAAGATGGAGTCTCTCCCGTTTGAGGCCTACAAGGCCCGAAATAAGCATAACTCCATAGAAGGTATACTAACACTCTTGCAGAAGGACGGATTATCACTAATACTAATGAATCTATCCCCTAACTTAAGTCTATAAGCCCTGATCTAAGGAAAAGTGTACTAAAGTGCATTACTATGTCTTATAAATAGGCCCTGTTTGTAGTTCTAATCCCTGCACTAGGAGGGTAATAGGCTGGGGTCAGCTTCAATCATTCTCCCTACAAAGAGGGCCGAAAAAGTCGGTCAGAACACTTCACCCTTGACTCCAGTCTATTAACCATTTTCTATATGGAACTAACATCTGTGGAAGAATAATAGGAAACAAAACTAACTGATCTATTCCTCTTGCCAAATCTACAATATTGGAGTAAAGAAGGAATGCACTGAATAAAGCAGCAAATAGCTACTAAAATACAAATAGAAATCATAATACCCCCTAATATCTGTCGTAGGGAATGTAAGTCAGGTAACCAATTGAAGAGCCAGTCAAACCAGCCCTGATCAATATGTTTTCTAACTTCTGCAGTCAAGTCATGAAGTTTGTCAATATGGGCTTGGATTGATTTAGAGTGATTAGACAGATTGAAGCAGCAAAGACCCTCAAAGTCAGAACAATCATGTCCATGCTTTAACAGAAGGTAGTCAATGGCTGCGCGGTTCTGCAGAATTGCTCTACGTTCACCTTGGGTATCTAATAACATGTCAGATAAAATGGTAGAGGTTTGATTAATCAATTTTACCATCCAACAGGCCATTTTTCCAATTGATTTTGCGTTGTAAACTGCCAACGCTGGGACACCAATAATTGAAATAGCTAAACTAAGGTATTCGGATTTGGAATAGAGATGTAAGGAAGAATCACAGTCCTCATGTAACATCATAGAATCACGGACTACACGGGAATAGGTATTTTGATGTGAGGAAAACATTAATAAACTCAGTCTAGTGATGGCACATGGGCCTCCAGAAATATTTGCAGGAATGTAGGGCCAGGAGGAATTACCGCAGGAAAAGAGCCAACCAGAAGGTAACAACATTGTACGGTAATGGCTAGGAGCAACTACTATACTTTTACAGGTCATGTTATTTTTAACAGAAACACATGATTGTGGGAGTCTTCGTAAACACAGCAAACGTTCATGAGCCGAAAAAGAAGTGGCGGCTCTTAATTTTAACTTTACACATTCAATAATTGCCTTAGGATCACAAGTCAAGAAAAAGCATAAATCACCCTGCGTGATACTATACGTGGTAATCTGAGAATGAATTGGGAGAATGGACTCTGAGAGAATAGTACATAAGGGACAAAATTCATGGGCCGCGAAATCGCCCAGAATAATATTGGGTCGGTCACTTGATATATTGAAGATATGTTTCAGAGTCTCCGTTGAGGCGGGGACGGCAACCAAGCAGGTTGCTAAAATGTCAGTTACAGAACGCATAGGTGTCAGGCAAAAATGCGGAGAATTAGTGACCCGTTTGGCCAGGGTGGTCCAAAAGTTTGACGATGAATCCCACGCAGCGAAGGAACGCGGTACTCGGGCTCTCAAATCAACCAAAGTCTGTGGGTTCCCTCCTCTTCCAACGTAGCAGACCAAAAGGAGTCCAACGCCGGCACATCCTGCAGCAGCAGTCCAGAGAATGATCTGAAAGAAAATCAAATACGGGCATTATTCATTCTCGTAAATAACATTTATCAGCCGAGACAGCTTCCCAGCTATCTTTCCCTGGTCTCATCACCAAAATGGTGTTGTCATGACCGGTTGCAATAGTTTCAGCCTGTTCAGGGGGATGTTTAGGCGATGGCACCCATATTCTCGCTCCAGGGTTATCCGTAGAACTGAAGCCTTTTTGGCCTCGTACAGTTAACAATGTTGGGGCAGTGCCTTTCTGAATCTCACCACTGAAAACAGGCATGATTAGCAATTGAGCAACTCGGTCAGTCTTTTGAATCGATAAATCAACCTCACTGCTGTTCAGCAGGAGAACCTTAATCTCTCCCTGATAATCACTGTCAATCACTCGTCCGAGTACTTGAATACCTTTTAAGGCAAGGCCCGATCTAGGGGCGATCAGACCAAAACTTCCAGCTGGTATACAGACACCAACGCCTGTCTCAACAATTATTCGGTCTTTCCTCTTAAGTACGGTGTCATTCATAGCATGCAGGTCCAAGCCTGCGGAACCTGGGGTAGCTCTGCATGGAGCCAAAGCTCCGGGGGTAATTTCCCAGTACATTACAGTATTGCCAATGGTGTTGGGTTTTGCATCAACATTTGGAGGAAACAAACGCATCAAAGGAGATTCAGCATGTAACAAGGGACAATTATTCATAATTAACAATGCTTGAACTAAATAATCCCGCCAGCTTTTATAGCGGTCATCAGTTAACTTTCGCAACTGTTCTTTAAGCAAACCATTCATCCTTTCAATCAGACCTGATGCCTGTGGATAATAAGGAATATGAAACACCCATTCTATATTGTTTTCCGCACAAAATTCCTGTACCAATCTTCCACGAAAGTGGGATGCATTATCAGATTGAATTTGAAATGGAACACCATAATATAATATGATTAATTCCAATGTTTTAATGGTATTTATTTGGGTAGCATGTTTGCAAGGAAAGGCCACCAAAAGGCCACTATAGGTATCGACAACTGTACAAACATATTGACAATTTTTGCTCATAGGGAGCGGGCCAATAAAATCAATCTGCCAAATTTGAGCGGGCAATTTTCCTCGATGTAAATGGCCTTTAACAATTTGTGGTACTTTTCGTTGTCTGGAATGTTGACAGATGGGACAATGCAGAATAGTATCTTTAATATAATTTAAAGGAATATAAATTCCTCGATCGGCGGCCCACCTGCTAGTGGCTCTCTCTCCAAAATGTCCTGCTTTCTGGTGGGCCCATTTCGCCAATCCCGCCAAATCAGAATCTTGCATGTCCACCACTGCCTCAGCAATTTTAGATTTCTCATCTGCAAGGTTATGAAAGAATTTGTCAAGGGAGTCTATCGGGGTATGAGCATCCACATGAAAGATTGTCACAGTACTCTGTGGGAGCATTTCCCAAATTTCTTGCCATAATTCTTTTCCCCACAATTCTTTTGAATGCAACTCCCAATTATGAGAGTGCCAAGTTGGTAACCATACCGCCAGTTCATTAGCTGTGGACCAGGAATCAGTGAAAATATGACATGTGCCAGGTAGTTCCTGTTTCAAAACTTGGTAAACTGCGTATAATTCAGCATATTGACTACTCTTTCCTTCACCAGTTGTACTCAGTAATTTCTGCGTGATAGGATCATAGGACACTGCCTTCCAATGCCGTTTATCTCCAATGAACCTCGCTGAACCATCCGTAAACCACACATGTTTTCTGTCCTCCGCGGACAAATCATCAAATGGCTTACCCCACTTGACAGGAGATTCCTGTACTACCGGTACGGAGCAATCACTCCCAGTCTCATTCGATGGCGCCTGCGCCACTTGCTCATGTAATGCTGCCACACCCTTCGGACCCACACGTGCCCTGTCTTGAATATACGATTTCCATTTAATCACACTCGCTTCTTGAGCATGTCCAATTCGATGAGTTTTCGGCGCACTCAAAACCCAATGCATGATAGGAATTTCAGGTCTCAAAATCACATCATGACCTAAAGTCAATTGCTCGGTATCCACCAGAGCCCAATAACATGCAAGTAACTGTTTCTCAAAAGGTGTATAACGCTCACCAGCCTCAGGTAACTTTTTAGTCCAAAAACCTAACGGCACCTTTTGTCTGCCTTGCTTTTGCCACAGACTCCAATTTGCATACAGACCTTGTACGGACACATTTAAATCCACATCACCCTCGCCCACAGGCCACAGATCCAAGGCGTACTGAATCGCTTCTTTTGCCAAATTAAATGCATTCTGTTGTGGTTCATCCCATTCAAATGCATGCTTCTTACGAGTAACTCGATATAAAGGGGCCACTATCTGACTCAAATGGGGGATATGTTGACGCCAAAAACCAAACAAACCAATGAAACTCTGAGCTTCTTTTCTATTCCTCGGAACTGCAAAGTCTAAAATTTTTCGTTTAACTTGCGGGATCACCTCTCTGTGACCTTCATGCCAATTAATACCTAAAAACTTAACATTTTGAGATGGACCTTGTAACTTATCAGGATTAATTTCTCATCCTTTTTCACGTAAGCAGTCAAGGATTTGATCTAATTGAGTCTTGAACTTGATCTTGTGTTTCGCCTTGAATTAAAATGTCATCAATATAATGACACACTTGAATTTGCGGATGTACAGTTACTTCAGACAAATGCTCCGCCACCAGCCGGTGACAGATCGTAGGACTATGTACATAACCTTGGGGAAGACTTCTAAACGTCATTTGACGCCCATTCCAGGTAAAACTGAATTGTTCCTGACACTCGGGGGCAATCGGAATTGAAAAGAAAGCATTAGCAATATCAATAGACGCATACCATGTACCTGGATGTTTTTGAATTCTTTCAATTAAAGTAACAATGTCTGGTACTGCAACAGTCAAACGGGGTGTGAGTTTATTCAGTTCTCGATAATCAACGGTCATGCGCCAAGAATTATCACTCTTGCGCACGGGCCAGACGGGATTATTCCAAGCAGAAGTAACCGGAGTTATAACTCCTGCGTCAACCAAATCCTGTATTGTGGCACTGATCTCTTCATGACCACCTGGAATATGATATTGTTTCTGAGAAATCACTTTTGTAGCTTGGGGAATTTTTATGGGGGGCATTCGTAAACGGCCAACCCGTACGGGTCTGGACGATATGTAGTGCTTAGTTCCAAATTGATAACAACCATCATCCAAATGCAAAGTCATTCCTTTTAAAATATCAATTCCAATTATATACTCCAAGAGTGGTACAACTAACACAGAATATTCTCTTCGGGGAATTCTACCTATTCTCATTTCAAGTGTAGTTTGCACTGCGGGAGTTTCCTTTCCACCTAAACCAGTGATTGTGAAAAATTGTCCTTTGAATTTCTTTGATTTACCATGAATTAAAGTGGCCTCCGCTCCTGTATCTACCAATGCTCGGGCCCTTTGGATATTACGATGTTTCCAAAAAATTTCAATATCTACATAGGGTCTATTGTATTTGTGAGCCTACCTGCGTACTGGAGCTTGACCTATTTCCTAGTCATTTTTACTGCGTTCTGTCAACCAAGACAAATCAGGGTAAATGCTCTCAGATTTCTTGGGTATCAAAATGCCCTGCTCATATCCATCTCCATTACGAAACAGATTTTTGTCATTCTCGTAATACTGTGAATTACGATCAGAAAGCCTCTGACGATCCTCCCTTCTTCTCCACTCAGGGGACTGATCCCTTTCATCTCTATATCTGTTGGAAACACGATCATCTCTCCCCCTTTCTTTTTCCCCCTCTCTCCCCCTCACTTTTTCACAAGGAGGGGACTCATCACGCTCACAGCGCCGCCCTTCACGGCGATCAGAATCCACACGACGCCTCTCATCACCACTGTCATCAAAACAACCACAGTCACAATCATTCTTTCGTACACGACGGGCACCTTCCTTTCGATCCAAACCACGCTTACGAAACATGTCCCATAAGCGATTATTAGGTTCACCGTCAATGTCCTCCCTTTTCACACCATCAGCTAATAGTGCAAGAAACATATCACGTCTAGAGAATTTATAATCCCTAGCAGTACGACCCTCCGGTCGACATTGTCTCTCAGGTTTAAACCAGTCACCCAACTCACCAAGTTGACGGACAGACTCAAGCACCATAGATAGAGGATTGCCAGTTTGATTAATCAACAAAGTCATCATAACCTGCTTATAAGCAACAGGGGAAGAACGGATAATGCGATTTCGCACAGAAGATGTTAATAAGCCATCCAACAACCTGTCAGAAGTACTGAGAAAAATCGCAGTTTTCATCACTTCTTCTTTCAAACGCTGCGACGCATCGCGCAAAGTGTACCACGGCTTGTCATTGACAGGCCAATCAGATTCAGTAGGGTATTTATGGTTACAGCCATCATTCGCAAGCTGGAGCAGACTAATTTGGCCAGCACCATTATAATTTCGAAAATGGTCTTGGACAGTAGAATCGGAACTCAAAGAGCAAAAAAGCGTAAACAATCACCTGCATCAAGCATGATACCAGCAGCACCTAATTCGTAAAGGCGCACCATCCACGTAAGCAAAGCCTCACCGGGCCGTTGTCGAAATCGTTGTAAAATGTCACTAACCTCCTGTTGAGTAAAATCTTCAATACTATCCAAATGGATACCATCCGGCATACCAGGAGCCTGTTGTAATTTGCGTCGAAAAATCGGGTGAGCAGAAACCTCCGGACGAGCCTCCGAAGAAGCCCGATCCATAGATGTAGAACAATCAGGACGAGACACAGCATCAGAACGGGAAGAGCGACCACGGTCGCTAAAACCATCGTCTTTGTCACAAGAAGCAGATTTGCAGTCACGTCCAGAGCGAGAAGACTCGCGCTTGTCACTATCCTCAGCTGAAGAGCCAGAATCGTTCGAGTCCCAGATATTACCATCCCATTCGTCGGGGTTCCAATCCAGTCCGGCTTTCGCCACGACCAGACGCACCTTCCGTTTAGAAACACGACCACGACGGTTTCTGTATTTGTATTTCGCAATTCGCACTGCAGCCCTTTCGGCTATAGTTTGATAAGTCTCAAGTTTGTCGGAAAGCAATTTATTCTGACATCGCAAAAGAGTATGCGCATTCTGCACTTCAACAAACTTTTCTTCCATATCCACAAACCGCTTCTGCAATTTTACAAATTTCTCATGAAGCATTTTATATGCAGTTAAAACAATCCAACCTCTGCGTCCTAAAATAGGAAGCTCATCACCCTTAACCACTGGTGCCTTCTGCAAGCAAGAAACCACATCAGCAGGCTCCGCCTGCTCCAAACAAGAAGTCTAATTCTCACTCAAACCAGTAGAATCGGCCCACTCACGGGCCAAGGCCTCGTAAGGCGTTGATTCCCAGCCGGGAATTTCAACAGGCAATTTAAAAGTAGATTTCGATTTTCGTGAAAACATATTGACACAGAAAAATTATATACACAATTATTAACAAAGAAAAATACGTACAAGCCGAGCGTAAAACCAACAAGATCAAAACAATACAGCGCACATAGTGTTGCGTGTTTATCTAGGTTCCTGATCGATACTGCGACCTTATGCCCCTATTCGGCTATAAATCCATTTATTCCCTATATTGGCATAACCGTTCAAGTGCGATTTTCAGAAAAGTCATCTCTGGCCTCACACGAACAGAGCCACATTCCAGCATAGTTCTCTGCGACTTCCTTTGCGACCAATTAGTGCAATGACAGAGCAGAAGTCACTATCTGATATTCCTAGATTAACACTCCGAGTTCTTCAACAAGATAAAAACTCAGCAAACCTGGAAATCCCCGCTTGCTGTGTTTTGATTAGTAATGGAACTCTAATGAGCAACTGATAACTATCACTTCCTAGTGACATCTTTAATTGACGTCTTATGTCCAGCAAACTTGCGCAAACCCGGCACCTGTCAGGTATAAATATTACCAACGTTGCCTTAAGCAATGTGAGCTGAAAGCTTTTGTGCTGCTGTAAGCTGCCGTGCACCCTGTTGTGCATCCCATTGCTGCTGCAGGCAGTACGCTGCTGCTGTTGTCCCTTGGTGGTGAAGCTACTGATACCATTATCGCTGCTAAAGCGCGAACGATGGTGCAGTACGCTTAGGAGCTGAACAGCCGTCCCTCTGCGAAGAAGCCCAGCAGATTCCAGCTGCTGCGGACGCTGCCCCTCCTCCTCCCGACGCGCTGAAGAAGAGCCGCTGCCTTTCTCCTGCAGAGAAATCCAGCTCCAGCGTTTCCGGTCTGCCCTCGCGGGTGACTGGGATATTGAGTGCCCCCTGAAGGAAATACCAGACTTCCATCATTCTATTCAGAGGTATGGTGTTGACTAAACCCTTAGATGAGAATTCTTGAAGCAAACCTTGGCAAAACCAATTTAACTTAAAGCTACTTACTTACTCCCCTTCCACGTGTTAGGCTTAGGTCAGGCACACTGGGGTAGGCGTAGTTAGAAGCACCAGTTGAGTATTTTAGCCTAATGTATATATGACTGTATATATGTTTTATTACTTTTAAACCATTGTATGGCTAAGAAACCATATCAATGCTTTTACAGTTCTATTTCGCAATCCTTATCTTACTGTACGTACTTTTTATAATAACAAGTCTTGCAATTGTGGCAATACATTTCTCTTGTACGAGAAGAAAGACTGTTCAATAAATGTTAACCCTTTATTGACAAACGCCCGTCTCTCTATTCTCTACATCTCGTGAAAGTAAACTGCACTGAACTGACTGAGTGAAATACATGTCTATTGTTTCACACGACCCTAGAGATTGACTCTTGATCTGAGGAGCAAAGTTGTCATGTTGCACGGTTGTTGGAAAACTGAATCCCTTCTTGTCTGTGCCAGGGAAGCTGATCACTTCCCATGCAGAGAAGAAAGTTTCCAGTGACCTCTGAGCTAGTTGGTAACACACCCAATTAAGTTTAGCATAGTCAGTGGAGGCCTGGAATATCCGCAGTTCCACGTCGATACTACTGTTTCTGTTATTCCAATGCGCAGGGCCTAGTGGGAAACTAGGAACTACACTACAATAGGCTTCGTAAACAGTTCGTGACGCCAGATGTAACGACCGGATTCTCGAACCAGATGGGATCAGCTCCTAGGAGCCCCTCCAACCCAGTCGGAACGTAATCACCTCCCTCCTTAGAACGTATTTACAATGGGTATAGATATATGTATGTACATCTCGTACCTAAGGATGGGGAAAATAGCAATCCACATGCATAGGTTTTCTACAATATCCCATTCATACCTGCTAGTCTCACGGCCACTTAAGCCCAGACTAATCTACCCTGGGGCAGTTCTGATTATGTACCATTACACACTGATCACCCTCAGTGCTCACTCGACACGCAATCCGGCGTGCCATACACACTGGGCTGCAGTTCCGGTGCTCTCTTTTTATCCGGTCCACAATCCGGCAGACCTACACACTGGTTTCCTTCCCAGTGCTCGCTTACCTACAACCCGATCCGCAATCCGGCGGATCTACGCACCAGTCTCCCACCTGGTGTTCTCATTAACGCCGCTTACCAACGACGATCACTCTCCTATGAATACCTTTGGAAGAAATCTCTCATTTGCTACTCGGGATGATACTACAATAATACGAATTAGCACGGCTTTCCAGATTGAATTATGTACCCTCTGCTCTTGGCATCAAATGGTCCCTCTCTCCCTCATTATTCAGTCACCTCCTACCTGACCGGGATTTACATCCATTCATGAAAACGATGTCTGACTAGAAGACCAGGTTACCCTGATTGAACAAGAATACAAGGCACATGTCGGTTCACTAAGAACTGGGGTATTTTATTACAATGATTACAAACACAACACTATACTATAACATATATCCTGCAAAGAAAAGTGAAAAGTTAGAATGTGCACGTTCTAAGAACAGATCAGACTTCACCTTGTGAGCACGAAGTCGGGGTTCAACAGTCATCTAGGTTCCCTTTTCGTCTGTGCCTTGGCTCGTCTCGGAATCACACCTCAGCAGTCACGAGTACACGTCTGCACCGCTATGCTCTGTCTCCTCTGCTTCCCTCCAAGTCACTGGAACCTTCCTCTTTATTAGCTGCTGTCTCTCTCTCTATCTCTGATCGCTCTGCGCTACTTCTCCTTTTCCTTCAATCTTTCTCAGAGAGTATCAGCTTCATGACCTTTCTCGAACTTCAAGATGGCGACTGTCTGCCTGGAAATGATTAATGGCATTGATGCTAACGGCTAGCTGCCGCCTACAGACTGACTGACTCACTGCCTAACACTTTCGCTAATATGGAAGCTTGTCCTTTCATGGAAAGTTACGGCCAGTAACCTGCCGCCCACCAAATTCTTGTACCTCCCCGTACCAAGGACACGTTCCCAGCTGGCCAGCCTGATGTTGTGTCTTCGGAGTGGAGAAAAATACAGTCTTTCGATAAGGGCCAGCCTGAGCCGGTTCTCTCCAAGCGAACAACACTTCGAAACTAAAGCATTACACTTGACCTAGAAGCATCTCAAGCTGCCGGGGCAGAAAGCAAGATGGAGTCTCTCCCGTTTGAGGCCTACAAGGCCCGAAATAAGCATAACTCCATAGAAGGTATACTAACACTCTTGCAGAAGGACGGATTATCACTAATACTAATGAATCTATCCCCTAACTTAAGTCTATAAGCCCTGATCTAAGGAAAAGGGTACTAAAGTGCATTACTATGCCTTATAAATAGGCCCTGTTTGTAGTTCTAATCCCTGCACTAGGAGGGTAATAGGCTGGGGTCACCTTCAATCATTCTCCCTCCAAAGAGGGCCGAAAAAGTCGGTCTGAACAGTTATGAACTTTATTCTGCCACATTCTGCTTTTTTCTGACCTTTATTTTGCCTCTTTCAGCTCATTGCTGACCTTTATTCTGCCTCTTTCTGCTTAATTTGGAGCTTTATTCTGCCTCTATTAGCTCCTTTCTAACCTTTATTTTGCCTCTTTATGCTGGTTTCCAACCTTTATGTTGCATTTTCTGTTAATTTCTGTCCTTCATTGTTCCTCTTGCTGCTCATTTGGGTGCCCTGGAGCCTCCCCAGGACACCCAGTGAGCACTGTTGTGGACCTCAGGGGAGCCTCAATGCTCCTATGGACCCTGGCAGTGCTCCCATATGCACGGAGTTGCGTAATAAGCTGATACCTGCATGTGGACGCAATACTTTCATTTTCTTCCCTATCCACATGTCTGTCGACAGGAAAGAGATGAAACCTCCACTTCCAGCTGGCGGGAGCACTTTGATAGCTCCCACCTGCTAGAACTGCAGTGTCTACTCCCGCCAAGCAAAAGCAAACAGCTATGTCCCGGGGGTGGGAACCCCGGGCATAGCAGGAGCCGCCCTGAGGACTTGCAGTCCCCAAGGCCATTAGTGGCTCCAGGAGGAGGCCTCCTACTCTACTTTTCAGGGCCGACCCCGGTGAGGTGGTGGACCGGAAAGGGGGCCACATGGCCCCTCTCCTATTGTTTAAAAAATATTTGGCCCCGGGGAGGTGGTAGTCCACCGGGAGTCAGAAGGCCCGCCCATTAGATGTTATTTAGCCCTGGAGAGGTGGTGGTCCCTAGAACTCAGAGGGGTCCGCGCAGCCCCATTACTTGCTATTTAGCTTCGGGAAGGTGGCAGTCCCCGGGGCTTATAGAGCCTCAGGAGGGGGGCCCATGCACCCACTCCTTTGTTATAAATAAAGCCCCAGGGAGGTAGTGGTTGTCGGGGCTCCAAAAGCCTCAGGAAGGAGACCTCATACGCCCCCCTCTTTTTTTAAAACAATGCCCTTGGGAACCTGGCCCACCCAGCGGCTTTTTCCAAAACATGCGTGGAAGCATTTGTTTTTTTTTCCAATTGACTCGTGGATCAGCCACGATTTTCAGTGAAAATGAAAATAAAAATGCTTTTTTGCCCTGGCGGAGTCCCTCTGGCACCAGAGCTAAGAGGTCAGGGTATTTCTACCCTGCCAACATTTCTTTTTTTTGTATTACTTTTTTTCAGGGACCAAGATGGCTGCTAACACTTCCTGATTGAAGTGTTAGCAGCCAATCAAATCTCAGCATGAGATCGGGAGGGTTTGTGGTGCATTCACATCCCTAGATATGAAAATTTGTGTTATTCTTTAATAGCTCCCAAAGTACTGCACGGAATTACACCAAATAACAAACGGGGCTCTTTCAGGCCCAGGAGCTACCTTTCAATTCCGTCCAGAGGTTTGGGCTGTAGTCATGTCTAAAATATCTACGGAAATTAACATGAAAAAACACTATTCTCCATGACTATGGAAGTGCCTTCCCAGTGTGTCCTTGTGGTTGGAGTGTTTGCCATTTATTGCAGTATTATCCTTGTACCTGTGTTTGGTACTCTTTTGTAACATGCACACGCCACTTTTCTCTTGTAACACACTGTTTGCTACCTCTCACATTTGGTTTGCTTCAGATACTTGCACAAGTGCCACCGTTGCCTTTTGTTCTGGTGCTTGAGTGTCTGCCATATATTGCAGTATTATACCTCTAATTGTACTTTATTTTCTCTTGTAACCTGCACACATTTCACTTTTTCCTCCGGTATTGCTCCGTTTGCTACCTCATGTATTTTGTTTGCTCACAATTGTCACTTTTGCCTCATGTAACTTAACGTTTGCTTTTGTAATTTGTTCACTTGTAATTTTCTCCTCATGTATCATTACTGTTCCTATTGTGAAGCGCTCTGACGCCTTTGGGTAAAGTCTGCGCTATATAAAAACGCATAAATAAAATAAAAATAAATAAACTTTCTGTGACCCCCCTCCCCTCCCCCCTTTTTCTCAAACCTGCATTGACTGATTGCCCTGATACTTTCCATGCACAGGAAGAACCACTGGGGCAATTTTTAAAGAACATTTTGTGAAAATTCGTCAAATGGCGCCAAGATATAGGCAAGTCAAAAAATGTATTTCCCATGGAAAATGGTGCTAACTATAATCACCTACTGGCGATCAGTAAGCTCAGACTAGAATTACAGTAAAACCAATAGTCCTAAGGTCACAGGAACTCAAAGGAGCTTCTGCCACATTTTCCCATGCTTGCCCACTGAAAGAAGGATGATAAAGGTATAACTGTATGCCATAAGGACACTGAACTCACCAAAGGACATGGTCTATCCTCCCCTACGTAGCACCCTACAGAGGAGAATGTAATTGGATAATTGTCTGAATCATTTTGGTCTTCTTAGGATTAAGGGGAGTATTTTGAGTGCCATGGCTCACAAGGTAGCCTTACAGCACAAATTAAAACTTAGCAGCCAAGAGACCCATCTCAAAATGGGTTCAGACCAGGCCATAGCACGGAGTCTGCCCTCCTGGCTACCTCCGAACATCTCCGGATGATTTTAGATTCCGGTCAAAGTGCTGCGCTGATTCTCCTTGATCTCAGCGCGGCCTTTGACACGGTATCCCATGACATCCTTCTTAATCGTCTGGAGATGGTCGGAGTCACTGGCCTTGCATTGGCATGGTTCGGCTCCTTCCTCAAAGATAGATCCTTTCGGGTGTCAGCCCCCCCATTCCTATCCAAACCCCATCCGATCGCACAAGGAGTTCCACGGGGCTCTGCTTTGAGCCCCTCCCTTTTTAACCTTTACGTGCAGCCACTTGCAGCAGTGGCCAAAGAGTGGGGCCTGACGCTGGTGTCCTATGCTGATGACACACAGCTGGCCATCACTCTCACGGAGGCCCTTCCATCTTGGCCTCTAGATTCAGAGATGGCCTTGCGGCAGTGGCCCAATGGATGACGGATAACTACCTACAGCTGAACGCCGGAAAAACAGAAGTGCTGCTCCTTGGTAAAAACATCTGCCACTGGAATGAGCACTGGTGGCCATCATCCTTGGGCCCTACTCCCCCTCCCAAGTCCCTTGTAAAAAATCTGGGAGTCTGGATGGATGCCTCACTCAGCTACCAGACACACACTAAGAAAGTAGCTGCCACATGTGTTGGTCTGCTGAGGAGTCTCAGCCCTATACTAGGCTTTTTCGACGCTAAAGTCCGCCAACTTATCATCCAAGCGACCATTCTGTCTCAATTGGACTACGCCAATGTCCTCCTCCTTGGTGCAAATAAAGGAGAAATAGCACGGCTGCAGCGCGTGCAAAACGCGGCCGCACGAGCATTAGTCGGCCTCCCCCGCAGATGCTCGGTTAGAGCCACCATTCGTAAATTGCACTGGCTGCCCGTTAATTCTAGGATCCATTTCAAAACCCTTATCATGATCTTCAAAATTCCCAAACTCGGAAGCCCTATACTCCTACGACCTCTCCTCACTCCTTATGTTCCTCGACGTGCTCTGCGTTCCTCTAGCCAGCATCTTCTGAACATCTCCGTACAAAGCTCTGCCGCATTGGCGGCCGCTCCTTTAGGGCCATGGAAGCCAAGCTTTGGAATGCCCTTCCTCTAAACATTCGCTGCATAGAAAATCTTCCCACCTTCCGTAAGGCCATCAAGACACACCTGATCCCCCGTCTTTAATCTTCCCTTCCTCCCTTCTTTTTCTAGCTCAGGATGGGGACTGTGGCTCTCCCTAGCGCCGGGACGCCTCCTTGCTGGGGCAGCTGTTTGCGCTTTACCAAATCTTAGAATAGAAGAAGAATAGAATAAATGACTCTAAATACAGTCTGGCCTATCTTGGCCTGTATGGGTCTGGAGCTTTGCTGACTGGATTTTGCTTTTCATGGCTGCCAAGGCAAAACCCAGTCATTGTAAGATGTACTTGCTAACAGGATAATACACCCACCTTGACTAGTTTTCTGGTGCTGATTACAGCGATTCCCATCAACCTAAACCCTCTTGGCATGTCTACGGGCAGGGAGCAGATGCACGGTAGGCCACGACTTTTTAGAAGCAATCTCGAAAGGCACTGTCAGCTCCAGACCTCATGCAATTGTTTTCCATGTTATCAGGGTTCATGTCTCTAATAGACAAAGGCATCAGCAAAGGGTGAAGCATGAAGGTGCTACCTCATCACCCAGCATAGTCCGCCAAACTCCAACAAAAGGCACATAGCTGCAAACTCACACGGTGCCACCGTGTGGCACACTATAACGGCTCCCATCAGACGGTCTCCCGATGAGGAGCCAATATCACTCAGTGGCAGGGAAAACGAGAGGAAACCCACTGTAAATAGTGTTTTTCCAGCTCGTTTTCCGAGGCTTTGAACTGCTGAAGTCAATTAACCCCTTAAGTGCTGCCTCGGTGCATTGGCCGACGGCAGCACTACCTCCCCAGTGCTGCGCACGACCATTGGACGTCCATTCAGCACTAGTTCCAATGGACAGCGCAGCACTGGGGAGGAATGTTTAATAGCATCTATGAGGTTAAGGGTCGTGAACCTTTGTTGGTGGGGGGGGGGCTTGGAGGCAGGATAGGGTTCAAAAGTGCCTCATAGCTACTTCTGGGCATGAGGCCCCACCCCCTTCTCACATGGTGAGATTGTTCTTCAAGTTAGCAGGTATGAATGGTTTAACAAAGAAGCTGTGCACCCAATCGACTGCGCAGCACAGAATCGGCATTCCCTTGTGGTGGGGCATATAAATGAGCCATCAGTAAGAACTGGGATCCCCCTGCTAGATGTAAGGACCCATAGGAAATGTAGAACATACACTCTTGTGTCTATTGGGACCTAGAGTCTGAATTGTCACAATTCTTAGCCCGAGTTGGTCAAGGAGGAGGTCTGCAGCCAATCAAGAGTCTTCGTCAATGAAAAGGCTCTTTGATTAAGATATCACAGATGTTGTCATTTCTGCTTGCAGCGTGAATAGGGGCTCAAAAAGGGTGGGGACAAAGAGCACCACTTGACCTGGGCCTCAAGTCAAGGGAGAATTAGATTTGGATTTTCCTTATTTTTTGGCTTACGGTCAAGCTAGATCTGAGGCAGGGGATCTCAAATGCTGGAAGTGGTTTTTACAGAGATTAAGCATGCACACTTTCTCTTGTTCATGCTCTATATTTTGCAAAAACACTTCGCAGGAAAAAAGTGGATGAAGTTACTTTAATGCTAAAATCATTTTCCTAGAATATACACAAAGTATTGCAAAAAAGGTTTGTAGTATGTTTAGCAACCCCGAATTTGGCTTAGAAACAGCACCGCCACCATGACAGCTTTCTTTGATAAACATGTCATTGTCAGTGACTCTACAACCCTGGCACACAGCCGTCATCACTTTTAGCCCCCACAGGCACACAGCCCTGGTTTTAACGCCTCTTCCGGATTTATTTTGGCAGCATATGTTAGCTCTGATCTTAATCCTACGAAATACATTTGAGAACATCTGGTCGAGTTTGGTGGTATTTACTATTCTTTAGGAAACTTCTTGCTTCTGTTATGTATAAAAACCAGGCCGAGAGAGACCCCCCAGGCACGCTTTTCTCGGGAGTTTGTAACAAGTGGCTCATTCAGACCACTCTCGACGCACAAAGGCCTGTGGATTATCTGAAGGAGACGGTGGTTGCATAGAAACATTGCACAGCCTTACAGTAGATTTTCCCTGTTTGCTGCTTGGGGAGAAAAATCCATAAAATCTATCATTAGAACATGCAGCTGGGACCTGGCACTTTTGAAAGAAATTTGAGCTCCTTGCACTCTCCTTCTGAGACTCTGGCGTTTCCCCCGGTTTTCGGCAGCTGTTTTTTCAGAATTTTCTGTGAAATTGGCCACTGAATAGAGAAGTGTATTGCATGACAGTTCCAGCACAAAACGGTGTTGTATAGAAGAGAAGCGAACGGCTAACTTCCCGGTGCCATTTAATGCGGGGTCAGAGGTTAGCTCCGACTAAAGCTTGAATTACACGTAACGCGGCCAGCGTGGGCATGATTGAGTGGGCAGAACGGGCAGCAGGCATAGGTGGTGGAAAAAGAAAGCAACCCGACTGACAATCAAGCAACCTGCATCAATAGGCGCTTTTTTCCCTCTTTAACCTTCAAAGACTGTACAGTCAGACGTTGCTTGTCCCCGCTGACAGGGCGCTCCTTTTGTGAGAGACATCACATGAACGAAGCCCTTTATCTCGAGAAAGAAAGGGTGTTTGGCGTTCACGCACCTTGACGTAATCGCAGTTGTTTGTTCGGGGGCGCTGCAGTGGAGAGACGGCGGCCCTTTTCAGATGACGAGATATGTCAGGACCGGGATGACGTCATGGTCGAGGTGATTCCAGCTCCTGGTGGGAGAAGCCTGTGTAAATATAGTGACTGACAACCACAATGCGTCGATGCCGTAATATGTAGTCATACTGGATGGAGTGTAGTAAAACCGACACCGAGAGGGTTTTTAGAGGTCGCAGGCAGTTCGACTGTCTTTTAATGGCATTGACTCAGTAATAGTTACGCGCTAGACCAGAACAGTGCCTTTCCAGAAAACTACTGACTAAGACGATAAAAATGTAATCTGTCTGACTGTCTCAGTTTTTTTTTACATTTTGTTAATCACATACGTTTTCTTTATTTGATTTGCGTGTATTTGTTTCCCTCCCAGCTCCCCTCTGCACATCCTTTGTCACCCACCCCCTCATTTCCCAGCTGCAGAGGAGGTTCTTAAGCCCTCCCAGTCTGTGACCAGAAGCACAGACAGGGCTTAGTAATGTTACCTCTTTTCAACCCATCAGGCCCCTCTCGGACATGCAGACTGCTCGTCTGGTGCAGAGCAAGTCATATTTTCATATAATTAGAGCTAGGTCCGCCCGCTGAGCTTTCCATGATCATCTTGCAGGATTGTGCGCGTGTGGAGACACTTTGCACACCTGCAAACACTGTGGGCCTCATTTATTAAAAGTGTTGCATCGCTGGTTGAAAACGGCAATGCAACACTTTTCATTGCGCCCTCCTTGCAACCAGCCTCGGATTGGTAACGTGGGCACTCGGGCAATGCCCCAGGGGCCGGTGTCCGAGTTCCTGCTGTGGGCTCCTTTTTTGTGCAGTCTGGGGCCGATTTAGGCGCTGTCTCTATTTTTGGAATACAGCCAGTGGGTGGCTGAGTGGCCTTTCTGCATGCAGATGGGCGCTCATTACCAACACCCCCCTCCCCTCCACCCCCCCCCAACACCACCGGTCCCCCACCCGCGGTTTAGCAACAGGCAGAGGTGTCACTCCCTTTGTCTCGCTGGCCGGCCCATTAATGTGGGCACATAACGAGCGGGGGGGGGGCCTGAGTAGAAGTGGCCTCACTTGTTTTCAGGTGTGTTTCACTAGTGTAAGCTAATGCGTAAATTTTTTAAGCCCCTCCTTCTTTTTAATGCAATTACGAAGCTGAAGCAGTGAATTGAGAAAAGGCATTATGCAAATGGGGGCCAATTTTTTTTGTGTGCCCGGGCCGATTTTCAATCCCAATCCGACCCTGCTTGCAACACCATGGATGTGCTGTATTTACAGTACAGCTCTCCATATCGCAAGGATTGACCAGATACGTCAGCAATCCTGACGTATCTGGAGGCGCTGTAAAGATGCATTGCGGGAGTGTGTTGCAAAACAGACGCAACTCCAGCAATGTGTCATTACACATGGGCCAGTCCCATGTAAAAGGGACTGTGTCAGTCCTAACGCCTGCTGTGAAGCACGCAAAAGGATTTGACGCAGTGAACTCGTAGAAGTGGTGCCGTGAAATCTCATAGAAGTCCCTGGGCCGCTTCTACAGGCCTTTTTTATGGGCGAACGCCCACTCTGCATACTTTATACCTGACACAGGCATAAAGTGGCGCAGGGGTTTACAAAGTAACCCATCTTCCTAGATGCGTCACTTGTAAATATGGCACAGTGCGGTGCATTTATTACGCCACCGTAGCGTCATAAAAAGTGACGCAACAGCGGCATAGCCATTCATAAATAAGGCCCCCTGTATACATATCTACACTTTGCGCAAGAGGTGTCACTTTGTACCGTATCTCAGTGGGTTACGTTGATTCTGCGCAGAGCTGAGCACTTGTTTTTATGCTCCCCCAGCGTGTAAGGTGATTTCATTTAACTCAATATTTCTACACTCTGCACAAGAGGAGACCCTTTGGGCCACATCATGATTGGCTGCGCTGACTGCGCAGACCTGAGCACTTGTTTTTATGCTTCTATAGCGTGTATGGTGATTTAATTAAACCCAATATTTCTACACTCTGCACCAGAGGAGACCCTTTCGACTATATCGTGATGGGCTGCACTACCTGCGCAGAGCTGAGCACTTGTTTTTATGCTTCTCCAGTGTGTAACGTGAATTAATTTGACTCAATATTTATCTGAGTGAGTGTCTTATTCTAGACAGTGCAGCCGAGAATCAGAAAGAGGCTAATTCTTTTCACTTTTCCCAAGCTGCGCTGTCTTAAATTTTTGCCTTAACTCTGATATTTGGAAATATCAGGTTAAAAGAATTCACTTTACTCACTGCAGGTTATTGAACAGATTCTAGACTCTATGCTGAATCAAAGCCGCCCATCAACATACAACCCTTTGCGTGCACTGAGAGATCAGAAGATGTTTGTTGAGGAGCAGTTGAACCATTGGGTGTGGTTCCCATTTTTGGGGCTTCGTTGTAGAACCTTATCCTCTGAAGCAGGAAGTTTTAGTTTGGACTGATATTGAGCGCATTCATTGTGATTACGATTCTTATTGTATATAAGTTGCAATACATTTACCACCACTTGGAGTAAGCCTTGGTGCTCCTTAGTCAGTTAAAAACATGAAGCTAAAAGTGAAGTTATAGTTAGGTATTGATACACAGTTTTACAGTCACAGGTGATCTTAATCTGCATCTGCATAACCACTCAGACTCCGAACTGACACATATTTGACCGAACTTGCAGCTTGTCAGCTTGATCAACGGGTCTCGGAACCAACGCATTGAGCTGGCCACCTGTTGGATCCAATTTTTTACAAATATACCTTCCTTTACTGTACGACCCCCTGTCCCGATTGGTGGGTCGGATCATTATCGGGTCCCCATGTCTATTCAAGGCATCACGCCTGTGCGTGATTTAGATAAAACATTTTCCCTCAAACGCCCCTGGCATAAACTGAATTGGGACCAATCCCATACTCACCTCTCGGCCACCTTCCCAGCTTTACCGGCATACCCTAACAAGGCTAACTCGGTCTTCTTTAACTGGATTAACCATCCCCTGCATAGCTTGATTCCAGCTAAGTTGTCCATGAATCGTCAATCTAAATCCAATCCATGGTACAACACTAAATTAGCTGTATTGCGTAAAATCCATGAAAAACTGGAGAGAATCTGGAGAAAGGACTATGACCCGACCTCTAAGGATAATATAGCCTTAAGGAGATACCACAGGGCCATCCAAGTTGAGCTTGCAGCATTTTACGCTGAGCAAATCAGCAAGAGTACTAATCTGGCAAAGAGTATCTTCTCGATAGTCTCAGACCTTAAAACTCAGAAAGACATTGTAGGTCCTTTGATCACCCCTGATCAGCAGTGTGAAGAGCTTGACTCCTACTTTGTCAGGAAGGTAGAAGACATTTATAAATGCTTCCCTATGGTCCAACTCTGCCCCCCCTGAGGCATCTCGCAATCACACTAATGTCACACTAGAGGCTTTCTCCCCTATTCCTCCAGATCTATTACTCACCCTTTGTTCTAAAATCAAGTCAGGCTCTCGAGAAGATTCACTGAAGCGCGACCAATTTCGGAAAATTCTACCCACTATCTTACTTCCTTAAGAACCGGTGATCAATGGGTCCCTCAGTACAGTGGTCATGCCTATGGCTTGGAAACAGGCCTGGGTGATACAGCTGCTCAATAAACCTTCCTTAGACCCAAAAAAGCCAGAAAACTTTCAGCCAGTCTCCCTGCAACCGTGGTCTGCAAAGATCAGGGAGGCCTATGTGAACTTCCTCCTCACAGAACATTAAACTCCAACAACAGGCTCGACCATTCCCAAAGGGATTTTGCCCTGATCACAGCACAGAGTCGGCACTCTTGGCTGTGACAGAACATCTCTGGACAGCTTTAGACACTGGGCATATGTCAGCACTGATCCTTCTGGATCTCAGTGCCACGTTTGACACTGTGTCCCACGCCATTCTGTTGCGACGCCTGGAGGAGGCTGGAATCATTGGCTCAGCCTTGAAGTGGCTGGCTTCATTCCTAATGGATAGGATGTTTCAGGTGATAACTCCCCCCCTTACCTCGGGCATCCTTCCCATCAGGCAAGGGGTAACACAGGGCTCTTCCCTGAGCCCTCTGCTTTTCAATCTTTACGTACAACCTCTGGACATAGTAGCCAAGAACAGAGGGCTGACCATGGTCTCCTATGCTGACGACACACAGTTGGTGGTGGCTCTCTCGAGCGACTCCAAGCAGGACGCTTTTAAATTTCAAGGTGATCTTGCGGCAGTCGCCGAGTGGATGACCACCAACTTTCTCCAAATGAATGCCAACAAGTCAGAGGTGTTCTTGGTGGGAAAGGACCATGGCCTATGGAATGAGCTCTGCTGGCCCAAGATCCTAGGCACTGCCCCCGCCCCCAAGCAGGCAGTGAAAAACTTAGGGGTCTGGATGGATGCTTCGCTTAATTTACAGACTCAAACTAAAAAGGTGGCGCGAACCTGCTTTTGATGGCTGAGAGGGCTCAACCCATCCTGGGCTTCTTTGATGCCCCTACCAGGCAGATCATCATCCAGGCGTTTATTATGTCAAGACTTGACTATGCCAGCTCACTATATCTGGGAACGAATAAGACAGAAATACAGAGGCTACAGAGAGTTCAGAATGTGGTGGCAAGATCTCTCCTCGGTCTGCGTAGAGCCTGATCAGTTACATGCGCCATTCGCCGACTCCACTGGCTGCCTGTGACTAGGTGAATTGAGTTTAAGGCTCCCTGTATAGCCTTTAAAGTCCTGAAGCTTGCATACCCGAATATCTTGACCATTTTGCTTCTACCCTATGTTCCCTCCCGCCAGTTCCGCTCCAACTGGTGGTGGTCCCCCGAGTCAGGAGGGTTTGTGCCGGAGTTCGTTCTTTTTGGAACGGAGCAGCCATCCTCTGGAATTCATTGCCAGCCCACATTCAGGGGCTTAATAATTACCTCAAATTCAGGAAAGCCATAAAAACCTTTCTCTTCCCCACTCCGTAGGTCTCCCTGGGCTCTCTCCGATCTTGGTCACCTCATTGCTGTTCATCACCAGTACGCCTCTTTGCTGGGGCAGCTGTTGAGCTTTATAAAAACCACTAACATAACATAACATAACATAACATATGAGACAAGAACTAATGTTAAAAAACAAAAAACACTGAAACATGCCTGTTATAGTTTAGTCAATTAACTATAAATTGTGCTCCCATCATGCACTGCTCATGACCTCCGATATTACCTTGGGGACCACTGTACTCATTAGTAATCCAAACACTATTGTTCTTTAAATTTAATAAGGGACATAATCAATGATGTCATTTAACATATCACGAGTGATGTAATATGCTGGTCTATTGGGCTAGCTGGAAACTGTGGAAAAAGGAGAAATAATTTAGGGTTCGGCAGACAGGTTACTGAGCCACAAATGTGGCAGAGTATTTTATCTGTCAAACTGATGGTTCATCTGCTCTATTTAGAGTCAGTAATTTGTTTCTGCTGGCAGTGTCCCCGCTGGCTCTGCCAGCAAATAATCTACGTCCACTGCTCAACGTACCTTGGTTCGTCAGTGTAAGTACATCAGATCATCTACCCCATTGAAAGTGGACCGTCTGGGGTACTTTTTCTCTTCAGGACCATTAGTAAAAAACTGCAGGGCAGATTTACAAGCCACTTCCCACACTTTTGCGCCACCGCTGCATCACTTTTGTGACGCAGAAGCAACGTAAACAATGCAGCCAATTTACAACACAACGTATCTAGGGAGATGAGTCACGTTATAAAGTCCTGCGTCACATTATACCTGCATCAGGTATAATGTATGTAGGGTGGTTGTTCCCACACAGGAAAACCTCGTAAAACTGACGCATTGAAATCTACAAGATTTCACTGTGCCACTTCTAGGACGCCACTGTGTCAAAACCTTACGCCTAGTTCAAGCAGGTGTAAGGAGTGACGCAGTATAATAAGTATAGACCTCAACATGCATTGTTGGAGTTGCGTCGTGTTTGCGACATGACTCCAGCAATGCATGACTTTTGGGCCAACAGATCCTGCAGAATTTCAGACCCATTTGTCAATCAGTGCGCCGTATTGCAAATACTGAAACCTAAGGAAGGCTTGGGTCCAAAGCTAACTAGATGGAACCACTAGTAATTTGTATACGAAAAAAGTATCCAGTAGCTCAAATTCTCAAAGTTCCTCAAATAATGAGCCAATGTACGGAATTTACAAGCTTGTGTGAATAAATCACACAAGCTTGTGAATTCAGTATATTGGCTCATTATTTGAGTAACTTTGAGTATTGTAAATACGGCGCATCCAAGGGTATCGCAGGCTAGCACATGGAAATTGATGCATCTCGGTAGATTTTATTTAGTGTTTTATAGAGCGCGAAGCAGACCCGTGAGGGTATCAGAGCGCTTTACAGTAGTATCAGGTGGGATACAGGACAAAGGGGGGAGGAGATCCAAGGGATAGGGAAACAAATAGATACAGTATATGGCAAAACAAACAATCATAATATCCGACTACTTTAAGGGATAGGAGCAAAAACAATGCAATAATGTGTCTGTTTCTTGTAAATCTGTCCCTGCATGTTCCAAAATGGAAAACACTGACTCCAAAAACCTGGGCGAAAACTCACAGGGTCTTTTGTTTTTTTTGTTTTTACAGAAACAAACTCCAACTTTGGGAGTTTGTTTTTGTAAACAAAAACGTTTGCTGAGCCTCTGCATGAAACATCACAGCTGCTCAGCAAAGATTCAGTGCAATCAAAAGAGCCACCCCAAACTTTAGCAGACTAGCCTCAAATTGAAACAGGGTTTGCCCTTTTATCAGCAACAATTTTTGTACTTTCATTATTATATTTCTGACAAGAGGCAATAGCTTCCTTGAATATCACAAAACGTTTACCCACATCCTTGCAAAATAAACTAATGCTGACATGAACGAGGTCTACAAATACATCCTTATCCCCATTTGCCCATTTTTCAGCAAGATTCTCAAAGGCGTGGGTCCGATAAGTCGAAATTGTTCTTAAAACTCACAGTCTATTTCATGGATGACAGTCAGGTTTGAGACAAGCTAACGGGACTGAAACTATCCCGCTGTTCTCCAGCAAGATTTCCTTGCATTATTGGATGAAGGCACCCCTGAATCCTCATACTGTTTGAGCCATCTTCTGCTGCCATTACTCTTGATTACAAGATCCTCCTCGACCAGATGATCCACTGACAGGCGTCTCATGAAAAACTATTGACCAGGACCACCATTTTATCAACAAAGTACATAAAATAAGGGGAATCCCAGGGCTTCTGGATTTTGTTGGTTCCTTCCAACAATCACATGGCTGCTCTAACACATCTGATTGCACAACTACATTGCCAATATCCGGTGTATGTGGATTGCATTCAGATCTATCTCAGTCTGGTTAAAGTCAACAGAACTGTGGAAACATTCAAGAGAGTCTAAGTCACCTCTTCCTCTGTGGGTAGGAGGGAATAATTCCCTCTGCCTCAACAGGTCCAAAGGGAATATACTGCTTTTTATGATTCCTTTTTCCCTGCAGGGAATTACAACGCAGTCGTTATAACGACCGCGTTGTAACCACACATACCATTACCCCGCAAGTCGTAACAATGACTTCTGGAGGGGGGTGCTATATGTTGGAATAGTATAATTTACTATTCCAACTCCAGCCTGTGCGGACAGTAGGGAGGGTGTAGGATTGTAAATCCAACACCTTCTGCCCCCTCCGCAATTCATTGTTCTGACTTGCAGAGTGATGGTATGCGTGATTACAATGCACTCGTTGTAACAACCGTGTTGTAATTCCCAGCAGGGAAAGGTTTTCATGGTAAACGATGTTTAGCGTCCAGAGGTGACATCCACATGGTGGTAGCACATGTAGGCACACATTTTTTGATACCAATAGCCTCTAGTCCTGGGACAAGACCCTTCACCATGCCACAAAGCCACAAATCTAAGAGTCATGCTCAACTCAGTTCTCTGTTTCACTCCTCAGATGAGTGCTATTATCTAGGGATATTGCCAAATTCAAGTAATTTGCATTTTCGTAATTATGCAACATTTTGGCAAAATCATGTGAAATTGCATGTAATATGTGAAATGCAAATCCATCATTTTATGCGATATTTTAGTGCAAAATGCATCCCCACTTCAATTGTCATGTGAATACACATTTCATGCTATATAAAGAGCAAACAAATACAAGCAGAACAAACAACAGCCACTCACGTTCTGTTTTCCCCGTGCTTTTGCAGTAATCAATTTTCATGAATGGCACATGCATTGTAAATTTTTAAAGTGAATGGTGGGTAACTACACGAAGATGAGAATTTGGGTACTTTTGTGAATTCAATGTTACAAGCGTAATGTTAAATTACCTCAAATTATCTGAATTATGTTGGCATAATTTCATTTTCGCTGTTTAGAAAACAAGGGACCCCTATATTTAAGCTAGCTATAACACAGGGAAATAGACCAGTGAGAGAAAGTTATAGCTAGAATTCGTTTTTATGACAGCTTTGTTCCTAACTGTTGGGCCCGGCCCTTTAGGCAGGTTCACCCCGAGACTTTTTGCTTTTCCCTAGCCTGCTTCTGGAACCTGGTGGTGGTGATTTTAGGCCTCTGCGCACTTTTTCACTGTGGTACAGTGTAAAGTGCTTGAGCTCTCTGTGTATGTGTGGTGAGTGACCTGCCCTCCCATAGGAATGAATGGGGAATATGTATGCCCATGGTAGTTCCTGATGTGTGGGGAGTGCAGGGGCGAGTTTGATATGTGCAAACTCGTGAGATTGAATGCTGCGTAATAATATATGCGGCATGACTGTGTCTAGTCTAGAAGTGCCACTTTTAGAAGTTAGTATATTTGTGTAATTTGTGTCTGGCGTGTGATTGGCTGGTGAGCCTGGTCCAGGAGTGCCTGGGCCTGCTGTGGATTGACTGTCTGGTTTGAGGGTGACAGGGCTGCAGAGCCCCAGGAGGTTGTCTGAGTCAGCCCGTGGATGAAAGGCAGCATTTGTTGCCAGGGAAGTGAGAGGAGATGGCACCTGATAGTGAAGGGCTGTGCCTGCCTGACCACAATGCTGGCTCCACCCCCCCGCTGGGCGACTGTCACCTCTGTCCCTGATACTGAAGAGACTTCCCTATAACCAGTTCTAGCTGGTTCTCACACTGCCTGCACAAAGACTTCAAAGACTTTTCCCTGTATAAGAAGGGGCTGTGTCCCCTTCCAATTTGTTCTTGTTTCTAACTTGAATCTGCCAGGGGTGTGCTGCTGCTTGGGCTCAGGGGAATCCCTGGGCCCATCCCAGCCCCTGGACACCTGATGGACTTTCCTGGATGACTGGACTGCTGAAGGACCTCCTGGGACCCTCTGCCTTGCCTGGGGTGATGTGAGACTTTGTTTTGGCCCTGGAAGCCTTGTCCTGTAATGCCCTGCAGCTGCTGGGACCCTCCTTGCTGTGGGGGTCCTTTCTGGGGCGCTTTTGGTGATTTCTGGGCTCTCCAGCGCCTCCTGGGTGCTTTCTTATCCTGATTGCTGGCAGAGCGCTGTGGTTATCCCGGTGACTGCCCGAGTCCTTCGTGTGCACTCTTATCTTATTTGCGGGTGCCACCCCGACTATGGCGCCCTTTGCGAGTGCCTACCTCGCTTATCTATATTTTTCTAATCTCGAGGGTGCCTACCCCTCGGTTTGCCCCTGAGAATCACCGCCGCGGCTGGGCCGCAAACAGGAAGTCAGGTGGCATTGCGCCTGACTCTGGGCGGGACTTCCGGTTTGAAAAGGAAGTCCCGCCGGCCGCCGCGCACTGATTGGGTGCCGTCACGAAGGAGGAAGGAGAACGGCGGCGCCGGTGTGAGCAGGGCTCCCGTGTTCTGGGGAGAGCCCTGCTGGTGCCATGGACGGTGTTGCCGGTCTCCCGTGATTCAGAGGGAGACCAGAGAAGAGGAGAGCCCCGCGATTGCTGCCGGATCGAGAAGTCCCCTAAGCCCGGTAAGTGAGGGCTGTGCAGGGGGCAGGGCAGCATCCTATTCAGAGCCGCCCCCGCCTGTTAGGGGGGCGCTCCAACATCGGGGGCAGGTTCTGTGATTGAGCGGCCCCACTTGATAGCGGGCCGCTCCGACAAAAGATGACATTGGTGAGGAGCCCTGAGAGGCTCTTGGGGGCATAGATTACTTTGAGTCCCCCGAGAGGGACTCCAACGAAGGGGGCATTCTTTCTTCAGAGCCCCCAAGGTTCCGAGGGCGCAGTTTGTATTTCGAGCCCGAGAGGCTCCACCGGTGTAGGGGCATGTTGTTTTAAGGAGCTGAGTTGGCCCCCCCGCCCCCTTATTTTTGAGAGGAGCCAAGGTGCTCCAAGGCCACAGTGACTTTAGCGTCCCCACTAGGGACTTGGGGGACATCTTTGTTACAGAGACCCGTGTGGCTACAGCCTGCGCAGATGTGACTTGGAGGGGACCTGTTAATTTTCAGAGCCAGAGGGCTCCAACAGTGAGCGCAGTTTTGTTCCCTAAGGGCTAGTGAGAGCCCTGTCGCAGTTTTGTTCTCCAGCTGCCCAGCAATTAGTGGGCAGCTGCACCGTTTAGGCACAATTGGAGAGAGAGTCCCTGTGTGGGACAGAGGGGGCACAGTGGTGCCTGGCCTGCTACAGCTGTGCAGCACTTAGTGCCAGCTGCAACGTTTAGGCCCTTGTGATGGTTCCCAGGTGCCCAGCAAGTAGTGGGCACCTGCTACGTTTAGGTTTTGCGCCAGTGGCGCACCCCCTGACTGGCGCTGCACCTCTGAATGTATTTTATTGCATCATGTGCTTTGTTCTGAACACCGCTGAATGTGTAGGTTTATGCATCATGTGTTTCCCTTGTCTTACACCTCTGAATGTTTTTAGGCATCATGTGTTTTTCCTTTATTACTCCTCTGAATGTGTTTCATGCATCATGGGTAATGTGTTCTTGTTTATACCCCTAGGTACTGTGTGATACTTAGGTGGTTGTTCTTTTTAGTACAGGTGGTCCTAGTGAGGTCCTGGTTCCTGTTACCAGTGGTTACTGGTTGTATGCTATAGTTGCTAATTTGTGCTACTATGATTTTTATTCTTTATTATTCTTTATTCTAAAAGTACTATTTCTGATTCTGACAGTGGCCCATGTGACCCTGTCCTGTAAATAATCCCTTGTGAATATTGTCCGTGCCAGTTGGGACAATGTACATGTGTGATACTATCTGATGTGTTTTTACAATACAAAAGTTATTTTATAATAACCTTGTGTGGAGTTCCTTTTGTGGTGTGCCCAGTATGTTGTTGCTGTTGTGTGCTGGCGCAAATGCTTTACACATTGCCTCCGAGTTTAGCCTTACTGCTCGTGCCAAGCTACCAGGGGGTGAGCAAGGGTTATCTTGGCGTGTGACTCCCTTGCCCTGACTAGAATGGTGGTTTCTGCCTGGCTTTGGCGTCAGCCTTAGCCTACCAGAAATAGCCAGCTCTAACACTAACTAAATACTCTTAATTGTCTTAGATATAGACAAATATTGACCAGACACTCTAACATAACATGATAAACAGAAAAGGCTTATGTTCATCAGTGTATTTATTTATTTTTTAAAACAGTTTCTTTTTTTTATAGTTTTTTTCTCTCAAATTTTATAGAATTGATATTAAAGTGGATCAAAGTGGATCAAACAATAATTTGATTGTGTTTAGGAAATCCAAATAATTATTACTTATGAATAAATTCAAATACAGACATAATTGTATACAAATCTTCTGTAATAGACGAGAAACGTTGACTCAGGCAGTGCGGCAGATGTCTACAACGCGCGTTTCGGCAAACATGCCTTCATCAGGTAGCCTTCCACTACTCAGAAACAGAATGATGGTTGGTGATATACTGGGGTTTTCTGCTCAGTCGAGGTATCACAATAAATAAGGCAGATTCTCGTCTATCACAGAAGATTTGTATACAATTATGCCTGTATTTGAATATGTCTATATCTAAGTCAATTAAGGGTATTTAGTTAGGAACAAAGCTGTCATAAAAACGAATTCTAGCTATAACTTTGTCTCACTGATAATTTCAATTTTGCTCCAGCTTACTATTATCAATTAAACTGGTGGTGTAAGTGACAGAAGTCCCCTGGATGTGGTCCACTCAGGGAGTGAAAGGTCAAGAGAGGACAGAGTTACCGAGTCTGGGTTTGGAAATTTGTGCATGCCTGTAAGGTGACTCCAGGACTGTTTATGGAATATGGCCTCTGATGTGAGCGGGTGTTCCCACTTGATGGCTGATGACATCTGAGAGAGAAGGGGCCTGGTATAAATTCACTGCAGCCTTCATGGATTTCATTTCACCAAGATATATGAGTCGTCAAAAGTGACAACATATACACTTTGATGCTTGATGTCATTAAAGTGGTGGATCCTGTTCCAATCCTTAGCCTCCTATTTGCTGCCAAAAATGTGGGGGATGGGAAAGTAGTGGAAAGTACAGAAGGTAAACAGGGCTGTCATTACTGTCTTTACTTTCACTTCCTGCCACTGTTTTTGTGGACCCCGAAAAAATGGTGGCAAGGGCAGCTACCCTAATTGACATCTATAGCAGCCATATTCCAGAAACCCCAGAGTCTTAGATCAGACAAATCATAGCTTTAATAAGAGAGAAGGAATTGTGACTGCAGATGGAGTTATGTTCTCCAGCTCCAAGTAAATTACCTTACTATTTGAGAAAACAGCATTGAAACTATCTCCTGGCACTCTCTGGGTGTTTAGATAGTTATATGGAGATAAAGGTAAAACAGAAGCAATAACAAAAAGCTGTTGATATTGTGGGCCTGCCCCGGAACACAGATTCTAGTTCTCAAAATTAACTATGTAAGAGACAGGGTTGGGAGTTGAGCACATGCCCATTTGTGGGTGCACATCAATGACTGGCATCAGCATCAGCCAGTTTTAGCTTTTGCAGAGCCTAGAACTTCCAAACTGGTGAAGTATTACAGCTCTGCCAAGAGCAAATGTCACCTATAATGACAATGTGAAATAGGAGCATGTTCCATGAATGATCTCATTGGTCAGAACTGAAAAAGTTCCAAGTAGAATAAACACATAATTACCTGTGTAAATAAACACGAGTTTATGATTTTATTTATTCATTTTTAATTATTTGCTTAGCAGATAAAGTGGCAATTCTATCTGAAACATCTCACATAGCACTTGGGGGTACATAGATTAGATGGGTTGGGATGGTTAACAAGTTTTAGTAGGAAACTGTTATTTTTATGGATCAGTTGACAAGTGGTATAACTGGGATGGTACTGGCAAATATGTAGCTATGGCTGTCTTAATAGTGGAATATCCCTGAATGACTGTAATGTCAAAAATTATGCCCACAACTCCCATCCTCTGCTGAGCTCCAATGAGTCATCCCGGCCCATTCAGGTCGACCTGTCAATTACAGTGACCTCTTGTGAAGCTCAAGGGAGGCATTTCACATCCCTTCAAATGATAATCCCTGGCTGGGAGTAATTGGAGAGCAAATGCATATTAGCGTCCATGAATTTCAGGCAGGAAACAGGTAACTTTTCAAAAGTTACTATTCCTTAATACTTATAAAAAATCCACCTCATCATTGAATTGATTTTTTAATAACTATTACAAATAGCTGTTTAATTAATTTTCTTGCTAGTCCTACTCCCAAGATACAGCATTAAAATTTTAGTCTGTACTCTGATTTTCTACATAGGACAGCTATGCCTGCCAGAGGTCAAAACTTGATTTTGTGTGGTAGTCAGTGTAAGGGCACGGTAACATTACATTTCCAAATGTCCTATGTTTTTTATCCAATGCACCGTACCTTATGTGCTACAAGCCCAACATAGGGGTGACTTATTGGTATTTAAAAGGGAGGTTTTCACCTATCTAAAGGATTTATTTTAATTTGACGTTTTTACACTGCTACAGCCAGGCTACACAGGGTAGACCTGAAGCCATGCTTACTTTGCCACTGTAGTGGATGGCACAATTGTTGCTGCAGTCCACTGATGACATTCAACTTCCAAGCCCTGGCTACCCTTTCTGCCATATGTTAGGAACTTATAGGCAAGTTAAATAGGCCAATTAGGAATGTGCCATTTAAAACATTTTTAAAGGGGAAGCTTAATCACTTTACAACTGGTTAGTAGGTATAAAGTGCACAGAGTTCCAAAATCAATTCACATCTGCCCCTCACGAATGCCCCTCTAAACCTCCCTATACACCATGTCTCCATCTTAGCTAGTGACTAGCAATGTCTATAGAACCCCTTCTCTGCACCTGCAGACCCCACCTGGAATTGAACTAAGCCTAGATTAGCCACAGATCTATTCCAGCAGGTAAATAGTATCAAATGGCCAATAAGGTAATGTGGCCCACCCACACCCCTATGTCAGACTTCTGTCCCAGGGGAGGACCAGCTCTTCCCATTAGGCAAGCAACCAACACAGAATACTGGCAACTGTCAGTGTCAGGAACGAGGGTCCTGGCCATCCCTTGCCTGCCAGGAGGAGTTCTAATTTGTTGCCTTCGGGAGCCCTCACTTTGAGCCCTAGGGGGACTGGGGACTGACAATGACGTTTCTCTGAGCGAGCACCCTCTCCCATTCAAGGAATACCAGGGCCATAGGGCAGAAAACCTCCTGCTTCAAGGCCTGCATTACGCTGCAGATCTATCCTGGCAGATACTGTTCTGGAGTAAGCAGTCTTGCTACCACCATGGTGAGGCTGACATAGATATCACTCAGAGCAGTGACAAGGACCGCGTTCAATCTGAATTCCTGGAAGTGATGTCAACTACTTTCATGGGTTCACCAGCATACCCTCTGAGTCTACCTTCCAACTAAGTAATATTAGGGCATACTCTGCCCTCTTCTCCTGGGAATAGACTCCCCCCCACAGCCACATTAGCCAACCCTGGGGAGTCCGACTTATGGGTGGCTTCCTGATATATACCGAATTCCCTTCTGATGCCCTAATTGGAGGCAGTCATACCAGCGGGAAGTTGACAGGGAGCCCTTAGCTTCCTCCCATCAAAACAACCCCTCCTGTGATTTGAAAAGGCTTGGGAATCCTTCCCCTCAAAAAACTTTTGGGGCTTTTTGGGGAACTTGTCTGTAGTATACTGGCCTTACTCCTCCCTCTGTGGAGGGGTAAGGGCAGGATACATTTTTCCCTCTCTGGTGCTCATCCAGTGATCTGCTTCCTTCTCAAGCTCGTTGGGTACAATGAGATAGGTATCAACAGGCCCTGATGAAATTCTGCAAGACAATTACTTAAAATGTGGTCCTTCATAACCAAATTGTATAGCCTATGATAACCATTTACTTTGCTGCCCTTCACCCAACTATCCAGTGCCTTATTTGTGAGGATCCACAAGAGCTACCCATGGCTGGTTTGATTGCTTCTGGCTATCCCTGAACTTCAGGTGATGCTCTCAGGGGTCAGTCCAAACTTAGTGATAAGGGCTTTCATCTTGGGGGCATATTCATCTGATCAGCTACTGCAACTGCCAATAAGGTATACTTCCCTGCAAAGGCCATTTGCTTTCACAGGACTCCATATATAAACTAGACCCCCTCATATGATGCAAATCACTTATGTCATCCACAGCCACATAGCCAGGAACCATGTCTTTGGGAACGTGAACTATTTTACCTCTCCTAGGCACTTTATTGCTGCTTCCACCATCTTCACTGGACTCAGAATCCCTATTGCCTCTTAAGTCCAGCTCTTACTGGCTTCTCCCTTGGAACAGCTGCTGCTGCCTTATTCTTCCCAGCAGACTGTGCTGTCTCCTCCAAGGCTAGTATAGACAGCTTCCAAATCAAGTCCCTCTCTGCCAGTCTATCCTCCATCTCTGACTGGAACAAACTGTGGACGGACACACTGCTTCCTACTCTGGATGCTGCAGATGAAGCAGCTCTTTGAGAGGCACACTATTCTGACACGGGGCAACCTCAATGTCCTCCTCAATTTAATCTTTAACCTCATTTTCATTCTCCTCAGAGTTGCACTGTAGCCGATGAACTTCCTTGCAGGCTCCGAGGGCAATGTGATAATCCTCCTTCATGGACTGCTTGTTCAGCTTCAGACCCCATTGCTTGTACATGCTTCTCAGCTCTGCCGCTAAGGCTCTCTACATTAGCCAGATCCATGTTCATGTTTCCAAAAACATAAGTGTTGGAAATTACCCTTTTTGCAGGGTTACCGCAAATGTTTTGCCTTCTTCCTCCTCTGTTTTTTACTTCGTTTTTGCTAGCTTTAAGACAGTGTGCACTTTTTCAATGCTGACCAATACTAAAATGCATGGCTCTGTGTCTAAAAAGTAATGGCGTTTGGTTTCTCCATGATTAGTATATTTAATTTACTGATAAGTCCCAGGTACAGTGAACTACATGTACCCAGGACCTATAAATCAAATGCTAGTAGTGTGCTTGCAGCACTGATTGTGCCCCCGAATGAGTAGCCCTTTAAAGATGTCTCAGGCCTGCCACTGCAGAGCCTGTGTGTGCACTTTAAACTGCATTTCAACCTGAAAAGTTCACCTACTTGCCAGACCCAAACCTTCAATTTTACTACATATACATCACCATTAAGGTAAGCCCTAGGTAGCCCTGTGGGCAGGGTCCAGTTCATTTAAAATGTAGGGCATGTACTGTTGAATTTTACATGTTCTGGTAGTGAAAAATTGCTACATTTGTTTTTCACTACAGCACGGCCTATCACTCCCATAGGTTAGCATTGGAGCTGCCTTGTAACACTTTACAAGTGTAACTTTCAATTGGGAAAAGATAGGAAGAGTAAGTTTGGTGTCTCTAGACTCACAATTAGAAAAAAATATTTTTTAGTAAAGTTGAATTTTAAATTGCAGGTCTGGAAGTGCGACTTTTAGAAAGTTGGCATTTTCTTACTTCAACCTTTCTGTGCCTGCCTGTCTCTGGATTACACATCTGTGTTGGGTGACTGCTGGGTTTTGTGCATTCCCTCTAGACAGTCACACACAAAGGGAGCTGAGGTGTGCCTTGCATATCCTGATGGGCCACCCCCAGGCTGATGGGCCTTCTTTACCCAGAATGAGAGGGATGAGCGGAACCTTGCACCTGAATAGAGCTATGCCTGTCCCCACACAAAGAGTTGCATACTCCCCTGTAATGTGTCTGGAGCCAGGGTAAGGAACGGCAGGGTCTTGTGCACTACAAAGACCTTTCTTTGAAGTCTCCCTACGTCATAGGCTAAAATGGGTATAAATACTAGACACCATATACTCATAGTATTTCTGGAACTGAGGACATTCTACCAGAAAGACGGGCTTGCAGGAGGGACAGCTACTATGCTGCTTGCATTGCTGTGTTGGCCTGCTGGCTGCTGCTTCTTGACTGGAAGTGAGAGGACTGGACGTGACTCTTTATATCCTGCATCTCTTAAGGTTCTCCCAGGGCTTGTTGAGCTTGCCTCCCGTTTCTGAAGTCTCAAGGATATCAAAGACTTCACCGGCAACATCGTTGCTCAGCTTCGGAACTGATGCATCACCTTCAACAGCGATGCATCCCCTCCATTTTTCCACGCATCACCCCCAAGCATTGATGCATCCAATGTACTGTCAGCTGATCTGTGTGTCTCCTGCATCCAGTTCACGTTCCTTCACGGTTGGATTGAAATTTTGGATTTGCACCGGTCAAGTGCGACCAGATAGACCCAGATGGATCTACTGATTTCTAAGCACTGCATTTTTATTTAATTTTGCAAAAATCATATCTTGACTTCTGTATGTTGCATGTTCGTCATTTTGATCTTGTTGTACTCAGATAAATATTGGTTATTTTTCTAAACTGCTTTGAAGTTCTTTTGTTTTGTTTACATTGTGTTACTGCGTGTGTGTGTCGGTGAATACATACATGCTTTACACATTACCTCTTCAGTTTAGCCTGACTGGTCTGTGCCAAACTACCAGAGGGTGACCCCAGCAAACCTTTAGTGTGTACTACACTTACCCTGACTAGGATTGTGGTTCCTACTTGGACAGGGTGCATACCTCTGCAAACCAGAAACCCAATTTCTAACATTTGTATTCAGCGATAAGGATAATACTTGTATGTGTGCACTGCAAACAGTGATTGTTGAAAGCTACTTCCATATCTCAAACCATTACATTCAAATATACTTTTTTTTCTTTGATTCTCTTTGGCAACTTTTTGAGTTTTTGCAACTTTCATGTCTCAATCTGGAGAGTCAACAGATGTACCTGCAGTATTGGAGTTGGAGCAGGAAAAGTCGAAAACCTACATGGTGTCCCAGCTTAAAGGTTTCTGAAGGGATTTCAAGTGTTCTTTGAAAGCCCTCACTAAAAAGGAGAAGATTCAAAAGGCACTGAGGTCCTGGTTAGCAGCCAGGGATTCAGCTGCGTACCTAGAGGAGGGGGATGACGTTTTGGATAATGAGGAACAAAGTCTGCATTTGGACTGGCTGGGGGAGCCTGCACTGCCTGTGGGGTGGGGGACAGCCTGAATGGAAGAAGGGCTCCCGCCAGAGCAGGCAGTGGTGTTTCCTCTAAAGGTCTGTCCTCAGAGGAGCCGGAGTACAGGTGGGAAGAAAGGAAGCTCAAGTTGGAGCTTGCAAAACTTGAATTGGCCATGGAGGAGAAGAAAAGGATTTTAGCTCAGGAACTGAGCTTGAAAGAGCGGAATTTAAAAAAGAAGAGAGATGAGTCCAGTACAGATGATGACTGTTGGACCCGGCCTCGTGGCGTGGTCCTCGCTGATCTCCGCAACCCCAGATCTACGGGTGGAACTGATTCCCGTCCACCCAGAACTGTACATAATCCTCCTACACTGGACCTGAGACGATCCCAGACCGCGTGCCTGCACCCGTGCACGTGACCATCAGACTCCATGTTTGGCCACCCCGGCCGGCCGGCCGCCTTCTTTCCTTTCGGCAGCCCTGGCCGCTCCTGACTGCCGCTAAGCCTGCGCGTCCGGCGCGCCCAGATCCACCCGGGGGGTGAACGACTCATCAAGTACCCGAAACCAAGACTTCCATCACACCTCCGGCCCCCTTCCGAGGAACTGGTTCCCCTCACACCTCTGAACTATCCCCGGGGGCTGGTTTCGATTGCACCTTGGGCCTCCTAGTGAGCTGGCTCCAAGTCCTGATGGGCGTCTGGGATTCCATGGGCGCATGGTCCAAAGCATCAAAGAACCAACCCGCCAGACGATCAGGCGCCTGGCCCTCGGACCTCCGGCCTCCTACCGAAGAGGGTCCGGACATCAAAGAGCTTGACGACTATAAGACAGCCTGCCTTCCACCTAATCGGCAGTTGTATCCTGGACGAGAAAGCCCTGCTGATCTGATCGCGGCTGACTTCGAAGAGAACAGACTCTGACCCGCCGAGCCCTGCTGACGTCGTCGCGGCTCATCCTAGAACCTACAGCCCTGAACATCGGAGCCCTGCTGACACTGTCGCGGCCCCATCTACTTACGAGTACGATGGAGTACTCCTGCCCAAGCCCTGCTGACCTCGTCGCGGCTTGACGAACTCTCTGGTCCGGCTGGACCATCGACGCTACCCTCACGAACGTCTTGAACCAGAAGTGAGTAGGACAGCAAGGCCCATCGCCAGCACCTGTACCCCCAGTTCGAGGATTGAGAACTGTGCGCCGAGTATGTGGTGTGCCAACTGGCCTCCTAAGACTGTCCCGCTTCCCCGACCCCTCGTTACGAGACTTTCACGATCCTTCGATCGCTGTGTAATGCTCTTTTAATTGATCTTGATAAAGTCTTTCTTGATAAAGAATTACGGTGTGGTGTCTGCTCATAAGTGTGGTGTGTCGACAGTGTGTACGATCAGTCCTCCTCGGTGGGGACTCCCCCCTCGATAAGACTCGGCAGTAATTGTGGGAGAGGAGGTTCCAGGGGGTTAGGAGAGTCTACTTGACCCCTGGGGTCACCGCCTTCCAACAATGACTGCTTGTCTTCAGTGTCCTCTGAGAAGAGAGTACACATTCCCAAGAGTCTGGTGCCTGATATTGGTGGTATGAGGCTTTTGAGATAGCTTTGTAAATGGTCAAGTAGTGAAAAAATGTTTATAGAAAATATGTAATTATGTGCCTAAAACTGTGAATGTGACAAAAAAGTTGAATAGTCGAATCATTATTACATTCACCCATCCACGCATCCCCACATGAATGCTCATGTATCTACAAATGAGTATCATAAAAAGCAATGCGTCTCACCTTTGTCATTGTCTCTTCAACAAAAATGATGTGGTGTCATATAATTAGAAATTGGACTCTTTATCAAATGCAGCAAAGATGTTATATCTCCTGTGCACAGAGAGTAGGGGCCCTACAGACTTAAAAGAAACAAATGCTAATTCTTAAAGTAATACCATATGTTTAATGAGGAGATTGTGCTCCAGTCTGGGTCGACAGCATAATGGCATTAATTCCCTGCTAAACAAAGTTGGACATCATTCTCCTTAATGTCTGTGATATCTAAGGGCCCAATTCCTAAACAGCCTCTGCAGTAATGGAGGAGGTTCCGCACTCGTGGCAGAATCTCAGTACTGCATAGGGAAGAGGTGTGACACAGCAGCCAGAGTGCCTTACTACAGACCACGGGGTTCACTGTTTGATCCCCGGTACCGGCGGCAGGTTAGTCCTGTACCATGTGACTCTGGGCAATAGCTCGCTTAATCTTCCTGACGGCCCCCAGCGCCTTGACACCCTCGGGTAATTGTGTGCTTTACAAATACTGGATTTCATTGAAGAGATTCCGCCGCCACAACTGTGGAGGGTCTTTGTGAATCGCGACTACAATAATGAATGTGTCAGCAGGCAGGTTTGTGCAGTGAGTTGTTCGAGTACCATAGCAAGATGTTTAGGGGCAGATTTTTAAAGGACAGGGAGCAAACCTTTTGGCTTGTGCTTTGGTGGTTGCAAAGCATTTAACTTTGTCAATCACAGTTACACTCCTTATCCCTGTCCCTCAAATCACTGCATAGTACCTTGTGCTCGTTGTGGCTGGAAAATAGACCTGTTTATGAGAGACGTTAGAAGTGGGGTTTTCAAACCCTATCTGAACCTGTTTCTTAAACTAGGCCTTAGCACACATTTTTAAGGAAATCAAAATCTTGCTTTTTCTAGATCCCCACGCTATATGTAGCTTCTGATACAGCTGTTCTCATCAAAATAAAAACAGCAACAGGTCTGGCCAAACATGAGAATACATGAAATAGAATCTGCGGATACACTGCAGCCTGTCCCTGAGATTTCAGATACCCAGAGGGTGGGCAAGTATTTAAAGCACCCAGGGAAAATTTACTAAGATTTTGCGCCGAGTTTTGTCACAAAAGTGACCCAAATCGGTGCAAAATCTTTTTTTTCTCAATTTACCTTCCAGCGCTAAACTTGGAAAATAACGGAAATAAAGGAAAAGTAATGCGAAGCAGCAAATAGCACTGCTTTGCATTAATTTGCACCATGGGGGCGAGTCAAGGGTGGAGCATGTGTGTTTCCATGCAACCACCCAAGGTTTTTCACGCTAAACCCAATTGACTAAATAAAGTAGATTGGGTTTAGCGTGAGAAAACTGCCCCCTTTTCAAGTAGGCGCTATGAAAGGGGAGAAGAGAGCCATATCTCTGAAGAAATGGCGCTGTCCTGCTCCCTCTCTGTCGCGCAACTGAGCACAGCCTTGCGGGATGCTGCGTTGCTTGACTTTTTGGTAACTCTCCCCCCAATCCATAGCAGGGTCTGTAATTTATCACGTCCAATAAACAACATCTTACAGTTATTGGCTGAAAATGGGGCATAAAGTGGAACCTGTGTGAAACACCCATTAGGCTGAAAGGGCTTCAGTCCCCCACTGAATGGGGATGTCTGGAGCAGGGAAAGCATGGGCGAAGTACTGCTAAAGAAGAGTGCGTTGGAAAAAACATTTTCTTTTCTCCGACAGTCAGTTTATCCTGCTGCTTACAGTGTCATCAAAGAAAGTGATGGGAAGGGGTCACAGGTGATTCACAACATCCAGGGCAAAATCCCCACGGTGAAGTTTCTAATTGTGCAAGGCAGTGTGCTTTACTGATCACCCTTTGTTTTAAAGAGAAACAATGCTTGCCAATTGACGCAGGTATGTAAAACCACATCTGGGGCCTCATTTATGAGAAGTGACGCATCGCTGCGTGAAAGCAGCGATGCGTCACTTCTCAGTGCGCCCTCCTTGCGACATGATTGATGCGCCATATTTACTGTATGACGCATCATGTCGCAAGGAGGTACAGATACGTCAGTATTTCTGACGTATCTGTATGGCGCAAAAGTGACGCATTGCTGGAGTGTGTCACGAAAGTGACCCAACTCCAGCAATGTGAAAGGGCTTGCATCAGTCTTACGCCTGCTGTGAGGCAGGCGTAAGATTTTGACGCATTTGCGTCTTAGAAGTTCCGCAGTGAAATCTGGTAGATTTCACTGCATCACTTCTACGACCCTTTCTTGCGTGGGAACACCCCCTGCATATATTATACCTGGCGCAGGTATAATTTAGCGCAGGGGTTTGCAAAATGATGCGTCACTTTGTAAATATGGTGCAACAAGGCACATTTTTTACACTGCTGGTCCGTCACAAAAAGTGATGCACCAGTAATGCAAAAGTGACGCAAGGGCTCATAAATAAGCCCCCTGCACTGTAAAGGCAATCTTTGCCATCTTCCTGTGCTTCCAAGTAAATATGGTAGAAATACCAAATTTTCTAGATTTTCAATTGCATTTATATAGTGCTTACTATTCCTGTGAAGGGTAATAAGCGTTAAATAAATGCTAAAACACGAAGAAAGAGTTTTTTTTCCAAATGCAATGAACATCCAGCAGAACAGACTTTCCTGTCAATAACAAGGGGGGTGGGCAGAATTTGTGGTTTTAGTTCTAAATGTGTCAAGTACTGACTAAAACATTCGAACATGCAAAATGATGTTGGCAAACAGGGGTGGGGTGGATGGATAGCAAAGAGGGCCCATGGGTAGCAGTTCCAATCTTCTGGGTAACATTTTCCTGGATACCTGTCATTTTTTATATGTGCAGATTTATATAGAGCAAACGCAGACCAAAGGCATCAGTGTGCTTTACATGAGCACCAGATTACATTACACAAAATCTGATTTATTTTTTTTAGGCAGGGGGAGATTAAGTGATTTGCCCAGGATAGCATGATGTTGAGCTGATGCTGGGAATCAAACCCGTTCCCTAATTGTAAAGTTAGCAGCTCAGGCTGTTAGGCCACATGTCATCAGTTAGTATTGGCGTCAGAGGCAGCTGGGGCGGCTGGTGATCTTTAAAAGTGGTGAGGCATAATACTTGCCAAGACTTTACCCCGTTTTTTCAAAATTTGCCTCACTCATACTCATTCTTGCTCACTTTTAGACCCAGATTAACATTTATTTTTCACTGGGTTTGCGTCAGAAAAGGTACGCAAACCTGCACAAAAGGTTTTTTACAATTTCTTTCCACTGCAAAAAACGTTTTTGCACTGGAGAGTTGCCTGAAAGTAACACAACACAGTGAAAATTGCTGTTTTGTGTTACTCTGCGTCACAGTGGCATTTCACGGTTCATACCCCGGTGTTCCCATGCAAACTGCCATGATTGTTTACATGAAACCTTATCTACTACAATAGTAGATAATGCTTTGGTCAAAAAATAAATGTCACTTGAAAGCAGACATTAAAAAGGAGAAATGGTTTTATATCTCCTACCTTTTCCCACTTTGCATGAGTACTGGACTGTACAGCACAAATCTGAAGTAGGAAAAGTTTTAAAGTTAATCAAAGCATGGTATTTTGTACCTACAGGGAATCCTGAGGCAAAAGTGCGTATGTGGTGCTTGGTAGACTAATCGGGCAACAGCAATTACAACGCAGCCCTTTCCCCATATATCATTACAACGCAAGCGTTACCACGCATGCGTTGTAACAAAGCGTAGTCATTACTACGCATTTTTTTGCAGCGCATGTGCTTTTACCACGCATGCCTTTACAACGAATTTTGTTGTAAAGGTATGTGTGGTAAAAGCACATACCTTGTAAAAGAATATAGGCGATCCACGTGGTGGTGAGTAAATAGAGGCTCTTCTGTTTCCTCACAACAACGTGCATCGCCCCTAGACCCTACGTGCAACTGGAATCTTAGGAGAGGATGTGGTCTCACTGCTAGACTGCCGACCTTGGAGCTGGGAAACCAAGGTTCGAGCCTCGGGGTTGACTTCACATCCTGTGATTCTGGGCAAATCACTTAATCTCTCAGAGTCTACCATTTAAAAAAAAAAATGAATGTAACGTAATTGTTGCTCATGTAAAGCGCTCCAATATCTTAAGGTCGAGTTTGCATTATATAAATCAGCAAAAAAAAAAAAAACAGGAGGAGAACGGAACCACTTGGAGAGAGAGAGGTAAGGGGGGTGGGGGTTACTTTTTTAGGGTAAAAGGGGGTCAGGCGAGGGGTGGGGGATGTGTGGGTTTAGTATAGGGTCGGGGGTCATGCAAGATAGTGTTTTAGGGTAGGGGTGGACTGGGGGTCGGGGTAGGGTCGTGCAGGGGGTAGGGAGAGGTCTGCGGTCGGGGTGTCATACAGTGTAGTGTTTTAGGGTTCAGGGTAGGGTCTGGGTTTGTGCAGGGTAGTGTTTTAGTGTAAGTAGAGGACTGGGGTTGGGGAAGGGTCTTGCAGGGGTAGTGTTGTAGGGTTTAGTGTAGGGTTGGGGGGTCGTGCAGGGTAGTGTTTTAAGGTAGGAGGAGGACTGGGGGTCGGAAGGTGTCGTACATCGTAGTGTTTTCGGGTTTAGAGTAGGGTCTGGGGGTCGTGCAGGGTAGTGTTTTAGTGTAAGGAGAGGACTGTGGTTGGGGGAGGATCTTACAGGGGTAGTGTTGTAGGGTTTAGGGTAGGGTCGGAGGTCGTGCATGCGCGGGCGCCGCGCATGCGCATTTGTCAGGAAGAAGTCGGCGAAAAACTAGGAAGAGGGGGCCCCGGGACGCCGCATCTCAGGTAAGTCGTTTGCATTCATTTTACATTGTTTTAAATGTTGTTGGGCATTTTAGTAGAGGGCGGGAGGGAGGCGGGTGGTTGGCAACTTCGCTCCACCATGGCGTGTGCGTAGTGTTGCCTACTACGCCTACTTTGTGAATCGCGAAGTAGGCAACACTACGCACGCTCCCTGGATGGAGCGGAGCCTACACCCACCCCTAATTGGTACCCATGTATCACCTAAATATTGCAAAACAACGTAGAAAGTTGAACATTCAACCTTTCCAAAGGGCCTTCTGCTATGCAGCAACACATGTCACTGGGTTTTTAGTAACTTAGGAATAGTTTGAGCTAGAAACAAAAATGTTTCTGTTAAAATCTAGAGATTACGCAGCAGATAATGGATTATGTGGCAAATGCGGCAAAACCATAACTATGCAGAAAACGCCACAGCCGCTCAATGACACATTTTAAGTGGCCTTGTTGATAGAACTGGAAGCAAAGGCCTTTAAAAAGCTGAGATCAAATTGGGATTCCTGCACTTGCTGAGCATTGTGGCTTTTCATTGGTTGCAGGGATGCACTGATGTGTGTCCTAACAGCCCCTTTTCAGCAGATATACTGTGCTGCCTGAGAAACATGCAGTATGTCTGCTAAATAAAATGGACTGTGCCTGTATTAGGGGACCATAGGTGAACTATGCCCCTCAGACATCTCACAGTCCACCTCCCAGGAGGTCATTGTGTGCCCCTTCCCCTTTTTAGTTGGTTGGATAGACCTAGAATAATCTGAAGAGGTGGATCAGAATGATACTGTGGAAACACAAGTACTTGGCACTTCTACAATCAAAGCTATCTTCCATAGCAGCATGGCTTTCCCCATATTGCTATGCCCTCATGTGTTCCACCTCTTGAACATCCTTACCATCTCTGCAAGTGGCAGTTGGTGGTTGGAAAGCCTTATGACAAAGTGAAAACAATGCCTGTTTCAGGGACAGGACACATTCACATCTCAAAGGATCCAAACCAGTATGTGTAGTCCAGTGGATTAACACACCTACTTCAGAGACATGGTCCACCTCCTTGTCTCAGCCTGATCTTCCCTGTTCTTTCTAAATTTCCTCACTACAAATGTAGATCAAAAGGACATACCAAAATGACATAAAAGCAATGAACATAAAAAAGATGTTTACAACAAATCTTACTCTGGGACAGATGAGGGTGTACTATTGAGAGTGGATAAGAAAGCAGGGTAAATAGAGATCTGCCCCATGTGTCCAAACTCTTGCAGCGCAAAGTACATTAAAAAAATCACCCTTCAAGAGGTTGAAGTCTGCTCGGTGTCAAGAAGCTCACTTTGGTACCTATGTTGTTAAGGAGAGGAAGTTGTGTGTTCTTCTGGAGATAGGCTGAACATTTTAGAAGACATAAATTCCACTGAGAAAAGTATGTTCTTGTGCACATAGAGAGAGTGGGGCTCTACCAGAGTTGAACTCACTCCTCAGCACATACAACTGACCTCCAGCACAGATGCAGCCACGTCTCTGCATAGACAGTGCTGAACCCATGCACAGATAGAGCAGTGACCATATACCCAAAGGTACATTCTTTCATTGAGCAGGAGCGGAGGTCCTGCATACATAGTACTTTGAACCTGGGAAGACAGAGCTGATCACTTCCAAGTATGCAGCTGAGCTCCATTGCTGACAGTGGCGAGCCCCTGCACAGGCATAGATCGAGGTGAGCCAGTTCACAGCCAGAGATGAGCTTTTTCAGGCTTCATTCCAATAATGTACAACCCGAGCGTCTGTGGGAACTGGGAAACCAGAACCAGCTAGTATTCTGTGGAAGTATGACACGTCTCTCACCCACGTTAATCTTCTTGATAGGGAGTGAGGAGGAGAAGGTGGGAAGGAGGATGACAGTGAGATTTAAGTGATAGAGGGAAGCGATTGAAAAGAGATAGACAAGGTAGGGATAGTAGTGAAAGAGAATTTAGCATGTGTGTGAATATGGACAGAAAGAAGAGTAGAAATAAGGAGAGTGACTGGGTTTGAAAAGAGCAAAGACGGAGTGTGAAATAAGAGACACCAGAGTGAGAGAAGCGTCTACAATGCAACAACAATAATGCTAAGGCAAATTTTATGTTATGTTAAGGGTATTTGTGAAGTGCCCAGTACACCCTGGAGAGTATCTTAATGGTGGGATTATGTTGATTGTGCTTAGGATTTATCCAGGTGAACAGCCATGCTTTCAGTTTCTTGCAGAGCTCAAGTACTGAGAAGGTAGATCAAATGTGTAGGGTAGGTCATTGAGGCTTTGGGTATGAGGTAAGGGACAGCACGACAACTGACTCTGGTTCTTTGTATGTTGGGGATGTGTGCAAGCAGGATTCTAACGAGCAGAAGTGTCTGATGGATTTGTTGCGTGTAGGTTAGTTATTTGAGGTCTTTGCCGAGCGCAGTGATGTCAACAAGAGGGAAAGCCTACATGTGAAGCTGGCCTCTGGGTTTTGTATGGTCCGAAGTCTTCTAGTAAGTAGACAGTGAAATACAGATTTTGTCACCACTGTACAAAGTTTTTACATTGCAAAAAGAACAATTGATGGACAGAATGCAGAACAATGTCATACATGTACCCCAGTACAGAGATCTGGGCCTAAATACATAGTTGTATTGCTCACCATGCCATTCCAGTGTGAACTTAGCCATATGCAAATCAGTCTTGACCCTGTGCCCAATGGGAACAGTCCAGCCCGAACTGCCAGGCCAGGTCCTCCCTGGACTGGAAACAAGCATCCTAGGATCAGTTTCGGGGTTTCACCCCTCATCAGCCAGTATAGCTTGACTCCAGTGGCATGGAGAGCATGGGACCCACATCGGGGCATACCTGTGGCACTCGGGGTTACAAACACAAAAAGAGCAATTGATGGACAGAATGCAGAACAATGTCATACATTCACCCCAATACAGAGATCTGGGCCTAAATCCATTGTTTTTTTCCTCAACATGCCGTTCCAGTTTTGACCCAGCCATATGAAAATCAGTCTTGATTCAGTGCCCAATGGGAACAATCGAGCCCGAACTGCCAGGCCAGGCCCTCCCTGGGCTGGAAACAAGCATCCTAGGACCGGTTTCGGGGTTTCACCTCTCATCAGCCAAGATAGCTTGACTCCAGTGGCATGGAGAGCACAGGACCCAGGTTAGGGCATAACCGTCCCACTCGGGGTGACAAACGCAAAAAGAACAATTGATGGACAGAATGCAGAACAATGTCATACATTCAACCCAGTACAGAGATCTGGGCCTAAATCCATTGTTTTTTTGCTCACAATGCCATTCCAGTTTGAACACAGCCATATGCAAATCAGTCTTGACCCTTTGCCCAATAGGAACAGTCCAGCCCGAACTGCCAGGGTGAGTGTCTGAAAAGTTTCAGCGCTCCGTCAATCATCTCCTTGTGTTTGCAAAGTTTTTACATTGTCCAGGCTACTAAGATTATGCAGCTTGGAGGACCAAGCTTATCAAAATTATGCCACAAAAATACAAAGTTTGTAGCATTTTGTCTGGCCGGTATTATTTTCATCCATTTGAGCTAGACACAAAATATTCGGTGAAATGTGCATATTTCACCAAATCATTTGGCAACTTCAGTAAATTCACAATTATGCTATAATCTCTGCAGTCACAGAGTCACATAAATCCATTGATATCACCATTACCTATTAAATTATTAAGTATTTATCTGTGACAAGTAAATAAAATATCAATGTTTTAATTCCTCCACACACATCTTCTTGTTCCCTGGAAGCATGTTATCATTTTGCAGTTCATGCTTCTTTTAATCATCAGAAAAGACACTTTTCCAGTAAGTCTTCAGTGCTTTAATTTCTGCCATGCAGAGGATTCACTTGGTACCAACCATCTTGATGACATCCAATGCTCGCAGGTCTGGTGGAAACACTTGGAGATTCAGCAGTGTTCAGTACCTCAGGGTTGCGTTGGCATTGGCGAAGACAAAAGATCTGACTTTAATATGCCACTGCAGGAAAGAACAGGCGAGGACATATGCCTTTCCCATGCATTAGCCTATTGGCCATCCAAACAAGTTTTCTAATGCTGTCTCAGCTCCCAGTGTACGAAATGTTAGCCCCACCAACACTGTTTAGTTCTAGCCCGAAATTCGGGTCTAGTTGCTCCCCTGAAGTGGAAAATCCACTCATTATTGATCGGGCATTTTTTCCCTGATACATTTTGCCAGGTTTCATCTGCTAATAATTATTTGTGGAAAATCATGTTGTGCGCATTGTTTATCTCACAACTTGAAATTCTGATATGTGCAGTAATAGGAGGTATCACACACATCCAGTCGCGGCTCGAAATGCTCGCAGGTGTAGGGTTCGAGCGGCGGGGGTTAAAATATATATATTTTTTTTAAACATACCTGACCGGGTCCCTGCGCCATCTCTCCGGGTCCCGCGTTTGGCGTTTTCCTGCTCCTGAACAGGAACAGGCATGCTCCCTCTCTTCCCATAAGCCAATCAACACGCTACTATGCAGCGTTGTGATTGGTGCGGATAGCGCCCAGCCGGCGCCTGTAGGGAGACCATTTTCTCTATGTAGGCTGCTTGCAGCCTACATAGAGAAAATGTAGAGTGCGCATGACTGGTTTGGTCTGTCCCAGAGGCCCGACCAAACAGTCAAGGCCCACAACAGTGAGCAAGCCACTCCTACCTGACCTGCCCCCCCCCCCCGCCCCCAACCAGGAATACCCTGCCTTCTGCTTTCTCCCAGTGCGAGAAGCAGAAACATAAATGGGTATTAAAATACCCTTTAATGTTTCTGCTTATCACACTGCGAGAAAGCAGTGGGCGATGCTCCTCCGCCCTAATGGAGGAGCCACCCCTGCGACACATCAGATTTCGACAACAGTGTCGAACCTCACAATCCCTTCATTTTTCACTGAAATGATATGCACATTGCATTTTCACTTCTACCTCGGAGGTCTTGCTTAAACATGCTGGTGGGCTCACCCACAATGAGTGTACAATACACTCAGCGCACAAAAGACACCCACTTCCGGAAAGCCTTGAATCATGAGGAAGTGCCGTAGACAAGTGACCTCCAGATCCATTGTTTCAATTTAATTTCTTGGCAGAGAAAGGCAGATAATCTATTTTGTTCACCAATCCGCCCCCGCGATTTAGTAACTTCTACAACTATAGATGATTCGCTTTGGTGACTCATTCAGAAAAATAGCATTTTGTTTTCAAAAGCAAAAAGGCTGGTGCTGAAAGGAAAACATTCTAATCATTAAGTGCGCGCTGGGGAGTTCTGGGCACAGAGGTGTGAAAAATTGACCTTTTCCACAGATCTCATGTATTTTTTTGTCTCTGTAGCAAGTTTTCTCTAATAAGCAAAGGGCGATTTGTCACTTTTTTTTCCTGAAAAAATACCGGCTAATTGAGCAGGGAGCTAGACGTAGCAGGAGGGAGGAAGTGAATGGAGATAAGTGAGAACTAGAGGTCAGATAGTTTAGTAAATGAGAACACTGTGCCAGTGTATGGGAAGAGAGTCTGAGAGCGGCAGTAATTTACCTGTCCTGGAGGGAGAACATCTAACTCTATCTGCACTTTGTCTATGAAAAAAGGGTAATTTCGACCACATCTGATCTGTTAAGAGAGGCAGAGAAGCTTATAACGTTCATACTCAAGTTGCCCCTGTTCTGTGAGGAAGGAAGCACTGTTGTTACTACCTATTAACAACCATGCTGTCCGTCCTGGTGCTACCACTGCTCCTGTACTTATTCTTTGTGTTAGGGAAGGCTGTACTTAACAGACCCCACAGGATATTGCAATTTTGCAATTTTCAAAAAAGAAAAGCAAAAGCATCACTTTTTTAAAAAAATCCCATGATTTTTACAAAAGTGCCCCAAAAATTAGAAATTTAAAAACGACCCTTTCTTTACTGCTCTGCGGTGCCATTGAGCCTGTATAAGTAGGTTGGGCAACAGGCTAGCAGACAGGAAAGATGTTAACTTCCTCTGTTAACGTCCTTTGGAATGCACAGATCCCCCTCCTGTGCAATGAGTCTCAGGCCGACCCCGCTGCAGGACCTTGGACCTCCCTCATGTTCACCCACAACCTCTCCCATGTTGACTCTTGTTTAATGTTGCTTTTTTTATATAACAAACTTGGCCAAAGGCGCTAGGCCACATTCCCTCTCCTCTGTCAGCCCCACTGCCCTGCTGCACTGTGACTCCTCTCTTGCTCCCCTCCACCCATGACTCAGCTGGTCCTTCCACCACCCCCACTCCAGACTCCTATGCCTTCTTCCCTCTCGCCTGGTCCCTCCCCAAACCCCGAGGGCGGGAAGGAGAAGGTTTCATATTGCAATCTTCACTCTGTGGCATCAGACATCCTCCAATTTCAGGGGCTGTGCTGCTTGAGACTCTGCAACATTACAGATTGTGAAATGGCACAGTCTTCAGCAGTGATAGAGCACAGTATTTTTGTGGGACGCACATTTTCTTTCTACCGCAAAAATACAGAACATTTTGATGATTTGCGCTGCAAATCTTTGTGACTGACTTATATTGTGTGTTAGTGAGACTTTTATAAACCTTTGCACCACAAAAACGCGAAACAAGTGACATTGCCAAAGCTTGTTGAAAGGCATGATGCAAATAAAATAGTGTACACTCATTGAGTATGTAATCAGTGTTTTCTTTTGATTTTGCAAGTGAAATTAGGTGAGCAAATTAAATGATCCAAATCAGTTTGTTAAATTTTAAACATCGCTGCCCATTGGCTTTATGTTAAGTTGGATACATTTAGCCTATTCGGACGTTTTACCCAAAATGTGTGTTACGGTTCTTGAGCCATTATTGGCAGCTTTAAAAACAAGCATTTGCAATGCAATAGGTCTCACAGTTGTTAGAGTTTGAGCTATTGGCATTGTAAATCAGGCCCGGACTGGCCGTTGAGGGAACCGGGCAATTCCCCGGTGGGCCGCATGGTTGGGGGCCGGTTTTGGGCCCCTGGGGCCGTTTTTGTTACAGGGCCGTTATGCTGCAAAAACGGCCCTGTAACAAAAACGGCCGAAAACCGGCCCTGTCACAGAGCGCGGTCGCACCTCTCCCCCCTCCCCTCTCCTCCCGGAGGGGGGGAGGGGGGCCGACCGAGCACTTTGCTAGGGCCCGTTCTGGTTCCCAGTCCGGCCCTGTTGTAAATGGCGATGCCTTTTATTTATGCTTTGGTTTTTAAAACATAACTAAATAAAAGGCATTGTCATTTACAATGCCAATAAATGAAACTCTTGCAAATGCAAGACCTATTGCATTGCAAGTGCTTGTTAAAGTAGTAATTAGGCCCGTTTAGGGTCTTGTCACATGGATAGATGTCAGGGACGGGGGCCATCGAGGCGTGTGTTAATTTAAATGTGTTAAGTGGCCGCCGAACAGCGTAACGCTGTTCCTCACTTTGCGTCTACGGCTGTTAGATAGTTCGGAATTCACCTTATGCCTCTTTAATCCACTGCCCTTTTACGTCAATCATGTAGATTTCTGCGTTTTCCTTTCGGACAATTTTTTCTTCCTTCGGTTTCTCCTTCTAACCCCTTTGCGGCTTTCTTCCCTTTCTTGTTCTCCGGAAATGTTGACAATAAAAAATAGGTGGGGGGTGCCAAAAATGAGTGTTGACGGCGATCGGTGGGAAGGAAGGCAGACAGTTCAGATAATGAATTTATTTTAATGTGTTCAGCTGCACAGCGTGGTGCCGCGCATTACACTGCACCTAAGGCTGCCAGAGGCAAATGGCCTGCAGACACCCCCCTTCCCCATACAGGCCTGTAATGGCCATATAACACGTGCCAGTCGCAAGGTGTACCGTGCATGTAGCGACAGGCACATGTGTTGAGCGTGTCCTCACGCTCTCTTGAGATCTATGGTGGAATAAACTTGCTTTGAATCCTTCCTGAAATCCCCATCTTCACTGCAACGCCTCGCAAGATGGCCGCACCACGCTGTTCAGGGCCACTTAACATTTCAATGAACACATTTACCAATCTACAGCCAAAATCACAAGAACAATCCACCAACAATCCTTCTCCAATGCACAACCAACAGCTTCAGTACTACCACCCCCACCTTAAAATATGCGACCACCAGATGTGCGTGCCCACCAGCACTGAAATAAAACACCCCAACTTACACTCTAGCTGCCTTTTGAACTCCACCACACACACACTCCACCAGCAAAACAACTCATCAGTTGAGCCTCCCCGAAACACAGAGCCGTCCCCAGTATGGATTTGCGCACTCTGCTCTGCCCCAGCCCCCTCAACAGGAGAGCCTCCCTGTCCTCTTCGGCACTGTTCCCCACAGGCTGCACTCACCCAATGCTTCGCTTGCAGTCCACCCGGGACTCCGGTGCGAAACGGGCGTTGGTCGGAGCGTTGGCTCATACTCCTGCACGCGGGTGCACTTGCTGCCTCCTATGCCATTCCTGCTCTCAACGCATCCATCACATTGGCGAGCCTCCAAGACGGCAATGGGCATACGTAACTCACAACATGGCAGAGAAGAGGCCGAATGAACAGGGAGGAAGGACTACACACCGTAGCTTCATAGATTAGAGCCGAGGGACAACCCAGTGCACTGGGAAAGAGGATGAGCAACAGCACGTAGGACTTAGAGGAAGGACTAATGCAGCACGCACAGTAAAGACAAGGGATGACTATTTCCGACGCAAAGCCAAAAATCACAACGCCTGCGTGGCTCTAGCTGGCATTAACTGACCTGGCCTAGCCTGTGACCCGCTGCGAGGGCAGCACTACATGTCGCTTCAGCGGTCAAACGCCGGAGCGGTGCGGGTCGGGACTGTGCCACATCCTTGGAAGTGAGTCGGGCGAGGGGAGGGGGTTGCGAAAATGCATGGACAACAGACCTTATGTTTAGGGAGGGCCATCTGTTTCTAATTAAAAACTGATGGCCCTCCCTAAAGATAAGAAAGTGCTTCACGACAGCCATGAAGCAGGCGAGCCAGAATGGGTGGGCCGTCCCAAAAAGCCAAAGGGAGGCAACCCAGAAAGCTCATTTCCAAAGGCAGGCCAACGTTTAGCATAACCGGTGACGCCAGCCAATGAAATTGAGGGGAGGGGCTTCAAGCCCTCTTCTCAAAGTCCTTTCTCACAAAATTTGTCGCCAAGCCGAGCAGCTCTTTGCACTGTAACGCCACATGAGACCTAACTGGCCTACTAGTCTCAGAATGTAACATGTGCAAAAATTGAAAAGCCAGGACTGGCTGATGGTGGAACAGGCCGTTGAGTCACTTGGTAGCATTGTTAAACGCAAAAAACATTTAGGATTGGATGTTTGCCGTTTTACTCGAAGACAAGGGCTAAATCCTAGTCATCATAACTAGTCATTTTATAAAGATGGTCACTACACTGGCTGATACAACCACAAAACTGGCCCACACTGTGCCAAATTACACCCCCACACTGACCAGCTAGACAGGTCCATTTACTTACTGCTTACTTATTGCCCACTGTGCTAGCTTGCATGCAGGGCGGAAATAAAGAAACTTCACTTCTGTCATCTTGAGAACATTTCTGTACCATGCCCTAGATGTGGGTCAGGGTGTTCATTTCTGTTTCCACTCTTCTCCTCCAGGTGCTTCTTTTCCGTTTCTCATATGGATTCCAGTGGAGAGCTGTTCTTGTGATGGAGTCTTGTTCTCTTCTGATGATGTGTCCTATCCATCTCCGTCTTTTTCTCATAATGATGTTCTCCATACTCTCGTGCTTGCATCTGGTGAGCAGTTTCAGGTTGGAGATGCTTCGTGGCCAGAACATGTGCAAGATTCTTCTCAGGTTACTGGTGTGGAAGACTTACAGTTTGATGATGTTGCTTTTCATCATCCACCAGCATTTTGATCAATACAGGAGTGTGGACAGAATGCAGCTCTGGTAAATCCTCAGCTTGGTGTTTGCCTTGTACTGAGAAGATCTCAACACATTGTTCAGCATCCTGTAGGCATTCCTGGACGTGCTCAGTCAGCTCTTGATGTCACTGCCTGCTCCTCTGTGATGTCTAATAGCACTGCCATGATAGGTGAAATCTTTAGTCATGGCTAGGTCGTCTCCATCCACCTTGAGTGGTGGAGGGTTTTGAATGTTGAGTTATGTTCATTTATGCTATGTTAAATTGTTTTAGTGAGCACTCGAATACCCATAGGGTGTCTTGGCACTAGCAGCATTGTGGCAGGTAGACCGGGAAGAGAACGGATACCTATGACTGACCCATGAGTGGCATGACTTCTGATTTCTTCGTGCTGATCTTCAGGCCCACTTTCTGAGCATAGATATTGAGGCGAGATGTCTTTTCTGTATTAGAAAGTGAAATTCCCTGGGATCATCTACTTCACTGTGGTGTGGCATTCATCACTGCTCTAAGGTTCGCCACGCAGAAGAGCCATCTCCGACCACAACGGTCCTAGGAGGGGTGTGAAAAATCATAGGGGCATAATTACAAGCTCCTATCGCCACCACACCATCACCTTTAGTGAAGTTGTGGTGGCGATAGGGGCTTCATCATGTTTACAAGGCAGCGTTAAGCCACTTAACATGGCTTAATGCTACCATGCAATTAAGGCACCCTTTCACCCTGTACTTAGCGTGAAAGGGGAGGGCAATGGGTGTTGCGGTGGGCGTTCCACCTCAACACCCATTATTTTGACACTGCTCCCTATTTACAAGGGTGGCGTAAATAGGAGGCAGCGCCAAAATTAAGACCAGGCAAAACGTGGTCTTAAACAGGCAAAACGATAAGAAAGGCTTTATAACTCCTCGTTTTTTGCTGTTTCCATGTGTAATGCCTTGTGCAGGACACATAGAAACAGCAAATTGCCATTGATTGTTTATGTGTCAGGAAGGTGAACCTTCCACATGAACAATCCCAAAAAAAGGACGTTTTGCAACTTCAATGTGTGCTGCATTAAGCAGCACACATAGAAGTTTCAAAACGCCATGAATGATGGTTCATGTGCAGGAAGGGAGACCTTCCTGCACATACACAATAATTTCCCCCAACGCAGACACCCTTGCACTATGGTGCAAGGGTGCCTGTGTTGGCACTAGACAGCTGAACTCGGTGTCAGCGCTAGGCGAAACGCAGGGGTGCGCCGCATTCTTGTGAATACGGCGCATCCCTATGTTTTCAGAATAGAGAAGCGTGGCACTAGCAATGTTTGCTTAACACCACGCTTCTCCATTCTGTTGTAAATTTGCCCGATAGTTTCTCTATGAATTCTGTGTAGATGCAATGCTTTGGAACTTGTTGGGAAAAGTTGTACCTTTCAAAAATACGTTTTTATTGGACGTTGTTCCAATCTGAACTTGTTGATGACTCAGCAAAATTACACATTTTGCTGAGTGGTTTACCCTCAAAACGTATTTTATGCAGACTTTTTTAGTCAGTATTTTTTCCAAAACTTCTCAAATGGTTTGAAATAGGCAACGTTGGGAATCTTGCACAACCCTCGCTCCGGGGGTGGCTGAAAAACATAAGAACAAATAGTGCATTTCTCAGAAAGATTGCCAAATGAATTGCCCAGCAATACATAAGGCTTGCAAGCAGATGAAATAATTTTTAAAAATCCGTTTTGTGCCAAGCAAGCATGACCCTTCATGAAAACTGTACTGAAAAGTAATCACTTTCACAGAAACGTTAATTAAACTGGGTATGCAAATGGCAACACCCCTACTCGTTTTTTTTCAAAATAAACGTTACATCTTCCCTCCCTTCCCCTTCCTAATAAATGTCCCATCCTGTCGATAATCATCTACAAGGGCAGGATGGAAAAATGAAAAATTGTATAATTATATGCCACCACTTCACCAACGGCAAACAATTAAAAGAAGTTAAGCGAGCACCGAGGCGCAGCCAGGTGGGCACATGCCAATGATGACTTGCCCACACATTCTGTTAGTACCATGATTACAAGCTGAAAATGAGAGATTCTAGGCACAGCGATGAGCACGGGAAGCTGCCTGTGCCCAGCAAATGCTTATTCACTAAGGCCCCCACTTCAACTGTGTGGTAAATGAAAATAGAGACAGGTCGGAATGGGGAATAAATTATGTACCTGGAATTATGCAGTTCAATTTCACATATTTGCGAGTTCTTAAAACTGAGTAGAACTAGGTATCAAGTAGGACCATAAACTCCCTCTACCCACTCGGAATTGACCACTGTGTTAATAATTTCCACCAAAGTGTGTTGGCTTCAAATTCACAAAGGGTCCTTAGTTTGCAGGTAACTTTTTTTAGCACTCTCACAGAACCTTAATGTGCACTGTATTCGACTGGTCGACACAATATCTTGTATTCTGCACCCACCTCCCTTGTTCGGTTCAGTGGCAGCCTGCTGGATTCTTAAATAATTGGGTTACCCTCCAAATAGTACTCTGACATGAAGTGGTTTTTGTCTAAGTGCTATAAAAATAAATGTACCAAACCATAGCACGCTTTCTGGCAGTCTGCTCACACACAATGTTTTGTTTGTTCTATTTTGGACTGTGGCTTTCAACAAGCCACAGCGAATCGGTTTTACAACCAACCCCGGGTAAGGAAAGTAGCAAGAGCACAGTCAGAACCTCCACGTTCACACAATTCATAATAAATGTACTATGCTGGGGAGTTTCTAAATGGCACATCTATTTTAGGGGTTTTGGTGTCTGGTGTTCAGACCCAACAAATACTTTAATGCAAGTTTGTTGATAAAGCTGCATTAGTCTCTTGTATCTGTTATCGGCTTCTGCTGCTCAGATAGGTCTCTATGAAATCTTACAAGCCCAGCATCAGTAAAAAAAATTAGTTTCGGAACAGTGCGCTATTGAATACAAATTCCATTGGGTAAATCATGAAAAGAGCAGACACAAAATGTTCAAATCTTTTCTTCTCTGTCCAAAGACAGCATTGTGCCATTTTGTTTTCTGGAAGGAGATATCCCCTTTTCTTCACTCTGTCTCACTCCCCTCTATTCGCCCATGGTGCCACTGGACCGGTCAGTGACCAAGCCTCAAATTCACTCTAGCGTTTGAATAATCATACCAGCTTCATTCCACTGTCTCCAGATCCATGGTCGGATGCTTAAGACCGGATTCGCCAAAGGCTTGTTCCCTTGCTGGGGACGTATCAATAGTGGGTTATCTCTAGACACACGCTCTCCATCACTAGTGAATTTATGCCTATGTATTATATTGCACCTGTCCTCCACTTCTTTATTTATACTCCAAGAGCACTCTGAGGCTACAGTGGGGTACTTAGTAGCACTTTACATACCTTTTCTGGCGTTGGGTTCCAGAATTGTACACCTAATGAGAGACGCCTCCATTCCCGAATGAGTACATCAATGAGCAGAGATTGACTTGCTGCTGGCACTAGGAATCCTGGGTAAATCCGGGAAGGGGGGAGAGAATAATCAGACTGGAGCCAACACTTTCTGCGTTGCATTGCTTGAAAGGGGGAGAGCAGAAATGGACCATTGCTCCCAAGATTTGACACACCTCTGTTCTCTGTTCTGAAGGCCGGTCAGCATACTTGCTCGGTTGCATGCTGCACTTTACATTTTTAAGCTCATTTGATGTGTTCTGATTTAAAAATAATATTTTATTCTCTGCGCCTGTTTTTAGCCTGTCATTCCTTTTACCTTTTTATGCAGCTGTTGTCCTGTTCCATCTGATCCTTGTTGTGGCCACTGAATAGGGGAAGTGGGCTCACACTTACTAGAGGGAGGAAAGAGTCTTCCAGGTTGGACGACTATAGACGCCATTTTTTGTTTGTGAAAGAAGGGGGTTCCCCAAAGGGTATTTAGAGATACAGGCAGGCTGTAGGGGGGAGAAAACTGACAAAAGAACAAAAGAAAGCAACCCTGCTTCAGGATATAATGGTCCTAACTAGAGGATCCAAACAATACATAAGGGGTGATAGATCTAGGAGCTGGCACTGCACATGACAAAAACCAAGTTAATCCAAATACACTCAAGAGAAAATATTAGAAATATATATATATTTTTATTTTTTTATATTCTTTTGGATGAGATAGCAAAAATGTACAAAAATAAATTTCATTTTTAGATCCACGTCATATTTTTAGAACATCAAAAAAGACATACACTGGTAGGGAAATGGAAAAAAGGGGAAAATTCATGCTGCATTAAGACCTACCCAGTAACAAACCACACTTCAGTCATACTCTCATGTTCACCATTTTAATCTACCTAATGTTCTATCATTCAACTCTCATTCTTCCATTCATTCTAATAGTCCTGGCGTGTGCAACACATAGATGGTCAATTTGTTGCATGAATCAGGATGTTATTCCAGGCAGATGACATAAATACGGGTCCTGATGGAAGTAGGACAAAGTGCCGTATTCCTGGAAACACAAGCCGACGCGCGTTTCGGTGACAGGCCAATGGGGCCACACCTTCGTCAGGGCTGGGGGTTGTTTACTGGGTGGGGAACAAGTGTAAAATCTGAAAATAAAAACAATATCTTAGTTTTTTGTTCCATATATATAATACCAATATGGGGAATTCAGATATACATTTCAACTGTTTAGTGCATTTTAACATTTTAAATAAACATTGATTGATATGATGCACATATGGTTAACTTTTCTGACTGTGCAATGCCAAACTACCTAGTGGCACTCCCTTGGACAGATTCCCGGTTAGGTGAGATCTGTAAAGGCACATAGATAACCTTGGCTAAATGAACCATAGAGTACATCTCATAACAACACTCGTGTATAGACATAATTTTAAATACATACACACATTCATTCTGGCGCGCATATGACCAAATAGTTACAATTTAGGCCAAAGGTCCTTAGAGGCAAATTGTCATGGTCATTCATAGAGAAAAACCCAACAACAGGTCCTTTACTATCACAGTTAGGGGAACAGGGGGGTTACCTTTTATATCGGCATTTTTTCTCTGGTGTATTTGGGATTTTGGTACAGAAAGGGGCCCAACCAAACAAAGGATTTTTTAGATCTAATTCAACACATTTTTTACTTCACCAAGAAGGAAGGTTATAGAGTGATGTTTACCTATATTTTAGTCAAAAGGACACAATTGCTTGAGACTAGAAGTCCGACACAGAAAGGATAACACTCTCTATTTCCATTCACAGGACACCAATGGCAGTGGTCCTATAGTTGAAACAAAGTTAGAACTTTAAATATGTAATGTTGATTAGAACACAATTTGGGATAAACAGGTCACAAGACGACACAGGGATAAATAATGTTTGTAATTTAAAATTATGTCTATACACGAGTGTTGTTATGAGATGTACTCTATGGTTCATTTAGCCAAGGTTATCTGTGTGCCTTTACAGATCTCACCTAACCGGGAATCTGTCCAAGGGAGTGCCACTAGGTAGTTTGGCATTGCACAGTCAGAAAAGTTAACCATATGTGCATCATATCAATCAATGTTTATTTAAAATGTTAAAATGCACTAAACAGTTGAAATGTATATCTGAATGCCCCATATTGGTATTATATATATGGAACAAAAAACTAAGACATTGTTTTTATTTTCAGATTTTACACGTGTTCCCCACCCAGTAAACAACCCCCAGCCCTGACGAAGGTGTGGCCCCATTGGCCTGTCACCGAAACGCGCGTCGGCTTGTGTTTCCAGGAATACGGCACTTTGTCCTACTTCCATCAGGACCCGTATTTATGTCATCTGCCTGGAATAACATCCTGATTCATGCAACAAATTGACCATCTATGTGTTGCACACGCCAGGACTATTAGAATGAATGGAAGAATGAGAGTTGAATGATAGAACATTAGGTAGATTAAAATGGTGAACATGAGAGTATGACTGAAGTGTGGTTTGTTACTGGGTAGGTCTTAATGCAGCATGAATTTTCCCCTTTTTTCCATTTCCCTACCAGTGTATGTCTTTTTTGATGTTCTAAAAATATGACGTGGATCTAAAAATGAAATTTATTTTTGTACATTTTTGCTATCTCATCCAAAAGAATATAAAAAAATAAAAATATATATATATTTCTAATATTTTCTCTTGAGTGTATTTGGATTAACTTGGTTTTTGTCATGTGCAGTGCCAGCTCCTAGATCTATCACCCCTTATGTATTGTTTGGATCCTCTAGTTAGGACCATTATATCCTGAGGCAGGGTTGCTTTCTTTTGTTCTTTTGTCGGCCATTTTTTTTTTGTGCATGCTCTAGTCGTCAGCGGGGCTCGTGCTCAAAATTAAACTCGCTGTGCAGACGCGCCACTGGTGCGCCTAAGGCAAGCCCGTCTGCGCCCGTCAACATCGCAGAAGCGGCCAACTATGCTGCCCATTTGTCCACAGAAGTTGAGATTATTGGTATTAAATACAGTAGAGCTGAGCTCCTGCAACTTGCACCTACTAGTAAATGTATAAACGAGTGCTGGTCCCGCTTGCCGTAGCAAACTACTTGCTGCTCTGAATGTAGCTTCAGGTTTTGTGGGGATGCTCCGATAAGAACTCAATCTAGGACACGGGCAAGTCCGTTCTTACATTTATAATTTGTTAGAGGAGGGGAATCTCGACTTGCTCTGGATTACAGAAATCTTGTTGTCTGAAACCTCGAACCTGGTCATTTCCATGGCCATTCCTGGAGGTTTTAAGATTTTTAGGTTGTAGCGGAAGGAGGGGCGGGGAGTCGGAATAGCAATCCTCATGAAGGAACAATGGGGCTGTCAGTTTTATGAGATTACTTAGCTAATGGGAGCAGAAGCAATGGGTTTCTGTATCAATCACTCACAACAGCACGCAGTTGCAGGAGTTTTGGTATATAGGCCAACGGATCCAGCAGGATCCTTCTTAAAATCAATGGGCAATGCTAATAAACACCTTGCCCAAACATACTCTTAGGTGATTTTACTTTACACCTAGACAAATTCAGGGATGGCAAGGCTGTCGAATCCAATGAATCTGTGTTTAGATTAATTGAATTCGATGGCCTTGAAAGCTAAACTTGAACCAATTTGTGTTGAAACCAACCCACCAAGGGGGTCACATATTGAACCAAGTCTGTTCCAACATGGCTCTGTTAATTGAAGACCAATTACCTTTGATCTGGTCTGATCACTATTTGATTCGGTTCTCATGGCAGCTCCCTATAAAACGGGATAAGCTTTCTATATGGCAAATCCATAGGGTGAAAGCCTTTAATTAGATCGATCCTCTTGAATTTATGGAGGGTCTAACTCAGAACACTCCAGAGCTATCAAACATTATCGAGGACGATGCACTAAAATTCTACAACTGGATCAAAAATGTTACTGAGGAGCTGGCCCAACCTTCCAGTGCAGTGCATCCAGAGGCACACCCTCTAAACCCTGGTTGTAGTCCACTCTTAATTTGGAAATACAATGCTGTAAGGCACTAGAACGTGAGTGGAGGAGGGAATATAATTCAGTGGATAAAGAATCCTTCAAGGAAGCAGAAAATAACTATTATGCAGCCATAATGAAAGCTAAGCAAATGTATTATGAGGAAAGTATTGGGAAAACAGGAAATAATTCAAAAGAGATTTTTACGATAGTTAAGAGTTGTATGGCCCAATCTGCCTGCACTCACTCCAAGGAGGCCTCAGACGAATAGTGTGAAGAACTGGCAGGTTTTTTGCATCCAAGGTCCACTGTATTCAGGCAAGCCTAGGAGTTGGCAGAATACTGGTTATTGAGGTAGAAACTCCAAATATGAAGTTACCAGCAAGCAATCCTAAACTGCGCTCCTTCAAAGCCATTTACTTGGAGGGGTCTCCTACAGCTCTCAAAAACATTAAAGGTAGGTTCCCCGACTGACCAAGCCCCCTAAACTGCTAGCTGCAGGGGCTAATATTATCAATCCAATGGCCAATAAGACTCTTTATTTATCTCCAGAAACAGCCACGGTTCCTAGAGTTTGGAAACAGGCAATTATTTTACGCCTGTTAAAAAAACCTACAGTAGATCCAGCCGCCTCATCTAATCATAGGCCCATTTCCCTACTGCCAGCTTTTTCTAAGCTACCTAATAGCAGGTAAATGGACAACTGATGAAATATGTGGAGATCAATGGACTTCTCCACTCGAGTCAGTCAGGCTTAAGGGGCCAGCAGAGCACAGAAACGGCTCTAGTAGTGGTATAGGAATGTATAAGGGCACTCTGGACACAGGGGGTACAGCTGCACTAGTATTATTGGATCTATTGGCAGTTTTCAACATGGTCCCACATGCTCTTCTCTTAGATTGTCTTCAGGAGATAGGAGTGATAGGGCTAGCCTGGAGCTGGTTAAAATCCTTCGTAGAAAATAGAAAACAAGAAATCTAGATTCTCCCCTGTTCTGCAAGCCCTCAAATGGTGAATCGCTTCGGCGTTGAGCCCTACACTTTTATTTCACCCTGCTAATCCAGCTAGCAGAAACATTTAGGAGCAAAATTGATCTCCTACACATATGACACACAGTTGCTCTTCTCCTGGAATAAGGGAACTAAGTTGAAAAGCTCTGATGTTAAAATTTGTCTTACTGCAGCCTTTCACCGGCTAGCTAAAGCGCAACTGAAATGTAATAAGTATAAAATTGAAATTCTTCTCTTCGGGGAATTCCCTCCTCAGTTCTGGCTAACCTTTTGGGCAAACAATGCTCCCTTTCCGGATCCCCAAAGAGTTCCGGTAAAAGATTTAGAGATTTGGTTTAATAACATGCTGTAATTTGGTCCCCAAATTAATAGGTTGGTTGGAACCGGCTTTGGCATCATGAGATCTCCTAAGAAATGTCTGCCACTCTTCCATGCTAAGAAGACAGTCCTTCAAGCATTGATCACGTCCTAGATCAACTATGGCAATGCTCTGTATGCAGTCCTCCCAGACTATCTCAGGGACAAACTTCAGGTGATCCAGAATGCAGCAGTTCGACTCCTGCTCAATCTCCCTGAGAGGGCACACATCAGGCCGCATCTTCAGGATCTCCACTGGCTGTCAATTAGGTAGAGTTAAATTCAAATCTGTGGGGCTGGTTCATGCTGTCCTTTATGGTTTAGGACCATATGACCCTTCTACAACCTGCCAAGACAGCTTTGAACTTCCAATAAACTTTTCATTTTACAGCTCAGCATGGATAGCACTCTGCTAATCCTAGGCTTAAAGACTTTGCGGTGCAAATAGCAAAATACTTTGTCCCTTTTTCTATCCCGCATGGATGGCACTATGCTAATCCTATGCTTAAAGACATTTAAAGAAAAGCAGACATTTGAGGTGAGCAAATATAGATTTTCGCTGGTGCTGAGTGTGCTCTCAAGTGGAGCTGCGTTCCACCTAAACTTGAGAACTATCCAGAGTTCTCTGCTTCTTTTTTGCATAATTTATGCATCACTCTATGCCTGAAAGGGTATTGTTTTAAGATATATATATATAAATATACACAGTAGGTTTCATGGTCATTCCACAAAGTTATTTCATAATGTGCCCCTTCTTAATGATGCCTACAGTCGAAAATGCTTCTTTGATGGATAGAAGTTCCTTGTTGTAGAGAGTAAAATTTCTCACAGTATCAGTCAGAGTTCTGGAATAATAAGCAATGGAATACAGTTGATTGGTTTTTAGATCTCGTTGCAACGGTACTGCACCATTTATGAATGATGAATCGTACATTTTGACAACAAAAGGAAGCATATCCTAAGGATGTCTCACGATAGAAGCAAAAGGGAAGGAGGTTTTAAGTGTATTGAACACTACTTCTTGTTCTTCATCCCAGTCAAATGTCACTCCTTTAGAGGTTAATTGGACAATATGCTGTTTAATTATGACAAAGGCCTGAATAAGCCGTCTGTAGAAGTTTTCAAATCCAATAAATTCCTGTACATTTTTCAAATTTTGTAGAGATGGCCATTACAGTGCCACTTTTGACTTTTTAGAATCTATACTGAATGCTTGTCCACAAATATTAAAACCCAGAAATGTAATGTTAGGCACTTCAAGTAAGCATTTTCTTAGCTTGCTATAAGGAAAGTGCTTCCATGGGCTTGTGAGGACTTCTCGAAAGTGCTGTCTATGTTCTTCTAATATACTGGAGTAGATGAAGTTATCATCAATGTGTACACCCATAATTATATCTAGAAGAACTCCAAAAATGTTGCTTACAAGGTGCTGGAAATCAGCAGGTGCATTACAAAAACAAACGGGAATCAGGAGGTACTCAAAGTATCTTTAACTGTTGTTGAAGGCTGTTTTACACTCATCCCCATCCCAAATTTGCACATTAGTATAAGCATCTCTTCGATCTAGTTTTATGAAGATTGTAGCATATTTGATTTGACCGAAGAGCCTTGAAATGAAGGGAAGTGGATATCTATGGTGACCAGTGATAAAATGAAAGTAATTAAATGAAAATAGTATTTATAAAGCGCGGTTACTACCCGGGAGTGTCTAGGCGCTGACTGCTGAGGTGCCAACAGAACTGAACTACCCTAACAATGACTGGTTGAACAGCCGGTTTAAAAAAAAAATCTGAATTCCCTCTGGTTACAGTTAATCATAGGAGATAAAGAGTTAGACAACCTGGTGGTGCTGGGGACAAAACTCTTCTTGCTCCATCTGAGAGTGTTGGCCTTAGGGATGACAAGATTGCCACTCAATGAAAAGCAGAGAGATCTGGACAGGAAATAGGGTAGAAAAGACTCTGTTAGTCGAGCTGGGCCAAGACCATGTATAGACTTGAAGGCAATACACAAGGCCTTAAATTAAATCAGCTTTTTGACCGGCAGACAATGTAGCTGGACTAAGGCCTGAGCTGCGGATTTATGTCTTGGAATATCTAGGAGAAGATGAGCAGCTGCGTTCTGAAGAGAGAGTGTGTAGCATGAGGAGGTAGTGTGGTTGATCTGTCCATCAAAACATAGGTTTGTGTTGAAAATTACACCCAAGTTTTTAGCTTTGACAATGGGGGTTGGAAGGGGTTCAAGTTCCGATGGCCAACACTTAGAAGAACAAATGGATGGATTGTTGCCAAAGAGTAAAATCTCTGTCTTTGATGTGTTCACTTTTAAACAATTGTCCCTCATCCAGGAACCTTTGTGGAGCATACAGTTATGGAACTGAGTGGTTGCTGTATCTAGGTTACCTGTTACCGACACAACGATTTGAGTGTTGTCAGTGTATGATACCAGAAAAAATCCATAAGAACCGGTGCTTAATTTGAGCCGGTGGTTTCTGGTGCTCGGCACTGGCACCTAATTGTCAACACCGGCGCTTGTGACAGTCTGCCACAAGGTGGCGCTGTCCGGGGAATTTAGAGATGACCACAACAATAGCCAATTATGAATTCAATATACATTAAAAATGACTATCACCTGTCACCCAAGCCATTCTTAAAGCTTTGGGGGTCTGGAATAGTCCAAATAGTCACACTTATAGGAGTGTGATGGTTAGTAGCTGTGTTGTTACTATCATTGGCAGCGTGGATGGGGCAATGTGTGGCGCAAGCTGCAGTGATCTCCTGTCGAGAAGCCTGCCACTTATTGTTTTTTTATAAATTAAGCACTGACAAGATCTGATAAGGCTAGCCAGTGGTGTAACATACAAATTGAAAAGAGTGGGGTTAGGAAAGACCGCTGTTGTACCCCACATGGCAAAGAGAAGGATGGTGATGGAAATTCTCCTAAAGGCCACCGATGGGTGCGATCTGTAAGAACCGAGGATAGCAGGGAAAAAGCTCTACCCTTGACACCAACGAATGCAATATGGTCAATCAACAATTGGTGGTAGATCATATCAAGTGCCATTTAGTTCTCTACAATTGATATATGTTCTGACTGACTGACTGACTGAATTGCTTATAAAGAGCACAAATGCTGCGGCGTCTTGGCGCTGTGAGATACAGAAAAGCAATGGAGCAGTTAAGTTTGGTTAAAAAGCCAGGTCTTTAGGCCCTTCCTGAAGCTCATTTTAGATTTTTGGGTGCGTAATACTGGGGGTAGCGAGTTCCATATTTTAGCCGCCTGGTAGGAGAATGACTTTCCTCCCCATCGGGCTCTGTTTATTCTGGGTTGGCAGACTAGGTCTTGATTGGCTGACCTCAGCGTTCGAGAGGTACATAACTGGGCAGTATATTGATGAAATCGTCTGGTCCCTTACCATGTAGAGACCTATGTACCAAGCAAAGAGCCTTGAATTGAATACGGCGCCTGACCGGGAGCCAATGAAGCTCCCGAATGGCTTTGGATGTGGGGTGGCGTTTGGGGAGGTTCAGCAGCGCCCTGGCCGCCGCATTCTGGATTGCCTGCAGTTTGGACAGTTGTTTTTCTCCTGCGCCCAAATAGAGGGAGTTACAGTAATCAATCCGGGACATTACAAGGGCTCCCATCACCGTCTTTTCTTAACGTGATCGGGATGTAGGGTAAAACTTTTCTGAGCACCTTGATACTGTAGAAACAGGCCGATGTCACCTGATTAACCTGGGCTTTACATGAAAGATCTTTATCTAATAGAAAACCAAGGTTCCTGACCTTGTCTACAGGGAGAGGGCAAGATCCTGCTTCGGGAAGCCACCATAGATCACTCCAGATAGATGGTTTATGACCGAACTCTATGATTTCGGTTTTATCCACTTCTTCACCCCGGCAAGGCAGTTTCTAAAGCGTTCCGCCGTGGCTTCGATGGACTGTGAAATTGACACTATGATTTGAGTGTCATCGGCGTAAGGCACCAGTTGCAGGTCATAGGATCTGATCAAGGCTGCTAAAGGAGTGACATATAGGTTGAATAATGTAGGCGACAATGCCGATCCCTGCGGGACCCCACCCGGAAGGGAAAATTCAGCTGATTGTAATCCATTCCAGATCACTCTGAGTGAGTTCGGGCGCCCAGAAAAGAGGCGATAAGGGCCAGAGCAGTGCTGGTGAATAGTAGGATGGTTAGTCTTTTTAGCAGGACAGAGTGGTTTACAGTGTCGAAGGCCGCTGTAAGGTCTAATAATATCAGGGCCGACCGACCACCCTCGTCCATGGTCTTACGTATTTTTTCGGTGGCCATGATAAGAGATGATTCTGTGGAATGAAGGGGTCTAAAACCGTGCTGTGACGGATCTAACAGCTTCTTTTCATCCACATGTCTCATAATTTCCTGATTCATGGCTTTTTCCAAGATTTTAGCAGGTAGAGGCAGGCAGGAAATGGGACGGTAGTGTTTGGGTTCAGAGGGATCAAGGGTGTCCTTCTTAAGAATAGGTCTGATACAGGCCATCTTCCAGCTTTTGGGGAATTCACCTTGATGAATAATTTTATTAAGCAGGGGGGTCAGGACATTTGCGATGCTCTCTGGGATCATATGCAGTACATAGGGGGGGCAAGGATCTAAAGGGGAGCCAGATTTCATCTGGATGAGTAGATTGCTTCTTCTCTAGTAAAGAAAACCTAGAGAAGCAGGAGGTGGCCGGAGTGGACTGTCCGACATCATTGGTGGATATATCGGATACCATGGTGCTGAGATCATCACATACCATTTGTACTTTAGTTTGAAAAAAAGTGGCAATTCCATTAACAAAGCTCTGATCTGGACTAAAGACTGTGTCCCGGGGGCTTTTAATTAAATGGGCTACAGTTTTGAATAGTTCCATGGAAGAGTTAGAGGAGTTTTGAATTTTATCTGTAAAATAGGTAGATTTTGCATGGACAATTATTTGTTTATACTCCTGTAGGACTTTTATATATTCCAGTTTGTTTTCCTGACTGTAGTCTGAGCGCCATATCCGCTCCACTCGTCGACATTTAATTTTGATTGCTTTCACCTCTGCCGTGTACCATTGAGCGGTGGCGGACCGTTTTCTGTTTTTTTTTGCTTCCATTGGGACCAGTTCATTGACTGCCTCAGTGATCCAATTGCTGAAGTTAGTTGCCCAGTCCTCGCTATTTCCACATTCAAAGTCCGGGGGGTTTCTGGCCAATGTCTTAGCTAAGGGGTTAGATTCAGCTTTTTCCAGGGGCGGGTTTTTTCAGGAGGCATGTAGTTTCTACGCTGATTTACAAGGTTTTTCAGTTAAAAAAGATAGCGTTATGGTCTGACCATGGTATAGAGAGAATAGATGTAATCTTAATGTGGTTACTGTTGGTAAAGATTCCGTCAAGGGTATGCCCTGCTGAGTGAGTGGGCCTGTCAACTAGCTGCTTCATGCCAAAGCTGAGGAGATTATCAAGTAAAGTGGCTGAACTCGAGTCGTTATTTTCCTCAAGATGATAATTAAAATCACCCAGAATAGTGCAGGTAACTGAGTCAAACGTTGTTTCTAAAAAGGTGTGTAATGCTCTGGTGAAAGGACCTCTCGGGCCGGGGGGACGATACACAAGCAGTCCCTCGAAAATTAGGCAGTTATTCTCTTTAATCTTAAAGGTCATAGCTTCGGCCTCTAGGTCTTTTTGGGGGCATTCAAGTAATTTGAAGTGCGATCTATGAATTATCGCAATTCCTCCACCCACAGATCCAGTTCTGTTTGTGCATTCCACGGAGTAACCTTCAGGAGTAGCGGTGTTCCAATCAGGACCAGAGGCATTTGATGCCCAGGTTTCTGTAAGGAACATAAGACCAGCGTTGTGATCAGTGATCAACGCTTCAATTTCATGTTTATGCTTCCGCATGGACCTTACGTTCAGTAGTATACATTTGAGAGATCTGTTTCTATTTATCATCGTTTTTGAAGAGTTGTTCTGATTAGTAGCCTGTGGCTGGTTAGTTAAAGCAGTATGCTCTTTTTTAGCTGGAGGTGGGCCTGCCAGATTAGGTGAGATGGTCGGAGGGTTGGTTAGTACTTGAAAGCCACAGGAGGGACATGTGGGAGTCATACAAGTATCACCGAAGTCAACTCTTATCGGGTGATCGCAGCAGCGCTGGTCCAGCCTGCACAGATCAGATTTAGAGTATCGCAACCCGTGAAAATGGGCATAACTTCTGGCACTTGGCGCGGGTCAATAGCGGACTTGCGCAGACGGGCTTGCCTTAGGCGCGCCCGCTGCGCTCGTCCGCTGCGCGTCCGGTAAATGCACATATTTTATAGGGGAAGTGACAGGGAAAGAGGGGGCGTGGCCGACCGTAGTGGGCGTGGCCTTGGGAATCCCCGTGAATGGCGTCAAGGAGTAGATTGTATACCGCGGCAGCGATAGATCCGCTGCGCGGGAAGATGATGGTAAGTGCAAAGTACAGTTTTTAGGTGCCCAGGGAGTGCAATTCAGGTTTAAAAAACACACATTTCCACAACAATTATTAAAACTGCCTGCGATCGGTCTCCCGGCTTCCGCCTCAGGAGAAACTGTATCTGAACTGCATTCTAAAGAAACAACAGTTCCCTTTTCTTAGGTTTTAAAGAGGTATCAAAGCCTCTGAGGGATTTTCTACCAACAAGTCAAGGATGAGCCATATATTGTACCCAGAGTTGCACAGAGATAGACAAATTTACAAGTATAGCAATTTTCAAAAGCAATCTATCTGAGAGTAAAAAACCAAAAACACAAACAATACATCCAAGATTATTACGCAACGGTGGACTGATGAGAATATGCACACTCACAGGAATATTTCTTGCAAAGATTTCTTTATTTAGTGATTTGACCGACCATTTAATTAAAAGAAGAATTATTCACATTTATTCATTAGAAACATTAAAAACTTTAAAAAAACAAAATAATGAAATGTGTCGACGCGGTGTTTCGGTGATGTGAGTTGTCACCTTCTTCAGGACAAGATTTCAATTTTAAAATCACTATAGAATTAAAAAAATACAAGATTTACAGTTACTTCATATCTCCAAAATAACAGATTATTTAAACAAACATTTTCAAACTTAATGGTGCGGCAATTCCTGTGAGAATCACATATGATCTATTAATTTTTTAGACATGTGCATACTCATCAGATTCTCAGCTATTTTCTAAGGGGTCTTAGTCTGAAAAGAACAGATATTTTGGGGACAAACATACTTCTAAATCTATTGACAAGCATATAAAACATTTGTGCATCTCGCAACCTGCTATTGTCTAACCTTACTTTGGTATCCCTCTGCGCAATACTTTATATATCCTTGGCACCTTTTCAGGTTGGGCTATCTTTTTTTAAAGGAAAAAACTCCCATTTTAATTGGGTGGCTTTTCATGGGCTGTTGATTTTTACTGAAAGTTAAAAACCTACTGCCCTGCATGACAATCAATTTTCTTCTCACCTCCCATTTTTTATTTGGTGGTTCTTAATTATTCAAAACTTATTTTTATTGTACATACCTACTTGGTAGTTCAGCAATCGCTTTTATCAACATGGAAGCGAAAGGAGTTATTTAATCCACGCTTCAAACGTCCTTTTAGTCTTCAACTAAGGACTATCTGTTTACTATGAAGTAGCTAAGAAACGAGGCACTCATCAAAATAGTAATAGAACAAATCCTTTTTTTGTCACACAGAAAAAACTACTTTCTGATCCAAAGAACCTCAAGGGGAATAATAATTGAAACCCTTCCTTTGACTGAAAAGCCAAAGAAATAAGGTAGAACTAATATGCAAGTAAAAACAGTTTGACAAACATGATGAAAAGTCCAATAAACTCATGACACCCGTGTTTTACTTTCAGAAACTGTAGTTAAGTTGCAAAAATTCCGGAAATCGCCCATTGATAAAAGCGATTGCTGAACTACTAAGTAGGTATGTACAATAAAAATAACTTTTGATTAATTAAGAACCACCAAATAAAAAATGGGAGGTGAGAAGAAAATTGATTGTCATGCAGGGCAGTAGGTTTTTAACTTTCAGTAAAAATAAACAGCCCATGAAAAGCCACCCAATTAAAATGGGAGTTTTTTCCTTTAAAAAAAGATAGCCCAACCTGAAAAGGTGCCAAGGATATATAAAGTATTGCGCAGAGGGATACCAAAGTAAGGTTAGACCATAGCAGGTTGCGAGATGCACAAATGTTTTATATGCTTGTCAATAGATTTAGAAGTATGTTTGTCCCCAAAATATCTGTTCTTTTCAGACTAAGACCCCTTAGAAAATAGCTGAGAATCTGATGAGTATGCACATGTCTAAAAAATTAATAGATCATATGTGATTCTCACAGGAATTGCCGCACCATTAAGTTTGAAAATGTTTGTTTAAATAATCTGTTATTTTGGAGATATGAAGTAACTGTAAATCTTGTATTTTTTTAATTCTATAGTGATTTTAAAATTGAAATCTTGTCCTGAAGAAGGTGACAACTCACATCACCGAAACGCTGCGTCGACACATTTCATTATTTTGTTTTTTTTAAGTTTTTAATGTTTCTAATGAATAAATGTGAATAATTCTTCTTTTATTTAAATGGTCGGTCAAATCACTAAATAAAGAAATCTTTGCAAGAAATATTCCTGTGAGTGTGCATATTCTCATCAGTCCACCGTTGCGTAATAATCTTGGATGTATTGTTTGTGTTTTTGGTTTTTTACTCTCAGATAGATTGCTTTTGAAAATTGCTATACTTGTAAATTTGTCTATCTCTGTGCAACTCTGGGTACAATATATGGCTCATCCTTGACTTGTTGGTAGAAAATCCCTCCGAGGCTTTGATACCTCTTTAAAACCTAAGAAAAGGGAACTGTCGTTTCTTTAGAGTACCTAAAACCCTATCCCTTTTCTTCGAAAGGGTTTCTCCTTTAAAATTTCTTTACTCTGAACTGCATTCACCATTCGCCACAAAAAAAGACTGGTAATCCTACTGGTCAAGTTCAGTACAGAATAATCCCGTTTCCAAGATTGTCCTTCAAATATGGTACCAGAATTTCCTCTACTTTTACTGTCAGAGAGTAGATTGTACCATGTGGAAGGCTGGCAGTTATACTCAACAGTAGATGGCAGGGATATCAGCATCTTTCTTACTGAAGACATCTGCAAATTCTTATTAAGGTTCAGGAATAGCACTAGTTTCATTCCAATCTTTCTAATTGACACTGGAGGATGTTGTTTAAGTGCAAAACAGGATGGAGACTGGTGCTTCTCTTTAATTGCATTCACGGATGGGTACTCTACATAAATCAATTTGACCTGAAGTTTATGTCTCCGCCAAGTATTAGTACCTAGAATGAACAACAAGGAGGATGCATCTATGTGACCAAACCATATCCTATCCACATGCCCTGTTGCGTAGACAATGGCACCATAGTTTCTCGACACATTGCTCCTGAGGTTAAGGTGATTTCACCTATTTAATTTATTTCTTCTTTCATAGGCTTCACTAGTGGAGATTTGAGCCTCCCCTGGAACTTATCATCCATAAAGCATACAGATGCATCAGAGTCAACTAAAGCACACACAGCAAGTGGCCATCTGGACTTGCAGAAAATAATTAGTTCTGTGGTTAATGGACACTTTTGTGATCGGTGGGCTTATCCCAGGTCCATTGTTCAGAAATGACCTAAGTGATTTCAAGGAAGCTGCAAACAAGCCCTCACTAAATATCCTGCCTTCCCACAGTAAAGGCACACTTACCCATGAACGTCAACTCACTGAAGTGCCAGTGGTAGTGGAAGTGACATCACATGCCCCTTGACCTCCACTTTCACTCACACAACGTACTTACACATACACACAAATGCACACATATTCCCTCTCCCACTTATAAACACACTCTCACCCAAAAGCACAGACACAACATGTATTTAAAACATTTTTTACTTACCTCAGGTTCCACGGAAGGGCATATTCCAGCTTATTGTACTCCATTTTTATTACACTATTAGTAAATAATATATTTTATTTATTCAATATTAATGGAACATTATTAGCACTCGCAATAAGGTTTGCTCTACAATGTGAGGGTGGAATAGAAATAGAAGAAACCTATGTCATTTCATTAAGCCAGTTTACCAGTAAGGCTCTTTCTTCAGGAGAAACAAAGTCCTTCTTGAACACTTGTGATGGCTTGTGATATTGTCTGAATGGGGTATATAGAAGGGTCCATTTTAGGCCTTGAAAATTGTCAGGATCCACAGTTGTACACTCAATGAAAGAACCAGCAACCCCTGAATACCTCAACCAGTGAGCAGTAATGAGCTTACTGTCTGAACTAAAAATCTGTCACAAAGCAGAGAAGGGAAGTGAAAGAGAAACACCAAAATGGAGCTTACTCTCCGGCTTCGAATGGTCTCAGTTTATGTAGGACCCAAAGCTAACTCAGTGTTGAGGAAACAGATCAAAGAGACAGAGGGCAACGGGTCTATACATCTGTCCATCCGGTTGGAAACCCCAGTTGCGTGAAATGTTAGTAAATATGCCTCGAGATCTGTATTGTGGTCAGGAAGGTTTTTGTGCAGGAAGAGGTAGATTCTTGCCCAAAACTATCCTTTGAGGCTCATTCCTCTTTATATGTGTGCTGCAGAATGCAACACATGTGCAAAGAGGAAGTAACAAGCAAAATTTAAGACATTTCTCCTCATAATGCAAGCCTCAAGTAGGGGCACCATTTTGGTGCAAACTCATGTTTACAAGTCTTTCTAAATATGAGTTTAAGTCAGAATACATGAGTTGATACATGGAAATTCCTAAGCTCATATAACACCTCCCTGAAACAAGGTAATACATGGCAGCGTTATGCACTGCATTGCATTGCTTTGTTTTCTACAAAGTCATGCAAATAGGGCTTTGCATGGCTTTGTAAATCCCAAAATAGATTTGGTGGTGGTATTTGCCAAAAAAGTGACACAACCCCGACGCAAAGGCCATGTTCATAATGAGGAGTGTGAACCCCTGCAGTGAAGCAGCAGTAGACCAGCTGGGCTGATGCCCTAAAGCATTGAATTGAGTTGACTTGTACAGTGTCCACCAGTCTGACTCAATGGTCATTCAACTCCTGACTAGATTATTACATAATAACTTTCAAAAAAATATTCCTGCCCAGTCACCCATATTGATATAAGAAGAAAGGTGGCACAGCTTCTGCGCCAGTAACTTTCGACCTGGCAGATAGTCATTGCATGCCTCATTCGATGTGTGTCCTGGTGAAATAGCCAACAGACTTTTTATATATTGGAGTAAAAGCACCGAAATCCTTAAACAATATATTTTACCTAGTGTTATATCCATTTGAATAAGTTGCAATGACCTTTTCTCCATCTTTACTTAAAGGTGGGCTGAGGGGAATTATGTCCCACAAACTACATGCACTGGTCCTGATGATAGTGCTTCAAAAAGAAAAGTCTGTCAAATGTGGATTCTCTTGGAATTTAAAGCATAAGCCCTTCAATGATCAAATGCTGGTCCTCATTGGTTGTAGTCAGCACTGCACAAAGGTGAAATGTTAAGACTCCAAGGTTAGAAATAGTTAACCAATTATGGAACTAATGCTTAACATTCAAATTCACTACAGCCTTAACAGGAGCACATGGTACATTTGTGTTTCTTCCAGACCAATACATTTTGTTCTACTTGGAGACATTTGCCATCTGCTTTTTAATTTTTATCATTATCTGATGCTAGAACTCAATGGCCTTGGTAGATTTTAATTAGCCTTTCATTTTAAATTAAAACGTTTTTAATCGGATTCTAGGCTTCGAATGCCTCTTATTAATATATTAGTACTATGGTCGTAATGAATTATATGTGTATGACAGAAAGTTATTAATTGCAATTTATTTCTTTACACTGATTAATGAATCTCCCATTGCCTATGGAAACGGTGAAGAGCATCTCACAAAGCTATAATTAGGCACAGATGAGTGAGCTGGGACTCATTGTCCCTTTGAAATTACTAATTTTTAAAACTAGTTCGCTTTCTCCGAGCTCTGGGATAGAGGGAACAAGACATTTCGGCCCCCCTTTAGGCTGTCATGCGACGGTAATACCAGACCTGGAAATCCTAATGTGGTAGGGTGTGATAACATCCAACTATGATATAACTGAAACTGTACGAGTTTGCCCTTATCTTCATCAATTTCCAAAGATTTTTCCACAGGGTTTTTCCCAAAATGTGGTACTACCTAATGTGGTAATACCGCATATCTTGAAAACCAAGATATTCGGAATGAGAACCATAAGGGAACAGGAAAAAGTGAATATAATTTGAAGTATATTTAGAAAGCTTTGCATCTCCATATGTAATGTAATACGTATGATAGCAGGTCTTGCTCTGTAGATCAAGTGGGACCCGAAAGCAAGGCTAGGCTCTGTCTTAAAATCATTTTACGAAAATATTTTACTAAGGGACTCTTAATGCCCTGATCATTCTGGTGCATAAAAGAAGCACGAATCCTGTTAAGAGAGGAGTTTGGAGTGAAGCGTGAACTATCTAATGTTCTGATTTGTTACCTTTGCCTCAAATTGTAAAGCGCTCTGATATCCTTCAGAATCAAGTTTGCGCTATATAAAACTTTATAAATAAATAAATAAATAAATAAATAAATCCATTCAATAACTGTTTTAAAAAACGGTTAAAACAATTGATTTTGCAGCTGTATACATTGGGCACAAAGGCATACATTTTTATGTTAATTCATAAAATATTCCAATAATGCAGCGCATTATTTTTGTTTGAATAAGAAAATGGTGTCTTCCTATGGCGTGGAACTGCAAAGTATAACCTGCCCTCAATACAGGTTATTCATGAACCAGTGATGGAATTACTTGGTATTCTGAGTTTTGCCCTAAACATAGGGAATTACTTAGGGGGTTGGTGCTTCCACACTAATTTAGGTACGTTATTTCCTGATTACATAGGACTTTTTCCCTCACAGATTTCGTCAGCTATTTCCATGTGAAATACATGGAGGAGTTGTTTCTTTCCTGTAAAACTTGCAATCCTGATTTAGCCGGCATATACAGTTAGCGGCAAATTCAGAATTGCCTACCAATTTGCAATCAGACTTACCCCTTACAAGACCCCAAGGCACTGTGTATCTTCTCTGTGTCCAGCAAAGTTGTTTCAGCCATGCATAAAAGCAAATCATTCTGTTAGGAAGTAAATACAAGTTATGATTGTTGTTTAGGAAACCTCTTGAATAATGCCCTTTCTCACAAATCCTCGTCAATCAGCATCCTGAGCCATAGTTGTCAGCATATTGAGACTCCAGAGAGATTAAAGTTATCTGTCTGTGGCACGTTATCACATTTAAGCTAATGAAATTAGTCATTTTTTTGGAAGGTGGAAAGGTTTGCAAGATGAGTGACCACTGTGAGGGCTTTGAAAACCAATCTGGCCATTTTGAAAGGGTGAAAATGATTCCAAAATGGGTGACCCCTTCCAACCGACAGTGAGTTCAGAAGTATCATGGGCTGCCTTTCTGATCTGCAGGGTGACAAGCAGAAATGTTAGGTTAGTCCTGCTGCCGAGGTTTGAAGGGTGTATGCAGCAGTAAATATCTGTTGGTGGACACCAGGTGCATTGTGAATTCTGTTTAAGGTTAGGGAAGAGGTCATTATTGGGTTTGTTATGAACCAGGACCTGCACACACATATACACACACTTTAGAAAGTGTACTGAAGTTGAATAAGTTGTTGTCCTTGTTGGATGCACTGCAACATGCAGACATTCATGTATCCATTTATTTTTCTGGACACTTTGTTTTCCCGATGTGTGTAGATTAATTTGCCTGTTTGGAGAGTTTGAGAGAATGCACACTTATGTATCTGTTAGTTTCATGAATATTGCGTTTGGTTTGTGAGATGGCGCTGGAGGCAAATACGAGACCTGGTCGATGGACTGGTGGCCCTCTGCCCTCGGCGCTTGCCCTACGCCATCCTCCTCTGCCCGCAACCTGGGTGTTATCCTGGACACAACTCTCTCCCTTGACAAACAGGTTAGCAGGACAGTTTCCACCTGCTATGGTGCCCTAAGGATTTTAAGAAAAATCACCCACTATCTTTCCCTAGAAGCACGCAAACATGTCGCGGTGGCTCTTATAGCCTCCAGGCTGGACTACTGCAATGCACTATATCTAGGCATTAACAACGGCTTGGTCCAACGCCTTCAGATTGTGCAAAATGCAGCGGCCCGGTTTGTCGTGGATGCTCCGAAGTACTCATCAGTCTCTGCTATCAGGAAGAACCTGCATTGGCTTCCCATGCAGGCTAGGATAAACTTTAAGGCCCTCTGCCTTACGCACCGTGCCTTGAACAGGACTTAGCCCGAAGACATTCGTTTACTTGTGTCCCACTATGTTCCCGGTGGGGCTCTTCGCTCCGCCAAGAAAAATCTGCTGGTTGTCCCCCGAGTATCCAAGGCCAGATGGGGCGCTTCCTCGCACCCGGACTTTGGAACACGCTCCCTGATGACCTTAAGGGTCTTGCTTCCCATGCCCTTTTCCGCAAAGCACTCAAGACCTGGCTCTTTCAAGCAGCCCACCTGTAATCTGCCCCCTGCCCTCCTCTGATCAAACAGTTATACCATCTTTCAGCGCCTTGATGCCTATGGGTTTAGTCATGCTCTATAAATCCATAATTTATTAATTCATTCATTCTGTGGCTTTACAACGGTGGTGTCTGTCCTTCATTTGTCTACTCTGTCCAGTGTGGAGTACGGGATCTTCGGATTCCAGGAGGGCCAGGAGGTTTCAGCACGTCTGAAGCACAAGAAAAAGCCTTTTCAGAGGAGGCCTTTTTAGAACAGGCCATAGTGGCTTATCACCTATGTACCAGATGTAACATGTATATGGAGCAAGGCTAGTAAGGAGGGGTAAGATATGTCAAGCATGCATCAGGAAGCTTTTCTGGTTGAATTTAACCAGGGTCCTCACACGTAGACCAGCCTTAATTGATTCACTTCAGGTTTCTGGAGAGTTTTTGTGGTAAGAGAGCATTTGTATGTTAGTACTTTCCTAAAAGGGCAATACCAGTAAGTTTTATCTGAGCTATCTACAGTGTTTGGTTGATTTAGAGAGATGTGCTTCTGGCCTTGTATGAGTGCCATTGACCAGATCTTTGAGCTGCCAGCAGGTTCAACAGGGTGGAGGATGGGACTTTGGCTGTGGTGAGATATGGAGGAAAAACCATATTGTTTGCCATTATGAGAGAGAACAGAAATACCTTGCATGAGATCCGTGTGACCAAGTGAAGGAAAATGGAGGCATGCTGAGTGTGAAAGTCATGCAGAGACCCAGATATAAAACTGCAGAACGAGTTGAAGCGGCCTCTAAGGAAAGGCTTATCGGCACAGGATCAGGGTGTTGACAGAAAGCTGCAAGTCCATATTTTGACAGGGAATATTATCCTACTACGAAGCACAGCTATGGGATCCTGAGAGGCATAGAGGATGTCTAGATCCTGATAATGGGCCAAATGGATGAGGTGGACACATCTAAAGAACATGAGTTGGTCAAGGACATCAAGGGCACCACCATCCCCAGATCATTGAAGGGTTTGCAAGAGAAAAGATGACTACTGTGGAGAGCTGACCAGTGCACTATGCTGGACAGAGTCAAGTGAGAGAAATGGTGGCCTCCACCGACCAGATGTACAGGGAAAGATGGCTGGTGTGTGGGCCCTAGGAATAACATCAAAGACTGCCATTGGGCTGTGGTTGATCAACTTGAGGAAGATGGGGAAGAAGGCTGTGAATGATTTAACATTTGTACCATATCTTGCTAATAATTTATAGGCAAAGTAAGGTTTGTTGAGAAAAAATGATAAATTCATTAGGAGTGAGGAATGTGAATGTGTTTTCGAGAGTGAAGGAAGAGATTACCAGGTGTAACCATTTGGACTATTCACAGTTAGAGCAGAAGTATCATGGATATTGATGTTCGCACCAAGGGATGGTCCATATGTAAATGATGGCATTTAGATGATATTAGCTTTTGCCTAAAGTCTACCATTAGAAAGTGAATCAAGCTATTCTGTAACAGAAAATGAGTTTCAGGTGGGTTGGTGCTTTAACCATTTTCAAATCTATGTATGAGGAACTAAAGACAGAGAGTATAGGATCTGTATGCAAGCTCTGGGTGTGTTTACAATTTATTAGACAGCTAAAGGCAAGGCTAATCAAATGCCAGTACTACCTGCAGAAATGTGAATTTAAGAAAGATTATTTTATAGATATGCAGCACATCACAGCCACATTCTACTCTAGGTTGCAATTTCTGACAGATACACAGTGGATGGAAGAGGATCAGGAGGGTCAAGATAACACTGGTGGCTAGATATATTTTATTTGTTATGGAGAGGCCCTCAATTAACCAAAATAGGATAACCGCATTGGTAAACAAGCAATTTGGACTAAAGGAGAAGAGGTGTGACTAGAGTTTGCCAATTAATGGGAATGTCTAAAGAAGAACTGCAGCCGTATTATTTTTCCCCTAAAGATTTGCCCTAATGTGCTAGTTTAGCTGGCATATTGGAGGCTGCAGTTGGACTGAGAAGTAAGCTTTTCGAACAAATTCTTGATGGCCACATTAGGATAAGGGTAATGAGACGTGAAATTAGATACAATGTGTTGTGACCTGGGAGGGTATTTAGAAGACATTGTGCCCAGGCACATTATGGCATTCCTGTATCACTTCCTCAATCTTGTGAGCTGGGAATTGAAAGAAATCATCCTGCTGTCACTGATGGTTTGCACTGGAGTGCATTGCTCATGATCTTTTGTCAGCATGACTATTGTTGGTGCATCGCTGCTCACGCTGTTTCGCAGTAGAGTATCTGAGTCAGTCAGTCAGTCAGTCAGTCAAAGCACGCTTTATTCGATTTACAAAGAAACCATAAAAAGCACATACAATACATATACATTAAAATCACATTTCATAATTAAATAATACACCGAAATGACCTAAAATTTTACTAAGCTACATCATGTCTAATACTAATAAAAGATACCTTATTTACAATAAAATGTTCAGTGGAGCTCGTTTTTTTCTAAGATAGAAGGCTTCTGCTAGGAAACTGGCCACACTAAAAGTAATGTAGATATTGCCCAGCATCGGGAGGTAAATTAAGGGAGGTCTAACTTGAGTAAAACCAGCCTCCCTCAGCACAGGTAATAGATGTTTTTTCCTGCCAGCAGTATAATACTCACAAAACATCGTAAAATGCATGGTATCCTGCTCAGAAAATTTATCACAGTCACAAGGGGATGCATCTTTCGGGTGATTCCATGAAGGGTAGTAACCGAGAGAGAATTGGATTAAATTAAACCTGAATCTTGTCAATAAAATTCAGATATAGTTCCAGGGTTGGGGTAGTAATTAACATGGCATGGGCTCTTATAGATGGTTTCATCATTTCCCTCCCCTCTCTACCAAGGCAGCCCCTATCTGTAAAATGGACTTTAATCCACCTTACGTCCTCTCTCTTAATATTACGAGGGAATAAGAAAAGTTCCTCTCTACCCAAAGCTGAAAAATTGTTTTTTAAAGACTTCAACCAGGGTATTTTTATAGCATGGTCCAAGGACATGACGTCTTCCAGAATAAGATGGTTTAAAGTTAATTCTGGGTTCAGCCATGTCCTTGCCCATAATAAAAGAGGAGCCAAATTCAGTTTGTCTGTGATGTAACCCAAACCTACTTCCTCATGGGTAGAAAATGTGGGGGACGATTTTGGCACTGAGAGCAATGTTCTAATTAGCCTGTTTTCTACCCTTTGGATTTTTTCTTGATTAACATAACCCCACAGGGCAGCTCCATAGGAGGCAATAGGGATGCACTTGGTGTTATAAACCTTCAGAAGTGCTTCCATCAGCCTGGCCCCCAGCCTTTTGGTAAAACCCAGCAAAGCAGATGTTGAACGGGCTAGTGCTAAATTCTTTGCCTTTAGCTGTGGGGCCCACGACCCCCTTTCATCAAAAAGGACCCCCAAATATGGAAAAACCGGAACCCTGGAAACCACCTCCCCCTTACATTTGAAGATTTTAGATCTTAATTTCCCTTTCTGCTTCCCCACTACCATTGTATGGGATTTTTTCGCATTTACTTTCAGGTCAAGTTTTTCCATAAAGGAGCCAAAACTATCCAATAATATCTGCAGACCGATGCCTGTACGAGCAATCAGTACCGCATCATCTGCATATAGGAGGGCCGGAATCGACTGTCCTCCCGCCCGCGGCACATCTGCGCCCCCCTCCTCCAGCTGTTTTTCCAACCCATTTATGTAAATGGTGAAGAGGAGGGGGGCCAAGATGCACCCCTGGCGGACCCCTTTCTCTGACCTGAAAGTTCCCGTACATCTCCCCTCATTTGTGACCCTTACTTTTGCGAATAACTCCTGGTGTAGGGAGGCTAAAAAAGCAACCAGGGAGGAGTCTATCCCCATCTCAAGTAGGATTGACCATAATTTGGACCTATTTACCAAATCGAAGGCCGAGGAGAGGTCCATAAAGGCCAAATAAAGGGAGCCCTCCCCGGCCACTGCATATTTGGCAAGTATCTGAGTCCAAATGGAACCAGTCTTGTAAGAGGCGGACAGCAGATTGGCATCTGAGTTAAGTGTAGGGTCAGAAAGGTGCAGAATGGATATTGGAGAAGATGTTGAAAAAATGATGTTAACTAGAAATGCCACTGATGAGGCCGGGGGGCAGGAATAGGTTCAATGAATGCTAATGAAATGGTTGATGCAGTGTTAAAAAGATGTTCTTATCTTAAACAGGACATCCGACGGGCAACCACTGTATACTAGGCATCCTACAGGTATCTTGGGGCTTAAGTTGTTGAAATGATAGGTGTACTGGTGTCTCTTGTCCTGTTGTGATTTTTTCTTGTATCCTAATGGCTAATATAGTGCCACTCCATATTGTCTCCTGTGTGATGTTACTCCTACATCTTTAATTACTTTGTTCACATCAGTTTGTTGGTTAATATACTAAGGACAGGGATGTGTTGGATATTGCTTTGGAGCTACATCTATTTAACCTACTTTGGCTGTAACCATGTAACATGTTTACTGACTAATGTAGCAGAAGATGATGGCCACTGAAAGACCTGCTGACAGTGTGTTATTTTCACTGTGAATTAGAGGACATTTTTTACTTTCGTCTTCACGGTATGTTCACTGGAGGAAATATTCAGTTCCCCAACATGTTTCTTCAATGGTATGGAATATCAGCCTGCTGCCAGTGCCAGGGACTCTTCACTCATCAATGAAGGTTCCACCTGACTCATATCCATCTTAACAGCTCTCACTTCCATTGTTGCCATATTTCACGGAGGTTGTGGGGGGGAGTGGCAACTGCTTGGCTTGTTCTTCTCAACTTCTGTCAGTGTCCCATGCTCAGATAACTCTTATGCCTATATCCAATTGAAGAATGAAACAGCCATGGATAGACAGCTTTTTCCAGGTGGCAATTACAATAGGGAATTGTATTCCCGACCTAAACGATTTACCTTGACTGGCCCTACTAAGCACCCTGTTCAAATTTGGCACAACACCAGTAATTCTCTTGGATGGAGACTGAGACTGACATTGGCCACCCCTCTTTGGGACTCTGAAAAACTGGGCGATTTGTAGAAGACGAAGGGATGCGACAGGCGGGAGGTTATTGGCATTTCGTATATTAAAGATGTCTGGGGAGGTGGCGAGATCAAATCCTTTAACACGCTTCAGGTTGAATATGAGCTCGCAGACACAGAACGCTTTCGCTATGCACAGGTCCTACACTCTCTCAAGTCATCTCTGCCTAAAGGGACTGTTCCTCCGGAGGCTTCTCCCCTGGACAGAATTTCAGACGGCCACCTTCCTGATAAAACTATCTCCTTAATTTATAAGAAGTTAATCAACCACAGGACAGACCCCCTTAAAACACTGTGGGATAAGTAGGTGAAAGATGGGGTCAAGCTAGATGACGCGGACTGGCAGGTGGCGGTGTCTTCCCCCAGAGTTGTGGCTATACCCGCGCACCTGCAGTTAGTGCAGCTTTAGATCCTGCATAAGACATACATTACGGGGCCTGCTTGGAACACATGGGGTGGTCTGACACTTTAGAGTGCAAAAGGTGCTGTGGCCTCATGGGCACGTTCATGCACATTATCTGGGAATGAGAACACATCAACTCCTTTTGGCTCAAGATACATGACACAATCAGTGAGGTGCTGCGTGTATATCTCCGCCCAGAGGCGAGACTATGCCTCCTAAATATTTAGGAGCCCACGGACCTAAACACTCACCAGGCACAGTGGGCCACACTGGGATTCATGCTGGCGAAAATAAATATTGCCCAACTATGGGGGGCTACTCACTCCCCCCCACTAGAGGCCTGGGAAAGGAACCTTGATTGGTGCATGTTTAGAGAAAAGGCAGTGTACTTGATAAGGGGATGCCCCAAAAAGTGGTCCCATATATGGCGCCCGTGGAATACCTACCGAGGTGAGCTTTGTTCCCCGCCTCTACGTAATGAACGGGGTGACCCACCCTCCCCGTGAAGTTCCTCTCTTATGTAATGACTGTATAATTTTCCCTCTGTGCTTATTGTAATGTATACATTGTCTGATCCTCTGTACTGTCTCATCTACACCAATGTCTGTTTAATAAAATTATTTATGAAATTAAAAAAATGAAACAGAGATCTGTGGAAGATGGTACATGCAGAGCTTACACCATAAGAAGACAGAATGGGGAACAGCTACTCTCGTGGGAATATGAATGTGGCTGCAAATGGTAGGAACAAGGACCTGCTTGTATTGGTCCTAACAGGAAATAACTGATGCTTTTTCCCATGGTACCTGAACTGCCATCGAAGTAACAAACATGAACAGCCACCAATAAACACCCACCTGACAAGCGGCATCATTGCTACTATTAATCACCAAAATAACCACACAGAGCAAGATCTGAAATAATAAACAAATTAGTATTAAACCTCACCGGTTCATCTTCGAGGCAGGTCTACGACATCACACGTGCCTGCCTCTAAGATAATAAGAAATTCCTACCGAATGTGACTGTCTTGTAGCCTGGATTGGGAAAAGTGATGGAGTGTTTTTTTCAGGCAGTAGTCAGTTGCTTTCCCCAGGGGTACATCACCATCATGACAGTGTTATCTTAAGGATTTTGGTGGCCCTGGGAAAGATATATTTGGGGGTCTCTTTTCAGAACAACTTTTAATTGTATTTCCCTTTCACCACCATTTTAAGTCTTCTTGATGTTAGACAATACTGAATATTTGTTAAAACTTCAGAAACAGGATCACGCAAAAACCGTTGAAATCTGTCGTATCCAGTGGCCCAAAAATTCTTTAGGTGATACTGGACAGAGAGAGCAAGAGATTCAGAGGTAAAGGCAGGCTGAGAAAGGGAGAGATTTTGTGAAAGAAAGCCAGAAAAGAGAGAGGTTAAATAGAAAGGTCACATACCCAGGGAGTCCCTTGAAAGGTGGGGGACCGGGGCAATTGCCCACTTTGCCCTTGTCTTAAAACGTCTCTGCATCATGATGTATGGCAGGAGTGAGAAGCTGGTAAGATAAAGTGAACATCTGCTCACTAACAACTTGACTACAATGCTCATGACATGTTGCATTAGCCTGATGCCTCCTATCTGCCACCTCCTAATAAGGGCATTTCTTGATTTGGGAGATACTACTGTTGCTGACTATTAGTAAAATGGATCTTCATTAATATGCGGTAGTGTTCAACCATTCAACTCCTCCTATCATGGAGAAAATTCCACATTTGTAATGACCGCTTCTTGAATCTGGTTTCTAATGGCTATAGTTGTAATTTATTTATGTCTTCAGTGGTTTCTATTTTTTTATTTCAGTTTGTATTTATAATGAATATCATTTCACCAGCTTATTCTACTGGCTCTTGTAAGTCCAATGTCCACTAACTAACAAGCAACAACTGTATGCAACTGTACAACTGGAATTTCCACAAGTGCAAAGTGACTTTTTACTTCTTGAAAGGAGCATACATAAAACAAAAGGGAAGAATTTGCAGGTCACCTGTCTGTCTAGAACCGAGAACCGTGAGCAGAGTGTACATGACTGCAATGAAAAGCGTTCTAATCACAAAAAGCAAGGATTCAGTCAGTTAAACATATCCCTATTTTGATTTTATTTGATGTGGTAGGAACAATGCTCGCTGTATTATAGAAATAATTCCCAAAAGAGTAGAGCCGTTACCAGTTTAAGAAATTAGAGCCGATAGATGCCAAAAGCAGGTTGGAAGATCAGTTTTTAACTTGGCATGAAATGAACAATGCGCATTTCTAAGAACTGAATAATCGTTCACCAAGGGGTAAAGCATTATTCTCATCAGTAAAACACAGTGTTCATGTCCGAATAAATTACTTGTACATTTCATTACGCTGATTCCTACCCTTGATTTTCAGGGTACTTAGGGGCATTTTTACAAGGGCATTGCAGCATTTCAGATGCTCTCTAAAGGGGCGTGCAGTGGGTGCTGCTGCGGGCGTTCCCATACAACACCCATTGCTTTTTGACGCTGTCCCAGATTTACGAGGATCTGTAAATCTGAGGCAGATCCAAAAACTAACATCTTTCACAAAAAGGAGTTAGAGTGACGTGACAAGGAGAAATACTTTTATTTCTCCTATTTTTGGCAGCACACATTGAAGGAGAAAAACGTGATTAATGATTGTTTTTGCTCAGGAAGGTGTACCTGATCGAACAGCCAGGTCTTGAGTATCTTCCTGAAGGTCAGCAGGTCTTGGGTCTGTCGGAGGCTCAGTGGGAGGGTGTTCCATGTCTTGGCGGCGAGGTGGGAGAAGGATCTCCCACCGGTAGTTGTTCTTCGATGCGCGGGACGGTGGCGAGTGAGAGGTTGGCGGAGCATAGCTGGCGATTGGGGATGTAAAAGTAGAGCCGTCTGTTGAGGTAGGCTGGGCCAGTCTTGTGCAGTGCCTTGTGTGCGTGGGTGAGGAGCTTGAAGGAAATACTCTTGTTGACGGGGAACCAGTACAGGTTTCTCAGGTGGGGGTGATGTGGCTATGGCGTGGTACGTTGAGGATAAGTCATGCCGAGGTGTTTTGGATGCGTTGTAGTCGTTTGATGAGCTTGGTCGGGGCTCCCACGTAGAGGGCGTTCCGTAGTCGAGTCTGCTGCAGACGAGGGCCTGGGTGACTGTCTTTCTTGTATCTGTAGGGATCCATCTGTAGATCTTGCGGAGCATGCAGAGGGTGTTGAAGTAGGAGGAAGAGGCGGCGTTGACTTGCCTGGTCATTGAGAGCGTTGAGTCGAGGAGGATACCCAGGTTTTGTGCATGGTTGGTGGGTGTCGGGGCTGCCCCCAATGCCGTCGGCCACCAGGAGTCATTCCAGGCTGAAGGGTTGGAGCCGAGGATGAGGACCTCCATCTTGTCTGAGTTCAGCTTCAGACGGCTGGTCTTCATCCAGTCGGCGGCGGCCTTCATTCCTTCGTGGAGGTTGGCTTTGGCTGTAATGGGGTCCCTGGTGAGGGAGAGGATCAGCTGAGTGTCGACGGCATAGGAGATTAGGTTGAGGTCGTGCTTCCGGGCTACCATGTACATGTTGAACAGCGTCGGGCTGAGGGAGGATCCCTGGGGTACGCCGCAGATGATCTCAGAGGCTTTGGAACCGAATGGGGGGAGGGAGACGCCCTGGGTTCTGCCGGAGAGGAAGGAGGTGGTCCAATTCAGAGCCATTGTCTCGGATCCCTATAGTGTGGAGGCGGGCGCGTAGTGTGCGGTGGCAGACGGTGTCAAAGGCGGCAGAGAGGTCTAGGAGGATGAGTGCTGCGGTCTCGCCGTTGTCCAGCAGGGTCCTGATGTCGTCGGTGGCGGTGATGAGGGCAGTCTCAGTGCTGTGGTTGCTGCGGAACGCTGACTGGGAAGGGTCCAGGATTCTGTTTTCTTCGAGGTATTGGGTTAGCTGTCTGTTGACGGCTTTCTAAATGATCTTGGCTGGGAAGGGGAGCAGAGAGATGGGCCGGAAGTTCTTGAGGTCTCTTGGGTCTGCCTTAGGTTTTTGAGTAGAGCATTGATCTCAGCGTGTTTCCAGATCTCTGGGAAGGTTGCGGTCTCCAGGGAGAGATTGATGAAGTTGCGCATGTGGGGTGCGATGGTGCTGCTTGCTCTGTTGAAGACGTGGTGTGGGAATGGGTCCGACGGTGAGCCGGTGTGGATTGAGCGCATGGTCTTGATGATGTCATTGATGCTCACGCTGGCCGAGGCTAGCAGGGGGTCGTGGTCAATGGTGCACGGAGGGTCTGTTGTGTTGCTGTCTGTTGGGGCTGTCTGGGTGTTGATGCTGTCGTGGATGTCTGCTATCTTGCGGTGGAAGAAGGTGGCGGGGGAGTTGCACAGGGCTTGCGACAGCGGGATGTCGTTGGTGTTGGAGCCGGGGTTGGAGAGTTCCTTCACAATGTTGAAGAGCTCTTGTGTGCATTGTTGTCGAGGCGGTCTTTGAAGGAGGTCCTCTTGGCCGCCCTGATGAGGTAGTGGTGGTTGCGGATGGGGTCCTTGTGTGCTGCGTGGCTGTCCGGAGTTAGTTCACTGTGACATTTCTTCTCTAGTTTCCTGCAGACTTGCTTGGATGCTAGGAGTTCTGGGGTGAACCAGCTGGCCCTCTTGCTGGTGTCTCTGTGGGGCGGTTTCCTCAGCGGGGCGAGGGTGTTGGCGCAGTCCTCGATCCAGCGTCTGAGGCTGAGGGCAGCATCATCGGTGTTGGAGGGTTCGGTGATTTTGCTCCAGCAGCGGGGCGGGGGATCTGTTGGGTGCGGTGGTGTGTGTTTTGGGTTTCTGGAAGGCGAAGTGGATGCAGCGGTGGTCAGTCCAGAGGAGTTCGGTGGTGTGGCTGATGGAGACGTACTGGCTTGAGGAGACGACTGGGTCGAGCGTGTGGCCGGCGGAGTGGGTGGGCGTTGTGACAAGTTGCTTCAGTCTGAGGTTGGCGAGGTTATCAATCAGGGTTGTGGAGTTGTTGTCGTTGTTGTTCTCAAGGTGAAAGTTCAGGTCTATGAGGAGGATGTAGTCGGGGGAGGTCAGGGTTGCATGCTTATCAAGTCGGCGATGGAGTCGCTGAATTGGGGCGGGGTCCGGGGGGTCGGTAGACGTGGGTGCCTCTGAGGGTGGAATTAGGGTCTGTGTGGATCTGTAAATGCATGTGTTTGGCAGTGCTGAGCGAGTTTTCGGTGCTAGTCGAGACCCTGATGCTGTTCTTGTGGACGATGGCGATTCCTCCGACTCCATTGGTGCGGTCTCTGCGGGTGATCTTGTAGCTGTCTGGGATGGCTATGGCGATGTGGGTTGCGGAGGAGTCATTAAACCAGGTCTCTGTCAGGAAGGCAACGTTCGGGAAAGTTGTGTCAAGCAGGTCCCATAGCTCGACGGCATGCTTGTGTGCGGAGCAGGAGTTTAGTAGTATGCATCAGAGGTGGTTGGGGTCTTTCTTGGCGGGTGGTTCGTCGGCTCTGAGGCTGGTGTAGCTGCAGTTCTGGCAGGTGAAGGGGCCAGCGGCGCACCCGCGCATCGGCTGGCATATATGGAGAGGTGGGAGGGAAGAGCAGCTGGGAGGCGGGGGCAGTGAATGGGCAGTGGGCAATCAGGGGGCGGGGCCACAGGGGACGCAGCGCGAGGCCGGTGAGGGACAATGAAGGTAACAGGAGGAAAAAGGGGCACAAAAATCGAGGGTAAAACAAGTGGCACAGAAGGCAAAAGGGCACAAAAAACAAGTGGAACAGAAGGCAAAAGGGGCACAGAAATGAGGGAAAAACTAGTGGCACAGAGGGCAGAAGGGCAAAAAAAAACCAAGTTTAACGGAGGGCAGAAGGGCACAAAAAATGAGGGAAAAACGAGTGAAACAGAGGGCAGGAAGGCACAAAAAACAAGGGAAAAAGGAGTTGAACAGAGGGCAGAAGGGCACAAAAAAGAGGGAAAAAGGAGTTGAACAGAGGGCAGAAGGGCACAAAAAAGAGGGGAAAAGGAGTGGAACAGAGGGCAGAAAGGCACAAAAAACAAGGGAAAAACGAGTGGAACAAAGGGCAGAAAGGCACAAAAAACAAGGGAAAAACGAGTGGCACAGAGGGCAGAAGGGCACAAAAAAACGAGTGGAACAGAAGGCAGAAAGGCACAAAAAATGAGGGGAAAACGAGTGGAACAGAGGGCAGAAAGGCACAAAAACTAGGGAATAACTAGTGGAACAGAGTTCAGAAAGGCACAACAAAACGAGGGAAACACGAGTGGAACAGAGGGCACAAAGGCACAAATACAAGGGAAAAAAGAGTGGCACAGAGGACAGAAGAGCACAAAAAAATGAGTGGAACAGAGGGCAGAAGGGCACAAAAACGAGGGAAATACGAGTGGAACAGAGGGCAGAAAGGCACAAAAAACTAGGGTAAAACGAGTGGAACAGAGGGCAGAACGGGCAGAGAGGCACGGGGGCAGCGAGGGGAACAGAAAGGAAAACCGGGCAGAGAGAGCACGGAGACAGCGAGGGGAACAGAGGGAAGACAAAGGGGCACGGACCACGTACAGGCAGCGGGGGAAGACAGACAACAGCAGTCGCAGACACAACAATGAAAATACAGGCAATACAATAAAAGCAATAAAGCGGAGGATGAACAAACCTACCTACGGCCTACCACTGGCCACCAGGGATGAGGCGCAGGTGGCAGCCTGCGGGTGGTGGAGGGCCTCGAACATCCTCAGCAGCGGCAGCTGGGGAAGGGAGGCACAGGCGGTGCTGTGTGGAGGGAGAGCGACCTACCTGGTAGGGTCAAGGGTCGCACAGAACATTTTCTTTAAAGATGTTGTACAACTTGCCATTGCTAAACTTAGGTACACATCCAGGGAGCTCTGTGGTCTTATTTATTTACACAATAAACTGCAGATGAAGAGACAACTCAAGATGATTTCCTGGAATATTGGAGGCTAGGGGATCCCAAAGGAAAGGAGGCTTGTACTTGCATATCTTGAAAGATATGGCATATGGAAATATCAATGCTACAAGAAACTCATTAAGGTGCCCATGTATCTAACTGTTTTGCCATACACTATGACCCCAATAGATATTTCACCTTTTTCAGCTCTTACTCATGTGGGGTAGCGATCCTAATAAAATGTTCCATTTGTTTTACGCTCTCATACGCACATTGAGATCCACTAGGTAGATTGACTTTTCATATAGAAACATTGGACTACCCTCCTGTTACACTGAGCAATACATATGTGCATCATTGACTCTCTAAACTTTTTTGAGCAAGTTGTCTCCTTGTGTAGGCAACATCAAGCCCAGAATGTTTTCTGGGGTGGCAACTTCATTTTCACCATTCAACCCACATTAGCCAGCGATAACCCATGACTTTTTGACCATGTAGGAGTCTATTAAATGTGTGCACCCAGCCGCGGTTCGTGCAGGTAACAGCGGTGGGGCCAGGTAAGGGGATATTTCGTGGGACGATCCAGAGGGAAAATTAATTATTTATTTAATTTTCCCTCTGCATCATCTCTCGAAATCCCCCCTTACCGCCCCACCACTGTTACCTGCACAGATGGCGGCTGTGTGCACTATATACCTAATACAGAAGGTTTGAGGATTATCTGCCATGAGAAATGTGGTAAAAGTGCACTTTTTCTTTTCCTATGTACATGATATGCATTCATATATTGATTACTGATTGGCATCCACTGAATCACTGACTTGGGTAACCAATATTGAATGCCTACCTTGCATTCCATCTGACCACTCCCCTGTCGATGTCACGCTGACATTACCAGAACTCACTAATCAACAGCACATTAGGGGATTCCTTTCTAAGACCCTCAAAGACACTGGCCCTGATTTAGCATTTGGTTGTTCCTATGTATTTAGATGTGGGCTGTCCTCCATAGTTTACTGTCAAGTAAGCAGCTCACCTCCTTTGATGCAGCGGGCTCCTCTGCCTTCTAAAAATAGTCCATCAGGATTGGGCTGGGCCAATTTAGATTTCTCCGTTGTGCTGGCGCTGTCCTAGTGTTAACGGAAATAATGGTTCTGTTGGGAAAGACCAATGATTTGTACTTGGTGTACTATACCATTACAAGAAAATATCATTTAAATATCCAAGCAACACAAAAAAAAAATGTTTTGCTCAACAAATGTTTTTACTTTGTATTCATATAAATGTGAGATCAATAAAAAATGCAAACAATGTCAGTGACAAAAACCACATATACGGCAAAAAAACCAGTCAATAGTGTACAATTAGTGACTAGTAGTGATAAGTGACAAAAGTGCTGTACAAAAGTGACATGGATGACATATACATACAGGAGACAATTGTTTTAGTTTTTACACGTCCAGGACTAAGTTGCATAAATCCGAGCAATGGTTGTTATTCTATTGTTCAAGCCTGGGAAATTGCGTGGACTAATTTGTGATAAAAACATTGACGTTTCGACACTTGACAGATGTTCAAAAGATAATGCATCAGAAGCGGGTCTTCATCAGAACAGGGGGGAATGACAGCCTGTGGGATGATAATTATATAAGTGAGTGTTGTGTGATCTTGGTACAATTTATAAAGCATGTGGAGCATTGGGCAACACCATGCATACCGATAACTGTGGGTCCTAGTATATGAGCGATCAACTTGCATCAATTTCCAGGGAGGTGTCAGCCGACACCTCCGGTATACTTCCAGGGGTAGAAATCTGCAAATATTTGCAAATATTTGCCACAAACCAGGTGTAGTAACATTATTCCTAAATACCTGTATATATCAGAAATCTTGTCTTCACTAGCAGGTGGAATGACTTAAGGGAGACGCTGAAGCAATCAATTAACTGTGAAGGCAAAGGAGGCCATCAATGCACTGACTAAGCTACCATTGAAGCACTAGACAGTATCTCATGACAAATAGCATAGCACATAAAGCGTGGTCGCCTGATTAATCCAATTACTAATCTGTCTAAGATAAACCTGACAGGTGGTGCCTATAACGAGTAATGTGTATTAACATGGTACGCGCAAACCCAGAAACAAATTATCTGGAGTGAGTATTTAAGAGTCCACCCAAGTAGTGTAGGGGACCTATGTTTATACCTCACTAGCTGACCTACAAGTAGGTGAGAGCCGGAGTCTCTGGTGTTAAATACTAAAGTGCTCGGGACGCACGGTCACAGTTAAAAACATACATGCTACTACTGTGATAGAAAACAAAACCGACTCGGTACTACGCTTCTATAAGGAGGGCAAAACAGGCTGCCGTGTAGGATTCTAGGGTCCAGGTGGCGGATTCCTGATGGAATGACGGAATGAGTCTGTTGCGGCACAGGTTCTATATTGTACTATTACTGTGGCTTTTGGAAGGATGTTAGCATCACACACCTGATGTGTTTCTGCTAATTGTTATCACCTGCATACTTCCAAGCATCACATGAAGGCCCAGAAGATCCAGACCATCTTACCCCTGGCAGGAGACGGTCTTGCAGATCCTACATCCTGAAGGCCTGACAGGAATCATGCAAATCCAGATATATCAAGATAGACTGTGATAAGAGATAACTATGGTCTCACCATTGACAAATGAGTTGGCTGATTATAGATGGATCAAACTCCCGCTTTCAATGGCTGAAACAATATCTTTACTAAAAATGATGGCACTCCTCAGATTCATGTATTTATTGATCAATATTCCGATCCCTTTAAATTTAACTTTTTTCGTACACTATGCTCACAAGTGATGAGGCTATTGTTGGGGGTTGGAAGCCCAGGCCTAAATGTTAAACCCTTATTTTATCAGATCATGACAAGAGGGGAGGGGTGAAGGGGTTTCACAGTTCCTGGTCTTGAAACAGAATACTGTGCTGCACAATCGCACTATGCCACTTACTGGTTTGATAAAGAATGTAGCGCTCCACACTTACCAATAGAAGTAGACCAGGTAGACAAGAGCACCCTTGCCATTGTCATATCAATGAAACTGTCTACACGTCCCAATTTATACAAACTGCTAGGTGTACGCTCTGGACGATGCCTGATAGGGCAGTGCATATCAACTATACTCTCCCTCGTTCAGATTTTTACTAATCCAACAAAGTCTTCCTCTGTGGATACTGTTGTAGTTAAGAGACTGGAGAAAGCCAATCTCCAACTTTCCAAATTATTAGTTAACTCTTCCCAGTAGAAGATTTCTGACCCAGGCCGGACTTGGAACTCAAAGCAGTCCTGGCAATTTTGTAGGACCGGCCACCCAGGGTGGGGGTTGAGGGGGTGTAAGTGTGAAGCACTTCTGCTTTTTTTACATAGGGCCGATATTGCCGCACTGCTGAAAAACCAGCCCCAGTAACAAAACCAGTCCCCACTGCTGTAAAACCAGCCTGCACCTTTCCAGGCTCCCAAAGAAATACTAATGCCCAGTATGGCCAGTCCGGCCCTGTTTCTAACACTGGAACAATTTAGGCTGAATAGAGATATGTCCCTCAATGTTTTTGCCTTTTTTCATTTGCGACGTACTGTCTCCACACACTGGCCTTCATTTCCGGATGAACCAACGGAATTGCTCCTGCTAAAACACTTGATCACCCTCCCAGTACATAGACTACCAGCCATCAGCCCTGAATATTGATTAACTTATTGGGAAGAAGATATTGGGAAGCCGCTTAATGACAACTTATGGAACTATTACTGTTCACAGACAAAAGCAGTCTCCATTAATTATAGACACAAACTTCTCCATTTTAAATAATCTAATCGCTTGTTTTGTGGTCCATTCACATTGCACAAAATTGATTCCTCTAGGGACCCGAAATAGAAAAGCTGTAGCACGGATCCAGTGACTTTTTATCGGCTAGCCTGGGAATGCCCCCAGGGGCCCTTCCTCCATTAAGGTGGAGGAGCATCACCACACTTCTCTTAGAGCAGGAAAAATAAAATGATAATAACATTGTTATTATAATTGTATTTTTTGTAAGTTCAGGCTGGGTTAGGGCGGAGCTGGTGGCACATGGGGGGAGTGCTTTGCCCACTCAAAGTGTGCATGACTGTTTAGCCGGCCATCTTGGTCCGGCCAAACAGTCAAACTCACTTTACATATTCCCCATCTGGCTGCATTACACAGCCTGGTGAGGAACATGCTATGGATTCCATTCCCCATCTGAGCGCTGAACCACAGCGCTCAGAGTAATTACAATGCTGCATTGCAGTGTTGTGATTGGCTCAGGGGAGTGAGCCTGTTTGCATCCTGGTTCTGGCCTTAGAGACGACAAGGGACTACGGAGGAGAGACGACGGAGGAGAGACGCGGCAAGGAGTTAAGTGTTTTTTTTTGTATTTTGTACCCCGCCCTCTGCCTAGCCAGGCTCTACTCGCCTCGCCACTCTAGTTCTCTGTCAGCCGCTTCTGAATGCCCTGACCATAGCCTTTTTGGGTAGACATAACACGAAAGCTAGAGGAAATGACTAAATTGCAATTTGACTGCACTCTCAAGTTGCTACTACTGAGCTGCACTAAATCGCTTTGTAAACCTGTTAGAAGGCAATGTGCTGTTTTGTTCTTATTATCCAAACAAACCTTGATGCGTGCATCGATGAAAGGCTTTCGCTCACAGGTAGACCTGGCTAAAAGGCCCTGCATGTAGTGGAGGAACAGCTGAGATATATGCTGAATGGCAACGATTTCATCACGCCCACGATATAAATGAGCAACCAAGGTACTACTTGGCTAGATCACATCATTAGGGACCACATATGTAGTGTTATAACATCCAGGGGGTTTCTCATGATCTCCGTGTGTGCCATTGATCATATTGTATTGGATTAGCACCTATAGTATACTATTGATTTCCCGAAAGACAGAGAACTCACAAAAAGATATATGGTTTAGCTACTAGTGGACTTCAATGCTATGATGAGACGTCGTCTACTGGGGGCTTCTCCTTTGTACCTGTTTCACAACTTTAGTTAACTATACAGCTCAGGCTTTTCACGGCCAAAATGTGTTTTGTGCCAGTTCTGTCACCATTCATCGTACTATATGTGTATATTCCTCTCTGCAGATTAATATCTTGTTTGCTTGTTTTCTTGTTTATGCTACTTTATTCACAAAACAATAAAAACAATATAAAAAAATTATCGCATCTGATGAATGAAGATCCACATGGGATTATTTACCTGATGTGATATTTACTGATCCAGTATCATACAATTATTAATCCGACCCATAAAGTTGTTAGGAAAGTAAGACCTCATAAACAATACAAAGTCTCTAACATTAGAGAAATTGTGTCAGACCTGCTCATATGTGCACCTCAAACATAAGTCCTGAAACACCTGAAAATTCTCACGTAGGAGAAGCATGCTGAGTAGATAACAATAGTGAATATGAAGGCCATTTTGTAATGATGGTAATTCTTTTTAAAACTGCAGACAGTAGTTTAGATTCAGCAACCAAATATATTTTAAAGCCTTCAACACATCATGTCATTTATAGACTCTATAACATTCAGGACACCTAAGCCCAGCTAGTTCATAGTATGCTATGAGGCACAAAAACAAGTTGGCAGTCTGGAGCCTGAAATCCGAATCCAGATGACTGGAATTATCAGATGAAAGGGTGAATGGCCACACCAAGATTCAAGTCTGAGATCATAAGATAAACACAGATTTCTACAGTTGATGCATTGGTCTCCAGAGCCACCAGACCTTGTATACATACCTGGGACGAATATCAGACTTCTACATTGCATGACTTCACAACACATGCCTTTACAACACATGTAATAGAACGGGTAGATCTTCACAACATGTTTGGAGAGCTGACCAGTGCAATACTCTGGACAGGGCCAAGTGGGAGAAATGGTGGCCTCCACGGACCAGATTTACAGGGAGAGATGGCTAGTGTGTGGTCCCCAGGAAGAACATCAAAGACTGCCATCGGACTGTGATTGATCGACTTGAGGAAGATGGGGAAGAAGGCTGTGAAAGATTCAACATTTGCTAATAATACATAGGGAATGGAAGGTTTATTGAGAAAAAATGGTACATTCATTAGAAGTGAGGAATGTGAACGTGTTTGTGAAAGTGAAAGAAGAGATTCCAGGTGTAACCCTAGGGACTATTCACAGTAAGAGCACAAGTATAATAGCTATTGATATTGGCACCAAGGGATGGTGCTTCAATAGGTAAAAGATCGCATTTAGATGATATTAGCTTTTGCCTAAAGTCTACCTTTAGAAAGTGAATCAAGCTATTCTGTAACAGAAAATGAGTTTCAGGAGGGTTGGTGCTTTAACCATTTTCAAATCTATGTATGAGGAACTAAAGACAGAGAGCTTAGGATCTGTATGCAATCTCTGGGTGATTTTACAATTTATTAGACAGCTAAAGGCAAGGATAATCAAATGCCAGTACTACCTGAAGAAATGCGCTTTTAAGAAAGATTATTTTATAGATATGCAGCACATCACAGCCACATTCTACTCTAGGTTACAATTGCTGACAGATACGCAGTGGATGGAAGAGGATCAGGAGGGTCAAGATAACGCTGGTGGCTGGATGTATTTTATTTGTTACTAGCTTACCCGTCGCGCGTTGCTGCGATCTCCGAAGAAAGGAAATTCAAGGAAACTCGTTATGATAGCATTCAATTTACATTGTGTCATTTTTTTTTAAACATGTTCATTTTAATATGGAAAACATTTAAAAGTGTTGTTTTAATTCTATTTATTTATTCGAGTGCTTATGGATACACGATTTTTAATTTTTCCGTCTGTTGCGTACATCAGTATTCGAAAGATTATGAGGGCTGGGGGGCCGATATTTGAAACATTTTTATGCCAGAAACCTTTGCGGGAGTGCACTCAACAACTTACCAAAGTTTCCTGGCGATCGGATGAATGCTGTTTTAATTCTATTTATTTATTCGAGCGCATGTGGATGCACAATTTTTTGTTTTTCCGTCTTGTGCGTACATTAGCATTCAAAAGATTATGAGGGCCCTGCGAGGCCGAAATAAAAAAAAAATTATGTCAGAAACCTTTGCGGGAGTGTACTCAACAACTTCCCAAAGTTTCATGGCGATTGGATGAATGGTGTAGTAATGCATAAAGGACAAACAGACAGACGGACAGACATGCATAAAGGACAAACAGACAGACAGACGTTTGTTTTTATATGTATAGATGGAGAGGCCCTCAATTAACCAAAAGAGGACAACCGCATTGGTAAACAAGCAATTTGGACTAAAGGAGTACAGTTGTGAGTTTGCCACTTAATGGGAATATCGAAAGAAGAACTGCAACCATATGCTTTTTCCACTGAAAAGTTGCCCTACAGTGCTAGTTTAGCTGGCATATTGGAGGCCACAGATGGACTGAGAAGTAAGCTTTTAGAACAAATTCTTGAAGGCCACATTAGGATAAGGGTAATGAGATGTGAAATTAGATACAATGTTTTGTGCCCTGGGAGGGTATTTGGAAGACATTTTGCCCAGGCACATTTTGACAGTCCTGTACCGCTTCCTCAATCTTTTAAGCTGGGAAGTGAAAGAAAACATCCTGCTTTCACTGATGGTTTGCACTGGAGTACATTGCTCAGGATCTTTTGTCAGCATGACTATTGTTGGTGCATCGTACTCAAGCTGTTTTGCAGTTGAGTAACTGAGTCCAAATTAAACCAGTCTTGTAAGAGGCGGACAGCAGATTGGTGTCCAAGTTAAGGGTAGGGTCAAAAAAGTGCAGAAAGGATATTGGAGAAGATGTTGAAAATATTATGTTAACCTAAAATGCCACTGATGAGGCGGGGGCAGGAATAGGTTTAATGAATGCTGATGAAATGGTTGATGCAGTGTTAAAAACATGTTCTTATCTTAAACAGGGAATCAGATGGGCAACCACTGTATACTAGGCAACCCGCAGGTATTGCGGGGCTTAAGTTGTGGAAATGATAGGTGCACTGATGTCTCTTGTCCTGTTGTGATTTTTTCTTGTACACTAATGGCTAATATAGTGCCACTCTAGATTGTCTCCTGTGTGATGTTACTCCTACATATTTGATTACTTTGTTCACATCAGTTTGTTGGTTAATATGCAAAGGACAGGGATGTGTTGGATGTTGCTTTGGGGCTAAACCTATTTAATCGGCTTTGGCTGAAACCATGTAACATGTTTACTGATTAATGTAGCAGAAGATGATGGCCACTGAAAGACCTGCTGACAGTGTGTTATTTTCACTGTGAATTAGAGGACGTTTTTTACTTTTGTCTTCAGGGTATGTTCACTGGAGAAAATATTCAGTTCCCCAACATGTTTGTTCAATGGCATGGAATATCAGCCTGCTGCCAGTGCCAGGGACTCTTCACTCATCAATGAAGGTTCCACCTGCCTCATATCCATCTTAACAGCCCTCACTTCCATTGTTGCCATATTTTACAGGGGGTTGTGGGGGGGGGGGAGGGGGGGGGCAACTGCTTGGCTTGTTCTTCTCAACTTATGTCAGTGGCCGAAGCTCAGATAACTCTTATGCTTATATCCAATTGAAGAATGAAACAGCTATGGATAGACGGATTCTTCCAGGTGGCAATTACAATAGGGCATTGTATTCTCGACCTAAATGATTTACCTTGACTGGCCCTACTAAGCACCCCGTTCAAATTTGGCACAACACCAGTAATTCTCTTGAATGGAGACAGAGACTGACATTGGCCACCCCTTTTTGGGACTCGGAAAAACTGGGCGATTTGTGGAAGACGAAGGGATTCGACAGGTGGGACCTTATTGGCATCTAGTATATTAAAGATGTCTGGGGAGGTGGAGAGATCAAGTCCTTTAACATGCTTCAGACTGAATATGAGCTCGCAGACACAGAACGCTTTCGCTATGCACAGGTTCTACACTCTCTCAAGTCTTCTCTACCTAAAGGGACTGTTCCACCGGAGGTTTTTCCCCTGGAGGACAGAATTTTAGACAGCCACCTTCCTGATAAAACTATCTCCTTAATTTATTCGAAGTTAATCAACCACATGATAGACCCCCTTCAAACACTGCGGGATAAGTGGGTGAAAGATGGGGTCAAGCTAGATGACGAGGACTCGCAGGCGGCGGTGTCTTCCCCTAGAGTTGTGGCTATCCCAGCGCTCCTGCGGTTAGTGCAGCTTAAGATCCTTCATAGGATATACATTTCAGGGGCCCGCTTGGTACACATGGTGTGGTCCGACACTTTAGAGTGCAAAAGGTGTTGTGGCCTCATGGGCACATTCATGCACATTATCTGGGAATGAGAACACATCAACTCCTCTTGCCTCAAGATATATGACACGATCAGTGAGGTGCTACGTGTATATCTCCGCCCGGAGGCGAGACTATGCCTCTTAAATATTTGGGAGCCCACGAACATAAACAATCACCAGACACAGTGAGCCACACTGGGGTTCATACTGGTGAAAAGAAATATTGCTCAACTTTGGGGGCTACTCACTCACCCACACTAGAGGCCTGGGAAAGGAACCTTGATTGGTGCATGTTTAGAGAAAAGGCAGTGTACATAGCAGGCAGATGCCCGAAAAAGTGGTCCCGTATATGGGGCCCGTGGAATACCTATCGAGGTGAGATTTGTTCCCCGGCTCGATGTAATGAACGGGGAGACCCACCCTCCCCGTGAAGTTCCTCTCTTATGTAACGACTGTAAAATTTTCCCTCAGTGCTTATTGTAATGTATACATTGTATGACCCTCTGTACTGTCTTATCTACACCAATATCTGTTTAATAAAATGATTTATAAAAAAAAAGAAAGAATGAAACAGAGATATGTGGATGATGGTACATGCAGAGCTTACACCATAAGAAGACAGAATGGGGAATAGCTACTCTCCTGGGAACATGAATGTGGCTCCAAATGTTAGGAACAAGGACCTGCTTGTATTGGTCCTAACAGGAAATAACTGATGCTTTTTCCCATGGTACCTACACTGCCATCGAAGTGACAAACATGAACTAACCACCAATAAACAACAACCTGACAAGCGGCATTGTTGCTACTATTAGTCACCAAAATAACCACACAGAGCAAGATCTGAAATAATAAACAAATTAGAATTAAACCTCACTGGTTCATCTTCGAGGCAGGTCTACGACATCACACGTCCCTGCCTTTTAAGATAATAAGAACTGCCTACCGAATGTGGCTGTCTTGTAGCCTGGACTGGGAAAAGTGGTGGAGTGGTTTTTTTTCAGGAGGTAGTCAGTTGCTTTCCCCAAGGGTACATCGCCATCATGACAGTGGTATCTTAAAGATTTTGGTGGCCCTGGGCAAGATATATTTTGGGGGTCTCTTTTCAGAACAACTTTTAATTGTAATTCCCCTTTTACCACTATATTAAGTCTTCTTGATGTTAAACAATACTGAATATTTGTTAAAACGACAGAAGCAGGATCACGCAAAGACAGTTGTAATCGGTCTAATCCAGTGGCCCAAGAATTCTTTAGGTGACACTGGGTAGAGAGAGAGATAGAGCCAGAGGTAAAGGCAGGCTGAGAAAGGTAGAGAGGTTGTGCAAGAGAGCTAGAAAAGAGAGAGGTTAAATAGAAGTCTTCTTCCCAAGCGGCCCCTTGGAAAGTGGGGTGGTACAAAAGGGGTGGTGATGGATGAAGTATCTGAACCAATCAAACACTCACACCCAGTCAACAGATCTGGGTTTAATCCATCACCGTTCTTTAGCCCACTCTGCCTCCCCAGTTTAGATATGGCCATATGCAAATCTGTCTGACCATGTGCCTCATGAAAACAGTCCAGCCCGAACTGCCAAGCCATGCCTTCCCTGGACCGGAAACAAGCTTTCCTAGGACCGGTTTCTGGCATTTCAGCCGTCTTCAGCCAGGCTTGCTTGAATCCAGTGGCAAAGTGAGCAAAGGACTCACGTCTGAGCATACCCTGCCAACTTATGGCGAACAAAGCGGTACAAAAGGGGGTGGTGATGGACGAAGCATCTGAACCAATAAATACTCACACCCGATCAACCGATCTGGGTTTAATCCATCACTTTCTTTAGCCCACTTTGCCACCCCTGTTCAGACATGGCCATATGCAAATCAGTCTGACCCTGTGTCTCATGGGTACAGTCCAGCCCGAACTGCCAAGCCATGCCTTCCCTGGACCGGAAACATGCTTCCTAGGACCGGTTTCTGGCATTTCAGCCGTCTTCAGCCAGGCTTGCTTGAATCCAGTGGCAAAGTGAGCAAGGGACTCACTTCTGAGAATACCCTGCCAACTTAGGGCGAACAAAGCGGTACAAAAGGGGGTGGTGATGGACAAAGCATCTGAACCAATCAAACACTCACACCCAGTCAACAGATCTGGAAAGTTGGGCCCTGGACAATTGCCCACTTTGCCCTTGTCTTAAAACGTCTCTGCATCATGATGTAAGTGAGAAGCTGATAAAGTAAAGTAAACATCTGTCCACTAACAACTTGACTACAATGCTCATCACATGTCGCAATAGCCTGATGCCTCCTATCTGCCACCTGCTAATAAGACCATTTCTTAGTTTGGGAGAGACTACCGTTGCTGACTATTAGTAAAATGGATCTCCATTAATATGCGGTAGTGTTCAACCATTCAACTCCTCCCAACATGGAGAAAATTCCACATTGATAATGACCTCTTCTTGAATCTGGTTTCTAATGGCTATAGTTGTAATTTATTAATCTCTTCAGTGGTTTCTGTATGTGTATTTCAGTTTGTATTTATAACAAATATAATTTCACTTGCTTATTCTACTGGCTCTTGTAAGTCCAAATCCACTAACTAACGAGCAACAACTGTATGCAACTGTACAACTGGAATTTCCACAAGGGCAAAGTGACTTTTTACTTCTTGAAAGCAGCATACATAAAACAAAAGGGAAGCATTTGCAGGTCACCTGTCTGTCTTGAACCGAGAACCGTGAGCAGAGTGTTCATGACTGCAATGAAAAGCGTTCTAATCACATAAAGCAACGATTCAGTCAGTTAAACATATCCGTATTTCGAGTTTATTTGATGTGGTAGGAACAATGCTCGCTGTATTATAGAATTAATTCCCAAAAGAGTAGAGCCGTTACCAGTTTAAGAAATGAGAGCCTACAGATGCCAAAAGTAGGTTGGAAAATCAGTTTTTAGCTTGGCATGAAAGGAACAATGTGCATTTCTAAAAAATGAATAGCAGTTCACCAAGGGGTAAAGCATTATTCTCATCAGTTAAACACAGTGTTACTGTCTGAATAACTTAATTGTAAATTTCATTACGCTGATTTCTACCCTTGATTTTCAGGGTACTTAGGGGCATATTTACAAGGGCATTGCACCACCGAAGCGTCTCTTTTTCAGACGCTCTGCCAAGGGGCGTGCAGTGGGTGCTACTGCGGGCGTTCCCATGCAACACCCATTGCTTTTTGACACTGTCCCAGATTTACAAGGATCTGTAATTCTGAGGCAGAAGGTGTTAGAGTGACGTAACAAGGAGAAATACTTTTATTTCTCCTATTTTTGGCAGCACACATAGAAAGAGCAAAACGTGATTAATGATTGTTTTTGTGCAGGAAGGAGTACCTTCTTGCACAAACACACTAATCCCTTCTGTGCAGGCACCCTTGCACCATAGTACAAGGGTGCCTGTGCTGGCGCTAGACAGCTTTTTTAGCGCCAGTGCAAGGGAATACACACAGGTGCACCGTACCCTTGTAAATAAGTCACATCCCTGTGTTTTCGAAACGGCACAGTGAGGCACAACTAAATTGCTTGCAGCACCGCACTGCGCCATTACGTTATACATATGCACCCACACGTAATAAGGGACCGATTTGCAAAGTGCTTGCATTGCACTCGTGTCACGCATGCCAACGCAAGCCCTAAGCCACGCAAAGCTACATTACTTGGCTCTGCGTGTGCATTTAGCTTCCTTGCATTACCTTGCAGCAGGGAAGTATTCCATTCGTGCCATGTGGGAGTTTCCATGCATACACTCATGGTATTTGGTGCACTGCCAGATTTACAAAGAGTTGGAAACCTTGGAATGTGTCAAAATGGTACGCCTGTGTGATGCACTTCACATCACACTTGGAAAAAGGAAAACACCTTTAAAAATTGTATTTGTGCAAGAAGTTGCCCTTCCTGCACAAAAACAATCCTGCTTGTAACACATAGACGCTTGCACCATTGAGCAAGGGTGCCTGCATTGATGTGAGGCAGCACACAGTGAGCCTGTGCGAGGAGACAGCAGAAACAGTGGGCAGTGTTGGGACAGAGTTCCCTTGCACCGAACTTTTACTACAAAGATTTTGTACAACTTGCCATTGTGAAACCTAGGTACACATCCGGGGAGCTCTCTGGTATTATTTATTTACACAATGGACTGAAGATTAACCCCTTCACTGCTGATGACGAGCTCAGCTCGTCATCAGCCACAGTGGTCGTGTGCGGATGACGAACTGAGCTCGTCATGTAACGCGGTTTTTGGAAAAAAGCCGCAGAGCGCGAAAATAACCCCCGCACGCATGTGGTTAAGAAACAACTCAAGATTATTTCGTGGCATACTGGAGGCCAGGGGATCGCAAAGAAAAGAAGTCTTGTACTTGTATATCTTGAAAGATATGGCATTTGAAAATATTAATGCTATCAGAAACTCATTTGGGTTACCATGTATCTAATTGTTTTGCCATACACTATGGCCCCAATAGATACATACATGCCTGGGACGAATATCAGGCTTCTACAATGCAGGTCTTCACAACACATGCCTTTACAATACATGTAATAGAACAGTTTGACCTTCACAACATGTTGCTTGACATCGTATTGCCCTTACAATGCCTTGGTCATTTTAAAGGTATATATATATATATATTCACTGAAAAAACCATAGGTTTCACACCAGTTATAGTTACCTGGAAATTTTACTGACATAAAACCATTGAATTCCCACGTTATAGTTAGTTGGACTCACTATAACTTGCGCGCCTGCAATGCACTGCTGATGATGTCACATATTACAATACTCATGACATGGTCAGTGACATCACTCATGACATCAGTGATTACACCATCCAGTGAATGTGTGTCTTACTGAAAAATAAATATGTTTTATATATGTATTTGTAAAGGTGGATGGAAGAATACATGTTTAAATAAGTGTCTAAATGGATGTTTTTTTTTTTTTAAATTGATTGGTTAACTGGCTTATTAAGTGTATCTTAGTGAATACATATATTAGCGAGTAATGTTTAAATATTTAAATGTTTGTATCAGTGTTTCACTTTGTGTATAAGTGGCTGCATGGGTTGGTGAGTAGCTACATGTGTGTGTATATGGGTTATTAGATTTTTTTTTAGTATCAGTATGAGTGTCTGTATGGTTTGGTGGGGGTATTACTTAGCACATAGATGCATCAATGACTGACTCACTGTTTGTATGTGTTTTGAAGACAGCCTATATGCAGGACTGTATGGGTGGATGAGTGTGTATATGTGTGTGTTAGTGAGTGAATGACTGTCTCACTAGTGTCTTTATCAGTAACTACATATGTTTTAATCTAGTATATGTGAGTATTGATGTATATAAGTGAGTAAATGTGAGAGTGAGAGATTGTAAGAGTTCCTGTTTAAATAGGTATGTGTTTCTATAAGTGATTGCTTAAGAGAGTAAGTATCTGTAAGTTTCCTTAGAAGTAAGGTGGTAGTGTGTGTATAGCTGTATATGCAAATAAATGGATGTTTAATAGTTTATTTGCATGTGTGAGCATGTGTGTGAGTAACGTTTGGATGACTGTCGGTGTATAACAGGAAGTATAGGTGTATCACTAAATATGATGAGTGAGTATATGTATGAGTGACTATATAGAACTGTTGGTGAATGAGTGGATGTGTATATAGTTTGCGGAATTACTGAATTGGTTGTTGTAACTGGTATGGGTATCTCCATGTTTTTGAAAATGTTAGTTCCTATTTTTGAATATGTGTTTCAAGGATTACATTACACTGAAAGGAGGTCTGTCTCTCTGTCACAAGGATGGTGTCGTCAGTGATGTCATGAGTGATGTCACTCACCATGTCATGAGTGATGTAATATGTGACATCATCAGCAGTGCATTGCAGGCTCGCAAGTTATAGTGAGTCCAACTAACTATAACGTGGGAATTTCAATGGTTTTATGTCAGTAAAATTTCCAGGTAACTGTAACTGGTGTGAAACCTATGGTTTTTTCAGTGAATTTAATAGGTTTTTTTAAATGCTAATTCCTAACTATAACTGGTGTGAAACCTATCGTTTTTTCAGTGAATTTCATAGGTTTTTTAAATGCTAATTCCTTTCTATATCGAGTTTGTAACCTACGATTTTTTGTTTATTTGCTGTTTTGTGTGAGTATTAATTAGTATTATTTTTTTGTATAATAATATTTTTAAAACATTTTTTTAAATCATTTTTTCTTAGGGCGCTCTAGGTTCGCGCACCGGTAAGCTCTCCGGAAAGCGCACCCAGAGCGCTACTTGCGTTCGTGTAAAAAAGATATGAATGAAAAGTAAATAATAACGCAAGACATTTAGTACCATACATATAAAAGCAGTTTTTTTGAATAAAGAAATGAAAATAATTTTGCATTTCCGTGAAACTATCAAAACGTTACTTAGGCGCGCCGCGTAAGCGCCCCCGGAAGCGCCTACGTTCGCGCCGCATATGCGCCCCCGGAAGCGCCTACGTTCGCGCCGCGTATGCGCCCCCGGAAGCCCCTATGTTCGCACCGCGTATGCGCTCCCGGAAGCGCTCCGGTACGTGCAGCGTCAGCGCGTCAAGTCATGTGACCTTAAAATAACACTTTTTATTGGTTGCTAACAGTTTTTTTTACAAAGAATGAAATCCCCACCCATTTCCTTCACTTCTTTCACTTTTGTGACTGAAAGACCTGCCTTTTTGCTCTTGGATCTTTCTTGGATAATCTTGGCTGCCAGACCATCCAGCAGTGAAGATGAGCTTGAATTCATTGATGAAGAACCTCCTCAGCCGAAGGTCAAAGAGCATTTCATCTGAAATTTTTTTTCCATACCTGATGACCAGAAGAAGGTCAATGCTCCAAAAGTGGAGTGCAGGATCTGTCACACAGTCCTGTCACGGGGTGACCCCACTAAGAAATATTATTTTCGGAACTCCACAATGCTTCGCCATGTGGAGAGGAGGCACCCCAGAATTTTGCCCGGGAAAGTGTCAGGGCTCTGGCACAAGAGGTTCCCAGTGATGGGGCATTTACATCAACCGGAGGAACAACTACTTCAGTGAGGGGGCGATCGCAAGAGCTGGTTCCAAACATTCAGCCTGCATTCAACAAAGGCGTCTTACCTTTGGGGAGCAAAGTGTTCTGCTCATGGTTCGAGCATTGGAGAACCATTGCTGCCGTTCCCAGCCCTAATTTTTTTTGTTTTTTATGCTCCTGTTGAGCAGTTTCCATTCCCTGTTTTTGTTTTTGTTCTAAAAAAAGAAAAAAGAAGAAAAAAAAAGTTATTTTCAGAACTACCTCCAATTCTCATCAAAGAGCTATATTCTTAAAAAAATGAAAAAGAGTAAGTGAAGTGGAGTGCATTGATAATGGAAAGGAAAATGAGTAAGAAAGAACAGAAAGGTATGAGAGGAGAAAGGAAGTGAAGTAGGGGGACTGAAAGAAGGTGAGTGTTGGGAAGGAAAGCAAGGAGAAGGAGAGTGAACATGGCGAATGTGGATATTCAAAGAAAATGTTGAAAAGGAACGGGGGATGGAAGGGTAAGAAAAGATGCATTGCTGGAGTTGCATCATTTTTGTGACACACTCCAGCAATGCATCACTTTGGCGCTTACAGATACGTCTGAAATACTGACGTATCTGTAAGTACTTCCGACATAATACGTCATATATTTAATATGACGCATGACTAGAAGACTGAAGGCCTCATTTATGAGGCCATGCGTCACTTTAACGCCACCGGTGCGTCACTTTTTGAGACGCACCAGTGCTGTAAAAAATGCACCTTATTCAGTCATATTTACAAAGTGACGCATCTAGGTAGATGCGTCACTTTGTAAGCCCCTGCGCCACATCATACCTACGTCAGATGTAATGTATGCAAAAGGGACGTATTGACGCAAGAAAGGGTCGTAGAGGTGATGCAGTGAAATCTATGAGATATCACTGCGTCACTTTTATGACGCTGTTGCGTCCAAATCTTGTGCCTGTATCACAGCAGGCGTAAGACTGATGCAGGCCCTTTCACATTGGGCCTGGCCCCATGTGAAAGGATGCATTGCTGGGTTGCATCATTTTTGTGACACACTCCAGCAATGCATCACTTTTGCGCTTACAGATACGTCTGAAATTCTGACGTATCTGTAAGTACTTCCGACATAATACGTCATATATTTAATATGACGCATGACTAGAAGACTGAAGGCCTCATTTATAAGGCCATGCGTCACTTTAACGCCACCTGTGCGTCACTTTTTGTGACGCACCAGTGCTGTAAAAAATGCACCTTATTCAGTCATATTTACAAAGTGACGCATCCGGGTAGATGCGTCACTTTGTAAACCCCTGCGCCACATTATACCTACGTCAGGTGTAATGTATGCAAAAGGGGCGTATTGACGCAAGAAAGGGTCGTAGAGATGATGCAGTGAATAAACTGGGTTTTCCCCATGCTACGCTCCCCGGTCTGCTCCCCGGTGCGCGTACCGGGCGCTCCCCCCGCGCAAATCGATTTTTTTTTTTGCCCCGCGGGGCCCTTTTATGGCCCCCACATCACACCTAGGGGGTTAGGGGGGGTCTACCCTGCCCCCTTATGGTCATTTCCCCCTTTGTTTTTGTCACCTCTTGTGTCTCGATCCTACCGAGACACAAGATGGCGGTCGCTCCGGACTGTTTCAAATGTTTACAGACACCCGAGAGCCAATCAGCTTTCCACGTAGCACGCCCGGTGCGCTCCCCAGTGCGCGTAACGGGGCGCACCTATAGATATATATATTTTTTTAACCTAAATTACTCAAAAACCACTGGAGCACATATCTTGAGACATAGCAAAGGCACATCGGGTTACCAGTCCCTACAATTTTGCCAAGTTTGGTGTAAATACATTCAGCCGTTCGGGCTAAAAGTGAGGTCGACCGCCCAATGGAAATTAACATGGGGAAAACACGTTTTGGGAACCCCCTTTTATCTCGGCCCCCGCTTGACGAATCCCCCCCACATTTTCAGGGAAGGAGCGGAGCGTAGCGGGCCACCTTCTTTGAGAAATTCACGAAGATTCGTCCACCGGCGCCAAAGTTATTCCCAATACAATGTTGCGGATTTCCTATGGAAAGTAGATCCTAACTATAACTACCTACTGGCGACCGCCAGCAGGTAATATGTATATATATGATCAATGATGGCGAAACCAGCACACAAAAAAGATTAGAAAAAATCCATGTGGCCCAGAAAGGTGCTGGTATTACGCCATTCAAAGGTAAATCTGACTTTGTACCGATCATGGCAAAAGATGCAGTAGATGTTTTTCAGGACTGTATAATTGCTGACATCAAGGATTTGTACAAAAGAACTAACAATCAAAAGAAAAAGAAGTACAATGTGCAACGGGCTAAATATTTTGAACTTATGAAAAAGTTAAAAGACAACCCCAATATTGTAATAAAAACTGCAGATAAGGGGGGTAATATTGTTATTTGGCCAAAATCTGAATACTCTACTGAGGCATTAAGACAATTGCAAGATCCGGCATGCTACATGAAGTCTAACAACAAAGAGTATTCGAAAGCTAATGAGGTTTTGCACAAACTGCTTCTGAAATATCGTAGGGAAGGGCTCATCTCTGCTGATGAATTTAAATTTATGTACAATGAGCATCCCGTTCTGCCATCTCTGTACCTCATTCCCAAGGTCCACAAAAGAACAAAACCAATTCCTGGAAGGCCCATTATCTCCGCTATTAACAGCTGCGGAGAAAATGTGGGACAATATATAGACTTTTTTCTGCAGGATTGGGTCCAAAAACTCCCTAGTTTTGTTCGCGATACAACAGACTTTTTAGCCAAGATAGAAGACCTGGAATGGCAGACTGACATGTTACTCATCACCCTTGATGTTGAACAACTATACACTAGTATCTCTCACCAGGATGGTCTTCATGCTACTAGTTACTATCTTGGTCAACGACCTGCTGAAATGTATGAACACAACAAGGTGATTCTAAGTTTAATTAACTGGTGTTTAAACAACAACTATTTTTCATTCGGCAAAGAGGTCTGGAAACAACTGAGGGGTGTGGCCATGGGGGCCTGTTTCTCCCCCAGCTACGCGTGTTTACACGTTGGCTGGTGGGAGGAGCAGGTCCTCCAGGTCCAACACCAAACTTGGGTGCGGGAGAAAATTGTCAAGTATCTTAGATATATCGATGACATTTTTATTGTGTGGCAAGGGGATGAAGAAGAAGCGTTAACTTTTATTGCTGAAATTAACAACAATCCCCTAAATCTAAGATTCACTTCTAATATAAATGCCAGGCAAGCTGAATTTTTAGATGTCAAGATATATGTAGATGACAATAATCACATCCAGACTACTTTGCACAGAAAGGCCACGGCTGGCAATACCACGCTCCATGCCTCAAGCCTACATCCAAAGCACACTATCCACAGTATACCGTACGGAGAAATCCTGAGGTTAAAGAGAATATGTAGTACTGCTGTGGATTTCCAACGATGCTGTGACGAATTGAAAGTCAGGATGAAAGCTCGTGGTTATTCTGATCAAACATTTAACCAGGCGCTAGCAAAAGCTGAAAAACTATCCAGAGCTAATTTGCTGGTTAACAAAAATAGTATACTCACCAACGTAAGTGAAACAGAAGATATAGAGTGTCCTAGATTCATTACAGACTACAGTAGCCAGGAAAATAAAATCAGACAAATCATAAATAAACACTGGTCTACCATTCGAACTGACACTGTTTTGGGATGCATGCTACCGGACAAACCCCTAGTCACATTCAGACGAGCACAAAATATGGGCGCTATTCTTGACCAAAGTAGCCCTGAATTGCAACAAAAGCCCAACTGGCTAGTATCAGCAGGTTTCAGAAAGTGCACCTCTTGCAGAGCGTGCAAGTTCGGAATCAATAAAACTCATTATAGAACACCGTTTTCTACTGCTGATATTCCGATTAAAGGTAGCCACACGTGCAAAACTGAATTTGCTGTGTACGTCCTGACGTGCACTTGCGGCCTTAACTATGTTGGCAGTACAAAACAGCCAGTGCACGTCAGGATTTTGCAACATATCCGGGCTATTCTGCATAGCGACCAAGCATACCCGGTGGCTCGCCATTTTGAGAGTACGCATAACAAAGATCTTAATTGTCTCTCATATTATGTGATAGCTTCTGTCCCAAAACTTAGAAGAGGAGGCAACAGGGAGTTGAAACTAAGGAGATTAGAGTCAAGCTTGATCCTTGAATTCGATAGCAAATGGCCGAATGGCCTCAACAACACGGAGGATCTACGTCATTTTCTATAATAACTTACTCTAAAAATCTGTAAAACATAAATATCCAATAGTATCTAGACTTCCTGTTAGTAGCCTATTCTCTCTCTCCCCCCAGATATGTCAGGTTCCCTGTGATCTGGGGTGGTATTCTGTTTTCCATGAATTCTCCTTATAAATATCTTTGTCCATACATTGTAATCAAAGTGGCTGGTCAAGTTCCTTGTCAGCCACTTTACTAATTGTTGCTCCACTTCTTCCTATTATATATATATATTTTTATATATATATTTTTTCACTGGGTTTTTAGGTATAGATATATATTTTTTGTACCTTAGATGTGAGAACTGATTTTAACACTTATTTATAAATGTGGTGTCCTTTTCTATAACTTTTAAATGATGATGTATTTATACTGGTATTAATAGGTTTTATGTATGAATTTATTTGGACCAATAATAAGGAAACAAATTTAGATTTCCTTTGTGTCTATACGAAAATACATGTACCATTTACACAGAATTTTATCATCATAAACTCTCAGCACTTTGTTTCCCTTTTCCTCAAAATTAATTTTCCCTACATTGGCACTTATGCCCTTTATAAATCTCCATGAATTGCAGATTGCGATTCAACAACACTGTCAATATTTGCACTTTTTCCACCACCCGTCCCCCATTCTATTTAAGGTCGCGACAATTGGTACAATTTGTTGAATGTACCTTGCACTAATGAAATAATTGCGATTAACTTTATGGTTCTATACAAATTGCATAATTTTGTACTTTTTTGCTATTTTGCACAAGCCTTTGCTAAGATTTGCACAGGGATTTATCCCATAATACTCCTACTATCATCACGCAACCTTGCATATATGTCAGTGCTTGTATAGCCGTCTGCTATAATTTGCACAGGGATTTATCCCATATTAGTTTGGAAAGCGGAATATATCTATGTTTCTATAGATGGATGTTCTTCATGCAATATTACATATAGGCTGCTGCTTGTTTTTTGGATTTATCCAGTAATATTTAAACATTATCACAATTGTCATGCATTAGAAAATAACTGAACCATTAACATCAAAATAGAATTGTAGTTATAATTTTGACATTTCGTTATGCATAAAACTTTTGTTTATGTCTATGATCATGTGACCTAAGGGAGAAAGGGCGGGGAGGCGGGCTTGCACTGCACTATAAAAAAGAAAAAATAATGTTGAATTGTTGCATGTGAACAAGGGCTTTGTAAGCCCGAAACGCGTCTTGCCCTCGCTACTTTCAACCCTTGGATAATAAATTCACCTGTGTATCCAGTTCGTGGTCCGTCTCCTCATTGCCTGGAGGGTTCTGATTCTTGCTAGAACCAGCAGTGGCTGTTTTTGGAGTTTGCGCAGATATATATATATATATATATATATATATATATATATATATATATATATATATATATATGAAAAAAGCAGTCCCTGTTCCGCCGATTACTGATGGAACACAGCAGGTTTAGACCTCCAATGGCCCCAATAAATGCAGCGAAAATCAATCTGAGAAAACAATCAAGCCTCAAGTGAGTTGCAGAGTGGCGATTTATTCAATAAAGGATGACGCGTTTCACTCCACTAGGGAGCTTGTTCACATAGCGTGCTCAGAGCCATTACAGACATATTTATAGTGAAAATAAAGGTAGGACAATCAATACAAAAAAGTGTACACACCCTCTTTACATTTTAAAATAGAAATGGTAGAAAGACTGAATATACTGCAAGTGAAAAATAATAAATATAAACACTGGATGTGTGATTCATTAAACAATGGTGTAGTTAAATATATTGGATATTTCATTTATAAGGTAAACCAAACCCCAAATTTCCTATCAACGCAATGCCGGCATAGTGCCTGTTTAATTGGAGAAAATCAAAGGGTATTTACCAAAATTCATTGAAGAGCAGCAGAGCTATTGTTGCAACACAGTGTCTATTTCATATTCAAACAATAATCATATTATACAGTATAAACTAGAATGTACTGTCTCTCTAAAAAATAATCTAACATAAAGAAGTGGTGAAAATAAATAAGTGTTGAAAAAGCATAATGAAAAATCAGTATTGTGATGTGGTAAACCAAAAAGATGATAAAATCTTGATCCAAAGAAAGCACATAGCGGGAAACTTATGATAGATAGGAAAGATAGGAAAATAATCTAAAAGACAGCTAGTATAAGCTAATATAGTAATAATATGATAGAATAATCAGTTCCCAAATACATTATATTTCTATTTACAGAAAATATACAGATAGGATAGTCACCAGCCGGTGACTAACCCAAAGTGGACACACCCAAAAGGTCAACAGTAATGTAGAAACTAGATGGTAACAATAAACCAGGGAAAGGGGACGAGCGCCTTAAGGATGTAAAAAGACAGGAGATAAGCTAGCACAGAAGCCTATTTATAAAAAGTTACTCAGATCTTCCGTCAGATTAAGGCCATTTGGGGCCTTAGTATCCAAGGATAATATAAAGTGTGATTCTTTCTGTCTGAGTAACTTAATCCGGTCACCTCCCCGAGTAGGCTGGGGTACCGAACATAAAACAGTATACTCAAAGTCTTTGAGTTTTTTGTCGTGTACTGCACGGAAATGCCTAGCTATGGGATAATTGCTGTCGCTGTTGATGATAGCACGAAGGTGCTGAAGAATACGTTGGTGTACTGGGAGCTTAGTGCTCCCGATGTATTCAAGATTGCAAGAGCATCTTAGTTTGTACACAACGTATTCAGACCTGCAGGTAAGGTATTCGCGGATGGCTATAGGTGTTGTACTGAAAGCAGTAACGTAGTGTGTACTGTTCTTCGCAAATGTGCAGGCACGACATGAGGTGCACTTAAAAAAGCCCGTTTTGTGTATGAGACTCTTCTTAAGTGGACCCTCTGGCATTGGCCTGTCTAATGCATCACGCATAGAGGGCGCCCTCCTGAATGTTATATTGGGTGTTTTAGAAAGTAATGGCCCAAGAATGACATCAGTCAAAATTATGGGCCATTCAGTGCAAATAATACGCCTAATCTTGCGTTCCTGTGTACTGAAATTAGTTATTAGTCTCACATTACATTCAGACGCAGGAACATTAGAGGCCATTGGTGCAAGAAGCGCATCACGTCCAATTAAATATGCTTTCTGAAGAGCTTGCTCTAGAATTTTAACAGAATAGCCTCTATTAAGAAAACGTTCTTTGGACTCCCTGAGGCAAACATCAAGTGACTCTTTGTCACCACAGATCCTGCAGATGCGCATGAACTCCCCGTAGGGGATACTTCTTATGGTATGAGCAGGATGGGCGCTCTGAGCATGCAAGATCACGTTGCCTGCTGTAGGCTTGCGGTGAAGACAGGTTTCAATTTTGTTATTCTGTATGAACACTCGAACACCAAGAAACTCTGCTGTATCAGTTGTGATGGTAGATGTGAATTTAAGATTCAATTCATTTGTATTTATATACATCACAAATGCATTGGCTTACACCACAGTACCTTTCCAAATTATACAAACCTCGTCAATAAAACGCCAGTAGTTGACAATATTGGGTAACCATTGTCGGTGCGTGGTCATGAGCTCGTGTTCCTCCCACCAGCCCACATGAAGACATGAGTAACTGGGGGAGAAACACGAGCCCATCGCCACACCACGCAGCTGCTGGTATATCTGGCCCTGAAAATGGAAAAAGTTAGTGGTGAGACAGATTTTAATCATTTCGAGTATCATTCTGTTGTGCTCACGAAAACAAATGTCTCTACTGCTCAGATATTGTTCACAGGCATTGATACCTTGCTGATGGTGGATTGAGGTATAGAGTAACTCGATATCCATAACCAGGAACAGGTAATTATCACACCAATTAACATTCTTAAGTTTATTTAAAAAGTCCGTGGTGTCCTTCAGATATGATGGGAGACTAGACATGTGAGGTTGCAGAAAGTAATCCACGTATTTGGAGAGGTTTTCGTTCATGCTGCCAATGGCGGCAATGATAGGGCGACCTGGAGTAGGTGTCAGTTGTTTATGTACTTTTGGGAGGATATAAAGTACTGGCGTGACTGGATGTTCATTGTTGAGAAAATTACATTCATCTTTTGTTAGTAGTCCCAATCTTTTCCAAGCCTGAATTTTTTTGCGAGTTGTTGCATGGCTCTGTGTCATCGCAAATTGGGTTGACATGAGGTAACATGAAGAATCAAGTAGATGTCTCTCTGCCTCAATAATGTAATCTTTAGTTTGCCACAACACTGTATTTCCCCCTTTGTCCGCATTTTTAATTATGACATCCTTGTTCTTCTGTAGTTTACTCACAAACTTGTGGTACTGGTTCTCATTATAATTCTCTTGTCTCCTCTGGTTAGTAATGAGTCTGTTCAATGTTTTTAATTCTGCAACCACCCTATCACTGAAAACATCTACTGCATCGCGTGGCATGATTGGTAAAAAAGTGGATCTAGGGCGGAATGGTGTAACAACAGAACAATGAACATCAGTACTTTGGCTCAAAGTAGGAGTTGTATGAGAGTCATTTTCATATGCTAGGTCTAACAAATTCTGTAAATCCGCAGTGTCATGCACCTGCAGCGATGATTTTGGTATTGCAGAGGTATCCGCAAGTTGAGTTTTATTTCGCTTAGATTCTAATTTGAAATATTTAATTAATTTGATTTTGCGGATGAACTTGTAGACATCAATGCGTGTCTGATTGAATGAGAATCTGTTAGGCGGACAATAAGACAACCCAAGAGAAAGTAACTGTTAGTCAGGTTAATGACGGTGTTATCCATCAAGCTTGTCATTTTCTCCAGTTCTTTTTTGTTCTCCCTCGAGAGGTACTTGCGTTTGAAGAGCCTCCTCCTGATATGCCTGCGCTGGCTGATTGATTGCCTTGCTTTGTTTGAGGTTGCCGGGAGCGCAGGGAATAGTGCCGGTCCTCGCTGACAAAATTCAGCTCCTCGATTAGTGAGAAATCATCACGACCACAGGTGCTGAGATCGGGTCTTACTGGTGCACTCTCATCATCGCTGGTTGAAGTCAGAGAATTGATGGACACAATGTCGCTGTTGTCCGTTGGTAGAGAACTCTGAGAGGTTGAGGGTTGATTAGATGTAGGATTGGTAATGTTTGCCACTGCCTTACGCTTCAGATTGTCGTACTTGCGTGAAAAGGTGAAAATCCCGCCAGTGGCATAATCGTTTTTATCTCTAGCAAATTTCGTAATCTTCCTCTCTATAATTGTTTCCTCTAGTTTCTTTATGCGAATGTCAATCTCTGCTTTACTTTTAGTGATTAAATCTGTTTCTCCAGATGCTTCCAAGAGGCTGTTCACACGATCAATTTCAGTTAATAATTTGTCACGATCTGATTCTGCATATTGAACAGAATTACACCAAATTTGGCAGAAAGGTAGACCTTGGTTCAGAGTCGTGCCTTTTTGTTAAATGGTGTAAATCTGTTCAGTAGTTTTTTAGATATTAAAAGAAAAAATAAATATATATCTGGGCGGAGCCTAACCACACATCTCTTTCTTTTTTAAGATCTTTATTAGGGCGTCAGACAAAGATACAAAATAACACAAAATAGAAAAGAGCATACGGGAAGCCACATTGCCTTAGGTCCTATTTTTCAGTAGATCCCACTCACACATCCCACACTACCCCGGTGGATCCCCACAGGGAAAGGAGGAAATCATAAGATCCAAAAAGAAAAACAAATACATACATAAACTAATCAAGCTAGACATTGTTCCTGATTCAACCAATTAGTAAGAGATCCCCAGATCTGTTCTCCCTCCCTCCGAACCATATTCCCTCTTCTCCTGTATACAGAAATATCCCAGTGGTACATAAATAAAAACTTACTAAACCATACATGTATCGTCGGGGCATCGGATCCAGCCATACTGTGGCTAGACTAAGCCGTAATACAACCATTGCTACGAAAAGCATCTTGCGCTCTGGTTCAGCCATACTTTGGTTAGAAACACCTAACATAATAACCTGAGAAGTCAATAATACTGAATATCCCAGAACTTGTTCTAAGGGCTGTTCAACTTTGCTAAGCAATTGAAACAAACTGGTGCAGGTGGCAAACATATGTGTGCTGTCCGCAGCGAGCTGCCCACATCATGAGCAATTTATCCTAGAGGTCCCCCCCAGTTAAATTCGAGCAGGAGTTATGTACAAATGCAACCAGGTCTTAAAACATTGTACCTGTAAGTTTGCAGATATACTGGCTGTTTAGCTATACATAAGAGAATCTTCACACTCGCCTTGTCCAGCTTGTAGAACCAATTGCCATCTGTTAAAATGTTTAGTTAGATCATCGCTTCTTTTCTCGTTTATTATTTTATATATAGAAGATATTGACGATTGGGTCCCATTAATCAAATCAACTAGAGGAATATGTGTCCAGGTGGCAGTTCATTTACTGAGAAAATCCCTGATCTGTAAATATATAAAGAATTGTTTGTTCTCAATCCTATATTTCTGTTTTATAGCCTCAAAGGTCATAATACTAGTATCAGGTATAATATCTCCTATACACTTAACCCCTTTGTCTAGCCACTCTTTAAAATAAACATCACAGTAAATTTCTGGAAATAAAATATTCCTTGCAAAGGGAGAGTATATATGAAACCGTCCAATTTCAAACATTTTGCGGACCGCCGTCCAAACTCTAAAGGTGCTAAGCAAGACCTTAAACCTCACCCTTTTAAAGTGCGCAAAATCTATATGGTGAAAAAAAAGTCCCCTAGCCTCTGCCCCATTAAATAATATATTGACTTATCCGGACAGTCCGGGATTCCTCCATCCAATAACTACCCTATTTGTTTCAATGTGATAGACCAGTAATACATTTGAAAATTGGGTACAGCCCAACCTCGCCTATATTTAGGCACAGTCATGAATTTGAGAGCCTTTCTTGGGCGTTTCCCAGCCCATAAAAAACCATGAAACAATCCGATCAAGTTTTTTAAACCAGGCTTGATCTATCAACAACAGAATAGCTCTAAAGCAATATAGAATTTTGGGGAAGAATATCATTTTGACAACATTACATCTGCCCATCAATGTCAGCTGCAAATTGTACATTCGACGGGCATCTAGATCTAATTTATGTATAAGTGGCTTGAGATTAATCTCGACGATTTCCTTAGGTTTCGAACTAATTTCTATTCCTAGATATTTGGACGTTTCTACAATCCGATGATCCACTAAACTTGCTCTGTCATTACAAATTATTTGAGTTTTACCCTAATTTAGATGGTAGCCAGAGATCTTGCCAAACTGTGATGTTAAAATTTAAATTTCTTGTAGAGCCAACTGTGGGGAGCATATCAAAATCGCTAAATTGTCAGCATAGCCTAGAATTTTCACGTCCCCTCTCTTAGCCTGCACAGGTTGAATTATTGGGTCATTCAATATCTTCCTGATCAAGGGATCAATATAGATGGCGAATAAGATGGGGAAACAGGGACACCCCTGCCTTGTTCCTCGCAATATATTTATTATTCCCGATTGAGCCCCCATAGCCGCTACTTTAGCAATTGGTTGTTCATACATGCTCTGGATAGCTCGGATATATTTCTCTCCTAAACCATAATGCTTCAGAGTGGCCCCTAAAAAGGCCAGGAGACCCTATCAAAAGCTTTTTCCGCATCTAGCAGAATTAAAGCCATAGGGTGTAACCAAACATCTCATCGTAAGATCTGATTAGCTGTCAGCACTTCATCCAAGAACTGTTGGCAGCCATCTTGGGACCAATATACATGATTGCACCTCATTAAAAAGCATTGCAGTTAACAGAAGGTTTAAAAGACTTTAGTTACATTATAAATCATTTGTTGATGGTATCATACTCATTTTAGGAATTGTGATGTGTTGTAAGGTGATTTTACCACGTGAAAAAGCCTTCTGCTGGGATATCATGAATCATGTTTGAGAGTAAACTATTTTCTCATGCTTTTCCCACAGAGGTTTGGTAGGTGATCTATAAGCTAAACTGAGAGCATATTTTCTGTAAATTCACATTATCTTTGTCAGTCATTTGAGAATGAAGTCTGACATTTTCAGTAAAACATGTACATCGAACAAGGGCAGAGACTGTCAGTTGATTCCTTTGTGTTCTACTGCAGCTTCCCAGAGTTTTCTTTTTTTAAATGTATTTTATATTTTTATTAGGACATCAAACACAGAAAATACAATGTGACATATACTCACATAAAGAAAAAGAGCACCATATCCGATGACCACATTTAACATTTTTACCCCCTCCATCCCCCACCCCCGTGGATCCCCACAAGAATAAAAAACTGACACCAGAACTAACAGGGGGGTACTTCCCGTCATAGTAACAATTCATCCTTATTTAACCATTTAGTTAAAGGTTTCCAAATCTTTTCCCCTTGCCCTACTTCCCCTTCTCCTAAACACAGAAATCTCCCAGTTATAAATAAATATTAATTTACTAAACCAAAGATGTACGAAGGAGGATTGGGATCAAGACACACCGTGGCCAAACAAAGCCGCATGACAGCCATTGCTATATATACCATTTTCGTGTCGGCTTCCTCCATTTCTTGATTGGAAATCCCTAACATGATAACCTGGGGAGTCAATGGGACTAAATATCCCAATATAAATTCTAAATGCTGTTCGATTCTAGCCAACAATTGAGAAAGGCCAGAACAAGTGGAAAACATGTGTGTACTGGCTGCAGCCACCAACCCACGAAGAAGACAATGTATCCCTGAGGCCCCCCTCATCGATGAATATGCGCCGGAGTTATATAGAAGTTGCACCATGTCTTGTAACATTGTACCTGCAGATTTTCTGAAATGCATGCTGTTTGACTAAACAAAAGGGAGTCTTCACATTCACCCTGCCCAGCTTGTAAAATCGTTTGCCATCTATCAAAATGTTTGGTTGAATCGTCACCCATCTTCTAATTTACAAGTTTATATAAAGAAGATGTTGTAGATTGGCCCCTGTTAATCAAGTCTAATAGATGGATTTGGTTCCAATTTATAAGTCTTTAAGTAAGGAAGTCCCTTATCTGTAAGTATTTAAAAAAATATTTATTCTCAATCCTGAATCTCTCTTTAATAGCCTTAAAAGTAAGCATTTCAGCATTAGATAGAAGATCCCCTATACCCTGAATACCATTCTCAATCCAATTTTTGAAAGACACATCTTGAAATATTTCCGGAAGTAGAGTATTGTTTACTAGAGGAAAATATAAATGTAGCGCCCAATCCCGAACTTTTTTCTAACAGCTGTCCAGAACCTATAAGCACCAAGCAGAACCTTGAATTTGACCATCTTTAAATAGGCAAAATCTATGTGGCGCACAAGGAGTCCCCTGGCTTCAATCCCATATTTAGGTGGTAGATCGAAATTTCCACACATCCTGGTTTTCCCCCATTTAGCAGTTCCCCCATCTGTTTCAGCGCGGTTGCCCAATAATGCATTTGAAAGTTAGGGACAGACCACCCTCCCCTGTCTCTAGGCAGAGTCATATATCTAAGAGCCCTTCTTACCAAATTCTACTTATATCTAAGTAATTGCTCTGAAACAATATAGGATTGTGGGCAAGAATATAATTTTAACAACATTGCTTCTACCAATGAATGTCAAATGTAAGTTGCTCATTCTTCGGAAATCTGATTTGGTTTTTTGTAATAATGGTTTCAGATTAATATCAACAATATCTTCAGATTTGGAACTTATTTCTATGCCTAAATATCTTGCACTTGCTACTATCCGCTGGTCCACTAATGTGACTTCATCATTAATAACGATTTGAGTTTTAGAATCATTTGAATGATATCCAGAAATCTTGGCAAATTGCGATGTTGAAATATTTTTTTTCAGCTACAGCCAGGCGGGGAGCAGCTGTTATGATGGCTAGGTCATCCGCGTAGCTCATAATTTTGACATCTCCCCCTCTTGCATGGACCGGTTGAATTGTTTGGTCTTCCTGGATCTTCCTAATTAAAGGGTCAATGTAGATGGCAAATAACAAGGGGGAACAAGGACAGCCTTGTCTTGTTCCTTGCATTATGTTAATTACCCCCGACTGTGCTCCCATCAGAGCAATTTTCGCAATTGGATCCTTGTACATACTTTGGATTGCTCTTATAAGTCCTTCCCCTATACCATAATACTTCATAACAGCCCATAAAAAGGCCAGGAAACCCTATCGAATGCCTTTTCTGCATCTAGCAGAATTAGGCCATGGGGTCTCCTGTAACCTTGGTATAATCAAACAATGTTATTGTCCGACGAATGTGGTCGATTGTTTCCCGACCAGACACAAAGCTGTGTTGCTGGGGAGATACCATTTTTTTAATGACTGACGCCAATCTATTTGCAAAAATCTTGGAATAGATTTTTATATTGCTATTTATCAAAGTAATTGGCTGATATGTTCCTGGGTCGGTCGCCACTTTCCCTTTCTGTAGAAATATAATAATCTTTGCAGTCCTCCAAGACTCTGGAGGTGTGTCTCCACTCTGTACTAAACGAAAAATCTCAATCATTGTTGAAGCCAGCTGGGTTCGAAAGATCTTGTAGAGTTCACCTGGTAAAAAATCAGGCCCAACAGCTTTACCTGATGGAAGTGAATCTATAGCACGGAGTATTTCTCCCAGACTAATCGGAACATCCAAAGTATTCCAATCTGAAGAATTGATCCAATTAGACCTCCTTTTGATACCTCTTAATTTCAACTTGTATCCCACAGTTATCACTTGTATCCTCCAGATATAACTTCTGGTAACATTTCTGAAAAGCCTAAAGAAGTGCTCCTGAATCAGTTATTAAACCAATATCTGGATCTAAAATATCTGTAATCCGAGTTTGTGCCTCTTTTTTGCTAGTCCGAGCAGCTAACATGTGACCCACCCTTTCATTGCTCTCATAGAGCTTAGACCGCCAGGCTAAATATCTACCCGCGGATTTAGCAAATGAAATTTCAGTTATGGCAGATTTTGCAATTGTAATCCTAGTTTGAGCTGTTTCGGCCTCCCCACCCTCCGATAATACCTTGACGAGGTTAGTCTCAGCTTTCCCCAATGCTTCATACAGCTCATTGATCTTATTCCTTTCTTTCCCCTGAGTCTCCCAACCAAACTGCGTAGTCTCACCTCTAATCTCTGTTTAAGGGTATCCCAGACATTCTGAATACTCGTTCTTCCCATATTCTCCTTTAAAAATCTGGTGATCCACATTGCCATATGCTCTATATAGGAGTTATCACTTAGCAAAGCCCTGTTGAAAGTCCAGCTGGTTACTTGTTTCTTACATTTAATATTCACTTCAAGTACCAGAGGGTTATGGTCAGACATTACCTTGGGAAACTTAGTCATTTTACCGCCCTGCACCAGACATTGAGAAATGAAAAAGTAATCCAATCTTGAATGAGTTTTGTGCGGAGCAGAGAAATAAGTAAACCCTAGGTCATTACCCTCTAACTGTGCCCACGTATCTACAAGCCCATGCAACACTTTCAATTGGGAAAGAGACTTGAAAACTCTTGGTTTCCGCCCTTGATATATTGTTTCAGGGTGATTAGATACCGCACATCCCAAATTTATATTAAAATCACCACACAATATACTTGGGGATGGCCAAACCACCAGTTCTAAACTCAACCAATTATATAGTTCAGGATCATCTAATACCGGTCCATAAACAGAACATAGTGTGAACATGATGTTGTCAATTGAACATTGTATAATTGCCCATATGCCATATTTATCGGAGAAAGAACAAGGAAAGTTGGCCATACCCTGACGTGCAAATATAGCTACATCTTTAGTCTTAACCTCCTGCTTTGTCCATGAAATTAATTCAAACCCATCAAGCTCTATGATTTTATTTCTACTAGCTTGTATGTGTGTTTCTTGGCGGCAGATAATATCTGCCTTCAAGATTCGAATGTCTTCCTTTATCCTGCTCCTTTTTACAGGGTCATTTAATACACAAATATTAATGGAGGCTATCCTAATACACCCCATTATAGATGGGGGACAGATCTAAACACATTGTATCCCTAATCATCATAAGAAACACATCAGAACAATACAAACCTACACCACATGAAGTCCCCTTTGTCCCAAATAGGATCCACCTTCTTCCCCCCCACCCATCCCCCCACACCCCTCACTAAGGCAAAAAAGGTCCTCAGACCCTTGCGATGCCTCCCGCGTTCCAATGTGCGCACCCTGTCACTCCCCAACCTATCCAGAAAAAAACAAAAAAAGAGGAACCCAGCCCAATTTGAGATTTAAAACAACCCAAAAAAGCAGTAATCAACAATATGCAAACAATATACCACATTACTTTGCTTCCACCCTACTCTCTTAAGAAGACAAAAGGAAAAAAAACTGAAAATCCCAAACTCAGTCAACCACCAGTACATACACATCCACTCTTTCACCAACAGTCCAATATAGTCACTCATACATGTACTCACTCATCATATGTACTCATATACCTATACATCTGATTGCACACTATCATCCATCCATAGAGTTACTCACACACATAGTCACTCATGCTAATAAAGAATCAAACATCCATTTTCTTGCATATACAGTTATACACACACCACCAAACTTACTTCTACAGAAACCTACACATACTTTTGAACAATCACTTATAGAAACACATACTTATTCATACAGGAACTCTTCCAATCTCTCACTCTCACATATACTCACTTATATACACCAATACTCATATATGCTAGTTTAAAATATATGTAGTTACGTAGTTACTTATAAAGACACTATTGAGACAGTCATTCACTCACTAACACACCCTACACACACTCATCCACCCATACAGTCCTGCACACATACTGTCTTCAACACATACAAATAGTGACTCACTCATTCATGCATGTATGCACTAAGTAATACCCCCACTGAACCACACAGACACTCAGACACTGTTACTGATACTTGAAAAACCAAGTAATAACCCATATAGACATTCATGTAGCTACTAATCAAACCATGCAGCCACTTATACACAAAGTGAGAGACTGATACAGACATTTATATATTTAAACATTACGCACTAACCTATGTATTCACTAAGATACACTTAATCAGTCAGTTATACAATCAATTTTTCATTACAAAAATCATCGATTTAGACACTTATATACCATTTATTCTTCCATCGACCTTGAAATATACATATATAAAACATATTTAATTTTCAGAAAAACACGCATTCACTCGTTGATGTCATCAGTGATGTCATCAGTGATGTCATGAGTGATGTCACTGACCATGTCATGAGTGATGTAATATGTGACGTCATCAGCAGTGCATTGCGGCGCGCGAGTTATAGTTAGCTGAACTAACTATAACGGGGGAATTTCAATGGTTTTGTATGAGTGAACTGTCCAGCTAACTATAACAACCCTGAAACCTATGTTTTTTTTCAGTGAATATATATGTACATACACTGAAAAAAACAAAGGTTACAGGGACATTATATTATAGTTTGGCACACATTTCACTCATACAAAACCACTCGTCACTCACCCACACAGCTTCTCACACACCCACTTATACACCCATACAGTCACTCACATACCCATGCAGCCACTCAGACATCCACTCACACACGGATACACATAGTCACACAGCCACTCACATAATATATGTTAGAAGTAGTATCACTCATTAGTAGTATACTAATTTCACTTTTGTAGTAGCTTGGTAAATAAGTTTAACAATCATAAACTCTTAGAAAACACTTACACTCACTGGATGACATTATCAGTGATGTCATTTGAGATGTCACTCACCATGCCATAAGTATTATAATATATGCGGTCATAAGCAGTGCATGGAGGGGCGTAAGTTATAATTGGCTCGGGTAACTATAACTGGTGAATTTCTCTGGGTTTGTATGAGTAAAAGGTGATCCAAAGTATAACATCCCTGTAACCTTTGGTTTTTTTTGTGAATTTCAAAGGTTTTTTTAATTCTATTTCCTAACTATAACTTGATGTAACCTTTGTTTTTTGTTTCAGTAAATTTCTAAGGTTTTTAATTGTATTTCCTAACTACAACATCCTTGTAACCTTTGTTTTTTAAGTGAATGTACATGTTTTTTTAATTCTATTTCCTAACTATAACGTCCCCATAACCTTTGTTTTTTTCAGTACATTTCTAAACATTTTTAATCCTATTTCCTAACTATGGTCCCTGAGTTGGTGAGTGAGTGGCTGAGTAAGTCTCTGATTGGATCTGTGAGTGGGTGTGTCAGTGTCTAAGTGGGTCTTTGAATGGGTGTATGAGTGTCATAGGGAGTCTATAAGTGGGTGTATGAGTATCTGAGTGGGTATGTGAGTGAGTGCATGAGTCTCTGAGTGGGTGTGTGAGTGTCTGAGTGGGTGTGTGAGTGTCTGAATGGCTCTGTGAGTGGGTGTGTGACTCTATCAGTCGGCATGTGAGTGAATGCATGAATCCCTGAGTGGGTCTGAGAGTGGTTGTGTGAGTCTCTGACTGGGTCTGTGAGTAGGTACATCAGTGTCAGAGTGAGTCTGTGACTGGGTGCATGAGTGTCTGAGTAGAACTCTGACTGGGTGCATACGTCTCTGAGTGAGTCTGTGAGTGGGTACATGAGTCTTTAAGTGGGTCTGTGAGTGGGTGCGTAAGTGCCAGAGTGGGCTACCAGCTGAACTGTGAAATGTGTGCTTTTAAAATTGGTGTAACACAGGCCCTTGCTCCGAAGGGGTTGAAGGGGCCTGTGTTACGCTCCTAACTATTCTTCAGTGCTCCAACCAGTATTCAATTCTGTTGCTCCCTGATTACAGAAACAGACCTTTGCTTTTTGACATTTTTAATAGGGGTGGGTGGCCACGCAGCCCACCTTCCCAGGCCAATTTCGGCAAAGAGAACCCGATCCCCAGGGGTTCAGCCATTGTCCAATGGAGAGGGGGGCCACTTAGCCCTCATCCATGGGTCAATATCTGCCGGGGACACCAGCCTGCAGGACCTGGCCATAAACACATGGGGGAGGGGTACCGTGCATCACCTGGGCCAGTTTTGGCCCCTAAGATCCCATCCCTGGGGCCAAGCCTTTAAAAAAAATATTAGGGGGTCTGTGGAGGGGGCAGTGCAACCCCCCCCTCGCTGGGATTGGGATGATTTCAGCACCAAGGATCCCACCCCCGGTCCTGATCTTTTTAAAAAATGTATTAGTGGAGTGGGCTGCACAGCCTCCTATTCAGGTCGATAATTGTTATTAGGGGAGGGGTGCCACGTGACCCTCCCCTCCCTGGGCCGATTTAGGCCCCGAGGTCCCCACCGCCAAGGACCCAGCCGTCTCTCCTGGTTGCCCCCAGGGCATCCAGTGTGGGTAGTGAAACTAATGAGGAAGCCTCAGGCCCCATGTAGTCCCAGCCACTCCCCCCTTCTGCGAGAGCCGGCACTGCTGTTGCAAGCAGGGAACTGCTTTAAATAGCAGCTCCCTGTTTGAAGCAGATGAAAACTATGGGTCATATTATCAAGAAACAGCGCTAAAATTATTGCGGCTTTAGCGGCAGAAAACGGCTGCTAAAGCGGCGATAATGGGCTTGATAATAGGCATTTGAGAATTCCAATAGAAGCCCATGTTCTGGTGTCAACATGCGCTTCTATTGGAATTCTCAAGTGCCTATTATCAAGTCCATTATTGCCACTTTGGCAGCATTTTCTGCCGCTAAAGCGGCGATAATTTTAACGCCGTGATAATATGCCCCTATGTTTTCTGCAAGCTGGAGCTGTGTGATAACTCCGGCTTACAGAAAGGAGAGTTATGTATGCATTTCTTTGGCGGGAGCTGTCAGCTCCCACCAAGCAAAAGCAAACAGCTACATTGCGTGGGTGGGCACCTTGGGAGGCAACAGGAGCTGGCCCTGTGGAGTGGCGGTCCCCAGGCATCCATGGCTCAATGAGGTGTTCCACGCAGACCCCTCCATTCTAGCAGTTAGTCCCAGGGAGGTGGTTTTCCCCCTGGCAGCGGGTGGGCCACGCACACCCCTTAATTTGAATTGATTTGCCCAGTGGGAGCAGGAAATCCCCAGGGCTGTGAGGGGGGGACTGCACTGGCCTCCTGCAGTACAGATTTGCCATGGAGAGGTGGCGGTCCCCGGAGCATGGGCAGGCTCAGCAAGCCCGCTCACATACATATTTTTAAGTGCGCCGGGGAGGTGGTGATCCCCAGAGCACTGGGTCCCCCCTCATTCATCAAAAGCAGTGCCCCAATGAGATGGCAGTCCCCGGGGCTTATGTAAGCCCAAAAAGGAGGGCCAGTGCACCCCCTCCTTATAATTCCTTATGCCCCGGGACCTTGCCCACTGGGGGGCTCATTTCAAAACAGGTGCGAGAGACTGCAATTGTTTTTTTTTACTTTGCACAAATCTGTAGAACCACCCACAAATTTGTGGAAAAATGTAAAATATGTATGTTTTGAATCCCCAGCGGGGTCCCTCTGTGACCCCACCACCATATCTAGTGGGTCAGGGTATTACTACCCTGTCCCCCTTTTCTTTATTTCAAAAGATTTTTGTGGGCCTCAGCTCAAGCAGAGTCCCAAAATGGCTGCCAACACTTCCTGGTTTAAGTAGTGGCAGCCAATCAGAATACAGCATGGGGACAGTCTGATCCCCAGAGTATCCGCGTCCCTATATATACAAATTTGCATTTCGGTTAATATCTCTAAAACTACTGAATGGATTTACAAGAAATCACAAAAAGCATGATCTGCAATACAATATCTACCTTTCTGTCAAATTTGGTGTAATTCCGTACAGTATTTCGTGCTGTAGTCATGTTCAAAACGTCTATGGGAATTAACATGGGTAAAACGCATATTGGACCCCCCTTTTTCTCAGCCCCTATTGAGAGACCACCATGAAACTTTCCAGACACAAGCTGAAATGAGAGTCGAACATTTTTGGAAAACTTCGCGTAGATTCATCAAACTGTGCTGAAAATATAGGCAATTGAAAAACATCTTTTTAATAGAAATCAAGTCCTAATTATAACTACCTACTAGCGAGCACCAGTAGGTAATATGTATATTACCACTGTGTAGTTATAGTTAGGATCAAGTTACCAAAGTAAATGGATCTTTTGCTTTGCTTTTGTACCATATGACAAAGCTTTAAAAAACAGGCGAAAAACAAAAAAAGTTTATCTACCTCAGCTGCTTCCTGGAACGTTTCAGGTTTATCTGTCAAGTTGGGACAGAGAAAAAGGTGGGTCCCAAAATGCAATTTTGCCACACAAATTTCATAGGAATTTTTGAACAGCGCTACGGTCAAAATGGCAGAATTACCCCAAATTTGACAGAAAGCTTAGGTGCATATTTATGGAATAGTGGTGCAGTGCTGCACAGCAAGTCAACTTGCTGTGCTGCACTGCATCACTGGGAAAGGGCAGGAATGCCCCGTATTTCAGGCATACATCAAATTTCTGATTTTCCCTCCTCTGCTGGCACCCACTTAGCAGCCTAGCCAAAACGCAGTCACCCTTGCACCATGGTCAAGAGTGCCTACGTTGCGTGCAGGAAGGAACAACTTCCTGCACAAAAACAATTCTGAGAGACATATTCCTCTTTCTATGTGTGCTGCAGCATGCAACACACATAGAAAGAGGAAGTAAAGAGGAGAAATAAAGATATTTCTCCTCATTACACCTCACCTGGGAAGGTGTACCTTTTTGCCACTTTCCTAGGTTTACAAGGTCTTGTAAATCTGGAAATGTGTTAAAAAGAATGGGAGGTGTGTGGGAATACCCATGCAACGCCCTTGGAACTGTTGTATTTCTATCTAGGACCCTAAATTTATATTCCCGATTCATGCCCTTATGTGGTTATAACAAATAGTATCCTTATAAAGGCATAAGAATCATATCCATATTTAGTAATAGCCCATGCAGTCCAAAACACGGCAAGGCTACTCCCATAGACTCCTAGAAAGCACAACGCGTTCTTTAAACAAACCACGCCTCCAGCAGCCTGGGAATTCCCCCTGCTTTTGTTTTGATTTGCACAAGAACTCCTGGAGTCCAGAAAGACCTGTTAGTTCTTAGTGACGTCTTATGTCCAACCTTACGACAAACCCGGCACCTTTCAGGTATAAATATACCAACGTTGCCTTAAGCAAACACACAGTGGTGTGGAGCAGAGCGGCTATCTACTTATCCGAAGCCCAGATGATGCGAGAGCCGAAGGAAGCCGCCCCTCCCTTTTGACGCGCTGGAGAAGCTGCCTTTTCTCATGCCGAGAAATCCAGCTTCGGTGTTCTCAAGTCACCCTCGCGGGTTGCTGGGAGATCGAGTCCTGAGAAGCGAGATACAAGATCTACTTCATTCTATAACCAAGGTACGGAGCTGATTAAAACCTTAGAGAGAATTTTTGATTCCAATACTTGGCAGAAGCCTAACTTAACTTAAAATTACAACTTACTTACTCCTTCCCACGTATTAGGCTTAGGTCAGGTACACCGGGGTAGGAGTATTTTAGAAGCACCAGTTGAGTTTGTCAGTCAATGTTTTTATGTATGTATATATTTTATCCATTTTAAAGTATCATATGGCTAAGAAACCATATCAATGCTTTTACAGTATTATTTCATAATACTACTTTTACTGTACGCACTTTACTTTATGATAAGTATTGCAATTGTGGCAATTCATTTCTCTTGCATGAGAAAGAAGACTGCTCAATAAAATAACACCTTTTATTGAAAACGCCTGTCTCTCTATTTCTCTGCACTCTGGTGAAATTAAGCATGCACGATTGACTGAGTGAAATAGCTGTCTATTGTTTTCACACAACTCTAGAGATACACTCTTTATTCTGAGGGAGCAAAGTTGTCATGTTTATGCGGTTGTCAGAAACTAATCCCTTCTTGTCTAAATCAGGACGGTTAACCCTTTCCTGAACATTCGAGTACGTTTCTAGTGACCTTTGAGCTAGCTGGCAAAACTAATTAAGTCTAACATAGTCAGTAGAGACCTAGATGACCTCAGTCCTACGTCTACACTGCTGTTTATGTTATTCCAATGCGCAGAGCCTATTTGGGAATATAGGAACTACACTAAATGGCGCCGAACGTTTGGTAAGGCGATAATCTAACGCAAGACACTAGAGTAACTCGGTCGTGCTTTTCACACAGACCCCTTTCTCCCGTAAAAACTCCAATAGACGTCTGGAGTGGGTGAAAGGTTAATATCCGCTGAAACTTAGTAGGATGAGAATCCTATGTATTCGTTTTTGGTATAGTCAACGTTGAAGGATACAGTGTTCCAAAATATTGTGCACCTAATCTTTGTTTCCTTGAAACTTGCTCTTCAACAAAAACATTTTTAGTCAATAAAATGACGGAAAGTGAAAAAGAAAGAAATAGAAAAGCATTAGCAACTCAACTCTAAGCGGAAGACACAAGTCTCCAGCAAGATGACCCGAATGCTATAATCATTCCGGTCAATATAAGAAAAACTATAACTCTTAAACTTATAGAAAATGGACTTTCACCAAGAGGTGGTACGGTCATATTTGTGATAGAGGCACATGAGTATCGGCAGACAGAGGTATTCTATTCATGGATACATTTTCCAGCAGCAGACACTGTGACAAAAGATTTCCACTATTACAAAATAGAGGAACCTCCGGATGTATACACTCCTTTCGAGGACGTTGAAATCCCACTAACTTACCAAGAGCACCTGATCTGGTTTAATGGCGCCCCAAAACATCAACATTGCCTGTCTCTCTATTTCTCTGCACTCTGGTGAAATTAAGCATGCACAATTGACTGAGTGAAATAGCTGTCTATTGTTTTCACACGACTCTAGAGATGCACTCTTTATTCTGATGGAGCAAAGTTGTCATGTTTATGCGGCTGTCAGAAACGAATCCCTTCTTGTCTAAATCAGGACGGTTAACCCTTTCCTGAACATTCGAGAAAGTTTCTAGTGACCTCTGAGCTAGCTGGCAAAACTAATTAAGTCTAATATAGTCAGTAGAGACCTAGATGACCTCAGTCCTACGTCTACACTGCTGTTTATGTTATTCCAATGCACAGAGCCTTTTGGGAATATAGGAACTACACTACAGAACGGCCTTCCAGGGAAGAGTAACGCAACACAGCAATTTGCGCTGCATTGCTTTAGTCCGGATTTTTGGAGCTATGCAAAGTGGCTGTGCTTGGGTTTAAAAATTCTGACTTGCGGTATGCGTCGCTCTTGCATCACATTGCATTGCAAGAGCAATGCAAACCGGGTCATAAATATGGCCCTAGATCTTTAACCAACAATCGTGCATTTTGTGATTTAGTGTAGATCTGTTCAGTAGTGTTTGAGAAGTTAAGGCTCAAGGTTTATAGATATCTGGATGGTTGGGTTCACGGGTCTCCTGGGGGAGTTTCCAGGACATGTAAATTCAAACAATACAGTGATCCAATTACCTAGGAGGGCTTTCTTTCACATCGGCTGCATGTGGTAGCTAGAGGCTCCCCCAAGTCCCGCAGGAGCTTGTGTTCTGATTAACTGGATGCAACGTGTACAAAAATGTTGCAGCCATCACTACATGACTTGGGGACTCAGTTCCGCGTCATGAAAATAAAAATAAAATGAGGTGTAAGTGGACAAGGAATGGTGTATCTAACTTTTGAGTTAACTATAGCGTCACATTAACATTTGTTTTTTCCAGTGAATATCTGAGGTTTTTAAGGTACAGTAAGATATTACTTCCATATCTAACTATACCATTGCTTTAATTTTTGTTTTTTTCAGTGACTATAAATATATATTACCTAGCAGTGGTTGCCACTAGGTTGTTATAGTTCGGACTGCTCTTCCATAGAAAGAGCGTTTTTTGCTTTGCTAATAACCTTGGCCCCATTTCACCAAACTTTCCCTAAAAAGTTTATCCACCTCAGCTCTTTCCTGGAAAGTTTTGGGGTGATCCATCAACTGAGGGTGTGAAAAAGTGCAATATATCCATGAATTTACCATAGTCTTTTTAAGAAAGCTTATTAACGGAATTACAACAAAGTTGACAGGAAGCTAGATCTTGGTCCACGGATTGTGCTTTTTGTAATTTTGTGCAAATCCTTTCAGTAATTTGTAAGAGGGTAGGGGACAGAAATAATTGTATATCTGGACGGTTGGGTCTCCAAAAGTCTTGAGAGACTCTCGCAGGAGCACTCATTTAAAAATAGAGCATTCTGATTGACCCAGGGAGCTTTATTTCCATTGGGCAATTTCACTCCTGCGAGAGTCAGACTCCTTCAGAGCGAACGCGCTGATTGGCTGCCAGCAATCTGAGAAAAATGTTGCTGGCTGCCTGGAAATGGGGATTTAGTCACCTGTCCTTAAGTTAAAAACAAATAAATAAGGGGCCAGTGTAGGGATACTCTGACCTCCTAGGACCCATGGGGAGAACTCAGAGGGACCCACCCCTGGACCAAAAAGAAAAACAATTTTCAAAAAATGGAATGATCCTGCAAGACTCTCACAGGATCAAAAAATAAAATGGTGGCTGGGCAGCATTACATAACCTTGTGCCCCAGGGAGTTCACACCCGGGCTGTGTTCACAAAGTGGAGAGGGACTGTGTGACCTCCCCAGTGAGCTACAGAGGCCTTTGAAGCCCATCCCCAGTGCTGACAATAGTTTATATGGGGAAGGGGGCTGAACAGTCCCCTCCCTGAGCCTCTAAAAGCCCCGGGGGGCAACCCCCCGGGGCGCTCATTTGCAAAATGGTAAGGGGGGCCATGCAGCCCTCCTTCCCGAGCCTTTGATGGCCCCAGGGAACTACCTCTGGGGACAATATTCACAAGAGGTCAAGGCCTCGTGGCCTCCATCCCTAAGCCACTGAAGCCCACACGGAGCCCACTATCTGGCTAATTACTCTAAGGGAGGGGACCCTTCCCCTTTAATAAAAAGAAAACAGGTAGTAGGGTCTCCTGGGGCAGGCCATATGGCCATCCCCTCCGCCACACACAGCTGAAGGTCTTGCGCAAAGTAAGGATGTTTGTAAATGGGGCGTTGGCCGCAGGGCCTGACCACAGGCCAGGCCCGGTGGTCAACCCCTCACAGTGCACGAGAGAAGATTTCTGTGCAGTATTACAGTATAGGGTTGGTTGCCTTTATGGCATTTGCCACAGACTCTGGCCACAGGCCAGGCCTGGTGGCCAACCCCCCACTGCACACGGCTGAATGCTGTGCACAATGTGGGTTTGCCTGTATGTGTGGGGTTGGCTGCAGGGCCTGGCAGAAGGCCAGGCCCTGCGGCCAAACCTCTGCCATAAATAGACTTTGGCCATGCGTGGCAGGGGGTTTCATTTATGTATGGTAATTAAATATTACTTGATTTATTTTGATGGTTTTATATAGCGCGAACAAGATCCTTGCTGGTATCAGAGCGCTTTACAAGGTAAATATCGCTGATACATAGGCATATGGTAAATAAAATATAGTTCCATAAAAATCAGGGATAATAGAATCAACATATCAAAGATACATAGGCATATAGTAAATGATATGTAGTTCCATACAAATCAAACATGCTATAATGACAGTAATGAAGATACATAGAGAAGTAGTAAATAATATTATATATATTCCCATATAGATCAAGTATAGATTTGTATAATTACAGTAACCCGTGTTCAAGTGAACTTAGCCATGAGAAGGGATTTCACTTCTTTTTTGAAGGATGCAGTCGAGGGATTAAGTCTAGTTTTTGGGGGCAAAACATTCCAGATCCTGGGTGCCATCCCCGAAAAAGCTTGGTTGTATGTTTTCTTCTTGTTGTATCTTTGTGGTTTCAATAAGAGGTTATTGGTACTTCTGGAAGATCTGTTGCAACATGAGGGCACCCGTTTCTATGCCAGATAGCTGGGAGTGTTATGATGAATGCCTTTATGCATTATGCATGCTATTTTTAGTTGAATTCTGGCTTCAAAGAGTAGCCAGTTAAGGGATCTTAGGTTCGGGGACATGTGGGAGTTATGTGGGAGTTTCTTTTGGAGCCATTAATGAGCCTCGCTGGTGCGTTGATTGAAGCTCTAAGAGGGGCTGTTGAGGATCTGGGAAGGCCGCAGAGAGAGACACTCCCATATTCCAATCTTGGGATAACTAGAGCTTGTACTGCCAGTTTGAAGTCCATTTCAGGCAGGAAAGGTTTAAGTTTCCTCGAAGTATTCATCTGAAAGTTTGCTCTTTTTGTTGTGCTGATGTGCCTCTGCATATTGAGATTTCTGTCCAGCGTTACTCCCAACGATTTTGCTGAGTCAACGATAAGAGGTTGGCAGTTGAGTGCTGTTAAGTGTTTGATCCAGTCTTGAATTATGGGCACTGTAATAAAAAGTATAACTCACACAAGTCAAAGTTATCGTTGCAGGTAATTATTATAAAGCCTCATCCAGCAACTGGCAGGGATAAACTGACAACACAAGAACCCTGCAGCACAGAACACTCTCTGACCTGGTTCCACGCTGGAACACACAGCATGGAACTAGGACACATTATTACACTCCTTCCCCTTTACATTTCAACAGAACACGTTGAATGAAAATTAAGAAAACAAGAACATAGAGAAAAGTATCACTCCACATAGTCACGCAAATAATTAGGAGTTTTGTGGCTTCTCTCAGATTTGCGAGTCGGCACGGGTTTCAAACAAATATCACCACCAGAGATAACTTTTCCTGGATTAGACACATCACCCCACCAAAGTGTACCACACAACTATGGTTCCAAATATGCCCATCATCTGTTTTTACAGCATTCTTGAACAGTTTAACAATGTACTTTGGTGAAGTAAATTTAGACCAATTTTTGCACCCAACAGGAGCTTTAATCTTAACCAACTCTCCCACATTGAAGATAGAGACTTTACCTGACCTTCGTGCATCAACAGAAACTTTCCTCTTCTTCTGGAGAGCTAATTCCTTGTCTCTCCACACACCAATGCCATTGTTCTTTAATCCCTTGTCTATAACCATCCATCCAGGACACAAACAAGTATTTGCTGACCTCCCCTTAAAAAGTTCAAAAGGAGATTTTCCCATAGAGGAATGAGGTGTAAATCTATATGCTGTAATACGATTCTGTAACTCTTTCCTCCAATCGAAACAATTAACCTTTGCCAGTTGTATACTCTCCTTCAAGGTTCGATTGAATCTCTCCAGAGCACCATTTGCCTCTGGGTGATACAAAGAAATCTTTTTATGTACAATCCCACACTTAAGTAAATAATCCTCCATCACACCTGAACAGAACTGAGGACCATTGTCTGAAAGTATAGAATTGGGAAAACTCTCACGTTTAAAAACAGATTCCAAAAAATTAATGATGGAGCAAGTCTTAATCTCTCTTACTGAACTAACTTCCACCCAACGTGAGTCCAAATCCAACAACACAATCAAATAAGGAGTTTGCTGTTCCCCATGCAAAGGCCCTACTATGTCAATGGCCACCTCATCCCAGGGAGACTTTGGTAAATTTCTACAAACCATGGGTGGATATCTTGGTTTAAGCACCTTGTCACTTAATTGACACAGTACACACTCACAAACAGCTCATTCCACCATCAAGTCTAATCCTGGCCACCAAAAGTCTTGTCGGATGCGCTCCTTTGTTTTTGAAATCCCCATGTGCCCTTCATGTGCTAACTTTACAATGTTATTCCTTAAGCCTAACGGAGGAATCATCCTAGTGCCTCTAACAAGAACTCCATATACAAAGGCCAGCTCATGTGCAATCAAAGACCAAGGCTTACTAAGACACCAAGTCTTATTTTGAGTTATTAAACTCATAGTAGACAACAATTCCTCGTCCTTACTTAATTCCACTTTCCATTCATCTTCTTTTATAGCACCTTAGGTAACCTCACAGACTTTTATTTTGAATTCATCATCACACAATACATCCTCTTCCAGTCCATTTCCTTTATCAATTACATCCACCAGCCTAGATAGACAGTCTGCTGACACATTCGTGCTTCCAGGGATATACTCAAACTTAAAATTGAACTCCTGTAAAGAAATAACCCATCTCCTAAGTCTTGAAGAGATGGCATCTAGACCTTTCTTCTCAAATATCTCCTTAAGTGGTTTATGGTCTGATCTGACTACGAAAGAGGTACCCCACACAAATTTCCTAAACTTGTTGACAGCCCAGAAGATCGCTAATGCTTCTTTCTCTATTACAGAATAATTAATTTCTGCTCCCCTCAAACACCTTCAAGCACATACAATTAACTCCTCACGGCCATTATGAATTTGATACAGAAGAGCCCCAAGCCCCTTCATACTTGCATCCGTTACAATGAAGGTTGCGTTCCCTGGAACAAAAGCTTGTAAGTTAGGTGCATTCCTTAAATCTTCCTTAATCTGTTTGAACTTTACATTACATTCATCAGACCAGACAAACTCCGCATTCTTACACATTAGTTTCCTTAGATGAACAGTTTTGTTAGCAAAATTTCTAACTCTAACATACTTATTATAAAATTCTGCCATACCCAGAAAAGAGGAGACTTCTTCTTTTGAACATGGCTCTTTCAGCTTCTCAATAGCGTCAACCAGTTCTTTCTTTGGCCTAACACCCTGTCGTGAGATATGGTGACCCAAATAGTCAAGTTCTGTAACACAAAACTTGCATTTATCACGTCGTAGAGTTAACCTAGCCTCCAACATTCTTTTAAGCACACAATTCACTCTCTCATCGTGTTCATTTACATCTTTCCCAGATATTAACACATCATCTTGATAACACCTGACACCCTGTATTCCTTTGAAAAGATCATTCATAATTCTCTGGAACACTGAGGCTGCCGAAACCAGCCCAAAAGGCATCCTCAAAAAACGTGTAAGCTCCCATTGGTGTTATAAAGGCCGTTAATTCTTGTGAATCTTTACTAAGAGGAACTTGATGGTAAGCTGACGCCATGTCCAAAGTAGTGAAGTAACAAGCACCATCTAATGTTGACACCAATTCCTCAATATTTGGGAGTGGGAATTTATCAACCACCACCTCTTTGTTCAGCGCACGAAGATCAACACATAAACAAATCTCCTGATTAGCCTTGCACGCTACGACAATGGGGGCTAACCATTCTGTTGCTTCCACAGGTTGAATGACTCCAGTAGAAAGCAACTTATCAATTTCTTTCTGCACTGCCCCTTGAACACAAATTGGAATACGCCTAACTTTCGCCGCAACTGGTATTGCACCCAACTTCAACTTAATATGATGATTATAACCCTTCAAACAACCTAAAGTGTCACGAATAACTCACCAAATCTCTCAACAAACTTATTCTCTACACCTCCCACCGACTGTACCTGTACAGAAGGTTCTGCATTTGAATTCAAAATTATCCCTAAACATGCCTGATGAGTCCAGCTCAATAAACTATCTCCCCTTTCAGCTACATAAATCTTTGCATCAGTGAATCTTCCATCGAATTCTATGCACTCTTCAAAATAACCCAAGAATTTGATAGATAAACCCCCATAACCTGTAGGTCTAATATCAGGTTTAATCACCTTAGTTTTGTCATAGAATACCTTTCTGAACACATCCTTAGAAATAAATGTGATGTGAGAACAAGAATCAATTTTCATCTTGACACTGACACCACCCACCAAAACCCACTCAGAAGGATGTTCAACCTCACCTTCGCTGATCTGAAAACTAACAGCTTTTGTTTCAACTCTTAAATCCCTTCTGTTAAGTATACGACAATTCTTCCCATAATGTCCTCTTCTCCCACAAACATTCCAATTAATCTTTAGAGCTGGACAGTCTTTTGAATTTGTCACATGCACAAACCTTCCACATCTGTAGCAATTTCCTTGAAAAGACAAAACACTACCCCTACCTTCTTGCAAATTTGACGCCCTACCATCACCCACTATGCTCTTAGACTGGACATTCTCTTCATCTTTTTTTTTTCTTCCCTTTTTTGCACAACTTGACACTCAACCTCCTCCACTTTGCTATCAGTTGTAACTTCCTTTACCTTCTTGCTTAACTGTCCCACACATTTTACCATATGTTCAACTCTTTTCGCAATTACCATTACTTCATCCAAAGGCGGCTCGTCTTTCAACCAGAGCTCTTCCCTAATCTTGTCACTAGAACATCGTAGGACAAATTGATCTCTTATCCTCTCTTCCACTAACTCCCCAAATTTGCAGCTAGAAGCAAGCTTGTGTAATGATGTTACAAATTCCTCAACACTTTCGTCTTTTCCCTGTTCCCGTAATCCAAAATAATATCTCTCCATAATGGTACTTATTTTTGGTAAGTAATGTAAATCCAACTGTTTTATACATGTTTCATATTCATTCAATCCCCTTTGAGCTGCCTGCGAAAGTTGTGGTATATTTTCTAAAACTTCCTGCCCTTCACCACCTAGACAGAGTAATAAAAGTGCCTGTTTCCTCTCAGCACTCAAATTTGTCCCACAAACCCTAGCATAATTTTCAAATATTTTTTTTCCATTTCTTCCATTTTACTACTGGCTCTCCTGGATCAGACAAGAAAAATGGTGTAGCTGTCACATTCTGTATTTCCCCTACTTAAAATAATACATTAATTTAGTATATTTTTTAAATTAAAAATTAAAAAATATAATCTTCCTCCAGTTATATTTCAACATAGCCTCCTAGCATTTGCCCACACTTGCCCTGTAATTCACACTGTTAAACAGAAGTTAGCTCGAAATCATACTAATTTTAAATGTCATAGTCATAAACAGGTGTGCCCGTCACCGTGAGTCTGAGCACAAATAAAAAAAAATAATAAACAGCCACAGGCCAGACAACTATTCCTTCCCTTCTTATTTATTTATTTTATTTTATTTATTTATTGCCATTTGTAAAGCGCGACAAATACCCGCGGGCGTCTTGGCGCTAAAAATATTTGCATAAGTGTTGCTCAATGCGGCTAGCAGCATCCGGGATCATTCAGGGAAAGAAACTATTGGTTAAACAACCAGGTTTTTAGTTTCTTGCGAAACTGCAGGAGAGACGGGCTTAGTCTAATGTCCCGCGGGAGATTGTTCCATAGTTTGGGTGCTGCTGTCAAGAAGCGACGATCGCCCCAAGATACTGTTTTGGACCGGGGAATCACTAGCTGGTTAAGGTTAGAGGACCGAAGCTGTCTAGGGGGCAGATATCGAACCAGCTGGTCCATTAGAAATTGGGGACCTTTATTGTTTAAAGATTTGACCACTATGCATAGCGATTTAAACTTAATCCTGTTCTGGATGGTCAACCAATGTAATTGTTTTATTGTTCCGGATATGGCAGCAAGTTTTGGAATTCCTGCGAGTAGACGTGCTGTAGCGTTTTGTATCGACTGCAGCTTTTTTAAAACCCTGACCTGGGTGTTTAAAAACAAAACATTACAGTAATCGAGTGCCGAGAGGACCAAGGAGCTAACCAAAGTTTTTATGGCAGCTGCTGGTAGGTACGGACTTATTTTCCTAATCATGCGTAACTTGTAGTGAGCTGTAGATGCCACTTTATTTGCATGGTGCATAAAAGTAAGGCCCTAGTCAAAGGTGACTCCTAGGTTTCTGACCTTGGCTACTGGTGTAGGAGGTGCTCCAAATGTAGATGGCCACCAGACTAAAGACCAAGGTGGTTGAAGTGGATCAAAAATGACCACCTCGGTTTTTTCCGAGTTGAGTTTTAGGCAATTTATTGCCATCCACTCTCCTATGGCCAGCATTCCCCTTTGAAAGCGTTGGGCCACCTCCAGACCGTCACCTTTAATGGCCAATACCAATTGCGTGTCATCTGCATACGAAGTTAGGCTCATCCCATGGCTTTTGATGACACTAGCAAGGTCCGACACATAGATGTTAAATAGTGTTGGACTAAGGGATGAGCCTTGAGGTACTCGAGAGACAGCTGGGCAGTTTGGTATGTCCCCAAGGTGACAGCCTGGGTTCTGTCCTTGAGAAATAAGGCAAGGAGTTTTATTGCAGTTTGTCCAACGCCCATTTTACCGACACGGTCGACCAAGATCTTGTGGTCGACCGTGTCGAAAGCCGCAGACAGATCCAGCAATACAAAAACTGCTGTCCCACCCTGGTCTCGGATTGCTCGCACATCGTCTGCCGCTTTAATTAAGGCGGTTTCGGTCCCATGATATTTTCAGAATCCGAATTGTGTGTCATCCAGCAATCTGTGGTTCTCGATATACTCCGACAGTTGTGAGTTCATAGCCTTTTCGACCACTTTTACTATACAAGGGAGACTGGCTATGGGCCTATAGTTTTTTAGTTCTCTTTTATCAAGACCTGGTTTCTTTAAAAGGGGTTTCAGTAGTGTCTTTTAAGGCAGTAGGATATGTTCCTGAACTCAGAATGGAGTTGCATACATGAGTAATGATTGGTATTATAGCGTCCATCACCGGTAGAAGCACGAACAGAGGGCAGGGATCCAATGCCGATCCTGTTTTAATTGTGGTGACAATGGTTCTTACTTGGTCATCGGTTAAGGGATTGAAACTATCAAAGATGGTGGAATGTATATTGGAAAGAGTAGGATTGATTGTAGTGGAATTGGAGGCAAAAGCTTGATAAATATCATCTACTTTGGAAAAGAAGAAGCTAGCTAGCGCATCGTACATTGTTTGTGATGGAGGTGGGATGAGGTCGGGAACGTTGCCTGACAATGTTTTAGTTATTTCATATAGTTTTTTGCTGGAATTTTGAGCTTGCTCGATTTGGGCAGAGTAAAAAGACTTTTCAGCTGTTACTATCATTCCTTTATAAACAGCTAGTGATTTTCCTCCACTGCCTTTCACAGTTCCTGCTGTGTTGTTTTTGCTTTTTTAATTCATCTGTATACCATGGGGCTGTTGGCCTGGATCGGTTTTTAGATATCGACTTTGTGGGAGCCAGGAGATTAGTAGCATGACCAAGCCAGTCGTGAAACTGTGAAAATGCCATGTTTGGTTCGGATGAAATCAGTGGTCGCGTACTATCTAACTGATTTTTCAGATTTAGCTGATTTATATTCTTCCAGGCTTTAAAGGATATGGGGGCATGAGTGTTGACTTTCTTATGCTCAGGGGCTGTGATTGTCATAGTACTGAAGACGGCATAGTGATCAGTCCATGACATTGGTAAGATATCTGAGACCTGAAGGCCCTTGACATTAGAGAATATACCATCTAATGTGTGTCCTGCCACATGAGTAGGGGAGGGCACCAGTTGTCTAAGCCCCAATATATCCATATCCGTGAGCAAGGCAAGGGTGTCACTCTGGTTCTTGTCTTCCAAATGGAAGTTCAGATCACCTAGGACCGTAAAGGAGTCCTCGATGGCCAGCGATTCCAGTATAGTGCTTAGGCCAGATAGAAAAGCTGCCCTACCTCCTTGGGGTCGGTAAAGAAGTATCCCTTTAAAATTACATAGGGCACTGAGTTTAACTCTGAACTGTAAGGCTTCACATGATGTATCTGGAATATATGAGGTTGTAATGACAAACCTTTCTCTGGCTATAATTGCTAATCCTCCTCCTTTTTTTTCCAGTTCTATCCTGTCTGTAGATTTTATAATCGTTAGGTGTAGCGACCACTAAGTCCGGTTCAGAAGCATTGTCGGTCCATGTTTCGGTTATGAACAGTAGGTCTAGATTATAATCAGTGATAAGGTCGGCTATTTCCTGTCTGTGTTTGCAGAGGGAGCGAGCATTAATAAGGGCCATAGCTATGGGTATATCTCTACCTTTATTATGTATCTTAGCTTGCTGTCTGACCTTGTTTTTTGTTATCACTTCGTTATCGTATGCACAGTGCAGCACCGCATTCTTTGGGGTTAGTGTCCAAACCATGGTACGACGGGAGTCTCAATGAGGATAGGCGAGACATGCGAATGGCAGAGCGTACCTGGAGATCAGCTCCCTCTGCAATGCACCTAAAAGATCTGAAGAAAAGAGAAACGCCTACTTCAGGAAAATAAAACGCTCAAAATCAGACTTCTTCAGCCTCCAACTCGACCAAGCAAAAAACCGCCCGAGAAAACTGTTTGAGCTAATCAATTCACAATCCAAGGAGCAACCCCAACCACGCAACACTGGGCGTGAGGCACCCTCCTGTGAAGACTTCGCTGCTTTCTTTATCCAAAAAACTGACAAAATAAAAAGCGATCTCCTCATTGACGCAAGCCTCTACTCCAAACCCCAATGCCTAGCACCCACTGAACCAAAAAACAATGCTACATGGTCAACCTTCGGCACATACTCGGAAGAAGAAATTGGCAAACTGCTCAGCACCCTGAAACCATCCAATCACCTCACGGACCCCCTCCCTGCCTCCGCAGTAAAATACTTTACCCCTTTGCTTCTCCCTCTCTGGACTAAAATTATCAACAGCTCTCTCCAACAAGGAAGCATACCTGACTCCCTCAAAGTTGGTCAGGTCACACCTCTACTAAAGAAACCTACAGCCGACCCCTCTGATCTCAACAATTACCGTCCCATCACCAATATCCCCACTCTCGCCAAACTGCTGGAAAAATGCGCACAACTACAATTGACTAAACACATTGAGCAATTTGGTCTCCTCAACCCTCACCAGTCAGGCTTCCGAGCAGGACACAGCACAGAAACTGCGATGACTCACATAATTGACGACGCACTTCAAATGCTAGGCCAAAACGACACCTGCCTCCTCATCCTTCTTGATCTCTCTTCAGCATTCGACACCGTTAAACATGAGAATCTACTAGAACTACTAAACACAAGAATGGGTTTATCTGGAACTGTTCTCAAGTGGTTCACTTCCTTTCTTCACAACAGGTCGCAGAAATTCAAGAGCAACAACCTGATGTCCTCGCCAATACCTGTAACGCTAGGCGTCCCCCAAGGATCCTCTCTATCCCCAACTTTGTTCAACCTAGTCATGGAACCTCTCACCACCTTGCTACAAGCATCCAATGTACACTTTCACATGTACGCCGATGACACCCAACTTTACCTCAAATTACAATCCCCCAATGACATCCTGCTCCTGAACTCAACGATCAGATGCACCCAATCCTGGCTTGCCGATAATCACCTCAAACTCAATGCCCTGAAAACAGAGTTCCTTCTGATCTCACCTCTAGCGAAGATATCCACCACTCAAATTTGGCTTAAACACCTAACCGCACTCAATGTCCAACCCACCATCGTGGACTCAGCAAAATCTTTAGGCATAACACTCGACACCAATCTCAACATGCAGCAACATATCAGCAAGGCAACAAAGGGAGCGAACTTCCAGATCAATACTCTGAGGAAACTTAAACCCTACCTCCCAGCCAAAGACTTCCAAACCGCAGTACAAGCACTAGTCATCCCACGAATTGAATACGGCAGCACCGCCCTCTGCGGACTCCCCCTAACTACAACCGCACCACTAAGAGCTTCTCTAAATGCTGCAGCGAGACTCATCACTGGGTCAAAAAAGCACTCCCACATTACCCCTGACTTGAAATCCCTGAATTGGCTGCCTTTTGAAGCCAGAATACATCTGAAAATCGCCTGCATGACACACAAGGCGGTACACCTAAACTCACCCGGCTACCTCGCTCAGAAATTGACAATCTCTGGGGGAATCAGAAACACGAGAGGCACAAACAATCTTCTGCTGAAACCTCGAAGATTCCGGAAGGAAAAAACATACAAAAGCTCCTTCTCAGGAATGGCGCCTAGGATTTGGAACTCACTCCCGCCCGAAACCAGGCTTATCTCTTCCTCTACACTCTTTAAAAAAGAAGTAAAAGCTATCCTCATGGCTAAATACACTTGAACTATTATCTCGAACTCTGTTAACACCCTGCACCGATCTGTACTACATGTTTGACCCCTTTACTTATTTGTATGAGTTGTCTTATTACTCACATGATTGGCTTTGCAGCCACCTAGTTGTACTGTGTGATCTACTGATTTATTTGTTTGACTATGTTCCCTCATGTACCCCTCTATGTAAAGCGCTCTGATATCTGCGAAGATCTTGTTCGCGCTATATAAAACTTTGAAAATAAATAAAATAAAATAAATAAAAGTGTCAGATCGTGTTGGATACAGCCGAGTGCCAGAGGTGGTCGTAGGTCCAGCAGAGATGAGCGTGAGTAGACAATGTGCCGAATGTTATGTATTGGGCCATAAGTCATGGCCCTAGGCCCGGTCCCGGCGAGGACGGGCGAAGACGGGCTTGCCTTTGGTGCACCACCGGCGCGCACGCTGCGCCCATCCGCTGCGCGGGCAAAAGAGTCTATTGTTTTTATCCATGATTTGGTGAGTGGGAGGAGGGTGGGAGGGACGATCCACTAGACCGCCAGCCTTCCCCTAAGTAATATGGCGACTGAAGTGGCTGAAGGACTAATCAGCGCGTGATAGCAGCAGCGCTGTACCAGGCAAGTGAAAATAGCAACCTCGGGCGACGCAAGTCTCGCACCCAGGTGGGAACTGCAGTTTAAAAATGAGCTGTTAAAATATTTACAAAGTTTGTTAAAACGTTATTATTACATCAATAACGGAACGAAAATTCAGCATTCAATGATAGTTGCACCAGAGCGCGCAGAGAACCCCCGGCTACCGCCTCAGGGGTGAAATGAACAGATAGGCAAATATCACGGGGCGTTGTAAGCACGCCCTTAAGTATCCTGGGTGCGCGGGAGGGACGATCCACTAGACCGCCAGCCTTCCCCTAAGTAATATGACGACTGAAGTGGCTGGAAGGACTAATCAGCGCGTGATAGCAGCAGTGCTGTACCAGGCAAGTGAAAATAGCAACCTCGGGGGACGCAAGTCTCGCACCCAAGTGGGAACTGCAGTTTAAAAATGAGCTGTTAAAATATTTACAAAGTTTGTTAAAACGTTATTATTACATCAATAACGGAACGAAAATTCAGCATTCAATGATAGTTGCACCTGAGCGCGCAGAGAACCCCCGGCTTCCGCCTCAGGGGTGAAATGAACAGATAGGCAAATATCTTCGACTTCTAGTGGTGTGCCTGTCACCGCAGTAACAAATAACAAAATCCTAACAGCTTTACTCTTCTTCAAAGATCGCCTCAATTACCATCCTAACAGCAGTTCTTCATCTTCATGCTTTGCCTTATGTGCCAGTCGCCACATCAATAAACCGGCACACCTTTTAATCCTTTCGCTGTGTCTCTTCTCTTCACCGTGCGTCTATTCGGTGTGCTTGTCACCGTAGCAACAAGCCAAACACAGCTTAAGATGGCCGCCCTCTTGCGTCTCAAGGACAAATAGTTTGTTTTCTTAAGTTGATGGAGCGTACTTACAGATCAAGCTCGCGCTTCCTTCTCTTGCGGACCTTGCTCGCGCTTCCTTCTCTCGCTCCGCCTCCAGATTAACAATGATACACAGCGAGGTTGACACAGGCACTGCCCAAAATTTAACTCTACCTTCTCCGCCTTTGCCCAGCACATCAACAAACGCCGAGTATACCGCTCTATACCGCTGCGCTTCGTTTTGGGACTTCCCACTTCACACGGTAGATTTTTACTCTTAAATACTTCTTCTTTCTTTACAGTGCTGTTGTTGATGCTGTTCTCCTTGAGGGTTCGTTTCTGAATCCAGGGTCGCCAGTGCAATAAAAGTATAACTCACACAAGTCAAAGTTATCATTGGAGGTATTTATTATAAACCCTCATCCAACAGCTGGCAGGGATAAACTGACAAAACAAGAACCCTGCATCACAGAACACTGTCTGACCTGGTTCTACGCTGGAACACACAGCATGGAACTAGGACACATCATTACAGGTACCTCGGCGGGAGAAGCGATTAGTAGAAATTAGGTTTTGAGGGTATTCAGATTTAGATGGTTTAAAAAAACTAGGAAATAACTATAAACGCAAATGTTAAAGTAGCTTTATAGTTAGGTGTGATAAAGATCTGCTTCTTTAAAAAAAAGTTTGCAGTTCACTGAAAAAAAACAAAGGCTAAAGTTATGTTGCAGTTTGGTGAATTTGCAGCAGAGTACAAAGTTCCACAGGGAGAGTGTGACAGCGTGGAGAAAGGAGTTGGAATTGTCAGTTCCGTGGCTGGAAGGGTTCCCTAGTCGGAACTTAGAGAGCCTCACACACCCAGAGTGTTAGGCGTGAAACACACCATTACTGGAGGGTGTCCAGTGTCATCATCGACTCACTGCCCCTCGTCAGACCGGCGCTGCAATGTCTGACGGAGTAGCCAAAGGTACTCTTTTGGCGGGGTTCTTTTGTTCCTTGCCGATGGTGGGTGTAAGTGAGGATGAAGAGAAGTGTAGTCAGTGCAAACGTGAGTGAAGAAAATAAAAAAGGTAATCAGTCCACACTCCACTTTATTAACGTGGCTGGTTCCTTAGTTAAAAGGGGTGAGAGGGGAGTTAGAGACCGTATAAGTGTATAGAACACTAACTCAACCCCCTGATGTGGTCAACATGTTTCTCGCCAAACGGCGATTCGTCAGGACCTCAATAAAGTACTACACAATAACAAGTATGAATTCAATGCTCAATCTCTATGAAGATAGCAAATACAACCTCGCTGGGTCGGAGGAAAAGAGGGCCACGGGGTCCTGCTCTATTTAGGCGACCCTAAAGGGATTGAATAGGGCCTCGCAGCATACTCCCGTGAGGCCAGCGCTATTAGGTTAGATGCACCTTCAGTTAGGCGCTGGAACGGCGGGACACCTACCCCTCACGCTCGCGGCACCTGGTCAGGGTGCAGAGCAGCTGGTTAAAAAAAAAAAAAAGTTTGGTGAATTTGTCAGTGACAACATTAACGTTTTGAACAAAAACAAACACAGAAATTCACCAGTTATAGTTAGCAGGGCTAACTATAACTTGGGTCCCCGCCATGCACTGCTTATGACTTCACATATGACATCACTCATGGCATGTTCGATGACATCATTTATGACATCAGTGATGACAACTCAAATGACATAATTGATGACATCACTGATGACACAATCTTTTGAGTGTGCTAGTTTGTTTTATAGTTTGCATAGTGGCGGGTAACTATAATCCTTTTCTACCTCATTGGGTACAGCCTGGGTCCAACTCATGGGTAAAAGTGTTTACAAAACACATGTGCTCCTAATACTTCATAGGTGCGTAGAAGCATTGAACATGTTATAAATCTTTGTATTGGATAGTAACTCTAAGTGCAGGTGATAGCATGTTCCACACAAGGTGCCTTTTCTGCTTTCTTTGGGCTAAGGCATCACCTGATCTCACTGAAAGCATTATTTTGACTTCAAAATATTTTGAACATGACTACTTCACCAAACCCTGCATGTGACCAGCAGCCACTTGGATAAAGTGAAATGTTTTTCAGTGGCCCGCTCCCAAAACCAGGGACCACGGTTATTGAAAATGATTCTCCTGAGAAAAAAAGACTAAACACTTCACCCAGTCATTTTACATCAACATTGTTCTACCCGCATTGACGTTAATATGCCCTTATATTAAAATTTTAAAATAGGATTATATCATTTCCTGTCAACGGTTTATACATTTTTTAACCCGATGTGAAGGTTTTTTCCTCCTTCTTGCACCCTAGACAATGTAGTGTCATTGGGCAATGCATTTTTTCATAATTTATTTAACTCCCTTTATCTGGATATAAGATTACCTTTTTCATCATTGTTTTGCATTTTGTTCTTTATTTTCTGCTTCACAAGCACCTTACAGTGTTATTCCTTGAGCTTAGCGAAGCTAACAGGCGTAGAGCCATTGGATTGCCAGAGAATCTTTACCTTACATCTCTCCATGACCCATTGTGTGCTTGTGTTCTCGGCCCTGGGTAGAGCATGCTCGGGATTCATCTTTCCTTTCTGCTTCAATCAGGCTAGTGACTTCCTCAAACAATTCTTTTTGTATTTCAATTTTTTATTACATTTTTCAAAATTGAACAAACAATGATCATGAAACAAATACCTGCACACATACAAAAAGTGCCAGTTTTACAATCTAAAATATAAACAGACAAAATAACCAGGGAAGATAAAAAAAGTAACATTGAAAAAAGCATTACAAGTATCACAATAACATACAAAGAAGAAAAGTTGACACATCAAATAAAGCTAAATGTATTGGTACAAGAATAAAAAAAGCAAGAAGAATGTTATGTAAACAATATATAATAAGCATGTGTAAACCCCTCAGCAATAAAAAAATAAAAAAACATACATTGAGAAAGCAGAATTATCGTAAGCCTAAGAAGGAGCCCATACAAAACCTGGTCTACAGTAAAATTGTGTGCTCTGGAAAGATGTTTGACGTACCCATGCAACTGTGTAACATTCGGCTAGCATCATAAAAGACTGGTGGTTCTTTTTTTCAGCTGCCTCTGGATCTGGTAAGCACCAAGCAACAAAAATGAGTAAGAATGCTGGAGAAATGCTTTGTGAAGTGGTCGCTAACTTTGTCAATGAAGAGATTGGTCTGCAATTTAAATACAATTTTCAAAATTTGCAATTTTTCGGAACTAATCTTATTAAAAACGTGTAATTGCCAAGTTAACACCAATAAGAAAAGTCTGGAAGACATGTCCACTTTTCTAACGTACTCTTTCTCAAATTGTAGCTGTACGACTTTGCTGTACCCTCCCCCCTTGAACAACCAGGGGCTGTATTGCACAAAGTACCTTGGGGCGCAGCGGGCATTTGCACAAACTTTGTGTGCCCCCGGGGCACTTAGGGATTACAGAATGGGCGGCAGATGCTTGTGTGGCCCCTCCTGTCATACCGACAGTGCTGGCGCACATAAAGCGCCAGCGCTACCTTCAGGGAGCATTTCCTCATTTGCATGGGTGTGTGGCCCATGCAAATGAGGGAATCCCTTTGCCTCTGTGCCCGCACCGTTGTACAGACGCAGTCTAAGAGGCAAAGAAGCTCTCAAGAGGCGAACTGACAGTGCGACACCTAAATGGTGACGCACTGTTAGTGCGCCCCCTGAGAGCAGTCAGTGTGCCCCCTGAGAGCAGCCTCTGGAGTTACTAACTGCACCCGCCTGTGAGGGGATCTCTAATCCCCTTTAAAAGTGCTGAAAACACAGAGCAGCTTTAAAGCAGCTACTCCTTTTTTCACCTGAATGCGCTGCCTCCAGTTCGCAGCTGCCCTGAGGACAGTGCATTTCATAATGCGATGCATTATCCTTCATTGTGTTCGGGGCACCTTTTAAGAGGTGCGCCGAGTGCAATGAAGGAACATGCGCTGCATGTATATTACGGCCCCAGGAGTGAAATAGGGGCAGTTTTTTTGTTATGCCAGCAAAATACACTGACCACAGATCCAATATCAGAATAGGTGTGTTACCGGGACAGTGGACAAAATTCATGTCATGGATCTCTTGGTCTCATATGCACTGACCTGTGTGCCACAAAGATAGATCAATTATGTTTCCCTCAAACTCCACAGGGGTGGTTTCATACCTATGTATGGATGCTGTGACACAATACAAATCTGTACCACATTCCCTCTGCAGAATGTGGAGATGGCCCCATGAAATTCCCTATGGCTGTGTTGCACCTACCAAGGAGAGCTCAGTATGATTAGCTCACAAGTATACAAAGGGCTTGGCTCAGAGGACCCTGGCTGAAGGCTGGAGTCCTACCGGATTTGCAGGCAATATGCCACATTGTGCCTGACTATAGAAACAAGCTTCACCATTTAGGCACTGGCCTCTGCCCATCTTAATGTACATATTCGTGAATTAATTTACCACATGCGTATAACACGCGCATTCGTAAATAAAGACAATTTGGCGCAGTGCTTAATTTGAGCCGGTGGTTACCGGTGCTCAGTACCAGCACTTAATTGCCAACACTGTCCCTTATGACTGTCTGCCACATAGCAGTGCTGTTTGTCTAATTCAGAGATTAGCACAACAGCAGTTGTTTATCAATTAATTATACAAGTTAATTATCTGATACCTGATGCCCAAGCCATTCTAATAGCTTCGGATGTCTGAAATAGTGTCAGTTGTCATACTTGTAGGTGTTTGATGGCAGTAGTTGTGTAGGTACTGTCATTGGTAGTGCTGTCAAGGACAATGGGATGTGCATGCTGCAGTGACCACTTCACGAGAGCCATAACAGTTATTTTTTTTTACAAATTAAGTACTAATTTGGATCAAAAGGACAGGATCAATAAACCGTGTCATTGATGTAGATGGGTGCTTCTGGATGTCTATTTTATTAAATAGAAGAATCTACATTTAAACGTACAGCTACTTCCTACAATCGCCCATACGCAATCACTGCTGTGATGTTTCTCAGGGCAGAGCTGCCCTTCGCTCCCAAAACTCGAACAAAGGACAAACTACCAAAGAGAACAACTGAGAGGACATTTTAAGCACAGCAGCGCTCACCTATTATTCTGAGCTCCGCCACATAATTGCAGGGAAGAATAAGGGATTTGACAGTCCAATTGGGACACTATTTAAGAGAAAAATAGGGGCTGAACAAAGCCAAGAAACAGGCAATTTTGTTTTCTGAATAGTTTTGGCAGAAGTGCCTCATCGTGGAAGGCAATTACCTCCTCTTTAACCTGCTCCCGACATGAAGGGCTTCCAAGACAAGGCCTGCAGCGTGCGGGAAGCCATCTTGAACCTTGCGGGTCTGAGGGCGCTTCATGTGCCAGTGTCTGCAGTTGGTCAATTTATTCCCTGCAAAACAACTTACCAGTTGTGCGGTCAACCTTTGACAAAAGAAAAATAGAGGGCCTAGATGGAGGACACTTTAAGATAAACATGCCTTATTATATTAAAGAAAATATTTTACAAAAAGTACAAACTTAAATTAAGCATAAATATGACCCATCTTTTTATCCATTGCACATTTGACGCTATCCTGTAATTGATCCACCTAAACTGTGTTCACTTACACCCACTCAAGCTGACTCCTTTCGTGTACGTCCCTTCGAAACTGCGAAAAGCCTTAAGTGATAGAGCTTGCGTTTTTGAATACTTTGTGGAGGTTAGAGTCTATCAGAAAGGTTGCAGTGAGCTCTCCCCATGGAATTTTGCAGTCAGGCATCATTAGGAATGAAGGGCAGACGAGAGCCGGAAACACACAGTGTATATAGATCACATTTCTCCTGCTCATATATCATATTTCTCTTGTTGAAGACCTATCACCAGTGTGACTCTCCAAAAATTCTTACTGTGTGAAATTCCACTGTTAAACGATTGTGACCTTAAAACTATATGAATACTTTCATAAAGAGAGTTTTGCACTTGATTTACAATGTAAAACCTACTATACTCTGAAAGTCGCGCAGCTAGTATAAATCAATGAATGTAGTTCCCCTTGCCTTGGGTTCTGAATTGTAACTATCTCTAGACCAATTAAACTGCTTAGAATACTTATTCCTAACCGGCACATTAAACATGAGTGTAAATTCATATCATATGGTGTAGAAAGTGCATCCAGGGCCTGGAAGATAAAAGTAATTTATTAACTACATGAGTTATATGAGGTGAGTTATATGAAATTCAGAAAAGCCTTAAAAACCTGGCTGTTCAACATCTGAAAATGCCTTGTCCTGTAACATACCACTGAATCACTAGCGCCGGGAAACCCTTTGTTGGGCAGCTGTGCGGTAAATAAGTGAAATAAATAAATAAATAAATAAATAAAACTACAGGACCTATTGCTCCATTCACTAAAGTTATTGTGCAAACTGGGCCTCAGGCTCACCATACATAGCCGGACTGCTGCAGTGTAACGGTTGCTGTGTGACTGGTTCAAATCACGTTACTGACAAGTACAAATAAAAACTCCCATTTAAATATTAGTAAGCCACCCTAAGGTAAACCTCTTAGCCCACAAGGTAGGTTGCTGGGTTACTTGAAAGTGGAACATGTAAACCTCTATTTCATTAGTTAATTAAAAAAACAGGGGCCTGTTTATGAGCCATGTTGCATTGCTCTTGCACGAAGCACCGTGATGCAACAGTGGTGCAAACCTTACATGTGATTTATGAAGCCACGCAGGGCCACTTTGCATGGCCCTGAATGTCTCCAAAAATCTATAGTAAGGCAACGCAGTGAAATTCGCTGTGCTGCCTTACTCTGCGCACAGAAGGCGTTCCATGGCCATTTAGTGGGTGTTCCCACACAACTCCCATGGTTTTTGATGCGTTCACAGATTTACCAGAACTGGTAGACCTGGGAATGTACCAAAAAGATACAGCCTCTCAAGTGAGGTGTAACAAGGATTTCTCCTCAGAAATTCCTCTTTCTATGTATGCTGCATTCTGCAGCACACATAGAAAGAGGAATATGCCTCTCAGGATTGTTTTTGTGCAAGAAAGCACAAAAACAATCCTGCATGCAATGCCTGAGTTGGCGAGAGGCTGCCAAAAGGGCGCCAGCACTGGAGGAAAGGAAGGAACGCACGCATTGCCTTAAACATAGCATATTCTTACCTTTTCCCTGTCACACAGTGCAGAGCAACAAAGTGACTTGCTGCGCTGTGCTGCACTGCGTGACATTTTTGTGAATAGCCCCCCCCCCCGCCCCCAATTTTATTGGTAAAGTTGGATTTTTAGTAAATATCGAGGACACATAACTTTGAGAAAGTTGCCTTTTCCATGCCTTAAGTTGCTGGAGGCTAATTTGCATTAGCTCTCCAGCTTCTCCCAGCCTGTGCTCATCCTTGAATAAGTGTGATCGAGGTGTGATATGCTTCCCAGGAGCAAAAGATAGGCTGAACTGAATGCGCAAAGATGACTCCGGTGAACACCAGAGAATATTCAGAGTGGGTACTCTGAGCATCCTGTGACAATAAATTGTCAAATCATGCTTAACATGTCTTTTGCGGAAGTATGTGTCCCAGCACCTGCCCCGCGCATTTCTACCCCTACACACAGATATCACCTTGAGGACATCACGCTCAGCCCTTGCCTACCAAAGCAGCGTGGAAAGCCAACACTGAATGTCTGGACCCGCTGGAGCCTTCCACGACATCACAATTTGTTGTTTAAAGAGAACAAAGGCAAGGTCTATCAATTTATGCAAATATTTATCTCATTTTGCCTTGGGTCAGAGGCCAAGTAGGCACGACTCAGGTGGCATTGGAATGAGACCCTCCATCAAGGCAGCAGGAATTCCTGTAACTTCTTCAAAGGTAAGTTGCACCACCTGGCTGTCCCACACCATGTGAAAAAATCTGTCATCAGGCAACCAACATCTAGGGCACTCAGAGAAGGACGTGAGGAACATTTGTTTGATGCATTTTGGCATGGAATGATTCTGGTGTAAGAAGGTAAATTGTGTAAATCAAAAGCGTGGGTTGCGAGGACCCACCTTAACACGCTGCAATGCTCGGGTCCGGAGACCATCCGTGAGGTGCACTTGGAGGTCTGCCGTCCACTGCTCCCTAACCCTATTTATCTGTGAACCAACAACTGAACTCAGTGCAACAGATGGCTCACTGATGAGTCTCCTCGTGTCCCCATGTGATAAGATCGCATGTAGAATCTGGCATGTTCCTGGCCCTGTACTGTTGGGGCCCCACATCACAAGCAGTGCATGTTGGATGTAGTCATAGGTCACAGAATGACGTGTTGCTAAGCCATAGGTCTCCATGATCTCCTGATAGTGCATAAGGGTGCCTTCCAGAAACAAGTCTCCCAGCTGATCAAACTCCGCCTCCCTCCAGGATAGAACATCATATCATTGAGCCACCTCTCGAAGAGCAGGAAAGCTCCAGACGGGGAGCAGAGGAGAGTACTGCAGGCGGGACCCCTTGCCTAGTACATACACCCGCCAGCAGTGATGCGCCACTCTCGTCTGTTGTGTCTCATGCGGTACCCGGGCCCTGGGGTCAACCAACCATGTGAACAGGTGTGTTTCATCCAAAATCCGACAAATGGATGACCATTCCCGGCAAGGAGCTTCACCTATCCAGTACGTCCGAAAATTACAGCTGCGCCGCTGCATAGTATAGCTCGTAATCAGGTTCATCGAGACCACCCAAAAGGAGCAGTTGGTGGATGATGGGGAGGGACTCTTGCCTCCTGCGCGATTCCCAAATCAACTCCAGCAGATGACCCTTAAGCTCCTGAAAGAAGCACCTAGGGAGAATATTGGCAGGGCAGCATAAAAGTACAGCAGTCAGGGGAAAATGAGAATCCTAGAGATCCCCACCCAAACAAGCAGAGACAGTGGCAGAGCCAGCCAAAAGGGGAGAGATCTGCGAATAAGGTTCATAGCCCTACCCAGATTTCCATATACCAGAGCTGCATCTGTGGGGTAAATTTGGACTCCTAGATACTAAAACATATCGTAACTCCAAGTAAGCCGCTGTCTCGGTAGAGTACGAATATTACAGACTAGAAGGGAGACAGGGAAAACAAGCAGGACTTTAAGGCCCAAGATGGTCCCAAACTTCTCCAGTAAGTCCATCAAGGTCCTGAAATACCTCAAGACCTGGCTCTTCAACGAATCACCATGAGCATCCGGCACCTCACGTGCCCTGAAAGGCCATGGAAGACCTCTGACCCTCTTGGCCTCCGATGTTACTCCGTGAGGGCGTAGGAGCTGCGCCCCCCTCCCCGTGCCTTGAGACCCTTCTGGGTGAGTAGCTGCACTTAACAAACCCCTGACTGATTGATTAAAGGTCGGAAGAGAGGCATCTGCATTGCGCAGATAGAAAAGGGCCTCATCCGCATATAAAGAGATAATGTGAAATTAGCCGTATGCCGGAAGCCTCCATTAAAGCACCTGCAGATGTAGACTACATGCCAAATTTTCCAAGGCCAGAGTAAAAATCAATGGGGACAGAGGGCATCCCTGTCTGGGACCCCTCTGGATACTAAAACTGTCCAAAATCAATGGTCCTGTCCTGACTCTCATCAATGGGTCACTATATAGAGCACGGATCCCACTAAGACACCCTGGCCCGATGACCATCCTTTCCAGCTTCGCTAAGAGATAATGCCACCCCTTCATATTGAACGCCTTCTCGATGCTGAGGGATACTGCTACCTGACTCCCTAGTTCTCCCGATGTGGCCCGATCAGGCGGAGCAGCAGTCGTATATTGAAAGAAGTGTTGCGCTCTGGAATGTACCCCAACTGGTCCATGTTTACCAAGGTTGGCACAAAAGGGAGCAGTCTTTTGGCCAGGGCCTTCCCCAAGGTCTTGCAATCCTAGTTAAGGAGGGTTAGCAGTCTATAGGAGCGCACGTCAAGGGGGTTGCAGCCCAGTTTTGGCAGTACCTCTATGAGCGAGTCCGGGAGCTGCCCTTCTTCCCATGCTTTGTTGTATACCACCAATAGCATTTGCAAGAAGTGCATGCCAAAAGTCACATAGTACTCAATAGGGAGGCCCTACGTGCCAGAGGTCTTATTCCTGACCATATGGGCAATGGCCGCCCATATATCCTACAGTCTGAGAGGTTCACCAAATTCAACTCTGCTCCCTGAAGCAGGTCCAGTCAGGACAGCAAGTGGTTCTGGAGCTAGCCGTTGGCCCAATCTAACGGGAGACTTTCCAAAGCTGCGTACACTGAGCGACAATAGTATGCAAATGTATCCTTAATGGCCACCTGTGTATGAACCACCATACCGTCATCTAGTCTGATCACTCCTACCGAGGCCAAGACTGGCCTTCGTGGACCAGTCATGACAAGAGCTGACCCTAGTGATCCCCCTCAAAATGTAGTTGAGCAAGATGATGTCTAAAATCATGCTTCCCAACATGCATCTCCAGCTCCCTATTGTTGTCCCGCAGCTGCTCAAGTCGATCCAACATATCCTCCCCTTGGTCCAATGCAATCTCCAGCTGGCGCAGGTCCCATTGTGCAGTTAGAAGCTCCCAGTGTAGAACCCATCGTAACTCCCCCTATGTGGCTGTAATGCAGTGGCTTCGTATCACCACCATGTTGCATCCCTCTCCAGAGCCCTGGAAAGGATAGCGTCAGCGTTAAGGTCAAAATACTGGGTGATTTGTGCAGCCAACTTCTCCCTAAAAGGGGGGTTTTGGAGAGCCTCTACCTGTAGTTTCCAAGTCGGTATACAAGGACGTGCCCTCCCCTGCGAAGTGATATTAACAAGGAGCAATGATCGGATAGAGTGCACCTAAAGTACTCCGGGCCCGATTCACAGAACTAACTTAAGACAAAATCCTAAACTTGCTACTTATGGTATTCACAGAAGTTAGAATTTTGTCTTAAGTTTGTCTTAAGACAAACTTAAGGCAAAATCATAACTTCTGTGAATACCATCAGTAGTAAGTTTAGGATTTTGTCTTAAGTTAGTTCTGTGAATCGGGCCCTCCGTCTTAGTGATCAGTGCACCAAGAGGTTCACTATAGAGAAACAGGTCCAGCCTCATGTGTAGATCATGGATCAGGGAATAGAAAGAGTACTACCTAATGTCAGGGTATTGCAAATAACACATATCAAATTCTATTCTACTCTCCATCTATTCTATGAAGGACTGGAATGTCCTGATTCACTGGGTACCATTTAGTGGAGGGGTGGAACGGTCTCAGGCAACATTCGGCACGCAGTTAAAGTCCCAGCCCCACTGGGGCGTGCAAGTCTCAAAAAAGGGCCATGGTCAGGAGGTCCATAAATACGGAGTGGTTAATCTTCTGTACATAAATGGTGATCAGTGTAATGGGAGTGCCATCCAGATGCCCCTCTACAACCACATATCTGCTTTGTGTATCAATTCGGTGGGTTTCCTCCACAAATGGAGTCCCTGGAGCAACCCAAAGCAGGACCCCCACCCAAGCATATGCTGAGGACATCATGACATATATCTGTCTCTTCCATTTCTCGTGCAATTTCTGTAGTTTTCCCCCTGGTTAATTTTTGTCTCTTGGAAAAAGGCGATATGTGCATCACTACATTTGAGGTAAGCATAGATCCGATATCTCTTGGCAGGAGTGGCCATGCCTCTCACATTCCACGTCATAGGGTTATAGTGCTGGACAGTTTTGGTAATAGGTGTGCTCATCGTGTATGCTGGAAATAAAAAATGCAACAACCCGTGGAATAACAAGCCAACCCCAAAGAGAGGAGCAGGCCCACCAAGCGCCCTTACGGCAAGTGAAAGTTTGATGCGTGTTAGTATCTGGCCACAGAAAATATGTATTAGGCTCCAATTGTGCAAAAAGAAAATAACAGGATACACTGTGTTTAACCCCACAGCTCAGGCCGGCACTATACTAAGAGCCTAACCAGAACCAATCAACAAATAATCAGAGATCAGAAATAATGTCAGAAGACAAAGAAAGAACAGGTCCTATTTGGTGATTAGCAGAAGCATCTCTAACCAAAAGATAGGGTTCAGGGACGCACGGGCTCTCAAAGCATTCTGAGAGTCTAGTTTCTCCCTCTCTCTAATCGCTTGTGTTGCGGAATTGTGGCTTCGAGTCCCCGCCCACCTCTGGTGCCATGGCGGCAGCCACTCACCGGCCTCCAGGTTTTTTGTTGCGGACCTCACTAGCCCCTTGTCATGCAACCAAGTCCAGGCGTCACCAGGCATTGAGAAAAAGTCAACGATATCATCATCCACCACCTTGAGCTAGGAAGGTAAAAGGAGGGCATATTTCCATCCCAGTTCTCGAAGGCACTGTCTGACAAAATCATAGGAGTTGCGGAGGCATTGTACCTCCATGGTAAAATCCCGGTATGCTGAGATGGTACTTCATTCAAATTGCCAATAGCTTTTTGTGCTGAACAGCTGTAGGATCAAGACTCTGTTCCTATAATTAAGTAACTTTGTAATGACTGCCCATGCAGGAGCCCAAGCAAAGGCGGCCTGCCAGGTAACTGATATGCTCTCTCTACCGTGATGATCTTTGGGACCTTACCTGCTAGTACTGTGGTCATCCACCATTGTCCCTAGAACAACTCCAAGCTCGGGCCCTCTGATCATTACGGAAAGCCCAGGAAGCAAACAGCGTCACATCTGGAGTGGCCCTCTGCTTCCTCTGCAGAGTGGTTGCCTCGGCCTTCATTTCCTTAAACTGGGACTGAAGCTCCTAGAGTGTGGGTTTGGAGTATTTGGCCTCATCCACGTGGTCAAACAATTTTCTATGGTCCGCTCTCAGGAGATTGACATCTAATGAGACAGTATCAATCTTGGTTTCTAGCATGTTTTTAATGTCTAGGATGGTGTGTAATATTTTCTCAACTTGGGCAGAATGGCTGTGAAGAGTAGCTTCGAGATGGCCCAGCACACCAGGTCTATGCCCAAGAGGGATGGAAGGGTCCACCACCTCCCCAAGGCCTAGCGGCGGAGGTTTTAGATGATTTGAGCTGCACCATTGTGTCCACAAGGGGTACAATCTCTATCAGGCACGCCAACGAGCTCTGACTGGGACATTCCCCACTCCCAGGGTACAGCCAGGCCGGTTCCGTACCATTTGGTTTTAAAACTCCAACTATCTGGTTGGAGACTAACCTCATTCTACTGTTATATGGAATAACTTATTTGATGAATACATCTTGTAGGAATTTTATTATACAATTTTTTATGCACTGCTCTTACATCTAGTAATATTTTAAATGGAATGTAAGGTATATAAATTCCTCTCCCAACACTTAAAAAGGCCAAATAAAAGTAACTGTTCATTTTTGTTATGGGTCACCTGAAGGTACTGTTATTGCCAATTGAATTTTGTGTATTTACCAGATGTCTGTTTAACAACATTGTAGGGACCAGGTTGTTATTAATCTCCATTTCCATTCAACCAAGTTCAAGGAGATGCTTCATGTTTATGCCTAGAAAACCAATATTCTAAATATGTGAACCCGGTTTTGAAATCCCTTCCAGTGTTAAAAATGTTTACCAGACATAACAAACAATTCCTCATCTTTTAATACAGATGCAGATCCTCTGCTAAGAGTCTTTGCTTTGGACTCCCAAAGGTATCATGCTTGAATTCTTTTTTGGTGTTTTATCTCTTTTCACTACCTTTATTACACCTCGCATGACATCCCAGAACATGTCCTGGAACTGCATCTAGCAATACCACCACATACACATACCAGACATCTTCCTCATTCTGCACTACATGGAAAAAAAGTCATGTATTTATCTTGAAATTGCAATTTTTAAATTTTTCGTAAGGGTCCTGCATCTATGCTGACATTATTGCAGATTCACCACCCATTAGTTCTTGGATCGGTGGAATGAGATAACCTTAATATATATGTTTTGAAATATTGAGTGCATGGTAGTGCTTCCTTTTCATTTGTTAAATTATTTGGATCTGCTATCCTTAAAGGGCAATAGTCAACACAATAGTTATTTAGTTTGTTCCCTTTCTGTGTTAAAACTGCTCCTAGACCTTGCACACTGGTAACAGCAGAAAAAGTGCAAATGACACCACATTCAAACAACCAGGACATTTATAATGTACCCAAGTCACAAAGGTTTTGCTGTGATCTATTCTTATAGTAGTCCTGATTTCCAAGAGCAAGCCTGGATTGTAACTACTACCCCTGGCTGCCCCTAATTGACTTCTATGGATGTTCATCCAGAAAGGTAAAAAAACCTATGTTTTATAAAATATCAAGTTAGTAACCAGCAATACCCTCAATACCCTCTTCTTGTACTAATACATAATATTTGAGGTGTCACTCCTCCTACCCTGGCACCATATGACCTAGCCTGAGCAAATCAGCAACAAATAATCATAGTTCTCGCCCGTTCTCCCAATTGCTTTCCTTTCTAACACAAAATAAATGAGAACATTGTCCATCAAAGTTGCTATCAACTCAAAGCTCTCTTTCATTTTTCCTTAGAGAATTAGGGTTATGAATGCCACCTGGAGTAACGAGGATTACCTTTAAATCCAATTCATTACCTCCTCGACCCCTTTCTCATGCCCCTACATGCTATATGACGATATACCAGAGCAATATATAGCAATTTGATTCCTAAAACAACACAACTTTCCCTATTAAATCAATAAAAATATCTTAAATGAAAATTCTATAAATTAGAGCAAATTAAGGACGTAAATTATCATTTAGGATATAGCAACTGCCAACACACTGGAACTAGACTCCAAAGACTCACAGTTGCCAACATCCAACCTGTAGTAGGAGACAAAGGTATACGAATACGCCCATGTGGTTGCTTCATAAATGTCTGTAACTATTGCTCAACAAGCTTCTGCCCAAGATGTAGCCATATTTCAAGCATATCTACTCCGAACCGCTCTCTCCTGGTAAGAAAATGTTCTATGTATCATACCCCCAAAAAAATCAATTTCTGGATCGATCAGCTGTATAGGCTTGTTGCCCATGACAAAAAGTTACAAAGCTAACAAAGCTGAAACAATTCTCAAATGAGGAGGTTTTATACATAGTGCCACTAATTCCCCCAATTTTTGGGTAGATGTTATTACCACTAAAAGTAACACCTTCAGAATCAAGTGTTTTAAATTTACTGGAGAAAGGTTTCAAATGGATGAGACTGAATAGCCTTGGAAACTAATGAAAGGTACCGAGTCAGACTTGTCAATTTAACCATCTGATTAAGGACGATATTCTAGTGAATAAGTATCGCAAATTGTGTGCTGACTATGCTATAAGAGATTGGAGATTCAAGTTCTTTACATCCCTCTCTCAATAGCCATGTAGTCAAACTCAACTTCGGGCATTCCCACTTTGTATCTTGGACACTAACCTGAGCAATGGGAACTAACTTTATCTAAAGGGGGCGCCAGAATACAACCTGTTTTTCTCATGAAGATGAGCCAGCAACCTGGATTGGTAGAAAAGCTGTATTGGAGAGTAGGAGGTTATGGCCTTACAATGCATCAGTTCCACAATATGCACCATCCTTAAACCTGGAGATAAAATGGGGCAATAGGCATTTTCTGTACCAGCGAAGAGGTCTATCTCAGCAGAACCAAATCTTTGACGGATTCATTTGAAAATTTGATTGACTATACTAAAGCCTTGGAAAGGTGGAAACATCTTACTTAGTTTGTATGCCACAAAATTGTCTCTTCTTCAAATATGTGTTGCTGAAAGTGAAGTCAGCTAATCTTATGCCCAACTTATTACCTGAAAGGTGAATGCTGCCATAGAGTGCGAACCCATTTCTGATTGCTTGTTAAGGTAAGATTTTGTGACAGTGGTGTCTGTTCTGTCTGAATCTACTTGGTTTTGAAGATAATTAGAAAATGAAGGAGGGCAAGGAATAGCACCTTCATTTCTCTCCTAGTCGAATTATGGACTTTTTCTTCTAGTAGTCACTTTCCCTGAATTACCTTACCTAATGTAGCACCCCACCTGACATCCGGCATCCGTAGGACGAATTGGTGGAGGGGGCACAGTCAATAATACAACTGTAGTGAGATTTACAGGATTCATCCACCACTGTAGATCTCCCCAAATGTAGTTTGTTACAGGTAGCAGATCCTTCATATTCTACAATGCCGGGCCCCAATGATTCAACAGATGCCAAACTAGAGACCGCAGATGGAGACAAGCCCATGGTACCATGAAGACACATGATGCTAAAAAAGACGAAGGGAGCTCATAAATGCCCCAATGCATATTCCTTGTTCCCAAAAACCCTGCAAAAAGTACTCACCATGGGGACCGGGTTTCACAACCATTACCTTGCCAATGCCTCTATCCATTTTCCTAGGTTGCTCAGCAAAGTTTGAATCCTGTTTGGTCTCATGTGATGCAAATTCACCAAAGTTAAAGGAGTCTGAAACATGCACCAATAAACTCCAGGTCCTTTGTTGGAACAAGGCAGGTTTTTCCTTGGTTAATTAGGAATCTGTGATCTGCCACAAGTTGCCAAACCACCTCCATGTGCTCCTGAACATTGGTCCTTGATGATGAATTAATTAACCAATAGCCCAAGAATATTTTGTCATGAAGAAGAACTACAACTGGAGTTAACACTTTTGAGAAAACCATCAAAGAGGACATCAGTCCAATTTGGAGTACTCACAACTGCCAGTAAAAATCTTGGCCAGGAAACCTCAGATATTTCTGGTGAGGATAAAAAATTGGAACGTGAAGTGCACACATGTTTGTTTGTTTGCTGAGTTTAGAAGATGAATTATCCTTTGCAATGTCTCCATTTACAAAAATTTCTACCTTGAGTATGCGTTCAGCCTATTCAGGTTTATTATCAAACTAAAACTACTCGACATTTTTTGTACCAAAAATACACTGGAATAGAAGCATTGTCATTCTTTAGACCTTGGTACTGCATAGATCACCTTCTTTGCCAAATGCTCTGTGTTATCCTGAGTAAGGGTTGACTGATTTAAGGGATCTAGTACAAGTATTGAGTGTACTGAACATGTTACTGGTGGGATATCTTGGAACTCCAGGGCATAACCCCATTCTCTTATTTGTAGGACCCATACTGTTGGGTTGAGTAATGTGCTATTGGTAAGTGATAGACACGAGCATGGTATTGCATATCATGTCTCGTGTCTGTCTCGTGTTGTGTGAAGAGTGTTCTGCGCACAGCGTTCGGAAGTTAGCATCTTTCGAAGGAATGGGGATTGGAGGCCATGAGAAACGGAATGTTTATTATGAGATGAACTGTGGATCTGACAAGAAGTGAAGGATGATTAAACCCCTCGGAACTACCTGCCTGCCTCTGTGTCTTTTTCCACACTGGCGACGACAGGGAACGGATTGCTAAAAAGGAAGACTTCATTGTAAAAGTAATTCAAGGATCTGGAATATATATAAAAAAAAAAGAGCGGAGGAAGTTTTAGTCTTGGAAAGAGGAAAGTCATTCTCGAATATAGATTGAACGGTAGGAAATTACTTCTACGCATCCGAGGAGAAGTGACACAGCTTTTTAGGTACTGTTGAATTGCATTATAGTTTGAGGTTTGCAATGAAAGGCCTTGCAGAAAGAAAAGTATTGACTACCTCCTTGTCGATGGTAACAGTTTGCTGCTGTTTATGGATTGACAGAAAATATGTGTTGAATATATATATATTTTTTAAGTCTTACCAATGTCCGCTGAGTGTTGGTGTAACTGCACGCTGTTGTAATTCTTTGAGCAGCCGCGGTATTCCATGCCCGGCATTCTACGTGGATTGACTCTTGACAATGGAGTTAGACTGACGACAGCGCACTCGAGGTGGGGAAAATAAATGTATGATGAATAAATGAATGCCCTACTGGCTTTCCCTGTGAGATGGTCCCTTTACTGGGCATCTCCAAGGTGCAGCCAGGCACCCCGGCGGTGATGGGGCCGGAGTGGAGATTAAGCAAGCTATTGCCCAGAGTTGCAGCGTGGGACCCCATGGTTAGAGTGGCACCGAGGCGAGATTTATCAGGCCCGCTGACATTGGTCCTGCACCCAGCCGCGTCGGGAATTGAACCCTGGTCCCGGGCCAACCTCTGCCTCCGGGTCTACCGCTTCTGACCGTTGAGCCACACTTCTTCGCATGATGTAGTATGTTCCTCAGGTATCATCATGCAAAGGTCACGCTGTAATCCGCCATTTTAGATCCGATTAGTCTCTCTGTATTCGAGTTTTTAAGAGTAGAGGAAAAGTTGAAAAGACGCTACACGGAAAGGTACATTTTTAATTATTTCAACTACTACACCATATCGTATGACAATTTAATTTATTCAAGATTTAAACAAGCAAAAGAAAAGTGAAAAGAGTACAATCTATCACAACTAATGTTTGGTGACATTCACACTGTGTGTTTTTAAAGTGATATTGAGAAACAATTCTTTCAGTTACACAGTTATTACATTTTAAAAAAATGAGTGGAATTGTTCCCCCACCATCCTTCTTACCAAATAAAGGTGAGCCTCCTATGGATTGGGAAGTTTGGGAGACAGTTTTTTTGGCTTATGTTGAAGTTTTAGAAGAAGGAGAATGCATACCTGAGAGGAAACTTTCACTACTGAAACACTGTCTTGGTGGAATTGGTCTAAAAGAATCCAACACTTTACCTGTGTTAATTAATCCCAGTGATAAAAATGTATATGACTACGCTTCTGAGCAAATAAAAATAAAGTTTGGCAAAAAAAAGAATATTGTCATGGAAAGGTTCATGTTTTACTCCCGTAAACAACATGCATACGAATCCATGGAGGATTTTGTGTCAGCTCTAAGATCACTTGCTGTCACTTGGGATTTTGAACATATTACATATGAACAAGTGCTTAGAGATCAAATATTTAATAAAACTAATACAAAAAAGTACAAGAAAGACTATGGACCACATCAGACATGTCCCTAAATGCGGCTATAGAATTGCAAGATCTATTGAAATTTGTAATAGAAATAAGAGGAAATGACAAAGGAGACATATTTAGTGTTCCAAAAAAAAGAGACAAACAAAAAAAATACTTCACACAAAAGAATGAAAATCCTAATAAAAACAATTAAAAATTTAGAAATACAAAAAACGAAAAGAGGAATAATCAATGGGCCTGTTTTAGATGCGGAAGTCAAAGTCATTTTGCAAATTTCAAAATGTGTCCAGCTGTTGATAAAATATGCTCTAAGTGCAACAGGAAAGGTCATTATAGCAAATTTTGCAAAACTGTTAATAAGAAAGTGCATGTTGTCCAAGATTGTGATGATTATGAATGCTCATACGAAAATGATATCAACACTGTTATTAATGTTTGTAGCGGTGAGGGTGTAAGTAAGTTACCATCCTGTGACATAACCATTGATGATATCAAAGTGAAGGTTTTGGTTGACTCATGTGCATGGTACACTATATTTGGTCTTGATGTAGTCAAAAGTAATTGGCCTGAAAAGGAATTATCCAAACCTGACTTTGTTGGTTTCCTTTGGGGCTACATAATGTTTGCAAGCCATTCAACTTTAGGGAAAATCTATGTAGCTAAATCAGGAAAATCTCTTTTGGGATGGCCCCATCAAGAACAGCTAGGAATTAGACTTGATCCAAGAGCTGATCCTCCTGTTTACACTATTGATTCTGTTAATTCCGAAGAAAGAGACCATAATAGTATGTTACATCAATTAAAGTTAAAAATTCCTGATGTTTTTTACAGAAAAATCGGAGAATACCAAGATTTTAAACATGTCATTAAATTGAATGATAATGCAGTGCCAGTTTGGGATAGATTGAGAAATGTTCCTCTCCACTTCAGAGATAAACTCAAAATCTTACTTAAAGACTTATGTGAAAAAAATATTATTGAACCCATTGAATCATCAACTTGGGTTTCTCCGATTTTGATTTCAGTTAAATCTAATGGCGAGCTTAGATTATACGTGGACCTTTGCAGTCTCAATAATGCAATGTGGGTTGATGCTCATCCTTTGCCAAATCTACATGAGATTGTTTCAACGTTAGCAGGTGCACAGGTATTCTCATGTATCGATTTGGCTAATGCGTGTCATCAAGTAGTTTTGGATGATGAATCAAAGAATCTTACCGCTTTTATCACGCCTGAAGGTCTTTTTAGATACAAACGTATGCCTTTTGGTTTGGCAAGTGCAGCATCAGTGTTCCAAAGGCTGATAAAAGAGACTCTTGAAGGTTTAACTGGTGCCATGGCCTTTCAAGACGATATTGGGAAAAACGTTGAGTAAAACGATGAGAACTTAAAGGGAGTAACATCAGCATTATCTGTTAAAGGACTTACCCTACGTCTTGATAAGTGCAAAATCAGAGCAATGGAGGTAGAGTATTTAGGGCACACCATCAGTGGGATGGGAATCAAACCCAAACATGCAGAAAGCATTCTTAATGCACCTGTACCTTCTTCTAAGGAACAATTAGTAGAATTTTTAGTACTAATTGAATTCTATGCAACATTTATACCCATTTTTTCATCGAAAGTGGATCCTTTTAGATGCCTTTTGAAGAAAAATGCAAAATTTGTATGGTCTTGTGATATGACAAAAGCATTTCAAAATTAAAAAAAGTTTATAGTGCATGCACCAAGCTTGAAACCTTTTGTTCCTGGTAAAACATGTATCATTATGGTTGATGCAAGCAACACAGGATTAGGTGTTGTTCTCATGCAAAGAGACTATGGGAAAGAATGGATAATAGCGTATGCATCAAGAGCATTAAGAGATGCTGAGAAACATTACTCAGTTATGAAAAGAGAGTTGTTAGCATGTGTTTGGGGAGCAGAACATTTTAAAACAGTTTAGTGGGGCACAAAATTCACTATGAAAACAGATCATAAACCCCTTATTTACATGATTTACATGATGGCACCAGGAGGAGGGCGAACAATGTCTGCACGTCTTGTTAGATTAGCATCAAGATTGCAGTCATTCCAATACCAAATTGAATATGTACAAGGTAAAATGAATACTCATGCAGATTGTATGCCTAGGTTACATTCTTCCTTTCATGAACATATAGACGATGAAGAATGTGAATTTTTTTTACCTCTCACGATGTAAACTTAATATGTGGTGAGCAAATGAATTTATGTGAGGAATCATGGTCACAAGAAATAGAGAAAGACGTAGAATTAACAAATGTTAAAAAGTATATTTTGCAAGGTTGGCCTGAGCAAAGAAAAGTGTCTGGCAACATGATGAGTTACTTTAAAGTACAAGATGAGTTAGCAGTTGAGAATGGGTTACTTATGAGGGGAGATAAATTCATTCCTCCTCAGTAATTGAGAAATATCATCATTGGGATTGCACATGAAGGCCATTTAGGCATTTCTTTTACAAGGAGACGCATAAGAGAATCCTTTTGGTGGTCAGGAATTGAGTGTGGAACATTTTGTACGTGTTTGTACAAATTGTGCCAATGGTGATAAATCTTCTGTAGCCTTACGTTCTGAACTCTGTCCAGTGGAATATCCATCTAGTCCACGGCGACAACTTGGTCTTGACATTATTGGACCTTTTGGTGTTCTACCTGAACAGGAGAAATTTGAAATTGTTTTAATCGACTATTTTTCAAAATGGCTGGAAGTTAAAATGGTAAAAGATGTCATGTCCAAGAATGTAATAGAGTTTTAAGATGATGTATTTTGCAGAGAAGGGATTCCAGAAGAGGTGTTTACCGATAATGGACCACAATTTATTAGTAAAGAAATTGAATGTTTTTTTAAGAAGTGTGACATTGTGCATAAGGAAATTGCTGTTTTCCACCCAGAGGCAAATCCAGTTTAGAATCCTAAAGGAAATCATCATCGGAGTCCAATAGTTACAAGAAGAGCTACAGCCATTACAGATATAAAGTAGAAAATGATTTATTCTTTTCTCCCCCCAGAAAAAAGGAATTCCCCCATACCAAACAGGAGATGCATGCTGTCAGCCAATTCGATCAAGGAGTGAGGTGTCATTTAATTGTTCGTGCACCGAGTTGTCCATCAGATTTATATAGGAGCAACCCGGAAGTGCAGGCGATGAAAATGAAAACAAGAAGCTGTTTTTTGAGGACCGGAAAGAGGAATCAGTTGCTAAGCCATCTTTTTCAGAGCAGACTCAGTTTATGCAGTTGGTGAAACTAAAATGTCCCAGAGCACATACACTCCTCACAACATGCCTTCATGAAAGCTAATTAAATAACCACAATTAATGACAATGAATAAAATATTTAAAACAGCAACAAGCTCAAATGTTATTAAATTGCTAAACACAAAACCGAATAGGGATATAACAGAAGCTGAGCCCCACCCAAAAACACATCATAAATGGTTTAATTCTGTAAACCCCAGAGAATATGCCCGGCATACGGCCACACTTACCCTGAAGTGAACACAAATATCATGACAACCCACCCAGGATGCCCGACAACCTCAGGGCTTACCTTGATGACTGTCTGTAGAGGCAGACAAAAGAAACAGTAACTGGGATTGGTGTGCTTTTCCTATTTATAGTTTGTTAGATGGGAGGAGCAATTGGCATAAAGGGAGGTAGGGTACCATTATTATTTTAATTCGCTCAGGCCACAGTGTATGGTGCCTGGATGGAAGACGGGTACCTCATATAGTAAGTAGTGGTTTAAGAAAGGAATTGAGGAGGTAATGCAAAACAGTAGGCCAATTCTAATTATGTCCCTAATAAGCCTAAAATGCATAATGATCTTGAACAAAGCATAACTGAATATTGGGCAGTCATGATTAAACTAAATTTAAATGCTTGAAAGGTTTACAGACTTAAAAAAGCTGATTGCCCCTCCTGGTTTTGGAACTATGATAATTGATCTTTTCATGGAGGGAACGTAGGGAAGAGTCTGACCAAAAACAAAGTCAGTTTAAAGTAATGATGGCCTGGTCTAGACTACCAAGTTTAGAGCAAAATCTAATTGTGTTATAGTAGTACTACCAGTCACAAGATTAAGAATACATTTTAAAAATCCACTTACCGTTTGCTGTTGGCTGTCTCTCTCATTCGGTTCCTGCAGCCACCTTCTCATCTGCTTCCATAGTGAAAGGAAGCAGGAAGCACACAGGCTCCCTCCCCTAAGCCAATCACAATGCTGCAATGCACCATTGTGATTTGTCTGAATGCTGTGGTTCGGCGCTTAAATGGGGACTGTGAGGCTTGGCATGTCACTCACCAGGTTGTGTAAAGCAAGCCTGGTGGCAAAGATGCAAAGTGCGCATGACTGTTTGGCTGGCCCAAGAGGGCTGGCCAAGCAGACATGTGCACTTAGAGTGGGTAAATGACTCCTCCCCCATAAACCCAGCCCCGTCCCACCCTAACTCAGCCCACAGTGAAAAATAAAATGATAATAAACAGTTTATTATCAGTTTATGCTTCTGCTGCACTGCTCTTAAACCAGAAGGATGACGCTCCTCAGCCTTAGCGGAGGAGCTCCCACTGCTTTTAGGTGCCTTAGGGGGTAGAGAAGTACCAAAATAGTTCCAAGGTGGTTGTTGGGGGTTAATAACAATTATGTAAATAGGGAAGAACTTTCAGATAAAATCGTGGACCATTAAATGTACTATAACAATGGTATGATGAAACCCATAAAGGAAAAACTTCCATGGTAACACCCGGAGATTGGCATTAGTTAAGAACTCAAAGGCACTTAATCCTCACCAAGTTAAGAATGTGGGTTGCAACAAAGTCACTCTTATAAATGGCTTAACCTGGAGTGGTGATAGAATAATACTTGTGCACCAAAAGACCAGAAGAGAAAAGTCACCTTAGAATCAAGTGGGAAAAATAAGGAAGAATACCAACAAAACAAGCATTTACACGATTTTGAGCTAATGGCATCGAAAAATGACAATGCCTTTTATTTATGTTTAGGTTTTTAAAACATAAATAAAAGGCATTGCCATTTACAATGCCAAAGCTTAAACTCACTTGCGTAAAAGTGAGACCTATTGCATTGCAAATGCTTGTATTAAAAGTGGTCTCATATCTGATCATAAAGAAAAAGGAGACCCAGCAAAATATGTTTTCGTAGGAGCACACAATTTGGACAACCTGGGAAGCTGGTATTGATACAGGATATCACATTTCATTTGGAAATTCAGTCTCCAAATGTTTTGTTTATCTGCCTCTCTCCTGTTTTACACGAAAGGTCATGATTGTGGCTTTTATTCTTGACCCATAAACAATGAACAGCTAAATTCAAAGCAGACTCTACTCAGCCCCCCCAGCCCTAACTAAAAAGCCAAGAATGCATTTATTTGGGGGTCTCAAACCCCTAACACCTTCCTGAAACTACAGGCCTGATCATTATCACAGCTGGCAGTCCACAACTTTCCTGTAAGGGGGTTTGTAAAATAAACGTTTTCATTATCGAAGCGCCATTAGTATTCTACGGTATTTACACAGTATCATACCTCCAGACATCTCGAGTTTCCCCGACTCACGCGAGCAGACCATGCAGTCACGTCATTGATTTTTTATTTTCATGATATCACTTTTGCCTTTAAAAGGCAATACTACAAGTATCATCATTTAAATGAACAAAACGAGGACATATGAACACTTCACACACTGATCACTACAAAAATTCTTCTTTCATGTTTTCACAGCTTTACCTTGCCCATTACGTAATCGCTTGGCAAAGATCCCATAAAAGGCCAGGAGAAGGGTCCTTGGGGGGGGGAATTATTTGGTGGCCTCATTTTAACATAATCGTCAACCAAGAGGAAGATTGCTAAATACAGCAGGACGTTTCAGAAGGTCGCCTGCTGCAGAAGGAAATTTACAGCAGTCAAAAAGGGAGCTGCGCTGATGAAAAAGATGAAAAAGAAGCGTGGTGGGTGCAGTGTCGGTTAAAGAAAATATGACACACGCCTGCTGAAGCGCCCGGCATGTTACACTGCATTTCTCCCCCGCAGCCTCTTATGTGGTGTATGAAGTACAGCAGCCTGCAGCCTACCGGTGAGCCCGCTTAAGCCTTCCATGAAACACAAGGCTGGTTTGCGAGCATCTCGGGATGAGGAAAGACAAAGCGGCCGTTCACATTAAACGTATGTGTCCAGTGAAATATGCGCTTTAGCAAAAAAACACAGAAGTAGTCCATACATTAAAAAATACAGCCCTGCAGCAGAACATAACTGTAGTTAGGCGGTGCTGCTTCCGGAATAAACGGAAGTACATATCAAATCAACAGCCAATAAAAAGGCAGCTAAGAAGAGCAATGCCACAGTTAAACTAATGGCAAGTGGCAGGACAATTTTCCTGGCAATGGGCGGAGTTTCATCCAACATATAGATTACTTGATGTCTCGGAGAGACAGCGCATGCGCTGCCTAGGCAAGACCTAAAAAGTACCACAAAGCTCTGAGATGCCACCTGGATTTTGTCATTATCTCACTGTATGTTCTATGTTTGTGTTCCAGGTATATAACAGTTTCAGATATGTTTACAGTTCTTTAACCTACTTGGAGAAGGAAGGGCATATGTTTGATTTATCTTGTAAAATGAATTACCTCATAAAAGGTTTGCATCCTGATCTTTCTTTTCCTCCCCTTTATCCCTTTTGTTCTCTTACATCTGATTTATTTTTTGTAAATTCATTCCATAAATTCCGAGCCTCCTATTGCTTAAGGAGAGAGATGTGTTGTAATTAACGTTTTATGTTTATTGCTTTCTACTTTGCCTTCCTTAGTCCCTATTCTATGTATCCCTTGTTGCACTTACCTGGTATTTTCCAAAGCATGTTGAGAGTGGGAGTCATTCTCTGAGGAGACTGAAGAGAGTTCTTGCAATGGACAGTAGGTGATGACCTGTTAATAAACTGACAACCATTTGACATGATGTATCAACACATTAATTATTGGCAAATGTAATGTTAACATTTTGTTAGTTTTGAAGGGCTGAAAAGTTGAGTTAACCCTGCATGGAGTCAAATATTTGTAGCACTGTTCACAAAGAAGCCTCTGCAATGGTTACATAATCTAATGATTTCCTAGTACTGTTGCATTTTGTTATTAAAATCTTAGCAGTGGATGCAGTTTCTCAGTAAATAATGCTGGTGAGAGAGGTAAGAGGGCTAATTTTACTAAAAATGTAACGTTTCATCCTTTTACCATTGACAAAGTAACTGGGATTTGGGTAAAATCCCAACTACTAAAACCTATTAATTACAATACTAAAACCCATTAATTACAATACTGGTGAGACCATGCATTATGCAAACAACAAAAAAACACTAATCTGTGTATATGCACCTGTATGTATATTCATAGTGTGTCAACATGTTTGCTGCAAAATAACATCACTTTTTATAGTTGGATTGTAAAGAATAATAGATATGACGAGACAAGAATGTGCATTTGAAAAAGCTGGTCTTTAAACTTAGAGACCTGTGTAGACAACTCTGTACAGAATATGTACATATATGGGTACATACAAACTTATGTGTGATTGTGTTTTTTTTTATTTAGCCCAGACTTGTAGTTTTGCAGTACTGTAAATAAGCATCGTTTATGTGAACCAAATCAGCTATATATTTTTTCTACAATCAAAGGATGCAAAGTTGAGTTTTCCACAGAAGATCTTAACGAGTGATCCAAAGTTGCTTACAAATTTTCATGGTAAGATCATTAACACTCAAAAATACACTTTGAAGTTGGGCGTATTTGAGTGGGGCCAGCCTACAATGTAACTGACCTTGTCCTTGCTCCCAAGTCCTGTATGAGGCAAAGCAGTTGCTGGTAACTGGCTTGTTTGTAACTGGCTTGTTTGTTGGTGAGTGCAAGAGTAGCCCCTAGGTGCCACTTTGGGAGCGCACTAACATTGACTTTTACACCCCATTTTTCTATGATTGGTATCTCAGATTTTCTGAAAAAAATCATAACTTCCATCCTCGTATAAATTGTTGTCATTTTGGACTTGTTTTGTTTGTTACATGTTTCTATGGAGGCAGAGCACCCTGTGTTGGATTCCCGGTACAAGGAATTATATTCTAGATTTCAGGTAAGCGGGACGTATGAGCCGTTTAAGACTGGGTTTCTAGTTTATATGGATATGAGGTAGAACAGGGTTTGTTCTCACTTATTAAAGTGCAACCGAGTATTCTGCCCGAGCGGCATTGCAGAATAGGGTTTCAAATTATTTTTTCTGTGGAGTTTGCACTTGTGGTGAACTTTATTTCACCCTTATTTGTCCAGACAGGCTATTAGGTACATATTGTGTGGAGTGAGAATTTGCCTTCCCTACGTTGGATTTGAGAACAACAGACGTTACCAGTCGTGACAATCCCTTCAATTATTTTTCTGGAGATGGTGTTATCTCTATGGGATTTAGAGGGAGAGCTATTTATTAACATGATTCCTCTGATATTTGTTTTCATCTAGGCTGGGTGTATTTCCTTCCTGGTTTGATCTAATGACATAAGGAAGTGACCTGTGTACTTACAAAAGCTTTTATGCTACTTCCCAATACGAGATAATATCTGTATTGAAAGAAGGCAAATGCGGAATCCATATTAATTGTAGTAACATTGAGCAAAGAGGTAGGCTTTTTAAATCCTGATTGAGCCCTATCTTTTGCACATCTTTTTCAGCTGAGTGTGGTGAGGATTTTAATCTACGAATTTTAAAGTATTCTTGAATCTGGAGATACGAGCCTTTGGAGGTAAATCTGCCTCTTTATTTTGAGTTATTGAGTGAAGCGAGTTTGGCTGGGACCGGTAATAGGCCCAGTGTTCCACTCATCTGATTACTAAGAGGTTTTGGATCTTTGTACTCGTGAGCGAGTTTGCGGAGGTGGTTGGTTCACGCATTCTTGAACATTGAGAAAATATGCTCCTAGGTGTCGTACTATTGTATGAATGAAGGATGAGTGTATCCAGTTTCAGTAACTAAATATGTTTTTGATGTCAAATGGTTAGAGTGAATGAGGGTCCACATAAGGTTTGGAATAGTTAAGGTGCTGCTGTGGACTTTTGAATCGAGTCAGTTCAAAGAAAAGGTCTTTTAATATGTTTGTACATATTTGTTTTCACTTTCTTATTTAGAATTGTTAATACCAGGTCGGAAGAAGTTTTCTATCCTGAAGAAGGTGGAGAGATCTTACGTTTGTCCCACCGAAACACGTTGGTGCTTTGTATTTGAATACATCACGGATCAATGATGAATACAACACGTGATTATTGATATTTAACAGGAATGTTTCTGTTCAAGTTGTGTGCATATATATTTTATTTATTTGTCTGACCATCGTGATGTTTTCCTGATTTGAAATTATTTTTCGTGTTGCCTTTTTTTGTCCCACTTTGTCATTGTGTTTTTAACCTGCATTGATTATTGTAACCATCTTTTTTAAAATTTGGATGACATATTTGAATTTCAAATTTGTCTTTGAAATATATGATTTTTAACTCTGTGATTAAGGTTGATAGGCATTTGATGCTTGTAATAAATTGCAAGAAATATATATATATATTTTTTAAAAAACTTTATTGTGCAAAAATATCATTACAAGTATGGGCCTACAACCACAGGGGCTGGCTGCTAGCACATGTAAAGCAAGTATATGACATCACAAGGCAGAGACTGATCCCTTAGAGGTCCAGCAGAGTACAGGATACAATTCCGGCAACACAGGATGTAGTCAGGATACAGATGTTTTTGATTTTTTATAAAAGAACAAAGAGAAAAACAGAAGAACAAAACTCAAGGCGAAAAGCGTTCTAGACTATGTCAGGTTCCGATGGGGGGGACCTGCAGTACCGGATAGTGAATCAGGAGGACAATAGAGATGATTAGGGGGGGAGGCAGCGGGGAAGTCAGAGAATCAGGAAAAAGGAGTAAAGTATTTCAGGAACCTCAGGATCAGGGGGACAGAGAAATGTCCGGAGTGTCTTCAAAAGGAGGTGTACAGATGTTCCCTCGGTAGGCGTTCCATTGACCCCAAATTTTACTCCACGCCCTAGGCTTGCCCCTAGCCAAATATACCGTCTTCTCTCTAAACATGCACCAGTCCATATTCTCCTTCCATACCGACATGGTGGGAGGCCGTTGGGAACCCCACAGCTGCGTGATATCTCTTTTTGCGATCATGTTCCCAAGTGCCGCCCACCGGGCCTGGGCAACATTGTAATCATTCGGCTCCCACACATTCAACAAACATCGACGAGCCTCAGGCAGCAGAGCGACCCCGGTGACACGCCCCATCACTGCATGCACACGTTGCCAATACGCCGCCACTTCACGACACTCCCAAAGAATATGAAGAAAGGTACCACTTATTCCACATCTGCACTTACACAACCCATCTGAGGAGAAGCCCATAGCAACCAAACGAGGACCCGTGACATACACACAATGGAGAATTTTGAGCTGGACAAGACGGAGACAGGCAGGAATGGCGACTTCTTTCGGGCAGGATAGTGCAGACTGCCAGTCCTCATCATCCAGCTCCAACCCGTCTCCGGTCCAGACCTCCCAGAGACGCACAAGGAGATCTGCCCGATTGTTAATCGGTTTCTTATAAATCAAGGAGATCGTACTATCGGACAGATGACCGTCAAGTATACGGTCCTCGAGTGGGGAAGATTCAGGAACAGTAACACCAGCTGTGAAAAAAGACAGCAAAGCGTGGCGAACCTGTGCGTACCTGAAGAACTCCCGGTCACTCAACTCGTACTCACTTTGAAGCATCGCAAAGGTCTTCACCGCGCCCTTCACCCAGAGATCACCCACTCTACTAATGCCAATCATGTGCCAGTTCTCAAAACCTTTCGTTGTCCAGAGGCATCCCAGTCTCTCGGAAGCATACAAAGGGGTCGCTCGTGTCAACCGATCATTCCATCCCATGGTCGCATTGGCATCCTTCCACACACGCACTGCAATCTTGGTGGGTCCCGTTAGGTTCCTCCCCGCCGTCCGAGAGTAGAGCGCTCTGTAGAAGTTACCACCGGGCAACTGATATTTATCCATCTCGAAAGCCGGATTCGGACCGGGTGCATACGTGGCATGGTTGATGGCGGACAACTGGGAGGCCCAATAATACCTCCTGATGTCCGGGAGCGCGATGCCCCCGTCATACCAGGGGAGAGTTAGTTTTGCAAGAGCGATGCGTGCGCGACCGTCTCAAACAAGCCTCCTCTGTGAACCTTCCACCTCCCGAAAGTAAGCCGCCGGAATAATGTCGAAAGAGTTCTGAAGTGCGTAGAGGAATCGAGGCAGCGACATCATTTTAAAGAGTGCCGCTCGACCGAGTTGTGACAACGGCAATCTACGCCACCGAGCCACGTCCAACCTCAATCGTCGGAGAGGAGGAAGGAGATTATGCTCTTTGCGGGCAGTTGGGTCTAACGATATATAGACTCCCAAATACTTGAAGCCGGATTGTGAAATTTGAATGGGAAACCTACTCGGCAAGGTGAGAAGGCCGCCCGAGATGACATATATGCACGATTTGGACCAATTAATAATTAAACCGGAGTTCTTGCCGAAAGAAGTGAGAACGTCGAATAGGACGTTGAGGGATTTACGAGGGGAGGTGAGGTACAAGAGGATATCGTCGGCGTACAACGAGACACGATCTTCAAGATCGGGGGCCAACTGAATGCCCTTTATCGACGGCTCCCATCGGAGCCAGGCTGCAAGTGGTTCTAGAGCAAGAGCAAAGAGCTGGGGGGACAGCGGGCATCCATGCCTAGTACCCCTCTCGAGAGCAAAGGACTGGGACACTCTACCATTGACGACAACCTGAGCCAGCGGATCCGTATATAGAAGTCGCACCCAACTGATAAATTCCGCACCGAAACCGAACTTCGCCAGAGTGGCCCAAAGATAAGGCCATTCTATTGTGTCGAAGGCCATCGTGGCATCCAAGGAAGCCGAGATGGCAGGCTCCGGAAGAGACTCCGCCCTAGCGAGGATGCCATGTAAACGCCGCAAATTGAGAGCAGTGTTCCGGTGCGGAATAAAACCGGATTGATCCGGATGGATCAGGTCACAAATTACAGTGAGTAGACGATTAGCAAGGACCTTGGCGAGAATCTTCGGCTCGGCATTCAATAAAGAGATAGGCCTGTAGGACGTGCAACGATCACGAGGCTTGCCCTCCTTGGGAATTACAACTATAGTCACCAGACGCTGTTCAAAAGGGAGAGTGCCAAGATCACGTGACTCCATAAACATATCGCGAAGATAAGGTGCGACTTTGTCCAGGCGCAGTTTGTACAGTTCAATAGGCAAGTCATTAGGGCCCATAGCCTTGCCAGAACGGAGGGAACGAATCGCGGTCGCAATCTCGTCAACCGACAACGACGCCTCCATGCACTCTCGATCCTCCTCAGACAAGCGGGGCAGCGCGAGGACCCTCAACAATAAACCAGAGTCATCCTCATCTCTATCGGACACCGGGGAGTAGACAACACGAAAATAGTCAGCAAAACACTCCACGATCTCACCAGGGTCAGTCACATTCACACCATCCGAAGTCTGAATCACAGGGACCACACGATTCGCTCTTTCCTTCTTATCAAGCCAGGCGATCAATTTACCCGCCTTATCCCCAACATCATACAGTCTACCTTGTTGTTCCCTATACATTGTCTTGGCAGCATCCGTAACAAGAGATTTATAGTCAAACTGCTTCAAACTAAGGGCGTGGAGTCTATCCTGGGTGACGCCTAAGTCTAAATCAGCCTCCAACTCCAGTATTTGGGCCTCCAGACTCACGCCCTCCTTATTTCTAGCTTTCTTGGTCTCAACTATTAAAGATAGAGCCTGTCCCCGAATAACAGTTTTGAAGGCTTCCCACAGGGACACTGAGGACGAAACGGACCCCTCGTTCTCCAGGAAGTAGTGATCCAGGGACTTTATCAGGCTGTTACGGGTCTTGGGATTGCGCAGGCACCAAGGATTGATAGGGGCGATCCGCCCCGCAGCATGTATCCCCGTATCGAAACTAAGCCACAAAGGAGAATGATCTGAAATGCCCCGGGCCAAATGTCTGATCTCCCCAACGTAGGAAGACTGGACAGCAGGCATAAGGATGTAATCAAGCCTGGAGAGACTCCCATGAGCCCCGGAGTGAAAGGTGTATTGACATTGTGTCGGATGCATCAACCTCCAACAATCCACCAGACAAAAGGTATCTAAGAACCCACCAAGCCATGACTGGGAGGTGGGAAGATCCCTGGGAGGGTGGCGATCCAAAACGCCTGAAAGCACAGAATTAAAATCCCCACCCATAAGGAGAAGACTATCGGGCACCAACAAGAACACAGAAGCTAGCTCGTACGGCCAAAACAAAGTCACGACTTGACCCAAAAGGCTGTGATGATGAAGTAGTGCCTACACTAGATGGAGGCCGGCTAGGTTCCCAACCAAGCGAAACGGTCTCTCAATCAGACCATGTCAGGATCCAGAAACGAAACCGAAAGTTGAGGTAGGGCTACCAAGGAGACCCCACAGCCGTTGTTGTTCAACTTCGTCCCGGATCCACAAGTCGCCAAGTCCCCGGCTCGCCTCCAGGTGGGCCTCAAAAGTTCAAAATGCTATAGTTTCGGCTCCCCAAGTCCGATTTAAATTCCGAAAAGAGTTATGGACTCAGTCGAGGTTCATCTTCGAGAATCGGTCCAAGAAGTCAGGATATCGTCAGGATAGATTGCGAAGAGTGGCGAGGGTCCGGGGAGCCCTGTGCTCACGCGACCATCTTGGATGCGCGCTAAGCTCCTCCTCCCCAAGAAATATTTTTAATTATTGTTATTTTTTGCACTGATGTGATTCTCTAGTTCATAGTATGTGCTTCCCTGAGTGGGCCACCCTTTGGTGTTATAGGGTCCCTCTCTCTTTTCTTTAACATTTGTGACATAGCTACCATGGGTAAGCCAAGGTTTTCTCATTGAAACGATAATTACCTAAGGGACAATGAATTTAGTAAGTTTGTGGAGGTTCATAACTTGCTCTCCCACTAAGTAATAATCCAGGATCTCCCAGCAGTTGCATATGGCTTTGTAGATAATGCAGATCAACTTGTCTGTGCTAGAAGGGGAAGCTAGTAGTGATCTCTGCGGTTGGGAGCAAATTGTATGAATGTGCAATGTACGTTTGATCAGACTAGTGACTTTGTGGAATGTGGGTATGCCAGGGGTCAGGAAAAAAGTCAGAAGGGCATTGCCTTCTTAGAAGTAACATAATTTGTACTGTGTAATGGAATGTGTTGGACGTGGGGGAAAGGTTTTATCACGCAGTCTAAGCAGAATATTCTAAAATTCTTTTTGGATTTATTTTTGAAAGGATAGTCAATGATTGATGCAAAAAGGGTGGGGACAAGATATGAACCTTCACTGAGTTGAGCCCTTTTTACACATTTTTGGACACTTCTTTCCTTCGCTGTTGAGGATGAATTTAATATTAGCCAGGATTCAGGGTGTAAGTTACAGGTGAAACCCTGGATTAGATTCAATAGCATACTGATGGATGGTGTCTCATTTCACAACAGGTCGAATAGGGTCTTTGTGCATAGAATGAATGTTATTGGACAGGGACAAAATAGATTTAAAAGAGTTAATCAATATTAACAAAAGTTATTTTTTCCAGCTGACCAGCTGAAGACTGTTTCAATGATGCTCATAAAGGAGTGGAGATCTTTGTGAAGGACCCGATGATTAATTTTGTGCAAAGAGTTCAAAAAGACAAGTGTCATCCTTGTCTGTGATTTGCAAGGCATCATCCGGCAGAGCCAGTATCTCAGAACTACACCTTGGCTTAAAACTAGATTGGCATGCATGTACGTTGTGACAGTCTAATTGACCTAGTAGTTGGAGAAGGGCACGGCACCTTTCAAGAACCTTGTTAAAAAAGGAGAAGTGAGGGTGAAAGGCATTAGTTGGCTAGGTAATCTGAATCTAGGCAGTGCTTGTTTAGTTGTGGAGAATGTATAAGCTCTTCAAGTATGAGTGGAAAGGGGCAGTGTGGAGAGATGTGTTGATGATGTCCAATTAGAGAGTATGAGCTGTGGGTTGTATGAGAGCAGAGGGTAAGAGGTCATCCTCATATAAAGTGGCTTTGAGGTATTGCTGGTTGTCAACCAAGTAGTTGATACAGATGGGTAGAAAGGAGTCATCATAATAAAGATCAAGAGTCGTTGTTCTCTTTCTATGGAGTCTGATGATAATTCAAATAAAATCAATTCAGGAGAGAGATTTATTGTTCTCCCTGAAATTCTCTCAATAAATGTCTGGATTTCTGAGATTATACCAGCTAATTTAATACAAGAAAAGAACATATGTTTTGCATCTGCTCCGATCAAAGTACAACGATTGCAAGTTATACCAACAGTAGCCCCCCATTTCATAACTTTAGCAGGTGTATAGTAGAGATCGCACATAGCCATGTAGTGTTGAATTCGTGATCGCCCAGAAAATAATATGGAATTAGCTGTTTTAATTGATTCTTTTATTAAGAGGTTGTTTACTCCTAAGTTCACCTCCCATTTATGTTGAATCATAGGAAGATCATCTGGAAGATAGGTCATAAATAAATTGTAGAAATAACCAATTTTTCTTTTGACATAAAGACTGTCTATTACCAAAATCTTTTTGAGGCCTTGTCGATCATTAGAAGAGAGTGAGTTTAAAAAGCTATGAATCTGTAAGTATTTAAAATAATCATGAGAAGGGAGTTTAAATTTATATTGAAGTTCAGAAAAGGTGGTTATACAATTGTCTGACCATAAATCACTCAGGTGACAAATGCCATTATGATTCCACTTTTTCACACCGGATCTCTAAATATAGGGGGGAAACAGTGTGGTGAATTTAAGGGAGTATATCTTACAAGTTTTGGAATCCCAACCAGTTTTTTTATGATTCCCCATGTTTTATATGCAGCAGATATGATCTTAAATTTGTTTTTTTGTAGTAGCTTGGTTCTATTATTCTTAAGAAATAGCCGCTAGCTTCAGTACCTAATACAAGTTCATATATCGATGGGGAGTGTGCTTGTAAGATAGGAGCTTTATTGCCCACAATCAAAGGGGATATGAATTGTAATACGGCTGCCAAAAAATAGAATAAAAGATGTGGAACGGCCCATCCTCCTCTATCTTTTGGTAAGATCATTTTTTTATGAGCTCTGCGAATGCCCTTGTATCCCCATAAGAATCTTCCTGACATTTTTTCAAGTTGCTTAAAAAAATCTAACAGGAATTCCAGTGGACCTGTTCTAAATAAATATATAAATTTTGGTAGGATCAACCATAGGAATGAATGGGCATTACCGATTCGGTATTTACAGAATCGGTAAATACCGAAATCAGCCGATTCGGTATTCCAGCACATCTGGAATACCTACATGTCGACACCATAGATTTACCGATTTTCAATTACCGAATCTGTAAAATTCGGTAATTTAAAATCGGTAAATCTATTTCACCTACATCTGGCCCCTGGTTTTTATACAGAGCCTTAAACGCAGTTATTATCCCTGAACCGAAGCCCTTTATAGAAAGTAAATCCCAGAGATAGGGCCAGGCCACCCTATCGAATGCTTTTTCGGCATCCAATAGGGTGATCCCGATTGATGTCTTAGTACCCTCTGCCCAGTCCATCATGGCAATGATTCTCCGAATATGGTCTGCTGTATCTCTGTTTGGGATAAACCCATGTTGCCATCGGGACACAATTGTAGATATTATTTCTGACAGTCGTGCGGCAAGTATTTTAGAATATACCTTACTATCGGTATTTATTAATGATATTGGTCTATATGATGCAGGGTTTAGTGGATCCTTATCCTTTTTAAGAAATGTCATTATAACCGATTGGGCCCAAGAGGCCGGTGGATGACCTCTCTGTGCCTCGTGAAAGGTGATAAGTATATCTTGCTTTATAGTGTTCCTGAAAATATTATAAAATTCCAATGGGATACCATCAGGTCCCGTTGCCTAACCTCTTGCTAATGAGGTTAATGCTTTTTCAGTTTCTTCCCATGTAATTTCTGATTCTAAGGCTAATTTGTGATCTTTAGATAGAGATGGTAAAACATTTACCCTAGCAAAGTTCATACAACGTTCTGAAGAGTAAGAATCGTCATCATATTGATATAGCTTAAGGTAAAATTGTCAAAAAACTTCCAAGATTGATTCGGGTTTATTGTGTATCTGCCCTGTTTCGTCCTGTATTGAGTTTATGGTATTAAACACTTCTTTTTGCCTAGTTCTCTTTGCAAGAATTTTCCCTGCATTTTCAGCCATCTCGTAGATTTGAGACCTAAAAGTTGCCATCTGTTCCGCTAACTTAGACGCGAAGGATTCATATAGGCGTATTCAATATCGGATGTTGGCTGCATTTGGGCAATTGCTGTTACTAATTTCTTCTCCCAAAATAAAACATTTTTGTACCCTTGATCTACTTTTTGTCGGATAATTTTTTGTTTCTTAATAACATACAATAGGGATTCTTCTCGAATCCGTGCTTTGAAAGCGTCCCAGACATTCTGAACAGAAGCCGTTCCTCTATTAATATCAAAGAATTCTTTTGTCCATTTGGCCATTATCTCTAAGTACTCAGAATTGGCTAACAATTTACGGTCAAAAGTCCGGGGCCTTGCATGAGATATTGATATGTTAGTTTTAATTTCAATCAGTATTGGATTATGATCCGAAATTATACGTGGGTATAACTCAAATCTGGTATCGCAAAGTAATGCCTTCTTAATAAAAAAGTAGTCTAGGCGTACACATTTTTTATGAGGAAAGGAGAAGAATGTAAACCCAGGTGATGATGAATTTTTTTCAAGAGCTACGTCAAACAGACCATAGTCCATTATCATGGAGCGAAGAGTTTTGAATGATTTTTTTTAAACCCCTTGATAAGAGAAGGTATCACGTATAGTTAAATTAGGGTCTATATGAAGATTTAAGTCTCCTCCACATAAAATTAACGAGGGTGCCCAATCTGCTAATTCTAGATTTAAAAAATTCAAGATGGTTGGATCATTTATATTTGGGGCATATACTGCACAGAAAGTCCAGACTTTATTACTAATTCTAAATTCAGCAATTGCCCATCTACCATATTGATCCGCCTTACTCCGAATCAGAATCCCCAAGCCTCTTCTAGCTAAAATTGCCACTCCTTTTGTCGTTGTCCCTTGAGATGTACATACCACTAGATTCAAACCCAGATCTTTATACAACTGTCTATCATTCCACATGATATGTGATTCTTGAATACATAAGACATCAACTTTCATAGTCTATAATTTGTGCAGCAATCCCCCTTTTTTTTATTATCTAAACCACAGATGTTCCATGAACATATTCGTAGTTTCTCCATTTAAGTAATTATTATATACATAAGAAAATACAGGAGAATTTTTTGTTTTCCCCCCCAAAAAGCAGTATATATGAGGTCCAGTTGGAAAGCATATAAATCGATACAATCCAAAAATGAATCTTATTTCTCAGAATATAATGGAAATTGAGAGAACAAATGAAGCCAAGAAAAAAATTCCACATAGACAAAATAAAGCATTTTCTAATTTTGTTTGCAACCCCATTTCCCCGCCCTACCCTCCCTGACCTCAGACCGAGCCCACCCACCACCTCCAGCACCCCCAACCTATAGGGACAAAGGGACTTACTAGTCCCTAACATTGACGATGATATAGGCGCTTAGTAGCTCACGTCACATGGCTCTGCTCCACGATTATTGTTCCATACCAAATCAAACCAAATCCAGTATCCAGAAATAGGAAAAAATTAAAGAACAACTTGAGAACAACCAAAGTCAGACAATTGGAGATACTGGTTAAACTGATAAAGGCAAGTACAAAGCAAAATAATATACTCTTCTCTACCCCTTGTAGAATAAAAAGGTACTTGCTCTGTATTGAACCTATTGGAACATTAAGTCTGGTGAACCGCTGCAATCATCACTTATTCTTCTTTTTTTTTGGGGGGAGAATAGTAACCTTTTCAAAACGAGGCTAATAGCTCTTTAGCTGCCCCCTCTGAAGTTAGAAAATAAGAGCACTCTTTATGAATTATTTTAAGTTTAGCAGGATTTAGAAGAAATGCCTGAGCTCCCTTAGCTTGAAATAAAGGATAAGCTGGCGTAGCTGCCAGCGCAACTGTACATGGCAATAGTGAGGGCGCACAAAGAATTCCAAACCTTTGCCTTTGCGCTTTCTATTAGGCCTAGCTAGGTCATAGAGGGCTTCCCTAGCCAAAATGTTATTGAATAGCTCGTGGTTTGAGAGTTAAATCTTGTCGATTTTTTGGGAACGGAAATCTATGGGCCCTCTGTATTTCAGTCTCCCATCTCCAATGACTAAGCCCCGGGAAGGCCTCTGAAAATAGTTCTGTTACATATTGTAGAAGATTTGACCCTTCATTTCCTTCCGGAACGCCTAGGACTCGGAGATTGTTCCGGCTTGATCTGTTTTCCAAATCGACAAGCTTCCAATTAATTTCTTCTTTTAATCCTTCCATTGCTCTTATTTGAGAGTTTTGCTGAACCATAGAGTCTTCAATTTGTGAAATCCTACTTTCTGTCTCTGTTACTCTCGCAACTGTGTCATTAGATACTTTCATCACCTTTCTTAAGTTATTTTGCAATTTACGTACTGCCCCCTGAGTACGTAGGTTCTCTGCTTTTGTCTCTTCTCTATGATGGAGCATAACTTGATATAAAACTTCTAATGTTATCACCGGTGTTTCAGACCCTCCTAAAGTTGATTTAGTTGTTTCGAGTGTGGTAAATGTAGGGGGAGGGGTAGCTCCATTAGCACCTTGCATAGTGATGTTTAAATTCTCCTCTTCCCCCCCCTCTGGCCTATTTGGAAACTCTTCAGGATCCGAATCTTCCAGATTGCTTACATAATCTTGCCCAGGGTCAGAAAATGATTTTTCAAAGTCTTGCAGGGATTGGAGCCCCCCCCCCTGCTCCTTCCAGATCTTCCATGCCATCCGAATCTAAAGCTTGAGATAGATCTGTCATAGAATAAAAATTACCAGCAGAGTCAATAGAATCCGTATCCTCAACTGGGATCAATGACACCGAGGCCGAGTGCTCCTGCATCCTTACTGTTAATTTGTACAATGCTGTAGATAGAGACAATAAGCATGGTGCACTGTGAGTGGCCTGAACAGCTGAAGGAGCTGCCCAAGAATGTGGATGACCCTATTGGCTTTGGGTAGTGATGTCCTGGAGGCTCCCCATTAACTTGTGTGGAAGGGCAGGGTGAAGTAGGGAGTTTTCCATATACTTGGGGTCCATTGGGGTGAAAGAAGAAGAAGATACCTGAAAGCAACAGGGCACAGTGAAAATGTCAGGTGGTGTGGCATTTGGCACTCCCCCTACTTTAAAAGAAAGCCACCATTTGTTCTTGAAGAGGAACTCCATTACTAAGCAAAAGGTATGGCAACCAGCAGACTTTAGGAAAAACAAATGCTTCCAGTTGAGCTCTGGGCTGTTTAATTCGATCAATAACGTGTACTCCAAACCAATGTAATTTCAGTACCTGTGAACGTACTGCCCAAGTTTGTCTGTAAGTTCAGGTACATTGCAAATAAATCTTATTCATTAACACTATAGTTTGATTACTTTTTTATTGAACGGTCAAGAAAACCTTTTATACAGACTCTCAGCACTTTTGCAAAAGTCTATCAGTCTAAATTAATAGCAGTGCAAAATACTATTTAGTGGGCTCAGTACCTGATATTGTGATTAGTACAATTTAGGAATGAATCATTAGACCTCTCCTCACATGTAATATGTAATCTATTTGTAAAATACAATAAATATTAATGCAATAACAAATACGTTGATCATGTTCATGATATCTCCGTTTTTAAGATATAGAAACTCACAATAAACCTGGGCCAGGCAAATGTTTTACACCCTAGTTTAAGTCAATAAAGTATTTGAGAATGATTGTATTTCTCCAAGAGTGAAACTGATTCCAATGGTCAACTGTGAGCTGTATGCAGCATTCATCTTATGTTATTTACATCGCGCAAACCTCGCTGCATAGCAAGGGAGGATAATACAGAGTTGTTAAGAGCCAATAAAAGATAGTGTATATTAAGTTGAGAGTTACAGATTTTGAGTGATGTATGGTATTAAGTAATCCCTGACGTACATTCATGGGGTATTGCAAGTCACCAAGGAGTTTTGTGACCATTGAAAGGGATGAGGCCAAAGGCGAGGCAACGTGCAAGATCCTCCTAACATAAAAAAGATTGTATGTTATTCCATTGTTGGAAATTACCATCTTTTGCATGGTATTCCCCGAGGTGGTTGCCTTCTTTGCAGTACCAATTTTTTCTAGCCATAGGAGTCTGTGCACCTTACCCCTGCCAACCAGTGGTAAAGTGTTTGTACTCGCCTCTTTAAACATGTTTGAAGGTGCATACCCCTAGTTGGCACAGTTAATTTACCTGTAAATTCCTTGGGGCAGATTTACAAGCCCCCTGCGCCACCAGTATGTCACTTTTTGTGACGTACTGGTGGGGAATTTTACTGCTCCATATTTACAAGGACAATCTGCGTGATGTTTCCTGTCCTTGTAACTATGGCCCCTTTACAAGCAGCACTTTGCGTGGAAGGGGGGTTCCATGGGTGTTCCCATGCAACACTCATGGATCCAGACACATTTCCAGATTTACGAGGAATCGTAAATCTGGAAATGCGTGTGAATGCTACGCAAGGCGTAGGGAGGCATGAGGAGAAATGTTTTAATTTTTCCTCTTTCAATGCGTGCTGCATTCTACAGCAAGCATTGAAAGAGGAAAATGCATGTAGTGATTGTTTTTGTGCAGGAACGTGCCCCTTCCTGCACAAAAACAATCTCCCCACGACGCATGCATCCTTGCACCATGGTGCAAGGGTGCCTGCCCTGGTGCATGGCAGCAGTTTGTGCGCCAGCACAAGGGGAAGCACAGAGATGCAACAAATTGTTGTAAATATGTCGCATCCCTGTGCTTTGAAAGTGACTCAGTGCGGAGCAGCCAAATGGCTTGCGGAATGCACTGAGTCACTTTCATTGTAAATCTGCCCCCGAGTATATGGTACCATATGTACCTTGGGACTGCATATTATTGCTACTAATAGGCTGTAGCATGCATTGTGGCACCCACTAAAGTAGTACTCTAAAACATGAATCAAGACCTGCCACTGCTGCCTGAGTGTGCAGTTTTAAACTTTCATTTCAACCTGTCAAAATAAATCTTTTGCAGGACTAAACCTTTCTTTTTAATACTTAAATGTCACCCCTAGGGTATGCCCTAAATGCCCATAGAGTGGGGTGCATGGTGTTTAAAAAGCAGGCCATGAAAATGTAATGTTTCACGTGACCTGGCAGTGAAAAACCTTCAAAGTCGTTTTTCAGTGTGCAAGGCTGGCTCTCCCATAAGTTAACTCTGATTTACACTATTACATTTAATAAGTGTTCAATCCAGTTTGGGAGCAGCTAGAAAAATGGTTCAATGACTCATTTTTATAGGAATTTAAAATCCAACTTAATGGTCAGAGTTTAAATATTACTATTTTAGAAATTACACTTTTAGGAAATTGTCTTTCCCTCCCTACAACGAAAAGGTTTTTCTGCCAGTGTTCAGCTGTCATCTGACCCTAGATGGCCCCTCTGGAATAAGATGTGTATTGCTCTCATGAATCCAAGTGGTGCCCTCAGAGATCCTGGGCCCTTGGCTGGTTTTAGAGTGTACTCCCCCTGTCCCCAAAGTGCACGATCTGGGACTTAGAACCTTTTTTGTCAACCTCAGGTTAGAGAACCTAAGGAGACAAAGGTCGCCATTGAATCAGTAGCGGTCAAAATCGAATCTCCAGTCAACCTCAGCTTGTTGGTTGACCCATCTGAAGGAAATCTGATTTCCAGAAAAGTTTCTAAGTCCAAACATAGAGTGCTTCATCAGGACCAATGCTGAGCATCATCCCATCAACGTCGAAGCCTTCCTGGGCAAGGACGTCGTTCTTTACTTGCTTTGAGCTTTTGAACCTTCGTTGTTGACTGCATCAGGTCCCTGCTCTTCAGGAGCATGCTGTCATCGAGCCCAACTTCAGATCAAGGTTGCAGCTTGCCCCGTCGACGACTCATCGATGCTCACTTTTTCTCCTAAAACTTTCTAAGTCCAGAGGGAAACTTTCGATCAGGAGATACCTGGTCTCTGTATTCATCAGTGTTCCATCGCACTCAGCCTTATCTTTTGATTTTTCCCCAATCCACCTCAACCAGTTGCCTGCAGTTGGCGCTTTGTACTTTTTGGCAACATTTTTAAATCAAGCTTTCAAAATTCATATCTCTGGTTCTACTTACTGGATGTTTGTCATTTTGGTGTCATTGTATTTACTAGCATATTCTCTATGTTTCTAAATTGGTTTGCGATTTTTCTTATGCTGTGTTTTAATTTTGTTGCTGTTTAAGTACTGTATAAATACTATACATATTACATCTAAGTTAAGCCTGACTGCTTTGTGACGGGGTAGGTGCAGGTTTAGTTAATTACTTTAGTTGTTCACCCTGACATGAATTGTGATTATTATTTGAGAGGGGTTTTCAGACTCTCAACTAATACTCCAATTTCTACCTTTCCTCATAATAAAGGTTTACACCACACCCTTCCCACAAACTACTTAAATCTTTGTTTTCTTGCTTTTTCATATGAAAGAGTTACAATGGTTGCAGACAAGAAGAGTATAAGCGGAATCTGTGAGGCGAAAATAAACACACCTTAAAAGAGTTAGTAAACGATGTTAGAATCAATGTGTGTCAGATTTACAAATGGTGTCCCTCAGAATGTGTACAAACATCAGGGCCACTTAAATCATGCGATTCTGCCGCCACAGCTTTTTTTTTTCCGCTTCGCCACATAATCCAATATCTGCTACCTAATCTGCAGATTTTAACAAAAAACAGTGTCTGCCTCAGACAGATCGAAAGTTACTACAAATGCAGCAACCTGTATTCACGTCCAGTGAAAGGCTCGTCACAAAGGTTAACCAGTCATCTTTCATTTGCGTATTTCTGTATTTAGTTGTAAAACTGACATTAAGGGGTCAATTACGATGGAGGATTTTCCGCATCCTCCGTGCCGGCAGAAGCCACCGCCGGCCCGGAGGATGCGGAAAAAACCCTTCCGTGTAATTTGGTGCTCCCCTACCGCATAATTCCAGTGGCCCTGACAAACACAGAAAGATTGTATCTTGCATCTTTCCTTTGATGACCTGTAACGTGTAAAAAGTAACCATGTAGCCATAGATATCTTCTTTCTGCTGATCGCTGTTCATTTTAGAAAAAAACAGAGCTATAGAATTTTAAAAAAACTGTTCTCTTTCTCCTTGATTTGAACAGTTGCTAAAATTATTTCCTTTGACCTGCCTTTCATGTTGGTGGTTGGCTCTGAAATGAGGCATTATGATGTCACAACTTACATGTAACAAGTTACTACAGTTGAACAGCTATTACAGGGGACTGGAGACGACACAACTTGACTGTAAATAGAGGTGGGCTTTTAGACAGGATTTGCAGGCTCCCACTTATTATATCATATAGTGCATTTCATTTCACATATTTACAATCTCTAGGCACAGCAATGTTGAGTGAAACCCTAGAATCACACGATTTTCAATCCCGTGCCGAAATCGAAATTAGGACCAATGTCCGCAATCAACTTAGTCATTACTAGCTAGAGCACCTGTAAATAACTGGTATAAATCTGAACTGCAAAACTTTTTTCTTCAAGGGCTAAAAATTGATTCATTTCTTGAAGGTTAGGGAAAAGGAGAGGTGTAGAATATAAAAGAATTTCTGCTGGTTATGTGCAGGAAAAAGTTCAGGAGCACGTGTCTCTGGCCTTCCTTCCTTTTCATGACTGATTACAGGTTAGACAGAGACGTTTTAAGGCATGGGCAAAGTGGGCTCTGGCCCAGGGCCCCAGCCTTTCAGAGCCCTGATAGAGCTAGCTCTGATCTGCAGAGAGTCTTGCCCTGATGACCTTCAGTAATCCTTAAACAGATTGTTTTAAATACAATTTTCCTTTAACTTATTTTTAACTTGGGTGATATGTGAGAGTCTATTACAGGCATTTTGTAGAGAAATGTTGTGTTTATGTTTCATGCAACATCCATAATAAAAGTTTCTTCTAGATCAGAACAGGACCTCGCATATTAAAAATGGCAGGGTGTCACAGAGATTATTTGCAGTAATATTAGTGAGCCACTGCTGTGTTACAATGTTGAAAACACACATCACTGTCCCTGAATATTAGTTGTAAATACATTTAGAATTTGGACCAGCGTGTCTGTGTACTGTCAGTGACCAGCCAAAGAGGGAATCAGGGCCGGACTGAGACCAGCAACCAGCCCTGGCAGGTTGCTTCTCCACCGGCCCTGGTAACGGGAGGGGAGAGGGTTGTTAAACGCAAAGCACTGCTACCGCTTTTCTTACAGAGGGCCGATTTTACAAAACCGGCACTCTGTAAGAAAAGTGGCCCCCTGCGGCCACAAAACCGGCCCCCACCCCTCCAGCCCACCGGGGAAATGCCCGGTGCCCGCAAATGCCAGTCCGGCCCTGGAGGGAATGAGAGTTGAAACTGGATCATATATTCAAAGCTGTTCCAAACAAGGGCCCCTAAAATATGTTTGGCCCAGGGCCCTCAAAAGTCTTCAGATGTCCATACCTCTAGATTCTAGTCTGCCCCCGCCCACAGCAGGGAGGCAGAGATGTTCTTCCATGAGAGAGGAAGAAGGGAGAAGAGGCAGAGAGATACTGACCCCCCTCCCCATAAGGATATATGAAAGGAAAGAATGAAAGGGTGGATGGATGAAGGATGGATGGGTGGATGGATGTGTGAAAGGGTGGGTGGGTGGATGAATGATGGATGGATGGATGAAAGGGTGGATGGATGAAGGATGGATGTATGGCTGGAAGGATGAAAGTGTGGATGGATGAAGGATGGATGGATGTATGGATGGATAAAAGGATGCATGGATGAATGATGGATGGATGTGTGAAAAGGTGGGTTGGTGGATGGATGGAAGGGTGAATGGATGAAGCATGGATGGATCGAAGGACGAAAGGGTGGATGGATGAAAGGTGGAAGTATGGATGGATAAAAGGTTGCATGGATGAATGATGGATGGATGTGTGAAAAGGTGGGTGGATGAATGATGGGTGGATGAATATATGAAAGGGTGGATGGATGATGGATGGATGGATGGATGAAAGGCTGGATGGATGAAGGATGGATGTATGGATGGAAGGATGAAAGGGTGGATGGATGAAGGATGGATGTATGGATGGATACAAGGTTGCATGGATGGATGTGTGAAAAGGTGGGTGGATGAATGATGGATGGATGAAAGGGTGGATGGATGAAGGATGGATGGGTGGATGGATGTGTGAAAGGGTGGGTGGGTGGATGAATGATGGATTGATGGATGAAAGGGTGGATGGATGAAGGATGGATGTATGGATGGAAGGATAAAAGGTTGCATGGATGAATTATGGATGGATGGATGTGTGAATAGGTGGGTGGGTGGATGAATAATGGGTGGATGGATGGATGAAAGGGTGGACGGATGAAGCATGGATGGATGTATGGATGAAAGGGTGGATGGATGAAGGGTGGTTGTATGGATGGATATAAGGTTGCATGGATGAATGGATGGATGGATGTGCTAATAGGTGGGTGGATGAATGATGGTTGGATGGATGGATGAAAGGGGGGATGGATGAAGGATGGATGTATGGATGAAAGGGTGGATGGATGATGGATGGAAGGATGAAAGGGGGAATGGATGAAGGATGGATGTGGGGATAGATACAAGGTTGCATGGATGATTGATGGATGGATGTGTGAAAAGGTGGGTGGATGAATGATGGATGAATGATGGATGGATGAAAGGGTGGATGGATGAAGGATGGATGGAATGAATGAATGGAAGGATGAAAGGGTGGGTGGATGTATGGATGGAAGGATGAAAGGGTGGATGGATGAAGGATGGATAAAAGGCTGCATGGATGAATGATGGATGTGTGAAAAGGTGAGTGGGTGGATGAATGATGGGTGGATGGATGAAATGGTGGATGAAGGATGGATGTATGGTGGGAAGGATGAAAGGGTGGATGGATGGAGGATGGATGTATGAATGAAAGGATGGATAGATAGATGAAGGATGGATGGCAGGTTGAAAGGGTGGATGGATGTATGGATGGATATCAGGTTGCATGGATGAATGATGATGGATGGATGGATGTGTGAAAAGGTGATTAATGATGGATGGATGGGTGGGTGGATGAGTAAAGGATGGATCTCTGGATGAAAGGATGAAAAGGTCGATGGATGAAGGATGGATGTATGGATGAGGCATTGGCTATCTTAATGCCCTGGCACCCTCAGTGCACTTTACGAGGGACTAGTAAATCAAACATGCCAATCATGGAAACACCATTCCATAATACAATTTACAATAGGAGCACTTGTACTTTAACACTGAACAGCTGTGAGGAAGTGCGCAGAGACACTAAACCAGAAAAAAAAGATTCAAAACTAGGATGTCAGAAAGGAAAAAAACAGGGGAAACATGCAAAAAGATGCCAGGTCTAACAGGCGCATTTATGGTTGTCGATAATTGTTGATGAGGAGTACCAGTTTCTAGAAACTTTTGTCAGAAGGGGGTCCTTACGACTAAAAAGGTTTGACAAGTGGGTCTCTGCAACAAAAAGTTCGAAGACCTCTGCTCTAGAACGATGACCCATAGCAGCACGTGAAGGTAATGCAGTTTCACTCTAGTCACCAGCCTTTTTCAGGCTCACTCTCTCTCATGGGTATAAGAAAGGGACATTTGAGTATACCCTAGTTCTTTGGAGAAGTAGTGGGGAATTAGAAATGTTTTCTGCCATTCGGAGAAGGCAGTGGAATGAGCTTTTACACAAGTTCTGATCTTGACTGAGGAAATGGGTAGCAGAGATATCAGTAAATGAATGTAGGTTGAAAGAATGCCTGTCACAACTTCACACAATTTGAAACTTAACCTCTCACATGAACTCCAATGTCAAATGCCAAGGGAGTGTCGGGTTTTAGCATGAACAACTCGCATACATGCCATAAGACATGATTCAGGCGGGTGACTCCTGACTTTTGGCTCTATTTTAGCAGTCTACATCCTAAAATTGCCTTTGCTTCAGTGTACATCAATGGGGGAAATACATTATCCCTATTTTCTTTTCAAAATCTCTCTCTTTTTAGTTTGAAAATGTTGGCATATGAACAGTGTTTAGTGACATGAAAATTGCGTGTTGGGAAGTGTAGGTCCCTTGAAGGATTTCATTTATGCTTCGAGTATTGTCATTTTAAGCCACCAAGTCTTTGTCATAGGTTTAGATCTGGCTCCATAACCCTTTGCGTGCTGCCGCCACCATTGGCCGTCGTGAGCACTCCCTCCTAAGTGCTGCGCACGACCAATGGCTGACACAGCCCCGCCCACCCTTTAGAACGTCCGCACCGCGGTGGAAAAACTGCTGCGGTTAAGGCGTTAAAGAACACTGACGAAGACAAGTTAAGAGATGTAAAACTGAGCGAACGACAGGAAGCAAAGACCTTGAATGACTGTGTGACATACAGGGAGTCAGAAAGGATAAGAGAGGATAGGAAGGAGCGAGTAAAAGCTAGGTTGCAGTTGGGAATTGGTAAAGAAAAGAGAGGCGCACTCAATGAAGTCAGTGATACAAAAAGTCCATTAAATGTGTAGATCTTCTGTTTTTTTCTTAAATATATTCTTTATTTTTTTTCACATACAACGGCACAGCCACCGCGTTTCATTCCCATTCGTGCCTAGGGAATTTCGTCAGGGCATATACTAAATAGTCAAGTCGGTACGATAATCGAGTCCCCCGAGTTCGCTGAGATGTACCACTTTGGAGAGTCAAGGTGTATATTGATCCTGGACCCCTTAGGAGAACTGCAAGGTGGAGGGGGGTCAGCGCGCTCGGGAAGATGACCGGCGTTTGTAGAAGTTCTAATTGCATCAGTACGAAACGGTACCTCTAATATGGTCTCCGTTCTCCGCCGCTCCTCCTCATGGATTAATGGAGTCCACTCGGGGGGCTCGAGTCACCATTCCAATTGGAATTGAGTGCCAAGCCTTTGCAGGAATACGTTGTGGTCTACTGTGATCATTCCTCTACACCAGCTTCCTAGGAACAATCTCATCTAGGATTATCGTACCGACTTGACTATTTAGTATATGCCCTGACGAAATTCCCTAGGCACGAATGGGAATGAAACGCGTTGGCTGTGCTGTTGTATGTGAAAGAAAATAAAGAATATATTTAAGAAAAAAACAGAAGATCTACACATTTAATGGACTTTTTGTATCACTGACTTCATTGAGTGCGCCTCTCTTCTCTTTTATACTATTGCTCTGACATACATCCTCGGCAGCGGATGGTGAGAGTAGCTGCACCACTAAATATTTTTGAAACAGATAAAGTTGATGTGCGAAACCTGGGTCAGCTGCTGCGTGCTTTGGTTTATTGGGAATTGGTAAAGAAGTACAGAAGACAAACTTAGGAAGAGGTGTAAACAGGCAGGTGACCTGACTTTGCACCAGGTACAGAGACATCAAAGTTACAGTGAGAAGAGTAGAAAATATATTTCTATTGATGAAAATTCTGCTAATAATTTCCAGAATCAAGTTCAGTTTAGCCTTTCTCCTCTAAAGGCCCTTCACCTAAGCAAATCATACTTCCACCCAGATTCTGAAAGGTTTAGCATTGAGCGTTACTTTTTTAACGCTAACCCAACGCTAAACCAGTTTTGGGATTCACAAACAAAGGCAAATAAATATTTGCTTTGGTTTGTATGGAAAAGTAAAGCAAAGCAGCGCTAAAAGCTGCTTTGCATTAAGGGGTGTTACATGGGTGGAACATGGGCGTTCTCATGCAACCACCCATGTTTTTTAACGCTAAACCCGATTCACTAACAATAGTGGAAAGGGTTTAGCACCAGAAATTAACGGAGCTGAAAAGCAAGTATTAAACGGAATGTTTTAATTTCTCTGCCCCTTTCCGGCTTTGCATGCGTGCTGCACTGTGAAGCACACATACAAAGTACGAAATGCTTTTGGACATGTCTAGGCATAGTAATTTGGACAGGGAGGGTACCCTTCCTGTACAAAACCTATGCTAGGCTCAGGCACATATCCTAGCGCCTTGGTGCTAAGATTAGTGCTTGGCATACAGCAGCTGAAATCAGCGCCGGCGCTAGAAAGAGGGGAGGAGAGTGCACTTTCTCTGTGAATATGGCGCTCACCTGCTCCCTCCCTATCACACAAAGTAAGGCAGCCTCTTAGGAGGCGGCGCTGTGTTGTGTGACAGTATTCAGAATCTGAGCCCTTGTGTCAAACCTACTGACCATCTCGGGAGGCTCAAGAGGTCAGAGAATAAAAAAAAAACTACATATTGATACGCCACACTTTAAAGCCAAAAGGCTGTGAGAGAGTTCATGACTAGGGCAGCCTTTGTGACTTGGAATTCCCACTTCACCAAGGTGCATGCAGAGCTGACTCGGATATCCCTGCGAAAGAACATGAAACCTTTCTTCTGACAGCTTCCTGACAGGTCACTGTGACCTTACATGTCCATAGACTTTTCCTAAAGAACTTCATATGCTTTCATCGCACAACAGTCTTGGTTTACTAAAGGTTGTGCAGGCACTTGTGTGGCGCTATGCAATTTTGAGCTGTACCCACAGACTTCTATAATGGTTTGTAAATTGGCGTGATGGTTTGTGTTGGTATGTGCTACGCATGCTCTGGCTTTAGTAACTAAGCCCTAATGTTATGTGTTAACAATGAACCCTAATATTCCATCCTTTATGGCCACCCAGAGCTGCCAGGGGTACCCTGTGCCATCTGTGATGGTTTCACCGGTTGCCATGATTTCCTCAAACAGCACTTTGCAAGTTAGGACATATGAATCCACACTTACAATGTTGAAAGGCAAACTTCATATCCCAGAATTCAGTGTGCTGTTGGCTAATATGTTAGGAGTGCACGACATGGCACCCTTTGTGTTGGGATAGCTATCCTTACACACAAGTAATGAGGTAGGCGGCGGCAGGGATGTACAATTAACTTTCTTTTATTCAAAAGCTCCAGGCATACATGGAACAGGTCGGGCCAGCTCCTCTGCCACATCAACTACCACTCAGAATACCGGACAGTGGAACCTCACTATGTCACTGTCTTCCACCCTCTACATTCCACAAATACAGTGGCGGCTCCCCCACTGTGGGGAGGAGCATCGCCCCATTACTTTTAAGCGATGCCAAGGAGAAACATAAAATGATAATAACTTAGAGTTCTTATCATTTTATGCTTCGTATCCTGCTGCTTTGCAGGCGGGCGGGTGGGTGGGCTGGTCTGCTCTCAGAGCAGGGGAGGAGTGGTTTCCCCACTCCTAAGTGCGCAATGGCTGTTTGGTTGGCCCTCTCGGGGTTGCCCAAATCAGTCATGCGCACTTTTCCCATTCTCCATGCAGACTGCATTACAGCCTGCATGGAGGACATGCCCACCCCTCCAGCCCCAGGCTGAACCCAATGTCATGGCACTCAGACCAATCACAATGCTGCATTGCAGCATTGTGCTTTGGCTTAGGGGAGGGAGCCTGCTGCCTGCTTCCTGTTCCTGGAGTCGGAGGCAGGAGAGCTGGAGCAGAGCCGCAGAACCCGGCCTCAAGGTACGTTTTTTTTATTACCCCCCCTGCGACCCCCTGCAAAAGCCGCCCCCACTAACCCCACACTTGCCCGTCTCCTATGAGCCATGCCGGCCGCCAATGCACAAGTGTACAAACCATAACACTTTGGCAAGTCGCCCCTTCTTCTTCCCCTCCCTTGCCATCAGTCCCTTCCCTTCTTACTGAAAATGTAAATTGCACAAGTTTTGGTTGCTACACTGAGTTGTGCATTCTCAGTAAACCTCTCTGAGACTCCTTGGTGGAGTGAAAATATATGAAATGTAGAAATAATGAAAAACAGGCCCTTCGGCAGTGAATGCTGCAATCAATTTACAGTGTAATGGTCACTCCCAGGTCAACTGGGACAGGTAGATAAATTAAAGCATCAGGAAAGTATATTCAGCCCATAGTTTAAATACCGTGCACCACAGTGTCTGGGAAGGAGTTTAGACTGTGTCCACCTAGAGCACCAGGGGACCACTGTATGCACTTGCCTGTGTAAGTATCACATTCCTTCACAAAAATGACAGCTTGAATTGGCTACTAGCTGAAGACCTACTCAACATGTTTGAAGGGATATCTCATCTCGTTTCCGGTCCACTTACTGGGGAATAGCTCATGGTATTTTCCCGCACCCTTTGCATACTTTTAACTAGGGGTGGGGTACGTACTGGATGTGGGAAATACCACCGATTGCAGGATTTACTGGCAGGAATGAGTCTTAATATATGCAGCTGCATGTTTGGCCTCATCTTATTGTTTTGCCTTATTTTCTTATATTTTTTCCTGAAGAATTCGGCCAGACTTTTGTGCTGGTGAAATTTGTCACTGAAAAATGCAAGGGGCAATATTTAATGCACTACTCAAAATTTCGATCCATGCCATAAGTCATGTTTGTGCAGGGACTAGTAATTACCCCAAAACTTAAAATACGACCTACGCAAGCAAACAGCATGTTTTAGTATAGTCTATAAACCAGTGTTGGTTGTGCCTTGATCGTGCAGCAAAATAAGTATTTGCCGACATTCAGAATAAAACTGGAAAAACTTAAATGAAGCCTTTTTGGCGCGACTTTGAAACCAGAAAAAGACAACAATATCTAGAAATAGGGGATCTGAACTCCATCATTGGGGTTCTGTTTGGGATTCTTACAATTCTTCTGGTTTACATTTCTTCTCAAGGTTGAACACCAGGAGGGAGAAGTGTTTTGCATGGAATCTCACCTAACTGTAGACTCTCGTGTTTTTTACTCAAGGAATCCATCTATATTAAAAAATGTGGACTGACTTATTTTTTTTGTGCACTGAGTCTTTTAACTTCCACAGATGCTGATTCATCAAAATGCCCGGGGTAGAGGAAGTCATATCCCACATACCCTTTCCTTTTGTGAGATCATATGTTTTGCCCATGGTCTCACCCACCTCTAATTGCTTGATATTTGTGGCTGAGAGACTAGGAGAAGGACAACGAATAGGAGAAAAAATAATCAAACCTTTCATTAACCACAGACCGGGGGGGGGGGGGGGGGGGGGCAAGGTCAATGCAGTGGGTGCTAAAGGACAAGTCAAGGTAGTAGGTGCTACCTCTGGCTGCCCCTGTTTAACATCCACAACAAATTCCCCTCTAAATAGACGCATTGAAACACTGGCCCAGGTAGACTATTCGGTGAGTTTCTGGACCTATATCTAGTACACAAGAAATGGATTGTGTGTCCATTCTGCACTGGTTGTCATGGGGAAATAGTTAACTATTCAATAATGAATATTTTTTGCTGACAGAGGTGCCTTCTAGAGCCACCAGTGACTGTTCACTTAATGGTGTGTTGGAATTTTTAACACTATGAATCACTATCGAGATACAATTCAATTCAATTCAAACGTGCTTGTATAGCACATGGCTGGCCTCCCAGGGCCTCCCAGTGCCGTAAAGCACCAGAGCATTTTAAGGTCTTAATCGACAAACAGCCAAGTTCTTAATAGTTTCCTAAACACAACGTATTCCTCCGTTATCCTCAACCTATTAGGTAAATCATTCCATGGTTTTGTTGCAAGGAAGGAGAAAGGTCGACCTCCACTCCTAACTTTTCGAACCATAGGCAATTCCGCTAACTTTAGGGAGGATGACCTCAACAATCTTTTGGGTACTTTAGCGCGTATCAGGAGAAATACAATTTTAGTGCCTTTTTTAGATTTCAAAAGCTTTATTTGTTTTTTGACACAAAATAAATAAAAGAAACAGAACAGAGGGGTAGAAGTACAGGATTCCATCAATGCATCTTGGATAAAGATATATGAGTAGTTTTACAAGCATTGCAGTGCTGTCGGTTAAATAAATTGGCTAACCAATCTGATGGAGATACAAATATTGCATGGTGAGCTAAGCATGTAGTTAATGTCACCTTGGGACCACCAGTTACAGAGTACATAGCCTGGAATGAGAACTCGTAATGGCTTAACAGTTGCATAAAGGGAAAAAACAAGGCTTTGGAAATGGAAACAGCAAAAGATGGAAGGCTGAGTTACTAAAATGGGCTAGTGGCGAGAGTGTTCTTAGATATCAGCAGGCGCGACGTCTGAAAAATGAGAAGGCACTAGATTCTGCAAATGCATGGGAGACACTAGTACAATCTTTATCTGATCACCTAGAAGAGGAAGAGTAGGAGGAGGATAGTAGGCAAGGAGAAGACCCCTTATAGGCCCATTGTGGGATACCTTGAACAGTAATTAAATCACGAAACGAGATTGGAAGAAGATGCTTAAAGTACCACACACTGGTGGGGAGGGACGAGGAGGGATCTTTAGTGGGGTTGGGGGTAGTTTTAGTAAGAGGATCAAGGTTTACAGAATTGGAATATACAGTAAGGCTATATATGAATCGCCCGGTCCTTATTGTATTGAATTTGGAAGTATCATTGGATGGTTTACATATGATATGTTGGGGAGTGACACTGGAAGGTTTGATGTAGAAAGATTGTGAAGGAGTAAGAATTGTGTAACTCGTGAATATGAAACCAATAAAATATGTTTAAAAAAAATAGCTTAACAGTTGCATACTAGTGTACAGTAGGTCACATATGTTCACGTAGTGAGCAAAGATTCGTAGACCAATTGTATCCAACGTGTTAAAGAAGAAAGAAAGACACATGTGCACCCGAACGTAGATAGTTCTGTTAAATATCCCTATCCTCTTATCAGCCTGGGGAAAGTCAAGAGAGAGAAGAAGCAACAATACTAATACTAATTACTATCATTGTTACCTGAAAAGATAAGGATAGTGAAGGAGAAAGTAGGAGAGAGCAAGAATAGGAGAAGAGTAAGACTACGCTTGGGGTCAAAGAAACTGCGTATGAGTTAGCATACTTATGGACTGGTGATGGGAGGATCCTCAAATTGACCTTATTCTGGTAAGGAGCCATCACACAATCCTGGTCGTTCGAGTGTATGGGGTGAGGGGACCACAGATAAGCGAGACTATATCTATTTCTGAGGTTGGTAAATCATAGGGGTTTAAAGACCTAAGATGTAGAGTCAAGGGCTTCCCATATCTTCCTGTGCCTAGGTTTGCAAGGAGAAGTATTTAAGGCGATATTGTCCGCACCTCTTAAAAAAGATAGCCATTCTTGCCATTTCTTTAATTAGATTTTCTCAAAACACTTCCAGTTACACAGCACTATCTTACATGCCAGTGTTAGCATTAAGTCAAGCACTTTTAGAGAATTTTACCGAAGACTATACAGCCCCAACACCGAAATGAAAACCCACAAGATACAGAAATATCTTGAGGAGGCTGCACTTAACTCGTTAAGTGATCAAGAAAAAGACTCTATCAGTGGTAGAATAACGTTGGAAGAACTCAAAACGGCCATTAAAAAACTTAAAACAGGTAAAGCCCTAGGAACTGATGGGTTTAATGCATCTTTTTATCAATCATTTGAAGAACTTCTATGCAACCCTCTACTAAACCTCTATCACCAGTTCGCTTCCTCAGGAGAAATAACTGGCACCCCTGTGGAAGCTATTATTAGTTATCCCAAAAGAGGGAAAATATGCATTAATGACAAAGAACTATAGACCAATCATAAACCTGGATTGCAAAATGTATGCCATGATTGTATCCAACCAAATTCAAAAGCACATAGCTAAACTAATACACAGCGCAAACAGGGTTCCTTAAAAATAGGTTATCCTGTGACAATACCAGGATTTTCTGTCACGCAATCAAAAAAGCAAAATTACTGAACTCACCTACAGTTGCTATAACGCTTGACGCTGAGAAAGCGTTTGATAAAGTTGATTGGTCATTCCTAAGCGCATCACTCAGGAAATACAACTTAGGTGATAACCTGATCGGGAAGATCATGGCACTATATCATAGTCTGAGGGCTAGAGTGAGAGTGGGGGAGCACTTTCTGACTTCTTCCGGTTAAAGCAGGGTACCAAGCAAGGTTGCCCACTATCCCCTTCACTATTCCTTTTGGTCATCGAACCTTTACTCCAGTACCTATGAGCAAATCAAGACATTGATGGCATAGACTTTGGTAAAATTCAGTTCAAAGTGGTGGCCTATGCAGATGACATTTATTTATTTTATTTTATTCATTTATAGAGCGTATAGCTACACCATTGGTGTGTCCCCGTGCTGAAAGCTAGCTCTGAGAAAATAGATTCCGACAAGCCATGTCTGTGAAGGTGAGTGGTCATTACAGGTCTTAACTTTGAATAGGATATGTAAATAGCCAGGTCATTAGCTGCCTAAGGAAACTATTGTTACATGATTCAGTTCTTAAGTTCATCGGGAGGCCGTTCCAGATTCTCGCTGTGCGATGTCTAAATGAGCGCTCCCCCATTCTGGCTCTAAGGATTCTAGGTACAGTCACCAGAGCCTTTTCTGATGATCTTAAGCTGCAACCTGGTGAATATTTGGTGATTAGGGAATGCAGATATGTGGGTCCTTTCATTTGCAAAATGTGGGGGCAGTGTCACATTGCCTTAAACACTACTCTATTTTCCACAGAAAGCCAGTGAAGGGCTTCCAAGGCTTTCTTAGTGTTGGATCTTCTCGGTAGGCCCAGTACCAAGCGTGCTGCCGCGTTTTGCACTCTCTGTAATTTAGACAGACCCTTTTTAGTAGTTCGAAGGTACAGAACATTCCCGTAGTCCAATTGAGATGTTATAGTCGAATGTACAATGGTTTTCCTGGCATTTGGTGGTAGGAAATCTAGTACTTTCCGCAGCAATTTTGTATTTTATTCTCACCTGACCTTGAATCTGCTCTACCTCCTGGACATGTACTCTGAACCTTCCCTCGACCATAGAGACCCTGCTATTTGTCCGATGTCCGGTGGAGCTACCTGTTAGCTGAAGGGGAGATGGGTTGTGGATTCCCCTCGGCCGTCACCTACCCAGCTTGATTTTGGGCAGACTTTCCTTTGTCTCTATGTCATTTCCCCCTCCTACCCTTTCACCCCACCCCCTTCCCCCCTCTACACTCCCTTCTTCTTGCCCTCTTACCCTTTCATGTTTTTCTGTTGAGACCTATCCATTTGACCAATGCCCGGTGGACCTACCTGATAGCTGAAGAGGAGATGGATCGAGGATTCCCCCTTGGCTGTCACCTACCCAGCCGGACCTGGGACAAACTTTCCCTTCGCCTCTCCGCTATATCTATACACTACCCCTTTTGCCCTCACCCCCTTTCCATTCCTCACCCCATTTTCCTTTTCTTCTATGCTCCTAAAAAGTTTTTTCTGGGATATTTTGCTACTATTTTCCCTTGTCTCTATGTCCTGTCATCCTCCTACCACTTTACACTATCCCCTTATCCTTCCTGCTCCATTCACCTTGTTCCCCTATGTTCTTTAAATGCTTTTATTAATACTTATGTAACTTTTAACTGATGTAATTTGCAACATTATTGTCCCTCATGTAAAGCGCTCTGATTCCATCGGGTCTAGCCAGCGCTATATAATAACTCATTAATTAAATTTGTTCCCATTTAGTACTCTTTCTCCCTTTGTCTACCTCCCTAGCTCCTATCCTCTCTCCCCTGAATCTCTCACCTTACCTGCTAGCCTGCCTAGCTCCCTGTCCTTTGTGCCCTTTGACTAAGCACTCCTTCTCCCCTTGTTGGGGAAAGATCCAATATTTATACTCTGGAGTCTCAGCGTACCGGCTGAGAGAGTCCACTGCGCTAAGGGAGCCACTCACAGCTGAGGTATGGTATGGCACCCCTTGCCAATGCACTCCCTCTCCCCATTTTGGGAAAGGATCCAGTATGTAGGCCTGGAGTCTCAGAGACCCCTCTGAGAGAGTCCACTGCGTAAAGGGAGCCTCCCACAACAGAGATAGGGAAGTGATACCACTTCCCCTGGGATCACAGCTTACTGGACTTTGGACGTTGCTTTGACTCGTCTACCGGTTTGTGTCCCCATCGCCCTTCCCCTCCTCTTTCCATGCGATGTCCTTCACCCTCCTCTCCTCTTTCCCGCCTTCATTACCTATCTAATTCCCCAGCTCCTTCCCCCTCCCCTGAATCTTTCCCCTTGCTTGCTTTTCCCCTTTCGTATGTGTACTTATTGTTTATCTTGACCTTACAAGTAACTATGTTGCCATGCTCTAATAACTGTGTAACCTTTGTAACGAAGTAACCTGTAACTACGATCTGATGCTCATGTAAAGCGCTCTGATACCTCCGGGTCTAGCCAGCGCTATATAAAACCTTTAAAATAAATAAAATAAAATTAGTCAAACCAGACTCTGAGGTTTCTCACTGTTGATTTCGGGGTAGGTAATTTGCCTAATGTGTCGGGCCACCATACAGTCGACCAGATGGAAGGTGTTCCACCAACTATCAGTACCTCAGTTTTATTCCCATTTAACTTGAGGCAGTGGTTAGACATCCAATCTGGTAGTTCCTTTAGGCATTCTGAGAAGTGTAAAGCTGCTTGGTCCTTATTCTGTGAGAGCAGCACTATAAGCTGTGTATCGTCAGAATAGGAGACAATGGACACTTTATATTTCTCTACTCTTTCTGGTGGTTTCCAAAGATGCGAACATAGCTATTCTGGCCCTCATGAAATCAATCCAGGAGTACACAGAAGTCTGTGGATATTCTCTCAACAAGGATAAAACAGAGGTTAAACTACTCAACGTATGCGGTTCCAAGGAGATCCTGGGTAAGTCTGGTTTGACATGGCAGTCAGGCGCAATTAAGTACCTAGGTCTAGAATTCTCTCCACACTAGAGGTAAACAAAACTATCTCTTAAAAAAAATCCCTGACCTTTTAGAAGGATGGTCACCAAATGTTTATCGCGGTGGAGGAAAGTGGAGACGGTTGAAATTATGATATCGCCTCTTATAAACTATCTTGTTAGTATAATCCCTATGATGCTCTCTGACAATTTTTTAAAGAAGATAGCTACTGCTATTAACAAGTTCCTATGGCAGGGGAAAAAAGCGAGGATTTCTCTAAGTAAACTTAGACTCTCGAAGAATAGTGGAGGCGTAGGCTTGACAAATTTCAGGATCTACCAAATAGCATACCTGTGCAAACAAGGGGCAGCATGGTTTATGGATAATCTTGACTACAGACCCCAATAGTTAGATGTAGAATTGCATCTCATTAAAGAAATCCCCCTTCCAGCATTTATGACCATGCAGTCTTCGAAATTGGAGCACTCTAAATACATCTTTTCAAATACTAAAAAAGCCTTGTCACGTTTGGATACGTTATCCAAAATTAAAATGGGCACTTCAATTGCACAGGGGATCTGGTATAACCCAGCAATAAAAATAAACAAAGAAACAATATTCTGGGAAGAGTGGTCCTGTAAAGATATCAATTTCATTAAGGACCTCTTTAATAATACCTCTCCTATACCCTTCTCCACACTTAAAAATGAGAAAGGTTTAACAGAATTAGACTTTTACGACTTATCGAAACTGAAATTTCAGATATCCAAACTTAATCATACATTTCTTTCTCCCTCGCTTCCCTCCAAACTACAACATTTGTCTAATGCTTCTCACAGGGTCTCAAGGATCTATAAATTGCTACTACCCCCTCCGAGTAAGCTTCACTTGAGTAACATAACAAAATGGGAAGCAGAACCGAATGGCAAAACACTTGCACTTGATTGTCCACGAATACATATGATGCCTTTCAAACAAAAAATCTCCCCCACTCTTTCTCAAACAAAATTCATGATCATAAATAAGAACTATTATTCTGCAAAACTGTTTAAACTTACACTAATCTAATCCCCACAATGTGGGAACTGCAACTCTCAAACAGGGGAATTACCACATATGCTTCTACTGTGTCTATGTTTGAAAATTTCTGGAATAAAGTTTTCAATTACATTACTCAGACACTCAACATTTCACCGGTTAAAGAAATATCATACATACTGGCTGGTTTTCGGGACCCAGACCTGTCGGGGGAGGATGACCGCTTTATGCTTGATTATAGGGCATTTTTTATGGTAGGCTCTGTGGGCAATACATAAAGATTTGAATTGAATTCTGAGTTTAATTGGAAGCAGTGCAAGGCAGCCAGGGAGCCAGATATCGACTGATATCTCAGTTTCTTCCGTATCCGCCTCACCGCTGTATTCTGTATTACCTGAAGTCAATTCGACACATGAACTATCCAAAGTAGAGGGAATTTCTGTAGTCTAACCGGCAGGAAGTCTAAAATCTTTCTAAGCATCCTCATGATACCAAGACATGTGGAGGCCAGGTAACAGGCTTGGGTTTCAAAAGAGAGATTTTTATCCATCCAGACACCCAGAGTTTCAATTGTTGGTTTAGGTTGGGGTTGATGTGTTTGTAGCAAACTGAATTGTTCTACAAAAGTATACAATGGCCTACATTATTCAGGGTTTGATGGTCCTTGCTTTGTTTCAGATATAACAGGTTTATTTGATAACCAGATACCTTGGCCTGCTAGAATAATTACCCACTGAAGGGCAGCGGATCTGAATGCATGTGGCCTCAACACCCTCTGATCCACTCCACCTGGCTTTACCCTGAATCTGGTGACAGAAATGGCTTGTACATTTGTGGTAACGCCTACTGTAATCTTTCACTTTGGCATGCTGTTGTGTTCATTGGGCAGAAACCCTATTGTCTCATGTGACGCAACACATCTGAAATGTGTGTTCAGAACAGTGCTTCATTACAGCTGGTAGTTCTAGTACTCATTTTTAGGGACCAACACTTATATTTCTTCAACAAACTTTAAGCCAGAGCAAGAGAGAGGAAAACAGAAAGAAGGGGGAAGAGAAAGATGGAAATAACAGTGACAAATGCAGAAAGAAGGGGTGAAAAAGAACCTGCAAGAGGGAGAGAAAGAGTGCACTAACAGGCCTGCCGCAATCTACACCCTTAGTGCCGTTGTTTTTGGATTTGGGATGTTTCCGTATTGAAGACCTGGCTCGATTCAGGCCTATAGCCTTGTGGAGAAGGCTGTGGGCCACTCCAGAGCTCTCCCTCTACGGCAAAGATCTACTGGATTTCGGGGGGATTGGGTCCCTAAGCAAGATTAAGTGGTTTAGGCATAAAAAAAACCTGTTAGATATGGGGATGGGTACATTGTGGAAAAACCCAGAAACGACCCCATCCCCAACCAAAAAAGAGCTTAAAACTGCCTGCATTGACATGGTGACGTCCGAGCGGTTTTCCTCAACCACCAGGCTTACCCTGAGTAGGGATTTCTTGTCAATTAAACATGAGGATGGATTTGAACAATATTGGGACACCATTCTAAAACCATTGGATAGGAAGCTTTACCATCAGTTTAGGGTAGGCTCCCTTCCAACTAGTATTCTCTAGTAAATAGCTTAAGCCAATGTCCAACTTGTGACCGCTATGCTTAGTCCAGCCAGAATCAGTTGCTCATATCCTATTTATCTGCTCAGCCTATAAGCCACCAAGGAAGAAATGGCTTACACCAATCTGTTCCAATTTAGGTACGAGAGTTGCCATAGAGGACCTGAGGACCCTACAGACTTGTTTCCAGGAATCTACTGTCATTGCTATGGCAACATTCCTGAGTTTGGCATGGTTGATCCGGGCAAATAAAACTAAGGGCTTACCATCATGATTTGTTTTAATTGATTGTACCCTTTTCTTTGGGAATGTGTGACAGCATGTGTCTGCTATACTGCCCTAAATTATGGCAGAGCCTTTTTCCTGTGGAAAACCTGGGCAGTTCTTTTCCTAGATTGCAGACTCTTTGGTTTTATCTTTTTGTTGCTCCTCTCACAAAATTGTAATTGAGCTTGATTTTATTTTACTTCTCTTAAATAGATGTTTTAATAGTAGATCAGTGTTTGTTGAACTAATGGTTTAATGCTTTTCTAATTATTTATTGCGTCCATTTTAGATTGTGTAATTTTGGTATTGCCCATTCATCATGTTTCAAAGTTTTGTTTCCTGTCTATTTTTTAATTGATTGTATGTCTTTTATGGTTTTATAACCGAAATAAAGACTGATGAACTGAAGGAAAGAGGCAGGGAATGTCTGGTGGAAGCATGAGGCAGAATCAAGTATGTAGCCTTTGAATTCGGCACCTTGACTTTCAATGCAAAAAACACAGTTGATGGACAGAATGCAGAACAATTTCTTACATTCACCCCAGTACAAAGATCTGGACCTAAATCCGTCGTTTTTTGCACTCCACACCACCCTAGGTCAGACAATGGCTATATGCAAATCAGCCTTAACCCTGTGCCTCATGGGAACAGTCCAGCCTGAACTACCAAGCCATGTCTTTCCTAGACCGGAATCAAGCATCCAAGGACCGGTTTCTGGCTATCAGCCTTCTTCAGCCTGGATAGCTTGACTCCAGTGGTGTGGAGAGCCTGGGACTCACGTCTGAGCATACCCAGCACACTCGGAGTGAAAATTGCAAAAAACACAGTTGATGGACAGAATGCAGAACAATGTCTTACATTCACCCCAGTACAAAGATCTGGGCCTAAATCCATCGTTTTTTGCACTCCACACCACCCTAGGTCAGACAATAGCTATATGCAAATCAGCCTTGACCCTGTGCTTCATGGGAACAGTCCAGCCCGAACTACCAAGCCATGTCTTTCCTAGACCGGAATCAAGCATCCAAGGACCGGTTTCTGGCTATCAGCCAACTTCAGCCTGGATAGCTTGACTCCAGTGGTGTGGAGAGCCTGGGACTCACGTCTGAGCATACCCAGCACACTCGGGCTGAAAAATTCCAAAAAACACAGTTGATGGACAGAATGCAGAACAATGTCTTACATTCACCCCAGTACAAAGATCTGGGCCTAAATCCATTGTTTTTTGCACTCAAGCTATCCAGGCTGATGAAGGCTGATAGCCAGAAACCGGTCCTTGGATGCTTGATTCCGGTCTGGGAAAGACATGGCTTGGTAGTTCGGACTGGACTGTTCCCATGAGGCATAGGGTCAGAGCTGATTTGCATATAGCCTGTGTCTAACCCAGGGTGGTGTGGAGTGCAAAGAAACGATGGATTTAGGCCCAGATCCTTGTACTGGGGAGAATGTATGGCATTGTTCTACATTCTGTCCATCAACTGTGTTTTTTGCAATTTTCACCCCGAATGTGCTGGGTATACTCAGATGCGAGTCCCAGGCTCTCCACACCACTGGAGTCAAGCTATCCAGGCTGATGAAGGCTGATAGCCAGAAACCGGTCCTTGGATGCTTGATTCCGGTCTGGGAAAGACATGGCTTGGTAGTTCGGACTGGACTGTTCCCATGAGGCACAGGGTCAGAGCTGATTTGCATATAGCCAGTGTCTAACACAGGGTGGTGTGGAGTGCAAAAAAACGATGGATTTAGGCCCAGATCCTTGTACTGGGGTGAATGTATGACATTGTTCTACATTCGGTCCATCAACTGTGTTTTTTGCAATTTTCACCACGAGTGTGCTGGGTATACTCAGACGTGAGTCCCAGGCTCTCCACACCACTGGAGTCAAGCTATCCAGGCTGATGAAGGCTGATAGCCAGAAACCGGTCCTTGGATGCTTGATTCCGGTCTGGGAAAGACATGGCTTGGTAGTTTGGACTGGACTGTTCCCATGAGGCACAGGGTCAGAGCTGATTTGCATATAGCCAGTGTCTAACACAGGGTGGTGTGGAGTGCAAAAAAACGATGGATTTAGGCCCAGATCCTTGTACTGGGGTGAATGTATGACATTGTTCTACATTCGGTCCATCAACTGTGTTTTTTGCAATTTTCACCACGAGTGTGCTGGGTATACTCAGACGTGAGTCCCAGGCTCTCCACACCACTGGAGTCAAGCTATCCAGGCTGATGAAGGCTGATAGCCAGAAACCGGTCCTTGGATGCTTGATTCCGGTCTGGGAAAGACATGGCTTGGTAGTTCGGACTGGACTGTTCCCATGAGGCACAGGGTCAGAGCTGATTTGCATATAGCCAGTGTCTAACCCAGGGTGGTGTGGAGTGCAAAAAAACGATGGATTTAGGCCCAGATCCTTGTACTGGGGTGAATGTATGACATTGTTCTACATTCTGTCCATCAACTGTGTTTTTTGCAATTTTCACCTCGACTTTCAATGGCACCGTTTTTGGCCTTCTGAACAAAATGTTGAGCCTTGACAAGTTTTTTGTTTGTTTTTTTTTACAAAAATTAAGCACAGGTTCAGAACAAGAAAGAACTAGTGAAAACGTAAAACAGCTTTATTCCACATATACAGCCAGAAACATGAGGATTGCAATAAAAAGTATAACTGTATTCCAGGGTACCTATGAGAAATTTGGACAAGAACATATTACTGGATGCAATAAGAAAATAACACTTGCTTCAGAATCCTGGCCTAGATGGTATGGTATCACATGAAAAGACAACACTAGATAAACAACTCAGCCTAACTCTGAAGCTAAAAGGCAGTCACTGGGTTTGGGGAAAACAACATAGTAAGCAAGTGGTGTTTAATACCAATAAATTGCTATTCTATCAATCAAAAATAGGTGCACCTTTAAGGCCTCAGAAGCAGACTGCAGCGTGGGGATTACTGGCTTCTCATTCTAACTGCCAGCTGCTTGAAGTTGGGCTCTAAGCCCATAAATGAGCAATCCTACAAAGGCTATCTCTTGGCCTTCCCTGTTGGAGGGCTTCGCAGGCCATGGGCCTTTCCTCAGCAGATCATCCATCAGAGCCGCAGAGAAACGTCAGGGTCAAAGGTCACCTATCACTCTTCAAGTTCAGGGCGGTGTAAGCTTGTGCCCTGTCATCGAGCGCCTCTTTTGGCAGCACACGTCATCCATGCCGTGCTTCCACTTTCTGTAGCAGGCAGACGAGATAACCAAACGAGCCGCGGTTGAGCTGCCTTCCCAGAAATGACTCTTCTCTTGACATGAACTCATGGCAAGTCGAGTGTCATTGGCTCTCTGGGAAGCGGAAGCAGCACCACATGAATGTAGAAAACAGCCCCCACTGACAATGTACAAACCAACCCCCACTGACAATGTACAAACCATCCCCCACAAAAATATTCAAACCACCCCCCACAAAAATTGTGAAACCAGCTCCCACTAACAATGTACAAACCATCCCCCACAAAAATATTCAAACCAGCCCCCACAAAAATGTTCAAACCATCCCCCACAAAAATATTTAAACCAGCCCACACAAAAATGTTCAAACCAACCCACACAAAAATGTTCAAACCAGCCCACACTAAAATATTCAAACCAACCCACTCTCCCTTTCTGCTTCTCTCTCTCTCCATCTCTCCTTCTCTCTTTTTGCCTGCTCCCATAAACCCAGAGGACCGGGAGACAGAGGCATGCAGCCGTTGTCCTTCAAAAATCAGCGAGAAAACACTGCGAGAAAGCAGAAGAAGGATATGCCTGGCTAGCCCAATGTTATGGGCGCTGACTGTTTGGTTGGCCACAGGGCCGACCAAACCAGTCATAGCACTTTCCATTTTCTTCATGTAGGCTCCTGCGCAGCATGCATGAAGAAAATGGCCTCCCCTAAGACGCCTGTAAGGACGGCGTCCTAGCCAATCGCAACACTGGCATTGCAGTATTGTGATTGGCTTAGGGGAAGAGAGGGAGGCTGCCTGCGTCTGCTTCCTGCTAGCAGCGAGAGTAGGAGGCGCTACGCGGGAGTCCGGGACCGGAGGTGGAGGTAAGTTGTTAAAATATAAAAATGTTATTAAATTAAACCCCCAACCCCTCCCCGCGCGACCAAACCACCCCCCCACTCCCCACGATTCATGCCGGCCGTGACTGGAAATGCCCAGTAGAATAAATGGCCATCCGACCTTGCCAGCACTGCCCCAAACACTGCACATAGCATTAACTACCCTCAGGATTTACTGAACACAGGAGTCGATTTACCATGGTTTCACGCAACGCAATGCAGCAGGACACCTTGCTGCTATGCTATGTGTGAAAGAGAGAGGGCAAGAATGTGCTTTATTTAACATTATAGGGTGCATTCATGTCCTCTCCTTGCGCTGGCACACAACATGCTGCCTTGTTTTTGTTTTTGTTGTTGGAAGGGACACCTTCATCCACAGAAATAATCCTCAGAGCCATTTTCCTCTTTGCACTCTTAGAAAGAATAAACACTCTCCTCGCTGCTCCTCTGGTGGGAAGGCATACTATTCTGAAGCATTCCCAGGTCTACTAGTGTTGGTAAATCTGGGAATGCATCAGGATACATCGGTGGATGCGTGGGAACACCCACACTCCACCCGTTGAACCCCACCCACCATGGGGTGTAACTTGTGCTGCCCTGCTTTACACCAGATTTACCAAGCCACGTAGCGCCACAGTGTCATTGATAGGCATTGTGGCAATGAGAACAAAAGGAAAACAACATCATGTGTTTATATGAAACTGAACCACATGTTTTAAGTATGTACTGGGAAGATTACTTCACATATAACATAAACCACATTTCAAAAGTTCAAAGTAAAAACATATTTCTGATACCCTTAGCCTACAGGACCTACACAGGTATATCCTGAATGTCTGAAATGTCAAATGACACAGAAGAGAGTGCAGTTTGAACTATGTAACTGTACAAAACTGCAGACTGGTACCTTTTACATTTTATCTGTGTGTTGAAAAGTGTATTAATGTGATGAGTGCCTTAACATTGGTTATGGTGATTAATGATGTTCACTATATGCAAAAGGATTCATGTTGTTTTCCTTTTGTATTAAAGATATGAAACAAAGTTATAGTGAGTGCTACTCTACCAAGCTTTGCTCCCTGCTTTGAACTTTGGACCTATCACCAGCATTTTACAGAGTACCTCCTAGTGACCAAGTTAGTTGTGGTTGGGATCCCAGGATGATGGAACAAAATGCTTCATTCCTTCCTGGAGTGATGTACACAGTCAATGGGCTAACCAACCTTCAGGTCACCAGTCCAACGGTCCAGAAAGGAAACCCAAGGGCATCCTCTGTCCCACTAACGCTGCTTAACTTTTATATCAAACCCCAGACATATTAGATCATACAGCTTCTCTGAATTCTCCTATTTTGACAATACCCAGGCGATCATTGTCCTGTATCCAAGTGCCTCACAATCACAATTACATTTCCAAGATTGCTTAGGGTCCATTACGCCCTACTGGTGGAATAACTGCCGCCAACTAAATAGAAATATGAATGAGCTGCTTTAATTGGTAAAAATAAGCGACTGTCTGACGTCATCATTGAGACCTCTTTGTGTCCCTATGTCACAGGTAAGATCGCTTGGTATTCTGCTTGATGAAGATCTATTGTTCCAGATATAGGCCAAGAGAACCTTTTCATCATGTTTCCATGATCTCTACTTATTGATAATAAACTCTGCCTTTTATCCCTAAAAATAAACATCAGCGTCTCATCTGACCATGCGTGATCTCCAAAATTAAGGAATGCAACAGCCTGTAGCATATTCGGAACTTGGCAGTAAGGCAAGCTTCTGCCCTAATAAAATGGATCATGTGGCCTCAGCTGCAAACAGATGTACAGATTGCCAGTTAAACAGTATGTACTATTCAAAGTGGCCTACTTACAAGCTAATTCTGCTGTAGTGATTTATTTGCCAAATTCACCTGCGACTGCACCAACCGCTCTGACTTTGCCCTGCTACTACTTTACATTCTTAGGGTTAGGCTTTCCAGGATGGGGAAAAGATATTAAGGAACCTATGACCACATTTTGCATGGCTTGCCCATAATGGCATGAATGTTAGCCCTCAGTTACTCCCAGCAGTTTTGACATGCAGAAAAGGTGTAGCTCACCCACAGCAGCGTTTGATAGTTTAGCATTATGAGATAGAATTATAAGGTGCAACCTCAGTAGAAAAGCCAAGGTTTTGGTAAAAGGAACAATTTCAGTTGAGAGTCTGAAAGTCTTAACAGAATACATCCAATCTTGAAAGTTTGGAAGAGGAGAGTCAGAATGTGCAAAGAAATATCCAGGTTTCAGGGGCTACAGTTTAAAACAAATATGTGACACCCAGTATTCCAGAGTGTCAATTCCAAAAATTGATTCATAAGATGAAACCCAAAGATGGCAGCAAGCTGGAAGTGAATCCCTGACACTGCCAGCCACAAGCATCGGCCCCTCGGGTTGAGTTTTCTTTCCCGGTGCTGCCTGCTCCTCGGCATTGAAACTGAACTGGGCCTGCTGAAGAGGTTTGGGGACAAGGAACAGCGTGGAACAACTGGAGACAAAACTGCAGCCTATGGTTTGATTGCACTGTTGTGCCGGCCACCGGATCAGCACAGTAGTCTCTGTGGCATGGGGCCCTGGGCAGCCATCAGATAGATCCCCACCCTTTACAGCGATAACCAGTGGGGGCCAGCTGCTGTGTGGACTGGCCTATTCCAGGCCCGATCTCTTGCTCAAGTGCCACAACAGCCGGCCATACGTAGCAGGTCCCAGGTTTCTTTCAGCAGCCGGGCTGGTGCAGCAGATAAACTTCCAAGCACTGCTCCCCAGCAAGTGTGCCCATTAGGACATTGCCTAGTCTCAGATTCACATCTTGAGGGACAGGCCTCGAGTCTGGACTATACAACCATAAGAGAGATATAGGCCCGCAGCACGGTACATTGCCTTGCACAACTAGGAGAGGCTCCTCCCACTCAGATGTCACCTTCGGACCTACATTGCCACTTGGAAATGAGGCCCCTGGAACCTCAGGAACATGTCGGATTTTCCCGCCAGCTCACCACAAACTTCACACCTCAGACTACCCGGATAGACCTTGAAGGGAGGAGGCCGGAGGACAGGTGCTATGACCCCAACAGGGCCAATACAAACCTCCTTCTCTCCTGTTAATGTGTCTCATATATTTTGATGTAACATAAATTGTTATTATTGTTGTAACTTTGCTGACCTTATGTAAAGCACTCTGATACCTACGGGTCTAGCCACCACTATATAAAACTCTTTAAATAAATAAATAAACCAGAGAATGAAGGCAAGAGCCTGGTAGAGCTACCGGGCCCAGATAGAACCAAAGGAAATGTCCAGCAATAACCTTTCATGGATAGCTATACAGTCAGTGCTCTGTCTCCCCCCTCTTCAGGAACATGGCAAGGGAGACTAGCTCGGGAGCCTAGAACACCTCTTCTCTTGCCATATTATCACAATATGCGGAACTTCCCTGTAATGAAACATCCATTGTTGTTTGTTATGTGCAGTAAGTCAACTCCAGCTTTCAGCTTCTTATTCCTAGTGGTGTGTCTGCCTCTATAACAACTTCTACTTTTCCATAGAATACAATTCTACACCACATTCTAAATTCTCTCTTACATGGCTAAAATTCTACCAACTCTACATATCTCCCCCTATAGATACATAAAATACAAATTGTTTATAAAGAAGAAAAGAAAAGGACATATTATGTTGCAACAATGATAAAAAAGCGCAATATGTTAAATCGGAGAATACAAATGTTTAAGGATCTGCATGCACGGAAGTTATTGTACAATGGCATCTTATATAATTACTAATCACCCACATTTCCACTTGGGCACTTACACACATTTCCCAAACTCCACACGGACGCATCCTCCAGGATCACTACACTTCGTTTTGCCTCCATCACCATGACAGGTTGAGAGAACATGCATTCTCCTTTCCTAACTGTCCTGCCTTTTTTCACTGCTACCCAATGACCCTTCCTTATGTCTAGTCTTTTACAACCTTTCTCAACATCATAATATTTACTCACTTTCTGTTATTTCTCCACAACACAATCTTTCAGAGCATATTGATCCACCCACATACATTCTTTACTCTTCAACCACACTGGAATTTCCTTCATCACGGTTCCCTTCCTTTAAGGGAAATTAAAGGTAATACTCCAGTCTCCGGGTTTGGCATTATTCTGTATGCCCAGGTTAACTTCTTCAATTAATTCCTCAATGCTAGCCCATTGGCCAAGGACGGTTGAATTAATCAATCAATCAAGTGACTTGTAAAGCGCAACTATTCACCCGTAAGGGTCTCAAGATGCTGGGGTGGGGGGGGGGGGGGGGCGGGGGCTTCTGATCCGTTCAAAGGTACTTTGTCTCAGTCAAACACCCAGGTCTTGAGGTCCTTCCTGAATTGAAGCAGCGACGGTGATTGCCTGAGGTGGAGAGGCAGGGTATTCCAGGTCTTTATTGTGAGGTAGGAGCGGGATATTCCTCCAGCTGTTGTCTTGTGGATATGTGGAACGGTGGCCAGGGCCAGTTGGGCAGAGTGAATGTCTCTGGTAGTTGCGTGGAATCCGAGGCGGTGGTTGAGGTACGTAGGTCTCATCATGTACAGCTTTGTAGGCTTGTGTGAGGAGCTTGAAGGTCATTCTTTTTGTTGACAGGGAGCCATTGGAGGTCTCTTAGGTGGCCAGTGATGTGGCTGTGTCAGGGGATATTAAGGATGAGTCTGGTGGACGCATTCTGAATGTTCTGCAGTTTCTTGAGGAGTTTCAGGGTGATGTCGGAATACAGTGCCTTGCGTAGTCGAGTCTGCTGCTGATGAGTGCATGCATGTCTTTCTGGACTTCGTGGGGATCCACTTGAAAATCTTTCAGGGCAGGCGTAGAGTTTGGAAGAAGGATGGTGAGACTGCGTTGATCTGGTGGTTCATGGAGAGTGAGGTGTTGAGGAGGATGCAAACTTTGGTGCATGTCTGTGGAAGTGGGAGGGGATCCAAGATCTGCGGCCACCAGGAGTTGTCCCAGGCAGAGGGGGTGGATCCCAGGATGAGGACTTCTGTCTTCTCTGAGTTGAGCTTGAGGCACCTGTCCTTCATCCAGGTGCCAAAAGCCTTCATCCCATCGTGGAAGTTGTTATTGGTGGCTGTGAATTCATTGATGGGGATTAGCTGGTTGTCGTCAGCATAGGAGATGCTGAGTCTATGGTTCCTGACGATGGTTGCTAGCGGGGCCATGTAGATGATGAAGAGAGTGGGTCTCAGGGAGGAGCCCTGAGGCATTCTGCAGCTGATCTCTGTGGGTTCAGAGTGGAACAGTGGCAGTCTGACTCTCTGTGTTCGGCCGGTGAGAAAGGATGGGATCCATTCCAGGGCTTTGTCGCGGATACCGCCGTTGTGTATTCTTGTGCATAGGATGCAGTGGGAGAAGGTGTCAAAGGCAGCCGAGAGAGCTAGGAGGATGAGGGCTGCAGTTTCACCTCGGTCGAAGAGGGTGTGGACGTCATCTGCAGCTGCGAGGAGGGTGGTCTCGGTGCTGTGGTTGCTGCAGAAGTCGGATTGGAGGAGGTCCAGTATGTGGTGCACTTTTGATGAACTCAGAATGTTCACCATAATTAGGTGGTGATCTGTTCAACTAATCCATTGGCATGGGTCCTGAACAATGCCACCCTCTTGTGTTTGAAACCCATTTTTTCCAAGAACTCTGTCATATTTATGAAAAACACCTGTACCCCATTATATGGCAATAATGCCCTGGGGATACCCTCATCCATGAACACACTTTCCAAAACTCTAATCATGCTTTCTGTCTCAATACAATCAGTAGTTTTAGTTATAAACCATTTTGTGCGGTTATCAGTCAAAACAATCATGTACATAAAGTCAAATTTTCAGGTGGAATGATCTGGTTTCTTTACATCAACTTCTCTTCATGCACACTTATTTCATCTCTTACATTGTGGTGAGCATTCAACTCCTTCCTACAAGTTATTACCTAATTTTCCAAGCCTACGGTTACACACTTTTCAAAATCTTTCAATTGTACACCCTTCTCCATCGCTACATTCCGTTCTTCTTTACCTAGGGCAACTTCTTCTCTACCCTCCATTACCACTTCCACATCTGTCTCTGCCTACTGATCTGGATCATCTACAGGCATTCTAGCCAAGCAATCTGACACAAGGTTTTTCAGTTCTTTAACATACTCAACTTCAAAATTATATTCTAGTACAGATAATATCCACCTAGATATTCTTGGAGTCACATTTCTCTCAAGTCCTTTCCCCCCCTTTGAATAGGTGTATTAAAGGTTTGTGATCAGTTTTGACTTTAAATGGCAACCCCCACGCAGGTACTTGAAGTGTTTAATCACCCAGCAACAAGCTAGAGTCTCTCTTTTAACCACGGAGAACAAGGTCTCAACATTTTTAAGGCATCTTTATGCAAATCCTACACCTTTGTCATGATCATCCTTGACTTGGGTCAATACAGCTCCTATCCCTCCTTTGCTTCTGTCAATTGTTATATAAGTCTTGGCAGTGATATCAAAATGGCCCAATGTTGGAGACAGCAAAATGCATTCCTTCACATTGTGGCAGGCTAAGTCACAATCTTTGTCCCATATGAACATGAAATTCTTTTTTATTAGCAGTCTCAAATGCTCAACTATCTCAGTGAAAATGGCTACAAACTTGGAACAATATTCTGCCAGTCCTAGAAAGGATTTAAGTTGATCTGATAGGTGTAGGTACTTCTTTCATGGCCATCACTATACGCTTTTTTTGGTCTGATGCCATCTTTGGAAATCTCATGCCCCAAGTATGTAATCCTTGATTTTTAACTTGCATTTCTCCTTTTTCATTGTCAATGCATACTTTCTGAATCATCTCCATTATTTTATTGTCAGCCGAGTGCTCTGATTTTATAAGACCTGTCAGCAGCATTCGACACGGTCAGCCATAACATTCTGCGGAACCGTTTGTCGTATCTGGGCATAAAGGGGCAAGCACTTCAACGGCTAAGACCCTTCCTGACTGATCGCACTCAGAGAGTTCAATTGGGGGAGCAGCTGTCTGCCTTGAGCTCCCTGACCTGTGGAGTCCCCCAGGGTTCTACATTGTCTCCACTCCTTTTTAATATCTATTTGCAGCCCTTGGTGGAGGCTCTGACACGCAGGAACTGCCAGGTCTTTAACTACGCCGACGACACCCAACTTTTGATTCGGCTTGACAACACCTGCCAGGCTCAGGAGTCAGTAAAAATCTTCTTAGGTTTTCTGTTAACTGGATGGCAGCCAACTCCTTGAAAGTCAACCCGGATAAAACTGAGGTGCTTATTATTCCAACTCAAAATAGCCCTTGGTGTGACCTTTTTTGACCCCCAGAATTAGGAGTGGCCCCAGTCCCAGTGCCAGTAGTAAAAAGCCTGGGACTGAAATTTGACTCAGAATTGTCCATGTCCGGCCAGGTTTCTTCGGTTGTGGGAATCTGCACGGGTTTACTTAGGCAGCTGCAGAGACTTGTTCCCTTCCTTTCTACATCTGCATTACAATCAATTGTTTCCGCCACTGTCATCTCTCAGCTGGATTATGGGAATGCCCTTTATTTGGGCATTCCCCAGAAGTTCCTTAGGAGACTGCAAGTTGTACAAAATGATGCGGCAAGGCTAATTTTTAGACTCCCTAGGGAAACGCGAGCCACTCGACTACTACATAAACTGCACTGGCTGCCCATTTAACAGCGGGTGCAATTTAATAGTCTCTGCATAGCCCACAAGGCTATTTATGGTGATGCACCTAAATATATAAAAGATTGAGTGAAGAAGTAAGTTCCTGGCTGGGCTCTACGATCTTCTGAGGCCTGTAGGCTAGCCTCTTCTAGGTACAACCTTAAAACCAAAGGGGGCAGAGCGTTCTCGGTCCTCCTTCCACAGATCTAGAATGACCTACCAGAGAACCAGCGAAAGGAACCGGTTTTGCTTTCCTTTAGGAAGCTCTTAAAGACCTATTTTTTCAGAGAGACACTGTCATCAGTTTAAATTCGGCCTCCGCTGCCGCTAGACCTTTCTACCCTAGCGACCTGTTCTCTTTCTCTAGAAGCGCTTAGAGACCAGTGGGTGATTTGCGCTATATGAAAATAATATTACATAACATAACAATGTGTTCTCTCTCACTCTTTCAAGCCATTGAAAATTCATTGCATCATCCTTTGGAAAGCCGCTGATGCCGAAGCAAGACCAAAAGACACGTGTTGCCTATGATTCTGCATTCCAACCTAAGTATTTGCCTTAATTCTTTTGTTTTGCTTGATTTGTGCCTCATTATTGGACAAGGGAAAGGGGGTACTTTTAATTTGTTTTACTTGTTCTTGCTCTCTGGTCCACTACAGCTTCAGCTGATTGCGCAGAGAGAGTAAGGTCTTTTACTTCCTTATTGCCATTACACTGCCGCTATTATTTCAAAGTGTTTTATTAGAAGACAATTTTAATTACAGTACAGTACTGATACATGAGGGTAATACCGATAAGTTGCAGACGCCGTTGTGGTTACAGTGGGCGTATCAACAAGCGTGGCTGTGCTGGAGACATTCTGATCAGCAGTCGGGGGTTGGCGTGTCTTGGTTCGGCTACCCGCTGTATTACCCTTGTGAAATGGGAAGAGGAAGCGTGAAGGTAGAGGAAGGAAAGAAGAGTAGAGACGTGGGGGGGGGCAGTGCAGGTCTGGTGACTGTTTATATGTCTAGCCTCCAGCACCCGAGGCCTGGTGTCGTGGGTTGTCTATAGGGGCTTGTATGTCCCTAGGTGCTCATCTAGGGAGGCCCACATCTCGCCTCTTTCTGTGTGGTTGGTTGCGCTCCTTGCTGTGATGTTGTCCTCCCCTCTGAGAAAGGTGACTCAATTGACCCAGCTTTTGAATGTCGCTTTCCCTCTGTCCTTCCAGTTCGCTAGTATTGTTTTGACAGCTGCTGTGAGTAGGAGGTCGATCAGGTCAAAGTCTCCCTTGGAATCTATGTCCAGGGCCATGAAAGCGGTGGCTAGGCTCACGAAGTCTGGCTGTATGCTGTGACCCACTCTTCTATTGATGAGGTCTATCACTTTGTTCCAGAATGTCGTGACTTTGGTGCAGTGAAAGATAAGGTGTGCGAGGTCGCCTTTTTCTTTGTGGCAATTCCAACATATATCATTCTCTCTGATTCCGATCACCGCTAGGCGGGCCGGCGTCCAGAACGCTTTGTGGAGTAGCCAGTATTTTGTTTGTGCCAGTTGGGGGGATACCTTGTTCTTAGAGGCTGAGAGCCATAGGCGGAGCTTTCTTTCTTGCTGAAGTTTCTGTTTTGTAGTGTTTCCCAAAACCCTAGCATTTTGGTGTTTAGTTTCGAAGTTACTGGGCTCAGAAGTTTGTATATGTGTGCAGTCTGATGGCCGGTCTTGTTCAGATTCACCATATATTGTATAATGGAGGGGACCTCTTTGCCAAGGTCAGCTCTGGTGAGGGTCGCCCTGATTTTGAGGAACCCATAGAACTCGATGTCTGGTAATTTGTGTACGTGTTTTAAGGTGTGAAATGTTAGAGGTATGTCACTCTTTTCTAATTGTATTGGGGTGGAGATCCCCCTCTCATACCAGGTCTTGTTGTCTAGTGTCCTATCTTTGTATTTTATTTTAGAGTTAAACCAGATGGATTCCTATCTTGTATTTTTGATGCTTTGTGACATCTTTTTGTCGACCTTGAGTAGGGCGGCCTTAGTGTTTTTGAGGATAGCGTTGCTGGCCTCTGGGTGTCTGTTTGCCGTGAGCATGGCTATGGGCTCTAGTCCATCTAAGGTGACCCTCTCCAGTGCCAGCCACACATGAGTGTAGTCCTGGTCCAGAATGAGCCAGAAAATCCCCTGTTTGGCTAGGCATGCTGTTTGGAATGTTTTGAAGTTTGTAATGTTCAGCCCCCCTAAGCTCTTGTTCAGTCCCAGCTTTTGTAGGCTTATCCTGGGCCTCTTGTCTTTCCAGATGAATTTGTTAATCATGTTGTCTAGCTGTTTGTGGAAGTCATCTGTTAGTGTCAGAGGTAGCATGCCTAGCATGTAGTTAACCATGGGTGTTACCACCATTTTGATGGTTTCCACCCTGCCCCACCAGCTAATGTACCTTGGGGACCAAGAGTTCAGTTTCTCCTTCAGTTTCTTCAGGATAACTCCTTCGTTATGTTCTAGCGTAGATTTGAGGTCGCCGCCAAAGTAGAGGCTGAGGTATTTCAGGGATTTCTTTTGCCAAGCCAGCCCTGAATTACCTAGGACTGCACTAGATGTGTGTACATTCATGGGTTTGCATTCCGACTTGTCTTTGTTTAGCCTGTATCCCGAGACTAGTGCATATTTCTCTATGGTGCTCATTAAAGCTGTTATAGAGGAGGACGAGTTCTTCGTTATGATCAGTATATCGTCGGCGTACGCTGCTAGTGTCACCGTGTTGTCTTGAATACGAACGCCATTTATTTCGGGGTTCCTCCTGATCATGGCAAGCAGAGGCTCCAGTGCCAGTAGGAAAAGGGCTGGGGAGAGAGGGCAGCCCTGTCTTGTCCCTCTCTCTAGGGTTAGTGGTTCTGAAATCCCCCCGTTCACCACCCCCGGGCTCTTGGTTCTTTATATAGTGCCATAACCATACTTCTATATTTCTCCCCCAGCCCGAACCTCATCATACATAGGTCCAAAAACGGCCATGAGAACATGTCGAACGCCGTTTCGGCGTCGAGGGCGATCATGACCGCCGGGTCTGTGCTGTTGGATGTGTGGTTGATAAGTTGGCAAATAAGTCTAGTATGATCTTGGGCCATCCTGTTTTTAAGAAATCCTACTTGTGAGTTGTGTATTAGGTAGGGAAGCTGGGTATGAAGTCTAGCCGCCAGGACTTTGGCGTAGATCTTGCAGTCCACGTTGATTAGGGAGATTGGGCGGTAGTTTTGGGGGTATTGCGGGTCATTGCCTTCTTTTGGTATCAGTGTTATGTTGGCCTCAGTCATTGAGTCTGTCATACGTCCCTTGCGGACACAGTGTGTGAATACCTCGACCATGGTGGGTTTTAGTAGATGTAGGAAGCGTTTGTAGAAGGCTGCTGTGTATCTGTCTGGCCCTGGCGCTTTGTTCTCCTTGAGAGTTGCTATCGAATTTTCTACTTCCGCCCCTGTTATGTCGTCATCGAGTGACGTTCTCTGGTGTTCTGTTAACTTGGGTAGGGCAAGTTTATCCAGTAGGCTTGCTCCCCCATCCGCTATGAGGTCCTTATCTGCCGTGTATAACCTCTCATAAAAGTCTTTGAAGACCTTCAGGATTTCCTTGTTTGCCGTGTGTGTCGTTTTTTTTGTGTCTGGGTATTGCGGCTATTGGGTGTTGTCTCTGTTTGCCTTTTAGGTATGATGCTAGCACTCTCCCTGCATTGTTGGCTGTACATAGATTGATAGCTTTGTATCTGTTTATCCATGTACCTGCTCTCTCGCTAAGTATTCTGTTGAGTTCGTACTTCCTCTTTGTCAGTTCGGTCAGTGTGTTTCTGTCTTCTAGATTCGCGCAGTGGCCCCTCTCAAGGTCCCTGATCTGGTTCTCTAGCTCCGTTATCTTTTTGTTCCTTTCTCTGTTCATCCTTGCCTTTATGCTTAGGAGTTTGCCCCTTATTGTGGCCTTCAGGCCGTCCCAAAGGATGCCCTTGTCTATCTCTGTGCTGTAGTTGAAGGTAAGATACTCTTTGATGGATTCCTCAATTTCAGCTATATTAGTGGGCTGTTTCAGGATGTCGCTATTTAGTCTCCATCTGCGGCTAGGGTGCTCGTTAAGCCTTCCGCTAAGGGAGAGGCTGATGTGTGCGTGGTCTGATATGGTTATCAGGGCTATTTCAGTTTGGTCTATGAGATGTGTGTGCGAGGCCCACATTAAGACGTAGTCTATCCTGCTATAAGAGTTGTGCGGGTGTGAGTAGAATGTATATTCTCTTGCGTCCGGGTGTTGCAGTCTCCAGGGGTCTCTAAGGTGGAGCTTGAGCAGAGGTTCCTCAGAGTGTTCTGCTCTTGGGACCTATGGCTGGGCCTGGTTGGGTGTCTGTCAATGGCATGGTCCAATACCTGATTCATATCCCCTGCCAGTAGGACTAGGTCTTCCTGTGGGAGCTTGCCAAGTCTGGATTCCACCCCATCCCAAAACGCCTTGTCTTCTGAGTTGGGCCCGTATATGTTGGCTATGTGTATCATCTCGTCCCCTCTTTTGAGGCTGGTAACTAGTACCCTCCCATCCTCGTCAGCGTAATCTTTGTGTATGGTGAGTTTGGCTCTCTTATTGATCAAGGTGATGACCCCTCTTTTTTGTGTATGGCTGGTGAGCATGCGTATTCGCCTATCCAATTCGCCTTGAGTCGTTGTGCATCCTCGACTGAGAGTTTCGTCTCTAGGAGGACGTACACGTCGCTCTCAAGTTTCGCTATGTAATCCAGCGTCTTTCTTCATTTTACCGGGTGGTTAAGCCCTTTGACATTGAGAGATATCCCCTTGATATCAGAGAGTAGCTGACTGTGTACTGGGGGTGTCATCCCCAATCGTAATTTTTGCACAACAGTGTGGTGGACCCGCTCAAGTGTCTTTGCTCAACACCTACCCGCGGCGCCTCACCTGTTATTACCTCTCTGAGGCCCTGGCCTGGAAGCTCTGACTGGCGTGTTGGTTCAGTAGCACTGTCCCCGGGATAGAAAAAGAGTGTGGAGAGGGAATGGGAAAGTAGAAAGACATAGAGATAGAGAATTAGAGAATCACACAAGACTGTACCTGGAGAGCAGTGTGTCAGATGTCGACGTTTCGACCCCTAGAGGATTGTAGGTTATTGAGTCCCTTACGGCGGGGGCTTCCTCAGGACAGTGATGGAGGGAGGGAGGGGTAGATACCTGGGAGAAGAACACAAAGAACTGTTCAATGCTATGAATTTCAATGTGGGTATGAGCAGCACATCCAGGGCCTATGCCCAGTGATCTACCATGAAACGATCCTCTGTGGGCCTGGAGGAGAGGGTGGGCGCGTAGGCTCCTGTTGGACGAGCGAGAGCAAACAACCTGCAAAAATAATAAGCAGGTTCACTAGTGGATCAATGGTCCACTATATCAACTTTAGGAAGATTGGGCCTGTTGATCAACTTACAATAGAGGGTGTCAATCCACTGGATGATTAGAGGGTGGTCAAGTTTATTAAATCAGCTGGGCCTCAGAGTTAATCCAATATATTACTAAAATCTCAGGTGAAACAGCTCCATTTAGAAGTCTCTAGAAGAGTCATAAAGTTACAGTATCATTAACTGACTCCAAAAAGGGTTATTAAGGTTAAACTATGCGTGGCCTGGGTCTCAGCATAAGTGCTGGCGCTCACGGGGTGACAAAATAAATTTAAAAATATATAAAATGGTAAAGAATGCTTGTCCTCGGTTAAAGGCACAAGCTCAAAGAACATTAATTAACCAACTTGGGCATGGTAAATGATGAAAAGGATACCCATTAAGTCTAATGGACCTGAAAAAACTGTTGTGTTAGCGTTGTATTAAGGGTTATTAAAGTTAAAATGCACGTGGCCTAGGCCGCAGCGTATGTGCTGGCGCCTATGGATTGAGAATGAAGCTAGACCTATGTTTAAGACACCGGCCAGAAGCCATCGTGGAACCAACTAGGGGATGTTAGGAGAAAAATTATTACCGGCCTGAAAAAATATATGAATGCCGTGATAGCGTTACAAGTGAGCAAGGGGGCTGAAAACAGCTGTTCGCATGAGCTCGAGTTGCTCATATGCGTCACATCTTGCTGAAGGTTAGAGAAGTCCTCAAAAGCATTATTTAACCAACTTGGGGATGTTAAGAAGTACCCAGTGGGTTGTACGGGCTTGAAACAATGTATTAACACGCCGTGTTGGCGTTACATTGAAGCAAAGGGCCTAATTCAGCTGTTTACATGAGCACGAGTTGCTCATCTGTGTGCCAACGCTGACTGTGGGTTAGAGGCTGGGTTGAACAATCGATATAATTACGCACCTATTAAGGGTTAAGAGTTCTCCCAGGAAGAGCCACATCAAAGGCTCCACAGATTGCCAAGCATGCTAAAGGTTGTGCCGTTCGAGTGATAAAGCTAACCGCTGTCCGCAAAAACGTCTTACTCAATGGAGGTGCGATACGGGAACTGACTCGTTCTCTATATAGAGGTGAGTTAGAAACAATTAGTGACACGCTCATACTTGTCAAGTCGCAAGTACTGATTTAGAAAATGAAAACAAGGGAAAATAGACTTGTTGTCAGTGTGTAGCCGAGCTGACCCTTGACGGGCTGAAGTTTGGAGATACATGAGAGCCTGCACCAGGCTCGTGAGTTTGATAAAATTAAAAAAAGTGTGGGGGGGGGGCGAAACCACATGGTAACAAGCATTAGAAATGCAATCGGGCTCGGATTTATTTGAGTTTGAGCTAATGGCATTGTAAATGCCAATGTCTTTTTGCCATGTGTTATGGAGTGTGTGCATGTGGTGTGTAGTGGAAGTATGTTGGTTGAATTGTAATTTTACCAATGGTGGCATGCTGTGCTTTATATGAATATGTTTAAAAGTAAAGTGTACCATACTGCGATTGCTTGGTGGAAAAGTGCACTGCCGGCTGGAGGTGTGTGTGCCTGGTGGAAGGGTGCACTGACGGCTGGTGGGTGTGTGCTTGGTAAAAGCGTGCACAGATGGATGATTGTTGTTGGTGTTTGTGCATGGTGAAAGCATTCATTGACGGCTGGGGGTGTGTTGTTGTGTGTGTTGTTTTCTGTGTGCTGGTGAGTGTGTGCTGGTGAGTCTGTGGGGGTGAGCCTGGGGAGTGAGTGTGGTGGTGACTGTGTTGTGTTGAGTGGTGACAAGTGTGTGGTGTTGAGAGACTGAGGTGTGTGGTTTGTGTGTGCGTTATGTGTGTGTGGTGTTTTCTGCACACTCACACACTGTCCCGTAACATTCACACACTGCTCACCCGCACACTCCCAATGTCACCCTGCATAGTCACACACTGTTTACCCTGCACACTCATTCTGCACACTCACACAATGTGCACCCTGACACACTGTCTCTGCAGTCACTCTGCACTCACTGTCACTCTGCACTCACTGTCACTCTGCACTCACTGTCACTCTGCACTCACTGTCACTCTGCACTCACTGTCACTCTGCACTCACTGTCACTCTGCACTCACCGCCACTCTGCACTCACCGCCACTCTGCACTCACCGCCACTCTGCACTCACCGCCACTCTGCACTCACCGCCACTCTGCACTCACCTGCACTCTGCACCACTCTGCACCACCACTCTGCACCGCCACTCTGCACCGCCACTCTGCACCGCCACTCTGCACCGCCACTCTGCACCGCCACTCTGCACTCTGCGCCGCCATTCTGCGCCGCCACTCTGCACCGCCACTCTGCACCGCCACTCTGCACTCTGCACCTTCGCACCGCCACTCTGCACCGCCACTCTGCACCGCCACTCTGCACTCTGCGCCGCCATTCTGCGCCGCCACTCTGCGCCGCCACTCTGCACCGCCACTCTGCACCATTACTTTTAAGAGCGTGGACACATTAATATTCCTGCCGAGCTGTGAATTGGAAGCTGGCCCGACGCTTTTCGCAAGCTTTCAGAAGGTGCTTGCGCATGATCATAGGCTGTGTGTAACATGCACAGGGCACGTCAAGACACCTTGTACTGGGCAAACACCCAGGACGACACCGACAACGTCTATTGTACAAAACTCATAAATGTCACTGAAATATCTTTAGTTAAGTAGTATTATGGCCTGAACTAATCCCACAGTCACCTATTTCAATAAAAAAGTTCAGATTCTGTGACAGAAATGCTATTAAAATAACGTTATAGTTCCATACCTGAAATCCAATCCCTTTATGTGTTCATTATTTAGCTACATAACCATAACTCCCCCAGTGTGATGTTCATGGAGGACAGCTCACTGCTGGCACACAACACTGAATTCACAGACATCATCGACTCACACACACCACTTACCGAAAAGCATACTTTACTGGCCCACACATATCAGATATTGAGACACGCATCTGCTGATAAACCCCACAGTGGCACACAGACTACACTACCTCATACTGACACAGTCGCCGCCTACTAGCCACAATTTACTCTGACACATCTAACGGTGCAAACGCTGTGTCTGGTGACCCCGCGGCATCTTCTGACAAGGACACGGGTGCGCTGACGAACACAACCCTCAATAGACCAATGTGGCGGTGTTGTGTCGGCGAATTGTGGTGACTCGTTGGTTGTGATGCATTAGTTCATGAACACGATGTCGATCAGTAGACGTGTAATATAGCGCGTGGTGCCACTGCTCGGCGGTGCTGCTGCTAGGCGCTGCACAGCCTGATCAGGGGCACAGAGGCAAGCGGGCTCGTTAACCTGTACCCTGGGGCATTGCACGAGTGTGTGTGCATGAGAAGAGCATGTGTGTGCGTGAGAGAGATGCGTGCGTTCGCGGTGACCCCTGCCGGAGCCTGGAGGCTGCTGTTCCTCTCCCCAGCTCCCAGGACCCGCAGCGACTAATGCCTCCCACCAATCCCCCTTTGCTGTCCCACTCCCCCCTCCCCGGGCACCTTGTCCGGATGCACACATAATGCGAGCCGGTGTTAACTTCGCACATTACATGCTCGTGTCACCGTTGTCTGTTAGGATTTTTCCAAAGCGCTAAGAAGTGGCATTGAGGCATTAGGTGTATATTAAACAAAACAGACATTTATGGGCTCCTAAACTTCTGAAAAACGGGGGATAGCTCAGAAAAGTCCGGACCACCCTGCAGTGTTGTCTGTCTGTCGGGCGTAGGGGTGTACATGTTGCTGAGACCGCCACCCTGCCCGCCCCAGCCCTGCATGTGTTGTTCTAGCGTCAGGATACTTTCTCAAAATCGCTGTTCATGCTCCGTACGCTAGAAAAGTTCGAAAGGAAAATACAACAAGCGGCACTGAAAGCTATTGTAAAAAGAAACTAGGCACTGGCCACGCTGCACGAGTGAGCATATATATTTATTTGTATTCTGGTCTGAAGTATGGTGATGAGTGAGGCTGATGAAGCCCTTTCCCGGCCTGGCATGCAGCAGCTGCGCGCTGAGCGCTGCTGAATGGTGAACGCGCCCGGCCATCTGCATTCACTTACGGAGGCACCCTGACAGCTCCTAATTATAATTAATGTACTTCTTTGCGCGAGCACGAACGAAATATGCCCAAAATGGCGGAACAAAACTACATTTACCCTATCACTTCAAGCCTATTAAAACGACAGCACAACGAACACGAATCACTGGCCAGATGACAGAACACGCAAAGGAATGTGTGGAATTTGTCTCGGCAAAAGCCCAAGGAGATACTTTTTTTTCTTCTTTAACATTAGTTCTCGAAACTCCTCCCACTTTACAGTGGGGAGGAGTCCGAGCCCTAAAAATGGCTGAGATTCTAGAGATAATTTAGAGCCATGCTCCGAGCTCATGATCATTTGCAAGTTGACATGGGGATCCTAAAACATAACTCAGGCAGAAGACAAACATAACATTGGCTGGCTGTGAACTTAGCGGGATGGGGTTACTTTGGAGCCCGCATCGGATTCGTGACCCTGATAAAGTTAACATAAGAAAAAACATTGTATGACAATGGTTGACTATAGAGACGCTCGTTATGCCTGTATGCAACGCCAGGACAGCGCTTCATTCGCCCGTCCCTAGACTGAAGACAGATTGACTCCCCTCCCGCTGCCGATCACGCTGGGATCAGCGTATACTCACTACCGGACCAGCCTGGCTCTATCACTTCCGAATTATCCCTCTCCGGCCACCGATCACGCTGGGCTCAGCGTAGACGCACCATTGGACCACATTGGTTCCGGATAAATTGTTAACCCTTGGATTTCCTTTCCTCCCCACCCCCGCTGATCACGCTGGAAGCAGCACTAACCTGTACATGGACTACGTGATTCAGGTTGACCATCAAACCCTACTCGTGCTGTACTGAATCAGAAGTACCTTTCCTCTGAGCCCGCAATTTGCCGCTCTATGGGACGTCCTTCTCGGCACCCGTTCAGACCCTTCAATTACGGATTTTTCCCTCTACATTCTGCCACCTACCTGTGGCCTAACGCACTGCCTCCAGCCCTTCTTTTGTCCTGATGATGATCCTAAGTCTTACGGATCGAAACGCCGTTGACTCTCCAGCGAGAATCTAGGCGCTTTTTTCACAGTGGTTTCTAAAAAATCAAAAATGAATAACAATCTTCTGGAACTATTTTGAAACCATTTTGTTGTTTTTATTCACTGTACATAATTGTTCACTATATACCTTGCCCCGTCCACGCTGCTCTCACTGTCACCTGTGTCGCCGTAGTGTCACTCACCTTGCACTCGTGCACCTTGTACAACCTTGGGCTGTCACGTATTATTCAATAATTGTAGTGTTGATATTATCTGTTAATGATGATTGTCCTCTACTTCTTGGAATGTTTATAAAAATGATGCCTTGAGCACATAGATAATCAAATTGAGTCTTCTTTTTCTGTCTGGATAATACTGTACAGATATCCTTAATAACTGTCTGCAAATAAATACCGGTTGGGATATTGTTCCTTATACATAATGTATGCGAGAAAAGCATTTTCTATGATTGAGAGGCACATCATATAACAATGATTGACTGTCTTAACATGCATGCTAAGCCTCCATTTAAGGAAAGTAGTAAAAATATCAGCAAATGGTAGACATATATAGATTCTGACAAAGACTTCTTGCAATGCATTTGTTAATACTCTTGTATTGTATAAGGGGGAAACATACAAAAAATAGAGCAGTCTCCATAAATGCCAGGCCGGTGTTCTGACATTTGACAAATGTACATTTTATACATGACATGGTTACAGTGATTACAACGTATCTATCCCAGTGTTTAATAAAATATGTATCTATTCGCCTACCAAGGCACGCTTGGAGGACATTATCGCATGTTGTGCAGGACATGGTTATGTTAGGCCATCGTGTTTTGATCTTAGGTAAACATTGGCCAGTGTAGCTACTATCGTGTCAGGCATGCTAGTTGTGCATGGCTGACTTCAGATTTATTCAAACCATTATGAATGGTGTCCAGAAGGGACATCCATTTGCATTCCCTTACATCCAGTATTGCCCCAATTTTACCTCCCCTAGGGCCAAGGCAGGCTTTCTCAAGAATCAGCCAACGCAGTTGGTCTGGGCAGTGTACAGCAGTGCGAAAGTGTTCAACCAAGGGTTCCCCCTGGACTCCACATCTGATTAGACTGCAGTGCTGTAGGATCCGGGCCTTCACTTTCTGTTGTGTGTGACCTACATATGCAAGGTCACAAGGACACAGAATGTAGTAAAAATCCAATAATCAATGGCCACTGGAGCTGTGGCACAGAGGACAATGTGTTCCTAGTTTCAATCAGCCAGGTTGCATGCGTGGTCCGTGGGTGTTGGTGCTGTTCCTAGTGTGGTCAGCCACCAGGAGTCGTCCCAAGCTGAGGGGGTGGAGCCAAGGATGAGGACCTCCGTCTTGTCTGAGTTCAGCGTCAGTCGGCTGTTCCTCATCCATTTTGCGACGGCCTTCATTCCCTCGTGGAGGTTGTTTTGGCGGTGTGTGGGTCCTTGGAGAGGATCAGATGGGTGTCATCAGTGTAGGTGATGATGCTGAGGTCGTAATGGCCATGCAGATGTTGAGCAGCGTCGGGCTGAGGGAGGATCCTTGGGGTATGCCGCAGATGTTGACGGTGGCTTTGGAGCGGAAGGGGGGAGGCGGACGCTCTGGGTTCTGCCGGAGAGGAAAGATGTGGTTCATTCCAGGGCCTTCTCTCGGATTCCGGCTTCTTTGCAATTCCAGCAGGTGGAATCCTCCCTGATTTTGTGTGAGTAGAGTTGGGCTGGTGTCCGGAAGGCCCTATGTAGCAGCCAGAACTTCGTCTGTGAGAGTGCTGGGCTGATCTTATATCTCATGTTTGATTTCCATGTTTTGGTCCATTCCTTCTCGGAAAGGAGGTGTGTGACTCCCAGAAAGATGTGACTTTCTTATTGAGGGTAGAATGTTGTGAGCGTAATAATTTATAGATCCAGGAAACCTGGTGACCTGGTTTAGGTAGTTTTGATAGGTAGCTCTGGAGGGAAGGGGGTATTGATGAAAGTTTTGCCTAATTTACTGCTGATTTTATTTTTAAGAAGTTATAGAATTCTAGTGAGTGCAGGTTGTATTTGGATTGTATTTCTTTGAAGGAAAGAGGGTAGGACCTGTTAAAGAGTTGTTGGGGGAAATAGATCCCTTTAATAATCCATGGTCGTTATGTAAGGTGTTCCCCATATAGAGTATCTTATCATTGTTCCAGAGAGATTCAAGATTAGACCATTTAACTCTAATGTCTAAGAGTTTGTCAATCTTCAGTAGGGCGGATTTTGTGTTCTTGAATAGTGGTTTTGAGCAGGTGACCTTATTTAGATTTGTAGTCAGGAAGGCCGCTGGGGTAAGATTCAGAAGAAGTGATTTCTCAATGTCTAGCCAAACAGGGGTGTAATCGGAAGGTGGCACTAGCCAGTAAGAGCCGTATTTTGCCAAAAATGCCATCTGATTGAGCTTAAATTCAGCTAAGTTGACCCCTCCCAAGGATTTATCCAGTCTACGTTTTTTCATACTGATTCTAGCTTTTTTTCCCTTCCATAAAAATTGAGAGTAAGGTGTCCAGTTTATGGTGGAAATCCTCAGACAGTACGAGGGGTAGCATAGTAATTAGATAGTTCACTAATGGAGAGATCATCATCTTGATGGCCTCAATCCTTCCCCACCATGTTATAAATCTAGTTGACCATGCATCTAGAAGAGTTTTAATTTTCTATAGGGTGTTGGCTTAATTACGTTGGAGCGTCTCTAGTATTGTGCTGCCAAATTCAATCCCCAGGTATTTAATGTATCCTGGCAGCCATGATAGGCCAGAGTCACCTAGCATTTCCCAAGAACTGAGAATATTCAGCGGGTTGACTTCGGAATTATCCCAGTTTAACTTATATCCAGAGTGGATAGAGTATCTTTCTATGGTGGTCATGAGTGCCTTGATGGTTCGCCCGGGTTCTCTGTAACCACGAGGATATCGTCCGCATATGCGGCTAGTTTCACGCAAGATTCACCAATTTTACTCCTCTAATTTCTTAGTTGTGTTTGATATCCGTGATTAGAGGTTCTTAGACCAAGAGGAACAGTCCGGGAGAGAGACGGCAACCCTGTCTGGTGCCTTGTTCTAAATGGAATGAATCTGATAGGGTACCATTAATAGCAATTCGGGCAGTAGGGTTAGAGTAGAGTGCCATCACCATGTTTATGCATGTCTCACCAAGATTAAATGATAACATGCATTGCTTTAAGAATGACCATGATACTGTGTCAAACGCTTTCTCTGCGTCCAGGGTAATGGCAATAGAGGGGGTGGCTGTTATTTTAGCTATCTCTAGAATGTGACACAGTAGTCTAGTGTTGTCATTGGACATGTGGTATTTGAGGAACCCCACCTGTGAGTTACTGATCAGCTTTGGAAGGATCAAGTTCAGTCTGTTGGCTAGGATTTTTGCATAGATCTTATACTCTAAGTTGATGAGTGAGATCGGTCTATAATTTTTTGTTAAGAAGGGGTCTTCCCCTCTTTCAGAATGACAATAATATTGGCTTCTCCCATCAATTTGGATACACAGCCCTCCATGGCTATAGAGTTGAATAATTTTAGCAGGGTAGGTCTTAGAGACTTGTCAAACTCCTTATAAAAGGCGTCCGAGAAGCCGACTGCGCCCGGGGCTTTATTGTTTTTGTCTGTCTTTAAAGTCAATGTACAAAAAAAACAACTCCCTCAGCCTAACTGTTACACAGACAGCTAGACTTCACCTGGAACATTTCTTCCCTTTTCTGGGGACAGACACCAAGGTCGAGTATCAAAGTCTTAGATCATTCCCCAAACTACACAAAATAGAGACAAGCAACTACTCCACCCTTCTCTCAAACACACAAAGGGACTCACAAGGCTGGAAAGCCAGGGGCCTCTTTTGGGTGGGCAGAATTACTGCTGTGAAAATGACCGTGCTCCCCAAAATGTTGTATGTCATGCAGACCCTTCCTGTATGTCCACCCAATAGGTGATCAACAAACTCAAGCACATGTTAGACTCCAATATCTGGGAGGGTAAGGAACCTGCAGGGCCAGAAGACAGGTGCCCTGACTCATAGCAAATGGTGGACAGGGCATCCCACACCTCAACCACGACTACTCCACAGCTTAAGTATGGCATGGTAGAGTGGAACAGGCTGCCTACTGAACAAATTAGGTGCTTTATGGACCAATCTATCATGGGAATGCAAATGTTTTGTACCTGAAGTTCCGGGAACTCACATGCCCAAGATACCTTTGCATACTAGGACAAACAAGACATACAAACCTGACAGACTAATCTCCAGACCCCAGGCTTGGTCCGACACCCATAGGAACCATAGCAGCTACAAACACACTGAACTAGATATCACACCGGCATCTCACTTAACCCCACTCACCTCCCTTCTCATTGGTTATAGACCAATACCCCCTTCTGCCTGCCCCTTCCTTGTTGTTACACCTCACTGGCTGTTGGATGTAGAGGAGAGTAGGTGTACAAAAATTACAATAAAAAGATTTAAAACATTAGATGAAACTGTCATCTAAAAGTGAGTGTCTTTAGCTTATTGGTGCATAGCGATGTTATGCTTCTCTACCAAAGATCCCATAGACTCAAATTGAATATTGAAATTCAATGGTGATATGTTAAATCTAGGAGCACCACACAACTGAGCATTATCAGGTGACCCGAGGTTTCAATTTTGACAGATTCAACTTGATTAAAAAGTCCCCCTACCATTGATCTTTTGCCATTTAATTAAATCCAAACAGCATTTCACTGTGCAGTTATTATCGTTACTGTGAATGTTGGAAAAAAGTGAGTCTAGTTCGCATAGTTTTAGGGCTTTTTGTGAACAGACTCTTTGCTTGCTAGTTTCTCTTAAACTACATCACTTGCATTCACTTTCACCAGTTTCTAACTTATTTTGAGAGTTGCTACCTTATGTAAGAGCTCGCTCTTTAAGGGGATAGTATTTAGCTTTTAAAGAAGCATAGACCAGATGTACTAAGAATAGATTCAATAAAAATGGTCGTTAATTGGGCACCAACTTTTACTAAATTAATTATTTTTTTGCTAACCGACCTATGTCCTGATAGGTTGGTTTGCAATAACCCGAATCGTAGTGGATACCAATTCGACTTCCCTCATAAATTTAAGGGCCACATGTATCAAAGTTTACATTTTCATTCCCTGAATTTTAGGTATTCGCTATTTAGGAAGTGCAAAATGGTATGTAAGAAAATAGCAATTCCCTAATAGTGATTCCTACAGAGTTGAAATCTCAATTAGGGAATCATTATTAGGAAATGCTACTAAATCGTTCCATTGGCCCTAAAAGCCCATACGTGCAGATGGTTTAGCATTACCTAATTTACAATGACCTCATTGGTAATCCCAAATTAGGAAATGCAAAACCAAGGGTGCCTTGAGACCTAAGGCCCCCCTGAAGCACCCCCAGAAAAATGTGCCCATGTAAAGCGCACATGTCCCTATGGGAAAATGTGCGCTGCATGGCACTTTGAAAAATTCATTTTTTGTGCATTTTCAAAAACTTGCACAGGTTACCATTGACTTGGAGTCAATGGTTGTAGTGTTTCCTAAATGCCCAGTATTGATTTAGGAAATGCTTGGTACATGTGCTTAGGGAATCACAAATTGCGATTCCCTATTTGGAGTCGCAAATTATGATTCCCTATTTAGAGTCGCAATTTTAGGTGAACGCAAAAAATTGCGATACCTAAAATGCACTGGCAAAGCTTTTCATACATCTGGAAAAGCTAATTTGCATTTGCAATGGTCAGATTTAGGGATTTACACCATTTGCAAATGCAAAATAGGTTAATGCATGTGGCCCTTAATGAGGTAGGTCAAAATTGAGACCCACTATGAACCTCATCTATCATAGGGATAGTGGCATGCTGAGGACAACAGATCATGTCTGTGATTACTTTTAATTTATGTAGGCACTACCTTGCTAGGAAGCAGGGGAGTGAAGTGTTTAAATTCATAACAGAAAACACAGAGTACCAGACGCAGTATCTTTCAGCAGACTATCCCCAAAGCTAGAGATCTTGAACAAAGACTAGAAGGTCAGAGAGTGAAGAGGTAATGAGTTTTAGAAGTAGCAGTAAGGCCTCCTTAGGAAAAAAGAGTTATGCACCACAGCCTCCGGCCACCAACTGTTACCCTACATTCACTGGTATTCATCAGATATGTCAAGCACAAGGAGATGATGGACGGCATGCTGAAACTTTTCAGACACTCACCCCCCAGTCACAGATCTGGGTTGAATCCATCATCATTCTTTAGCTTACTTCGCTTCCCCAGCTCATACCCAGCCACATGCAAATCAGCCTTGACCCTATTCCCCATGGGAATAGTACAGCCCAAACTTCCAAGTCAGGTCTTCCCTGGACCGGAAACAAGCATCCTGGGATCGGTTTCGGGGTAACACCCCTCATCAGACAGGCTAGCTTTAATCCAGTGGCAAAGTGAGCAAGGGACCCATGTCTGGGCATACCCTGCCAACTTTGGGCGAACAAAGCAAACACAAGCAGATGATAGACGGATCGCTGAAACTTTTCAGACACTCACTCCCATCAGATATGTATCAGAAGTATATGTTTATTCGTATATTATCTGAAGGTCTCACAAATCCATGCATAAATGTTTAACATTATAATGATAACTTGTTTAAATAGCACTTGTTGCCAAAGGAAGAGGTAGGATTTTGTCCCAACGGGGGCAAAACACTCCTCAAGTTGTTCCACTGTGAATCGTGGCTGTTAAACTATGAAAATAAGGGTCGTGAACAGTGGTGACTGGTGGTAGGGAGTAAGCCCTAATTTCATCTTAGGCTTTGGAAGTGTGTACTTATCTGCCCAAGAACAGTTTGTAAAATAGTGGCATAATTCATTTTTGAGCAATAAGGGACAATATGGTCAGTGGTGGCTGCTACATTTTCAAAATGACAGCGACGTAAGTGGACATACTGAACAGTGGTAAATGGTGACATCTGCCAGTGATGGTGCCAGTGATGGTACCTAAATACCCATCCAAGCAAGATCGTTTCTTGTCAATGCTGTTTGAGGCTCACCATCCCCCAAAAACTATTAAATTGGTAGCAAGACTGAATTGTTTGCCACAGTGCCACCAAAATTGGCTCAAACACATGTGCATTAGATGCAGTTATGAACATCTTGGTATGCAATTTTACGTGCTTTCTTAGTTTTAAAATTTATACAGCATCTTCTTTCAAGTTTACATCCCACTTCCTTTCATTTTCCTATCTTGCCACTTCCAAGTAGATTGTCAGTCATTATTTTGTATCACCAACAATTTACTTGGAAGGGGTAGGGTGGAAAAATGAAAAGCTATATGGAACGCCAAAGCTCCAGCTTTGAGTAGGCTGATAAGGGAGAATGATCTCAAAATCTAAAGCCTCGGAGGTACCACTACAAAAAGCTTAACAAACTGATACAGTGAAATGCCTTCATTAGTCATAAAATAAAATCCATTGTAGCAAGTATCCCAGGCACTAAGGATACTGTTAGATATTGGCTTTCTGGTTGCGAAAATATGCACCCTATCCCAGTAGGAGCCACTATCCTAGTCAGGGTAGGTCACAACCACACCAAAAATTAACCTGTGCTCTGTAGTTTGGCACAAAACAGCCAGGCGTAACTCAGGAGGCAAGGTGTAAGGTATGTGTGCAACACATCAAAGTGTAACACTGTGAAAACACCACAAAAAGACCCCCCATTTAGAAAAATAGAGAATAATTTTATAAATAAAACACAACCAAAACAACAGAAATCCAATTAGTAGAGATATGAATTTTTAGAAGCAGCAAGTGTTAAAAGAGGTAATTGATCGTGCTAGACTGGGACAAACTCAAGAGTTCAGGTCAACCCAGATGAATGTGCGGGTCAGATACAGGATCCACTCAGGGCCCGCTGAGCAAAAGTAGCTTGATCCTGGTCGCGACAACGAGATGCAGGGTGCAGCCAAGCAATGCATTGGTGATCCCCACACAGTTGGGGTGATGCACCAGATTTCTCTATGCAGCGGGGGTGATGCGTCAGTTCCCTGAGCAAGGCACTTGTTCCGTGGTGCATTGGTTCTGAATGCAATGTACCAGGTTTCTTCACGTTGTAGAGGTGATGTGTCGATCTTCTCCACGCCGTGGCGTCAAGGTGTCAGTTCATAAGCAACGGTTCCGGAGGCAATGCAGCAGTTCCAAGTGCGATGCATTGATCTGGTTCCCGTAGCAGCACTGATATGTCAGTTCTGAACAGAGTAACAATGTTGATGCGTTTGTTCTGACAGATGTAGCCCTTTATGATCACCTCCAAGGGCCCAGGATGGGTTGGTACCGATAGGCAACGCAAGACTTGTAGCAACCAAAGTCCAAGTGCTGTTTGTAGGTTGAAGAGAAGTCTTTGATATCCCTGAGACTTCAGAACAGGAGGCAAGCCAACAATCACTTGGAGAAATGTACTCCACTGCCACAGCAGAGGGCAGTAGGCAAGGACAATAAAGCAGTCCAGCCGAGTAGCAGTCCCTCCAGCAGCACAGCTGTCCTTCTTCATGGTAGGGGTAAAAACAATCGAACACAATTGATACTTTGAACAAAAGAGACATTTTTTGTGAAAAAAAGAAAATAAATGTTAAAGAAAAACGCATACAGAAATAGAGTTATATCAAATGCATATATTATGGTGCACATACATGAAAGTACCTATGTACCCTGTACTATAGGTTGCTCCAGTTGTGCAAAAGTGAAAAAAAGTGCTTAGGCCCACTAGTAGCATTTAATTTCAGGCCCTGAGCACCATAGTGCACTTTACTAAAGACATAGAAGTAAATTAAACATGCCAATTGAGTATAAGCCAAAGCTACCATGCTTTAAGCAGATGGCACATGCACATTAGCATTGATTAGCAGTGGTAAATTACCGGAGTCCTGAGACCAACAAAAAACAATTCCGCAAAAAGGGGAGGTGGAAGGCAAAATATTTGGGCGTGACCATGCAGAAAGGGTAATTTCCAACATCAACAATAAGGGATTATTTGCTAGTTTTTGATGCTTGGCAGAGCAGTAAGTCACTTTGCTATAATTCTGTGCATCAAAAGAAAAGGGCAGGAATGTCCTTTTCCACTGTGCTGATGCACAATTGGCTGCCTTGTGCCAACACAGGTATACTTGCAATATGGAGGAAGGGTGTCTGCATTGTAGAAATGATTGGTTTTATGCAGGAATGCAGACCTTCCTGCACAAAAACATGCAATGTAGATGTGTATTCCTTCTATGTGTGCTGCAGGATACAGCACACACAGAAAGAGAAAAAAACAAGGAGAAATAAAGTTAGTTCTCCTCAGGAGGTGTAGGCTGTTGATGCATTCCCAGGGTTAAAAGTCCTTGTAAATCTTGGAATGCATCAAAATCCATGGGTATTGCATGGAAACACCCACTGCAACACTGATGGAACTCATCCTTGATGCAGAGTAAGGCAACACAGTGACTTGCGCTGCTTTGCCTTACTCCATATCTATAAGACCATGAAAAGCCATGCAAAGTGGCTTTGTGTGGCCTTGTAGATATGGCTCCGCACTCTGCGCTGCCAGTGCGTCAAAAAAAGTGACACATTGGCAGTGCAATCAACTTGTAAAGAAGCCCCTAAGTTTCCCAAACTCAGAATGAATTGTAATCATTATTTGTCCACAAACATACATTTTTCATTTTCAGGAAATACACACTCAGTGTAATTAAGTGCAAGTTCTTCATTTCCGTAAATTATCTCAAAAACAAAGATTACTATTTTCATGAAAATAACATATTGTGTCCTGAAATGCTCCTTTTTCTACTAAACACGGGGTTGATCCCCAAATAGCAGTGTGTCTCTTATGGACATATACAGCCTTCCATACATATGTATTGACATTAAATGAAAGTAAAAGTTATTGTAAGACAAGTGTGTCAAGCCACCATTATTTCTTGGTGGGCACCATCATGCCATGTAGGCCTATAATATGCCAGTATTTAGTCTACAGGAACCATTACGCCAGGGTTGGGTACCACCATACCATTAATGCCCACAATATGCTAAGAGTTAGACCACTATTCTGTTCAATTTAGATAGTTGGGTGAGTCCAGGTTACTGTGGATGAACTATTATTTGGTGGTGATAGAAGAGAAGGTTGTCAACGAGCCTGGTCTTGAGATCTTGCAAGTGGTCCGTAAACATGCACTTTGTACTTATAGTCATTGCTTACGAGAAGCAAAGCATGCAAGTTTTTCAAAACACATAAATAAAATGCATTGTCATTTACAATGCCAATAGCTCAAACTCTCGCAAATGCGAGACCTATTGCATTGCAAATGCTTTTTCGGTCTACTGTAAAGCAGAGTAGAGCACATATACCAACAGCCCAGACAGCTGACTCAGTGGTAGACGTGTTTTAATGCTTCCTTGCTTGTAAGGTTTACTACATTTTCCTGTTTTTGGCAGTAGTATGAGGTTTTCTCTTTCTGTACATGGGAACTCAGCTGTGTTTCAGCAATTAAAAAAACAGCTAACGAGTAGAACTGAAAATCATCTATTTCTAACAGTTTTCAAACCACAGCAAACTCTATGCTTTAAAAACAGGAGAGAAGAAAAGCATGCTACTTAAGAAAGATTCCTCAATGTCAGAAGTGCACCAAACACCTTTTGGGAGAGAGGGGTGGGGGAGAGTGAGCAGACCAAAAAACCAATGAAGTGTGAAAAAGGCCGCTTTATTGGAACAGGTGCACATTTACAAATACACAAACTCGGCAACCGCCTCACAATCTAAACCACAACCAATGATTTGTTCGTCTTTATTTCAAAACCCCAAACCCCGCCCCCACCCCACACCCTCCATCACACCCGCCCCCACCCGTACATACCCAAACACATAAACCATACAAACCCCAAATAACATTATAACATCACCTTATCAAATACAAAATATCACATCCCCGATTATAAACCAATAGATCATATCCCCCCGACCCATAATCTCCGAACCCCACCTCAATCAGTATGAAACATCCCCCAACAAGGTCCTACTTTACAACCAACGGGTCCAAACCTGGCCCAAAACTGACAATAACATAGCAAACCGCCACGCACCTGTCCCAAGCGACAAAAGAACAAAGCCAAAAACCCATGCCCACATGTCCCATACAGCAGCCAAACAAAATAATGAATAAAATCAGAAAAAGCCCCAAACAGGGAGGGAGGGAGGGACAAAAATATCTAAGATAAAACCGGCCACCAGGTCACCAAAGCCCAAAATGGTGCCCGTAAAACGGGAACACGCCCATTTATAGGCAGCGCACAATACAACTAAAAACCAGCCCAAAAGGAGCCCAAATGGAATCTGCTAGAAGGGAAGCCCCCACCCTGATCTCCCAAACCGCCCGGGGGAGGAGACCTCCCAGGGGTCGGCTGCCCTCCCCCAAGCCCCCCTTGGGAGAGAGGGGTGGGGGAGAGTGAGCAGACCAAAAAACCAATGAAGTGTGAAAAAGGCCGCTTTATTGGAACAGGTGCACATTTACAAATACACAAACTCGGCAACCGCCTCACAATCTAAACCACAACCAATGATTTGTTCGTCTTTATTTCAAAACCCCAAACCCCGCCCCCACCCCACACCCTCCATCACACCCGCCCCCACCCGTACATACCCAAACACATAAACCATACAAACCATAAATAACATTATAACATCACCTTATCAAATACAAAATATCACATCCCCGATTATAAACCAACAGATCATATCCCCCGACCCATAATCTCCGAACCCCACCTCAATCAGTATGAAACATCCCCCAACAAGGTCCTACTTTACAACCAACGGGTCCAAACCTGGCCCAAAACTGACAATAACATAGCAAACCGCCATCCAGAAAGCCGTGGGGGGAAAGACTGATTAGGAGAGAGCCCCACCTTTCTGCCCCCCCACATCAACCAAAAAACAGGGGGGGGGGGAACGCCCGAAAAGAAAGAGCAAGCCAACACCAGAAAAGACACAAAAACACCCATTATTCTCCGACAAACTGTTGCACGGTCAGACAGCGAGACAAAACCTCCCGCAACTCCAGCAGATATAAATCCATACCCATTTGGGACAAATGTACTCCGTCACCCCTGAAAAATTCCGCCGCATCGTATTTGATGTCACCATGAACTATACGACCGAAACCCAGGTCCCTGCAGAACCTGGAAACCTCCAAATTCACCTTCCTCCGAGATTTGTCCACCGCCTTCGGCTTCACCGCATTCCTCCAAACCCTCCGCGGCACCAATTCTGTCCACAACACGTGGCACCCCGACCACTGTTTGTGCAATAAAGCCAAGTCTTTTTTGATCGCCCGAAGCAGAACAACCCCTTTTACAGAACCCAAATCATTCTCACCTAAGTGAATCACCAACACATCCGGGCTAACCCCCCTCACTAACCAAGAATTAAGTGCAGGGATCAATTCCTTCCATAACATGCCCCCTTTTCCTTTCCAAACCACATTGAATAAACGATCATTAAAACCCAAGGATGAACCAAAATAACTTTGACGAGCTTGCACTTGAGCTCTTTTAACGAAGGAATGGCCCACGATCCATACTGTGAGGAAAGCAGCCCGAGGACCAGCCACAGAACCTGAAAAAGAAAACAGAATCAGACAGGGTAAACAGGATAAGACGCCTGCGCACCAGCAGATTCGTTCCTGACATAGCGCTGAAAGCAATTAGAAGTCCAGCGCCCCAGGCCCATGATCTCTTCCCTCGACCAACCCCTGTGAAAGGCCTCCGTGGCCGCCCCAATTCTAAATGAATGAGTACCGTATAAAGACCCATCTAAGCCAATATGTCGCAGCGCTTTCCGCAGTACCATGCGCAATTGATAAGTAGAAACACATGAGCCATTGAGGTGTCGAAAAACCTGGAGGTCCACTACCCCACCAGACATTTTCTTCCAGCACTGGGCCCAACGAAGAGGGCATGTTTCCGGTGGAGATACCGCGTCCAACCAAACCCCTTTCCCCACACTTCTCTGATCAGTTTTTGAATGAGAGAGCCAAACATGGACTCCCCTGATCGACAGCTGAACATCTCCCCACAGAAGGCCGGGAGAGGACTTGGTGCCCAGCAATTCAGACACACGAAAAGCGCCAAAGAACATCCACACCATCAAAGTAGAGAACAGACAAGCTTCCACTCTATCAGAACAAACAACCGGAAGCACAGAAATCACCTGAAACAGCTTTTGCCACGACAAAGGAGATCGCAAAGAACGCACAGCACCCCTCTCCCTAGACCACCCTTCCAGCATCCTCCTACCCAACTCCCCAGCCGACGGGGAGTATCCCCACAAAAGCTTACCCACAAAAGAAATACCGGCTAGCTTGCCAGAAATAGTAATTCTAGATAAATTCCTGTCCATCATACATAAAATAAACTGAACCACATCTTCGGATCGTTGCCAATCCAGCTCCCTCCAACACGCCCCCGACTCTAAAAATTCCGCCCAGGCCAACTCGTACGCTGTTCTCGTGGAGGGAGCCAAAGAACCTAAAACCAGTTGAAAGACCCGGTGTTGCCTACCGTCCACAGGTGGTCCGGCATGGGAGTCGGCTCCTCGTCTGCCTCCAAAGCAAGCCCACGGAATCTCTCCCACTGTGAACGAGACAAAGCATCCGCAATGTCATTGTCCACGCCAGGAACATGCAGGGCCCGAAAACAGATATCATATTTCAGACATCCCAACACAAACACTCTAAGGAGCTTCAGAACCTGGGGATCCCTGGCCGACTGTCTGTTAATTACTTGCACCACAGCCATATTGTCGATGCGGAAAAGAACCTTCTTGAGGGCCAAATCCGTACCCCACAAAGTAACGGCCACAACGACAGGGAAGAGTTCCAGAAAGGCAATACTTCTGCCACCAGTCTTCCATTGTTCCGGCCACTGTTGGGCACACCACCTTCCCTGCCAGTAAAGACCAAAACCTTCACTGCCTGCAGCATCCGAGAATATCTGTACATCCCAGCACCAATCCACCTCCCGACATAAAGGCACACCGTTGAAGGAATGTAAAAAGAAGACCCACATACGTAAGTCCTCCTTGACCCCCGCAGACAGCCTCACCCGATGATGTGGAAGGGAATGACCAGACAAAGCTCTGCCTAACCTCCTACAGAAAGTCCTACCCGCCCTGACCACCCTGCAGGCAAAGTTAAGATGTCCCAGCAGAACTTGTATCTCTCTCACAAACACTTTCTCTTTTCTCAACATAACTCCAACCAGATCGAGCATTTTCTGTTTTTTGTCCAAGGGAAGACGAGCTTGCATCAAATGCGAGTCAAGTTCGATCCCCAAAAAAGACATGGTCGCGCAAGGACCCATGGTCTTTTCGGGAGCCAATGGCACACCTAAATGACTCATCAAGGATTGAAACGATGTGAGAGCAGCTTGGCAGATCAGCGAATTTGCAGTACCCACAAAGAAGAAATCGTCCAAATAATGTGTGACCAGTTCATGTCCACTCTGTTTAGTAAACCACCATTGCAGAAACGTACTAAAAGTTTCAAACAACGCACAGGACATAGAACAACCCATTGGCAGAGCTTTGTCCACGTACCATTTTCCTAGAAAATGGATGCCCAGAAGACACCAATCTTCAGGATGGACTGGAAGCAGTCGAAATGCGGATTTGATATCGCATTTTGCCATCAGAGCATCAGGGCCCGCCGTGACAACCAATTGCATAGCTACATCAACAGAAGAATAAGACACCGATGCAGCTTCGTTGTCAATGAAGTCATTTACAGACTCACCTTCAGGCCATGATAGATGCTGAATGAGTCGGAACTGACCAGGCTCCTTCTTAGGGACCACACCAATAGGGGATACAATCAGATTCGCCAAAGGCCAGTCATCAAAGGGGCCCGCCATCCTACCTTCACTCACTTCCTTATCCAGTTTAGACTGTACCACAGCAGGGTGTTCGCCTGCTGACTTCAAATTCTTAGACCAACGTCTCATACGCGGTCCTTCGTATCCCAACCGAAACCCAAACTGGAAACCCGATAACAAAACCTACCGCAGCTCAGCAGGCTCGTAATCCCGCAAAGCGGCAGCCAAGTGATCAACATTAACCGGTGTATGAGCCTTTGGGCCCAGCACCGGATGAAGACTTCCCTCCCCTGGGAGCTGGAGGTTGTTGTGGTGGCGCGAAAGTTCCTGAACTCTGTTGGGAAACCTGGGGACCCCCGGAAGACCTAGGACCCCAGCAACGGGATAACAATTGGTTCTTTCTACCACATTGTGAACATTCGTGACGGAACTTACAGAACTCTCGATTACATGTCCCTCTGTTAAAGTCCCAACATGTGCCTGTAGGCGACTGGGTGTTCGAGTTGGCTCCCACCCCTCCCCGGGTGGGACGGGACTGAAAGGGACGATAAATCAAAGGAAGACCACTGGCTGTAAACACCGTTCTACCAGTGGCGGATGAACCCATGGTGTGCTGCCACAGGTCAGAGTCCAACTCACCCCATTTTGCCTCGGGATCCCATGCCATACGCGCCCTAAATTCCTCATCATATTGAGCCCAAGCATAATCATTCCTGGTAAGTTGAGCTTTTCGTATAACATCCATGTACTTGAATAATGAAACGCAGCGCTCAGGGAACTTTTCACAGTAGACGCTGGCATAAATCAAAAAGGCCGCCGTCCAATTTTCAATAGTAAGAGGTACCTTAGGGCGCTTAGCCAATTCGAACTCCTCCTCCTTGGAACCCTCTTTAGCACGAACCTCTCTGTGCAACAATTTTAACAGCTCCACATACTCACCGTTCCATATCCGTTCCTTCGTACTGAGCATTAAATGAGCCCCCAAAGGCTTTGTAACACCCATATACGGCAACTTTTTAATTTTTAATTCCTTGCTGTGTAGTATAGTTTTAGTAGTGCCCAAACCAACAGTGGATGTGCCACTATCCACTTTATCACTTGTACTAACTTCATCCACGTCAGTACCCACACCTTGGTCTCTGACAACACGACCTTTGTATAGTTTACCATCTTTTTCACTAGATATTAAGTCCACACCAACACCAATAGAAACCATATTTGGCCGCACAGAATGAACCACAGTCTCACCTGGGCGTAATAGAGGCGGCTGACCGGCTTCCGTCCTCCACTCTGTCTGTGCACCGTCGTCCGCCCTCCGAGGAGCCCTCACCGAGGGGCCGAGCACTCGTGGCCTTGACGATTCCGCACGACTCCGTACCACCTGTGCCTGTAACATACTGTGAGAAACGTTAGCATGTCCTCCCCCAGACACCACTTCTCGAACTTCGCCCTCTTCAGGGCTGTCCTCATCATAGTCTAAAATCAACGATTCATCTAACTGAGAAGGGGCATTGACAATCAACGAAGTCTGACCTGACTCCACCGTTTTAGACCGACCATGGGCCTTACCAGCCCTCATGTTATACCTTGGCGGGGAGGCCGACTGAACCCGTCTATACACTCCTCCGCCAGTACCACTTACAACCTGTTGATTCGCTGTAAAAGATAAAGCATCGGTACGACCAACACGTGGCACAAGAGAGGTCGTGCGTGACCCGCTCCCATGGAAAACGCTGGGTTCCACCGACGAGGCTGTGAAGGTCGCACTAGACCTGCAGGCACCGCCCATGTCGAAATCCCTCGTTGGGGCCATCGAGGTCGTACTGAACCTGCTTGAGACGGCCGCGGCGGGCTCCCACGATGGTATGGGACGTGCCGCGCCAGGCTCCACCCACACTTCTCCTCGGCGTACTTGGGCTGCTTGCCGCCCTGCCAAGTCTGCTACTTCAGGTCGAACTCCCACCTGTAATGAAAAAGGCCGGACTGGTGTGCCGGGTCCCTCACTAAAACCAACTCTAGGAGCAGAAGACAAACCACCAACTCGAATCCCACAACCCCTACCAGACGCGTCCAAAAACCCAGAACCACCTGCTCCTTTCTTTTTTAAAACATCGCATAGCCTAGGAGACGGTGGGCAGACCTCTTCATCCGAACTCACATCCAACATAGCTTGAATAATCTGCGACGCCGGCCCCTGAGCAGAAAAATCCTGAACCCTCACACCCCCAAGGGAGCCCCGAGATGCAGCCCCCGAAACCACTCCCAAACCAGGAAACTGAAAATCCCCGGACAACCCATAGAAAGAACCCCCCTCAGCAAGACCCTGCTGAACCACACAAACACCACTGTCTACAACCTCCGACGGGCGAAAACTCCCCGCAGGGACACCCGCACCATACCGTTCCCCCCCAAGGGAAGGCCCCTCAGACCGACCAACTCCTTCTACCAAACCCATCTGTGCCCATTCCCCCTCCCCTAACGAACCACTACAGACAGAAACCGCCTCTCCCCTGGTAGACACCGATGGGGAAAACAATAAAGGACTACCCAGATCCCTCACCGACGACCGCACAAGCACACCAGAACTCTCAGACATGACCACACCAGGCCCTGACACTAAAGGCCGAACCGTGGATCCGCCCACAGAACCACCCTCAACCCCCACAGGAACCTGAACCACGTGCTGACGAATAACGCTCTGAGGAGCGACCACCTCTTGAACCTCCTGAACCTGACCACTCCGTAACGGCTGCTGCGCCACAGTAACCACATTCAAAATGGCCTCCACTCCCCCCTCCCCGGTGACGTCAGAGCCCGCCCCCGCGGAGGCTGAAGCCGAACGCCATGTGCAGCCACGCTGCCTGGAAGCACGACGGCCTCATAAAACAGGAGCAGAGGCCGCCCTTTCACGAAAACCAACATTAGAAACCTCCCCCGTTACTGAAGGAAAATCACCTTCCCCAACCACTTCGACCAAGGAGGTATCCAAAGAGGCAGACGGGTCAGAAGACCCAGAATCACTCCCCCGGCGGGACCTCGCACCCGCCCGCCGAGTCCTGGAGCGACCCCTTTCACTTACCCCATCCTGTCTCTGGCGTTTCGGGGAGAAACACGCTGCTACCACAGCCGACACCCTCGCCGAAGCCTCCCGCTAGGGCCGCGGAGGCTCGGTCTGACCCCGATCACCAATAACCAGGTCCAAACGACCCGCCTCGCTAAGCAGGCGGATAGCCTCCAAAACTCGATAATCTTCACCAGCCATAGTAAGCTAATACAGCAAAGCTATAGAGGAAAGGAAGAAATACCAAAACTCTGACAAAAATATCTAAGATAAAACCGGCCACCAGGTCACCAAAGCCCAAAATGGTGCCCGTAAAACGGGAACACGCCCATTTATAGGCAGCACACAATACAACTAAAAACCAGCCCAAAAGGAGCCCAAATGGAATCTGCTAGAAGGGAAGCCCCCACCCTGATCTCCCAAACCGCCCGGGGGAGGAGACCTCCCAGGGGTCGGCTGCCCTCCCCCAAGCCCCCCTTTTGAAAAGAGACTACACCACAGAATAGAGCCATAGCTGTGGGACCTGATTTTTTACGAGCAGATGCGGACCTTTCGGTTAGCAGCTACAATACTCCGCACATTAACTCATAGTCATGTAAAGTTGAAGGAAATGTCACTATAACAGTTGTGACATCTCTCTATGATGTTCAACAATGAGACAGTCCTCAGCCTGTTTTTTCCTTGCCAGTGTAATGTACGGGACATGTTCTGAAAGTAAAGTAACTGACTTATACTAGGAACTTACCTCAGTGTTATGGTAAGTAATAGTAATTGGTCATGACTGGTCTTTGGTGGAAGGAAGCAGTAGAGCACATAAAGCAACAGTATCTACCAGGCAGTTATTGCAGGAAATATTCCCTTCATGTGGCGCATGGGCACTTACTCAGATGACAGACTTATCTTTATTTTTCTCTATGGTAACTGTTGTCACCATTACTCCAAAAACATTCTGATTACATAACAAGAGCACTCTTGGGCTGCCTGAAATGAGATTACGTCAATGTGCAGGGAGCCCAAGCATTGGAGTATGAGTCCATCTGTAACGCAACTGGTGCTTATGTAAAGCGCTCTGATACCTTTGGGTCGAGTTCACACTATATAAAACTGCAAAAAAAAAGAGCCGACATTTCCTACAGACCAGTATCTGCTCCAATCACCACAGTCCACACTCAAGGGAGCATGTGTACAGGAAAGGAGGACGGGGAAAAGGTACAAGGTCTGCTTTGAATTCGGCTAAGGTCCAACTATTCCCAGACAAGTGTGAGACTGGCAGTGAAACTCTACTACACGGATCAACTTGTGCGTCTCCATAGCAACTGTGATCATTCCTCATCTTAAGTGCCTCCGTTCAGCCCAGGCACGCATTCACACCATCACAAATATCTTATAGCCATCTCGGAATGTATCCAGTTTGATTTGGTAGCAGAAATATTTAAATATTTATGTACTATAATGTTATTTAAAAACATTTTACAAAAAATTGTTTCATGTTTTAACTTTTAAATTTACCATTGTTAAAACGATTCACGATACGTGTGTTGGTCCACAGCTATGAAATCTTAAGAACAGTTGCATATTTTTCTAAATGTTTTAAAGTGTGCTACAAAAAAATGATATTATTAATGGTAAAGATTATACGGCAACATGGATTCCAAAATGTTGGTTAATGCCCTGCTAGAGTGCAGCGTCCATCTTAGGTATAGGAGAACGTGTCCTCGTTGAAAACATGAAAGTGGCGGGCCTAGAAGTTTTACCCTTAAGCAGGACAAGAGCTTTGAGAGGTGTTATTGCAGGGGCTTGTTGAAATGTTTTATAGATTGCCATCTATTGTCCCACTTTTTTTAATAGTTTTTCTGTGACCGGGTCTTCATAGATCCTCTCCATCCTAGCACCTCAGCACCAATGTAGGCACTACGGTGGCTGAGGATGTTTTGCAGTTCAGACAAAAGGGTAGCCTGACCACAACGTTCCTACTGTGTTACGTGGTTCCGGACTTCAGGAAGAGTTAGGATTGCAGAAAAAGCTTTAAAAACTAAAAATAAGTAGTGAAGTAGTGACGAGCAGTGGCGGGAAGTTAAAAAAAAAGAGTCCTCCCACACAACAGCTAAAAACAAAAGTGTAAGGAAACCGTGCTTTACAGGTGCGCTTCAGCTTTGAGGAAGTGATGTTTATCGGAAAAACAAACGAGTCAGGAGGAAGCAAAGATGAGAAACATTGGAGTGAACCAATGGTAAGTAGCAGGCAGGGAAAAGGTCAGATTATTGATTACAGCAGGTCTTGCAGAAACCACATGTGTGCTGTAGTTCGACCTAATAAAACACACACAAACAAACAACATTCCTGGACTGACAGGCGGTCCAGCTGGAGCATACGCGTTGGGGCACATCAGGAGACAAATGGTGGTTTGAAGGGGGAGGGAGATTTTGAGCCCTCCGGTATTTGTGGGATGGTGGTGTGGTTCAGTGACCACACCACCAGCTGAGTGGTCTCAGCGCTACGAGGCCTCTTAGTAGTTAGGCGCTATAGAAATACTTTCTCATCATCATGTGAATGAATGAGTCGTTTATTATGTCAATTAATAAAAATTGTTACAAAAATTCAAATAAAATCTCACATACTTTGTTACAATTAATACATACCTAGCTAGTTTTGATATATTATATCTACTAAAACAAACAAAGATGATTTTTATAAACGGAGCTTAAAAACAGATAAAATCGATAAAGTACTGGTATGAAGCCAATAAATCAATTTAATACTGAACGGTCCTTCCCCTTGTGTGCAAACTTTGCAAGTCTTGCAGTGGAGGGTTGGAGTCACCGAGTTATAAAGTGCTTTTGTAATTATCTTCATAATGTTTAAACCATATTTTAAGTAAAAAGTTTCAATGTTTTATAAAATACATGAGTCCGACAGTGGCTTAAATAAACTGAGTACTAAATATACGTGGGCGATTTCTTTTCAATAAAGTAAAAGGATGTCAAATCCTAAATGAAGCATGAGTTCTTAGCACCAAGTAATTTCATTTCAAAGGTGCGATGTGCCGGCTTTACCTAAGAGTTCTTTAGCCTTATATGCAAACTTTGCAAACCTTGCCAATTCCATTGGAGTCTCCAGATTAAAATGCAGTTCATAGCTTCAGTACAGGTTCGCACCCCATGTTTTAGGAACAAGGGTTTCAATAAAGTGTGTCATGCATGTAACAAACAATGGCATGTACAAACCAGATGGACCAAGGATTCTTCATGTTGGTGGCAAAGTCTGCAAGTTGTTAATGCCGCTAAGGCAAGACCATAAGTCTCATCATAAAGATTTGTTTTTTAAATCGCCTTGTTTAATGCTGTGTTGAGGTATGGCTGCCGTAGGTGGTCTTCGTAGGAACTTGCAAGTACCCTTCAAGTCCTCTTCCTTTGATAATATTCTGACTTGTTTTTTCAGTATGGACTTTAGGATGCCAGGCTGGTGAATAAAATCCTGCAGTTTGGTCATGTCGAGGTTCAATTGACTACCGGAAGTATGCAGGCCTTCACACCATGGATTGTTTCCTTTCATAAAAATTATCTTTAGAATGTACTTCATTGTGTGCAGGGGGCTGCACAAATCTCTCGAAAAAGCTGCACCATTGAGGCCCAATGGTCATAGCTCTGTTTATTCAGCCCAAATTCCAATCGCACCAGAGCATTGCGAGCGTAAGCGGGAATCTGAAAGATTTGTTTAAATGCGTGACAACTGGCATGTTCCATAGTGTTAATAAAAACGCCATGGGGAATGCTATCTGACCATAGGTGATTGCCGGGAGGAATTTGGAATTTATAACCTTTCTAATTGCTTTGGTCGACGGGCTGCTTAGCTTGGAGTACAGTTTGCACAGAGTGAACGATACTGCTTTGGCTTTTGTTTCAACTGAAGCAATGTGTGCTGTGGGTTTCGCATTGCTCTTTAGCCACACCCCCAGGTAGTTGTATCTGGTCGCTGTTACTATTTTTAAATTACCCAGTCTCAAATGTTGTCTGAGTTTGTTGGTATATTTCCCAAATATCACTACCTTTGTTTTTCCGGCATTCGCTCGTAATTCATTGTTGTTGTTGTAAATGTTTAGTGCATCTAGTAATCTTTGCATGCCTATTTTTGTGTGGTCCAGTAATACCATATTGTCTGCGTACTGTATTAAACATAATATTTTAAGGCTGATTTTGGGGGGGGGGGGTAAAAGGTTAGCGTTAGATATCGTTTTTCCAAGGTCTGCCATGCAAAGATTAACAAGCATTTACAATGCAATGGTTTCGCCTTTGGAAAAGTTAGAGCTATTGGCATTGTAAATGACAAAATTTGTATTTATGTGTTGGTTATGAAAACAGATAAATAAATGGCATTGTCATTTACATTGCCATTAGCTTAATCTCTGCAGTCACTCTGCACTCCCTAGTCACTCTGCACTCCCTAGCACTCCCTAGTCACTCTGCACTCCCTAGCATTCTGCAGTCACTCTGCACTCCCTAGTCACTCTGCATTCCCTAGCACTCTGCAGTCACTCTGCACTCCCTAGCATTCTGCAGTCTCTGCCTCTCCTTCCGCCCGAGTCCCGGCGCCCAAGCAGGTTTGTGCACTCTTATGCAAGTCAATCAAAGGCAGGGTTCCCACGTGACGTCACCGATCATAGCAACTGCAAACACTGAGTTTGGAGGCACACATTTACACAACGATGCAATCTCACGAGTGGCTCTGTGCTTCAGCGGGCCTCCCATGTTACAATAAGACACATTCTGGGAGTTGTAGTCCTCGTTTAACATCAAATGATCTACAGTAATTAAAACACTCCAAAACAATAATTTCTAAAAGAAAACTCCAGGACTGGAAAATAAAGGGCTTGTGATATGGGGTCATATGGTAACGTTAGCCAGGGATCAATAGCTCAAACTCAGGTAAATGCGAGACCTATTGCATTACAAATGCTTGTTGTTTTTGCATCTCAATACCTGGCATTAGTTTGTGGGAGGCCTAATGGTAGGAGATTCATGGCCAGCCTGTGGTGGGGTGGGCCTGTGGTTAGCAGCGATACTACAGGTTAACTTGGCATCTTACTATTGACTATATATTTGAACATTGTGGGGATGTTTGAGATTTGATTCTTGGCAGGGGCCAGAGGATAGGCGCATAGCGGTTGTTTCTGACCCTCTAAGTAGCTGGTAGCACCATCTTGTGGCCCCTGGGGGTGAGAGTGGTGCGGTCTGCACCAGGGAACCAAGCTATAGCCCTGCTGCCAAGGCTCATCTCTCTGAAGGGTGCAAGGGGTCCTTCAGGAGATACCTCTGGCATGCTTATTTAGATTTACATCTGAGCGGCCTTGCTCCTCCCTCGAGGGAGTTGGTTAGGCAAGATTTTGGGAGGCCTTCACAATCACATGCAGGCCCTGAAATGGATGAGAGGTGCAAGGAGCATCTGAAGAGGAGCCAGACAATGAGATTTAAAACGTATTAGGCATTGACGCTAGTCAGGAACTGCACACGCCTAGCTGTCTCTGTAAGGAACATTCCAAAATGGTGTCATTAATAAATACGTTGTGAAGTTATTTATGAGTGCGTTTTATTCCACTGTATAATGTGCAAAATAATATGGCATCAGATATTTAACCTCAAAGTTGTGGTCTCAGCTCCTTCTGTTGATTGTCCTTGCTCAGGGTCCCCTCTTGTGAGTAATGGTTCACCCCACATGGAGACACATCTGGTAGGAGCGGGCCACGTGGCAACGGCGGGGCAGAATAGTAATGGCGGGCGGGCGTAGGGGTAAAAGCTCCTCCTTTTATTCAAGAGGGTAGAGCCCAACTAAAAGGTGGCTTTCTGGGGAATGTGGGGCAAGAGTTAGGCAACCTCCCTGCATTTTGACCCACTGCCTCCTTCCTGCCTGCACTCGCCTCAGGAGCCCTTCAGCCGGGAGCAACAGGGACCTGTGTGATATTCGGAAAGAGGAAAGCGCAGCATTTATCTATTTTGCACTTTCCCAATATCAAGTCTTCTTTTCCAAGCAGTTTCTGATGGATTGAACGAGAACTGCAGAGAATGAAAAAATCTATCTTTCACCTGCCCTGGACTGGATCAGAAGAGAAATGGGCAGAGACAGCTGCGGCTAAAGCTCGCACCAGCCTCCCAGTCCATATCAGTTTAGACTCTCATACCACGTGACCCCCCCCCCACCCCCGGCAGAGCTTGTTTCCTCGGGATTAGCTAGGGCTAATTGCCCCTCAGGCATTTATCACCTCGTCTGTGGGAAGTGAGAAGCGGCTGCTACAAGAGGGGTTGGGCCGGTGGTGGAGGGGGCAGAGAGTGCAGCAGAGGCAACCATGCAGGTGTGCCGCCCCCACCCCATCATGTCAGGCATTCTCACTTTTAGGTCACCCCGGACCTCAGCGATCTTTATTTTTCTCAGCTATCTGTGTCGCTATGTATTCATCTATATGCACCCACTCACCCACCTATTTGTCAATCTGGCTTGATTTTTTCCTAAGTATCGCATCTGCAATAATACCGAAATAAAATGCAGAAAAAAAGAAAATGCACATAATTGTATTTAAAAAATCATGCAACCCCCACTCATGTGGTTTGTGCGGTTGGAGACAGACCCTGTTAACACGCTCATATGCAAATTTGGCCATTCAAACACGCTCTCTCAGGCGGGGGTCGCTGTGTTCCTTGACCCATGCATTAGTGCTACTGATGGCGACGTTAATGAAGAGATAATCGCTAATTACAGGCTGAGAAACCAGCACCTCCTCGGATCTCCATCCAAACCCAACAGAGAAGCGTGCCCATCCTTCACTGGTGCCTTTAGCTCCTTGAGGGGCCTGTGGAGGTGGTGAGGCACTGGGGCCTCTACTTGGCCAGGGTTGAGTCCCTGACGCTGCTGGACGAGAGGGACGAAGGAGGGAAGCAGATTTTAGTCCCTATTAAAAAGGACACTAGAAGGCTTGCAGAACAGCGAAACCTCCATGTTGGACAGCTGTAAAATCGTGCTGACAAGTCGTCATAGAACTTCTGGGAGAGGAGAGGGAGGGGTTGAGGCGTCTGTATTAAATACACAGAGCAGCGAAGGCGACCACTCAGAGGCGGGAGTGGTGCGTGGAGGGGACAGGGCTACACTCACACAGGGTTGGGGGTGAGGTAAACAGACAGAACGTAGGGAAGATTTGGACGTCTACACAGGACATGGTCGTGTTAGGTAGATTATTCATGTGTAGAATGAGCACTTACTAGGCAACTCGCTCTCCGTCTCTTTCCACAGACAATCCACAGCTGTCTCTCACCCACTCTCATTACCTCTCTTCACCACACACTTCCATTCTGGCATATAGACACTATCACAAGCAGACACCCTCTCTGTTTAACACACACATGCTCTCCCAACCCCAAGCCACCATTTCTCTCTCAAAGAAACTATCGGTTTCACACACACTTCACATTTTACAAACTATTCCACACAGTAAATCCCTCCCTTACACACACAGTTATAACTTTGTTTTTCTGTCAGACAGACACATTGCTTCTTCCACTCTCTCTATCAAGACTAGACTGCTGGTCACTCTCACATTCTTGCTGTCTCTTTTTCTGTCTCTCTCACAATCTATCTCTCACACACATGGCCAGCCTCTGTTCCTTCAGACACACACGCTCCAGCAGTGTCAGTTGCGTACCTGGTGCTCTGCGCACCCCTCCCACAGATCACGCTCTCGGGCTAGAGGACTTAAGAGGAGAATGGTGCAGCCTGCCTGCCGCCCCACCAGGGAATGAGGGCAGCATATCCTTCCCGCAGTTGGGCTACCCGCAGTACCTGAGCGCCTGCCCAGGAGCAGTCTACGCGACAGGGGAGTGCCAGGGACTCCTGGCTGCAGCCGCCACCGCAGCATCGGGAGCCCGGGCGGGTGGAGGCAGCGAGCTGGGAGCCAGCGGCCCGGCTGCCCTCACCGCCTCGGTGCTGGGCATTTACAACGCTCACGTGCCCTACAGGGCCGCCCCCAACTACAATGCCTTCCTACCTTACACCACCAAGCTGGCGCTCTTCTCGCAGATGGTAAGTGTGGGCACGGGGGCAAAGGAACGGCAGAGAGTGCCGGGAAGGCAGAGGGAAGGGAGAGGAATCCCGACTACAAAGGGAACGGGCTGAGAAGGAACGAAAAGAGCCGGGGAGTAGGAAACACACCCGGGAGTGCCTTCACCTCAATTTCATGCTCTGCTCTGACTTATTCAAAAGGCGGCGGGTGTGGCATAGAGGTGCGGGCCGGCCGGCTTTCAAGCTGCGCCGCCAAAAACGTGCCTTTTGTCGCCCAGTGCAGCGTCTGGCGCAGGACGAGCGGCAGTCGAAGGAAGGTGTACGGGCTGCATTTTGGGGAGCACAGCTGTCGTCAGAGGCTGTGGTATGTGCATGCGTGTGGAATACAATGAGCCTGTACAGCCATCGCAAAACCGAAAGCGATCTCTTTTTAAACCAGTGCTAGACTGCTCTCCGTGAACGAATATCGAGTTGGGGAGGGGGGGGAGGGGGGCGGGAACGGGCACATGGGGAGGGGGGCGGAACGGACACACGGACAGTGGGAGGGGGGGCGGGAAGAAAAGAATTAAAAAAACACTCACCTGGACTTCTTCTGCCGGCCGTGGTCGGCATGAAATGACGAATACAAACAAATTAAAAAAAAACGAAACTCCGCCCACCGCCGCGATGACGACATCGCAGAGGCGGAGAGCGAAAAAATCGCGGGAATGCCCCCGAATCTGGTCCGGCCTTGACGGACATATCCGGCTGTCAATGGCTAGCCTCCATTTATGGAGCTAGCCAATGGGAGCCGGGGGACTTTCCTGAAGCCCATATTGTAAACAATAGATTTCGCCTGCGCCGAAAAGCTGCGCAGAGCGCAGCCTTCGGCAGGCGAAACCTAAAAAGCAGAGGAGCCAATACAAAGCCTTGATTTAACCCTCTCCCTGTTGGAATCTTTTTATATGCTGAATTCGTTGTTGTTTTTACCCGTACCCAAGTTCCTGTGTAGAGACTGATTATTGCTTTCAACAGGTTCACCGGTATCCCCCAGCCTTGTAGTTTCCGCCACAACAGACTCCGATTCACTCCGTCAAAAGCAGCAGGGCAATCCATGGAACATGCAAAGAGAGGAGCCGAGATTTTCTGTCCGGACTGATCTATTAAGTAGGCGAGAGCTAAAATGTTGTCCGTAGTAGATGCTCCTGGCCTAAAGCCGGTTTGGTAGACAGGTAGAATTTCATTTTCACTAGCCCAATCCTGTAGGTCTTGCAGGAGGAGTCTGGCGTATCCTTTCACCTCTATGTCCAGCAGGGCAATAAGCCTGTAATTAGAGGGGTCCCCAGTGTCTCCCTTTTTATGGATAAGTTGCAACAAGAAACCTTTCCAAGTCTCCGGGACTGTTGAGTTTATTATACAGTACTGATGAAGTGGCATGAGTACAGTTCCTCAGAAGTCACAATCTTCTTTGAAAAGATGACCTGGTAGGCCATTGGGGCCGGTAGCCACATCTTTTCTGATATTTTTTAAGATTGTCATCAACCGATCCCCCAGGACCAATACTTCAGATGTTTCTTCAATGGTTGTCAATTTCCCTGCCACAAGTTTTCCAGGTGTGTCTACGGGAGGAGTATCAGTCCAACCGGTGATGATGGGGGGCCTTTGCATACCCAGTGATGGTGGGCTAGAGGCTCCACAGTATAGTGAAGTTACATGGTTTATCCAATTGTCGCTGGCGACCACATTGCGTCGATCATGGCCGTGCCCTGAGAGCCTGTTAATATACAACCAGAATTTCACCTTTTTACTTGGAGTCAGCAAAGTGAAGACATGCAGCCATTCGGAGTCTTGTTGTTTCCTTATGTGATCCCGGACATTTTTTCTGTGTGTTTTCCTTGCTAAAAGTAGGATTTCATGTGTTTCGTTTTTCCCTCTCGCTTGTGGTTGCATAAGGCAGTTCTAAGTAGCCTCTTGCTTTGCTCCACCTTTTTACACCAAGGTTGGAGTTGGCAATAGGGCCTTTCTGTAAATGTTGGGGGGTGCCTTCTTTGTTTACCTGTTAAGAGATGATATACCTTGGTTGACAGTTTAATCCAGTTCTCAGGGATATTGCCACTTGTGAATTCATCAGCTATTTTTGGCCAATTGCTTTTCCGCCTACTTAGGACTGATGTGTCTATTTTGTTCCACTTTAGTCTACTCGGTAAAACCTGGATTTCTTTCTTGTTTGTATTACCCGCAAGAGCAATGGTCCAAAGCCAACTCGCTTGTGGTGTGGTAGCTATGGCCAGAGGGAGATGATCGCTGCTCTGGATGAAAGGCTTTTGAAATTCCACCACCTGTCCATACAAAAGATTGCACACAAAAATATAATTGATCGTTAATTTGATCATCCTCTGCTGATCGTTGTTTGTGGCTGTTGCCGTCCGCTGACTCCTTTGTATTGATTGTAATGTATATGTTTTTAAGGCTGAATTCATTACCGTTCCTGCTCTGTCCATGGGCAGTGCTTTATCTGGTGCCGTTCCAAGATTTTGGGTGTTAAAATCCCCAGCCATTATGATCCCACAGTTTGGCTGGGTGCTTAGTAATTCTTCAAGCATATCCACTAGTGCCTTCATATTGATATGTCTGGGAGACTTTTACTGTTAAAATAGATGTTCAAGAGTACAATCTTTATTGGACCTCCATTCAATTTCATGCCTTGCAATAAAACCGCTTGAACTGTGTCCGTTTTGAGAAGGGGTTTTATTTTTATGTTACTGCTAATGCACATATATATCAATAAACCCCCTGAAGGTCTTCCGAACATATTGTATTATTTTGCTGGCTGCTAAAATTCCATGAAGTCGGGTATCACCTCTGGGGCAAGTAGCCAGGTTTCTTGGAGCCATAACGATCCCCAGACTGTAGAAATTCAAATGCTTCCTTGTTATTTAGTGTGGTTTTTAGCCTAAAAACCATCCAGGAGATTACTTTCAGGGATCTACTCGATTTATTGTTAGGATGGCCCTTTCCTTGTGACCATGTGGGAATAATTAGAAGGGTGGTAGGGGGTGGGGTTAGGAACTTCAAAGTTTTGGATGGTTAGGTCTGCTCTGCCTTTGTTTGCAGAGGGGTCAGCAAGTGGTTTTTCTAGCGATCTTTTCAGGTGTATTAGCTGTGTTTACTTGGAAAACAAGTGTTTGTATTGCAGTAGGTTATTTAGGTGTTTTTGCAGTCTGCAGTTTCAATTACGTTGAGAGAGCCATGGGGATCCAGAACAAGGTGGTGATCGAGGCATGTTTTGCACTCGAGGAGGCAGGGAGGGCTTACTTAGTCAAGACTGTGATGCTTGACCAGTCTTGGGTGCCCCGCCAGGGACCCATGTGGAGGCATTCTGCCAATGATGAACGGCGGCAATTTTGGCATGCTTACCCCAAGAATAAAGTTTACAAAATGGGCAGGCCAGGTATAGGAACTGGTGAGGAAAATAAGACAGAGACTTTGTGGGGAAACCCTCCGGGCCTGATAGGCTCTGCTGGTCTTTGTTGGGATCAAAGAAGAGGCAAACAGTGTCAGAAAAGGTACATGGGTCCTCCAAGGTGCTGCCTTGGCAGTTTCTGAGCCCGGCATGGGGCTTGGGAGAGAACAATGCTGCTGGAGGCACACCAGGTGGTGAGCGATGAGGTAACTGTGAAAGACGCCTGCCACTTGAGTTGTCCAAGGTTCATGGGCAGGCCTGATGTTGTAATCTTCCTTTCCCTTTCCCTTGGTACAATCCTTCCCCCCCTCCTCCCTTGCGTTTTTCTTCATTACAACACCTGAACTATTGAAATAGAAAGAGAATTGAGAAAGTGTAGAAGCTCGAGTCTGAAGCTACTATTATGCACTGGCACTGCCAGATGGGAAGGGTAGAGCAGAGGACAAAGCTATGGGCTGTGGGACATCCCCCTGGTGAAGTTGGGTGCTATGGGGAATGCGATTAGCACTGTGTTTCCTGTCTTGAATACTGCCAGGCAGGGGAGCACCATCAGGGTCATTGTGGTGAGAGAAGCAGCTGGATGGTAATACCAGACGGGGGGAAGTGAAGAGGGCAGAGGTGCCTGAAGGACCAGGTGTTGCACGGATTCAGGGGAGTCCCGGCAGCTCAGGATTAACAAAAGGATGTTGGGTATGGGTTAGTGATTGGAGTATTGGAAGGAGGCTAAATGTAGGGAGGCAGAATAAGGTCCTTTGCCAGAAGAGGCTGGTGCAATCCGTGGAGGAGTGGAGTAGACTATTTTCAGTGCGTTAGCTGGGAGAGTCCAGTCCAACTTAAGTACCCTGTTCCGTATTCATAACGTGTTAGTGATGATGGTTCTGGGATGGTGGAAGACCATTGTGCAACAGAGGGAAGAAGGTTGTTTGCAACGTCTTCTCCCACAAAGGAATGATATGTGGATCTCTATTAAGCGCAATTTAGGGATAGTGGTGTTGGGCACAGTAAGATTCCAAAATGGAGTACTGGTATGTGTGAGGCATTGAGTGGAAATATAGATGATTGGAGATTGGACTATGATGAGGAAGAATGGGAGGAAGAGGAAATATGTGAAATGGACATAAGTAGAAGGATTGGTTGAGCACACTTAGTGATTTGCATCTCAGACATAAATCAATTAACAAGGAAGATGGAGCTGGTGTTTTGCAGGAGGGAGTGCCCGGGCACACTGACTGGAGAATAGTGGTGACTCAAACTCAGCTGGTATCAGGACGACAAGTTTTTTTGCAGGCCTCGACCTTGGGACCAAGTAACGACACAAGATCGACATTGGGAAAACATGGTACAAAGTTTTTGGTGCATTCAATTGGAACCGATTATGATGAGATTTTGGTAGGTAAGTGGGTAAAATTGGTGAAAGTAAAATGTGTGCAGGACAAGGGCACAACCTCAATGTTGATTCTAAATGGGACCTCCTAAGACGGAAGCTAGAATAGTTGCTGATAAGATAAGGGGAATGGAGATGGACAAAGATAAGATGTAGTAGTGGAAAGAGGCCAAGCAGGAAAAGCTGCCTTACATGGGCATTACCAAATCTTTGGGGGCACACTTCATGGCATCAACCAAAGAACGGATCTCGAAAAAGGAGTGTTTGACCTCTTCAAGGGAGTTCGACAATGACGGGGGCCCCCTTTGCACGGCTCAACGATGACGCAGTAGAATCTCAACGTCGACAAAACCTAGATCCAAGGTATTTCTTCAGTGGGACCTATCTGGGTCCTGTAGCGGGCCTGCAGTCAATCTCTGTCGGCCTGAACTTCAGATTTCCACTGCTCCCTCATGACCTCAAAAAACCTTTTGACCGCTAGCAACTTCTTATCACTATTTGTGATGTAGTCTTTTAATATTCATATCACGATTTCTACTGATTGGATGTTTGTCGTTTTGGTCTCAATTTTTTCAGATACATATACTCTATTTTTCTAAACCTGTGTGGAGTCTTTTTTGTAGTGCATTCATTGTGTTACTCTGTGTGTGTGTGTGTGTGTGTGTGTGTGTGTTGCACAAATATTTTACACATTGTCTTTGTAGATAAGCCTGACTGCTCTGTGCCAAGTTACCAGAGGGTGAGCACAGGTTATCTTACTGTGTATACAGCATATCCTGACTAGAGTGGTGGTTCTTGCCTAGCCTGGGTGCTTACCTCAGCCAACTAGCAATTCCATTTCTAATAGGGATTATATTGAGAAGTGTTCAAAAGAGGAATATGAGCTTTCCAAGAGGCCCATGGTCCCAGCTACCACTGAAAACTGGACTGCAAATTTTCACATTTATACAAACATGTAATGTGAACATTTTCTAGAGTGAAGTGTGGCTCTCTTTCAGTACATTGATGTGGTGAGGAAGGCTCAATTGATATTTGGGGTGTAGGCCTAGGTCCATTATGATGAGGAGTTTCAGGCTTGTTTAGCAGAAGATGCAACAGGAATTTGAGGACAATTCGACAATAAACTGTTTTTGCAAATGATGGTGCCAGCTCGGCCAGGGCCAACTACTTACACAGCTACTGAGTGGCCTTTCGAAAATAAGCCCTTACAAGGGTGTTCCACCCCGGAAGGGGTGGTTACTGCTAGAAGACGTCAGAGCAGAGTAATTGGGTCCTGCTCAACATACAACAAATGTGTCTGCAACAGAGAGTTTTGCCATTTCAAGCATGAGTGTTCCAAGTGCAGCGACAAGCACACAGTTCTAAAGTGCAGTCCACACCCATGAGTTGCTGGGGGCCAAGGAGGTAAAGGGAGAACTTGGGAAGGGCAGGATGATAGATAAAAGGAGAAGAGGAAGAGGGTCTCAGGCCACTTTGAGAAAATACTTTTACACCAGTTAAATTGGGTAGGCTGCATCATTAGATTTCTATATATATGGAAACCGAGGAAACTATATTTTCACTGTAGGACTTTGTTTTTTGTTTCAGGTTGGGTAATGATGGACCCCAAGGTAATGATGGGTCAAGAATGTGCACTCTGTTAAGGGCCATGAGGACTGGATTTGATCTAATGTGATAAAAGAGGCGTTAGATGGTAGGAAGGAATGCCCTTTTATTTCTTGACCTTTGGAAACATTAATAAATTCACACATTGGAGTTGTACCCAAAAAAGAGTTGGAGAATTTTAGTTAATTCGGCACTTGTCTTAGCCAGAGGATCACTCTGTTTCTTACTTTAGCCCTGAGGAGTTAAGCAGGATGAATTGTGCTACTGTGGATTCAGTCATCGAGTTAATAATCAAGTTTGATTTGTCTGCTTTCGTGCAAAGTGCAATATAAAGTCAGCTTTTATCCAGATGCCTGTTCATTTTCTGTATTTAGAATTCTTAGATGTACAGTTTGGTGGTTACTTCTTTGTTGATAAGGCATTGCCTATTGGTTGGTCTATTTGTTGTGTATTGTTTGAGGCTATTAGTAGCTTTTTCAGAATTTCTTTGCATTTCCATATAGGGTGAAGTGCATGACACACTATTTAGATTCTTTTTGTCATTTTTGGCCCCACCTCTTTACCAAAGTGTTTTGATTTGTTGTGGAAGTTTCAGGACTTAATGCAGGACCAATGTGTGCCTGTAGATCTCTAGAAGATGGTGGTTTTGAGTAAGACATTGGAGTGGAGCTGGACTCAGTGCAGTAGTTGCCTGCTCTGTGAACATCAAAGGCTTTGTGGCAGCTCTGCTTCCCTGCAAGAGGTAGAACTGTCCGTAATTATGTGTCCTTGTGAGAGGTAGCCGTAGACCTTAGATTCCCCCGACTGACTCCCCATGTGAACAGAGCCGGTGAGAATAAGATTGGCACAGTAATTACTCCTGATACACAGTCACATAGCGCTAATAGTGTGTGGTGAGTTCGCACTCACATGTTGTTTTTTAAAAATTGAAGTCGTAGTAAATTTTAATATTGTAGCTGAATTGAATCTTTTAAAAACTGAAGCTGAATTGAATCATTTAAAATTGAATTTGAATTCTCATTATCTCCTTTCTAAAAACTGTTTACCTAATTTGTGTGGGGTGATTAATTGTTGCACCATAAAACCAACAACTTTATTTGACAAATTCAAACGCTACCAGCGGTGCCCACCTGTAAGAGCGGACCCGCATACAGGTTAGCGCACTAGATTTTGTTCCCCTTAAGCACTCCCACTTCCTATTTAAAGCCGGATGCAGCGACCGCGCAGCGTTGATCGTGCAGTCACATAGCGCTAATAGTGTATGGTGGGTTCGCGCTCACATTTGTTTTTAAAAAATTGAAGCTGTAGTGAAGTTTAATAATTGTAGCTGAATGGAATCTTTTAAAAACTGAAGCTGATTTAAATCGTTTAAAATTGAATTTGAATTTCATTATCTCCTTTCTAAAAACTGTGTACCTAATTTGTGTGGGGTGATTAATTGTTGCACCGTAAAACCAACAACTTTATTTGACAAATTCAAACGCTACCAGCGGTGCCCGCCTGTAAGAGCGGACCCACATAAAGGTTAACACACTACTTTTTGTTCCCCTTAAGCACTCCCACTTCCTATTTAAAGCGGGATGCAGCGACCGCGCCGCCGGCGTGCCGAAGGGGCGCCAAAGGCAGCCCGTCTGCGCCTGTCAGCGCCTGGAACGCGTCCAGCACCAGAACCCCTGCCCATTTTGCAAGGTACATGTATTCGCACAGCCAACTTATGTGTCTTAATCTTGGTAAATGTGTGTATCATAAACTACAGCTGGAACAAACCCCTTTAAACCCCCTACGCTGCAATATCTGTGGCTGGGTGGGCCAAAATCCAATCTTTAACGCTCAGACATCTGATTCCCAACAACAAGAACCTTCGACCTATTAGGTGTATTTTACTTAATACCAGGTCAATGGGCAAGCACAAACTTCACTTAGAGTGCCTGATCCAAGTAGAGAACCCGGACCTGGTTTTTCTCACAGAAACCTGGGCAAATTAAAATAATGAACCAGATTGGAACATGGCAATCCCAGCTGGCTATTTTGACACTAACCTTGCTAGAATGGGGGCAAGGGGTGATGGAATAGCCAGAGTCTCTCGATCTCAGTATACAGAGAGAATCACTCCAGAACCTACCCTACATGCTGAAGCTATGTCTTTTAGTATAAAATCCAAGAACATAGAGCTGTTTCCAGGTCTCTTGATCTACAGACCCCCAGGTCCTAGATCCTCTTTTACGACGTCTCTCCAGACATATATTGAATCATGCCTAGACACCGAATCGTTTACGATACTAGGCGATTTTAATTTTCATTGGAAGCCAACAATAATCCTGACACATTCTCCCTATTAGACAAACTGGCTAGCTTTGGATTGAACCAGACCGTTTGCGAGCCAACACACCAGATGGCATTTTCACTAATAACTCACTCATAGAAGTTAAGTCTGTCTGTCTTATACTCTGGTCTGACCACTCAGTGGTACACTTTACCATCACGCCAGCAACCGCAAACGACGGTCGCAGAAACAGACCCTCAGCCATCAAATATCACGCATGGAAGTCAGTTAGTAAAAATTATCTAAAATCAGCACTATGTGAAAGGCCCGTAAACCCTACTGATTCCAACCAAGCTGCAACAGTCTTTTATAACAGCTTAATAGAGCAGCTAATATTGTGGCACCAGAAGTGACTAAGCACTCTCGAAGGAAATTAGCTTTGTCCCCTTGGTAGTCTGCAGAACTTAAACAAGCTAAAACTAAATGCAGGCAAAAGGAACGCATCTGGAGATCTGAATATAGTACTGTACAAAGGAAAGCTTATTATGTATTCTTAGATGAATATAAAACAGCGATCACACTAGCTAAAACAGCTTACTTTACCACCAAAATCCAGGACGCTACAAATTTCCCAAAATAATTATTTCAAACGGTCTCTGCGCAGATGAAGTGTCTGCGGGACAGAATGTTTTCACCAGACCAAAACTTTATAGACAAGCTGGCAGGTTTCTTTCAAAGCAAGGTTTAATCTGTATATAACGACCTTCTAAAATCTGCCAAGGATGTAGAGCGCAATGATCCAGGACAGCCTAAGGACAAGGTCTCTGTGGCCTACTGCAATTCTCACTATTAGGAGAGGAGGAAGTGGCTGACCTATTGTTAAAGATCAAATCAGGCTCTCCCTTAGATCCCTGTCCACTGCATATACTACATTTGGTTCCAGGTGACAAAAGTATATCACTGTCTTCCATACTAAACCAAATTATAGTTTATGGGGTCTTTCCAACTATTTTGAAAAAAGCTTGTATTCGCCCTCTTCAAAAAAATCCAAGCTGGATCCCGCAGATAAGAAAAACTACCATCCCATCTCCTGCCTGCCAATACCTGCCAAGGTTCTCGAGAAAGCTATGAACTCAGAATTAACAACTTATCTAGAGACCAATGATATTCTTGACTCTACTCAACATGGCTTTAGATCATTACACTCTACTGAGTCAGCCTTAATTATGGCAGCAGAAGAAATACGTAAGATGATGGATGGTGGAAGAAGGGCTGCACTGGTCCTGCTTGATTTAACAGCAGCCTTTGACACCGTAAATCATACGGTACTAGTTTGAAGGCTACAGGAAGTAGGTATCAGTGGTACAGCTCTCGCTCTCCTCACCTCTTTCCTTTCATCCAGGGAACAGATGATTCTTTGGGATGGCTATCAATCTGAGGAATTCATACTCCCCGGTGGAGTGCCACAGGGTTCGGCCTTGTGCCATATGCTGTTCAATATATATGTAGCCCCCTTGGCTAGATTGACAAAATGTTACGGCTTTACGCTGGTGTCATAAACTGATGACACGCAGCTTATAGTGTCTGTAACACAGTCAGTGGATGATATGGCAGCCCATTTTTGCAGCTGCATCTCTGCCTTGATGGCCTGGATGAGTTCCAACTTTTTAAAACTCAATGCAGGTAAAACTGAGGTGGTAGAGTTTGGACAGAAATTGTAGGTGTGATAACAAATATGGTGGCCAACTGCGGCTGGCATCTGTCCGACTCTGGTCAATAAGGCTAGAAACCTCGGTCTTATGTTTGACAAAGATCTTACTTGGGCTCCTCAGGTTAATCAAGTGTCATCAGCCTGCTTCTTCATGTTAAAGGGCTTGCGGAAGATTCTTCCATTTATCCCTCTCTCTATGAGAAAAATAGTGGTAGGAGTATTGGTCCTAGCTAAAAATGACTACTGCAATGCCCTCTATCTGGGAGCAGGTGCAGCTCAACTCTCCAAACTCCAGTCAATTCAAAACACGGCAGCAAGAGTCCTGCTTAAACTACCTAAATTCATCCTACATCCACCAGTATAAAACAGCTTTACTGGCTTCCAGTGAGACAACGCATCGATTTTAAAACACTCTGTCTTGTGCACAAAGCCCTGTTTGGTGGTGGAGCGTAGGATGTGCAATCCTTGTTTGCTAGATATGTACCATCACAATCTTTAAGATCGTCTTCCCTTGGTTTGGTACAACTTACAAAGATAAAGAAAGCAAGGTGTGGAGGGAAACGTTTTTCCTTCCTAGCCCCCAAATTATGGAACTCACTGCCCACACATTTGAGACTCCAACTCAGTAGATCTGTGTTCAGAAATGAAATGAACAAACAAAAGAGGTTGGGGGGTGCACAACTGTAGCAGTGGGTACGTTAAAGGAAAATTTCCAAAAGTTCTGGGTGCTCTCAAAGGGTGGTGTTATCCGTCTGAACACCTATAAATATCAATGAAGTTGTGTATGCGGAGAACCGCAAGTACATCCCCAAGGAGGCACACCGGTGTAGTATTTATTTTCCTCAGTACGCTTTTCTCATTTTTTCATACTTATTTTCATTCTTAGTCTGATATTAACAGCATATCAGAAGACAACGTGTACTCGTGAAGGTTAACATATGAACATTTAGCTCCAATGCATTTCGGGCTAGGGAGCCCTTGGTCACGGAGAGTTCATAGTTACTGGTAGCGCGGAAAAACGCTATCCGCCGGTCATCCGCTCGTTGAAATTAAAACATGGCTCTTTTCCCAACCCTGAACATGTTGGTCATTGTCTCTGCATTTTCACTTAGCGACAAGACGCCTCGGCAGTAGTGCGCTCTATAAATACTTTCAGTTAGTCAGTCAGTGCAAATGGAAGTGCAGTTGCCGGTGGAGAAACAGGAAATTGCTAGACCTTTTGGAATTGATGGGCCATCTAAATTTTGCGAGTCAAGCAGTGATGGTTGATCGCACTTCCTGTAGGAGGTTGAGACTGGCTCTGTACTACACTGACCTCATCACAGAGTCTGCTTGATTGCGAGTGTGATGGTTGACCTGAGAATTTGGCAGACTTTCTTGAGGGTCTTCAATGTGGTATCTCTTTTTGGAAATAGGAAGAAGCAGAGTGGTCTATTAAAATGTTCTCAGATGTGGCAGGGGAGTCAGGCTCCAGCCTCTTTTGGCAAGGGAAGTGGTGCGGCAAGACCTGGCCAGAGGAGTGGCAGTCCAGCTGGCACAGCATTGCAGTTTTGGAGTCTTCCCCTCTGCTAGTGACTGTTCTGTTATGGCGAAAACCTACTGCCAACAAGAAAGTACTGCTTAACATGGATAATAAGTCAATAGCCAACAATGTTAGTAGGCAGTCTGCTTGGGATTTGAAGGTTTTATAGTTTTTGAGGGACTTTGTTTTGTGAATGTTTGCATCTCAATGTGGTTTTTAAGGTGAGACATATTCTTAGAGTTGATAATGGTAATGCGGATGCGCAGTTCAGTTTGCAGAGGAAGAGATGAAGTGGGCTTGCCTCAGGAGTGGACGGGAGGAATGATGCAGATGCTGGAGCAGTTGTGAAGAGTCACATGGACCACATGATGGCCTTGATTGAACAGTAATTGTCAAAATCAACCAGACAGATTTATCATCAGGCATTTTTGGAGATTCTGGCATCAGGTGCAAGGAGAGGAAATCATGAAGATCATATTGAAAAATGTCGGTTTGTCTCTGGTGACTATTTTCAGTAAATTAGCAGGCTTAGCCTTCGTTTGGGAAGTTATACTAGAGCTATGAGCCATCAACTGAATAAATGGGTAAGGGGATTTTGGAAGGCTGGGTGAATGAACGTGGATGTAAAGTCTGAGGCCTCTGGCTTTGCAGTTATTAAAAAGATTGACTGAAGTATTGCCAATAGTATGTACAGACACAATCAGGAGGCAGTGCTGTTTTCAGTTATTAGGATTTGGCTCCTTGTTGGAGCATTGAGGTTTGCAGAATTGTTGGCTACGAAGATGCAGGAGGTTTTGCAAGGTACAATGTGTTAGACAGAGGGGATTTTCTACAAGCGTGGGTGGTAAAGTCGAAAACAGACCACAAAGGATGCGGGGGATGTGTCACATTGAGTTTTAATCCGGAGAGGAGAGTGGCAGTGTGAGAACTGAGGAGGTCTTTCAGCATGCTGATAGTTCTGGAGTGTTTGCTTCCCAGTTACTGGAGGTTTTGTGTAAGGCCTTAGGGACTGATTATGAGTATCGCCGTGTGGGAGCCAGGCAGAACGACACCGCCCCACTCCCAACACTGCCAAACCTCACTGCCGGCCGCCAGTCAGATTACAGGTTTTCTCTTGATCTCGCGGGCATTCCTTTGTCACTCACACGGCAGTGCCTATTAAAAAGGCATGGCAATGAGAATGCCAAAGCCTGTTCCTGCATAGCATGGACTGGGCAGTCCATGCCTTGCAGGATCGGGGGTTCATGCAGACAGGCCCCCCCCCCATATGCATTCTCAGGCCATGAGCGGACAGGAGGCCGTGTAAGGCCACCTTAGTTTCCTCACCGCCACAAGTTTTATGGCGGGCTCTCAGACCACCGCGCCACTGTCAGCGATTGGAGTTCCCTAGCGGTTGCAGTGGGCCTATGGCGGTCTGACTGCCAAAGTGGAAATACGGCAGTTGGACCACTGGTGCGGCGGTCCGCGACTGCCAACGCACCTCCACTACGAGTTTGACGCTTCTATGGACTGCCAAACTCATAATTAGACCCTTAGGTATATTAGAGCTTCCACTGACTGAGAAAGGCATACATTCCTTTCGAATTTGCATGGTAACTGAAACAGAGCAGAATGTCTAGTTAGCTGAAAAGATACGAAAGGCAGGTAAATGGAAGTCTGGTTGTTTACAAGCGTTATATTGGGCCTTTGTGTGTTTTGGTTTCCTTTTTCATTAATGTTGTAGGGCTCAGAAGAGAACATATTGACGTCTGATTTGCAGACATTAAGAAAATATTTGGGAAGAAGTTGGGCTTTGACAACCTCAGTGTGAAAATAAAGTAGTATGGGAAAGGAGGGATGAGCTGGCACAAGCTGAGACCAGATTTGCATTGGATAGTAAATCTCACCCTAACACTTTGGGATGCAGTTGAATCACAAAAGTAATTCAAACTCGGGACAAAAAGTTAGTAAACCTGGACCCAAGTGTCAGTAATTGTTAGTGACCAACAATGAGTCAAATTAAGAGTGAACGCAAGTGAGTGAGAATGAATAGGAAAAGTGTAAGGGGTGTAATGAGAATGAATGAGTGAGTGAGAGAGAGAATGAGTGTGTGAGTGAAACTTGATGTGTGTTGCACACAAGAATGTGATGTGATACTTGCACGTTGGCCCAGGCATACTGAAGGTAATTATTGTCTTATAGAGATACACAGGGAAAAATAATGGCACTGGCATACTTGCAGCAATTCCTAGCATGACAGACACCTGTGACAAAATACTGACACTGGCATACTAGGGGTAAATCTTGTCATAAAAGGCACTAATGGTAAAATGCTGGTATTCGCATACTATTGTTAATTCATAGCAATACAAGGCACCCTTGGAAAATACAGGCATACTTAAAGAAATTCTTGACCTGTGGACACCAGGGGCAGAATGCTGGTACAAGCACAAAAAAGGTCATTCTTGGCATAATGGTGGACAACCGGGCATATTGGAGGAGGCCAACTATGACAAAATGCCAACCCTAATATACTCAGGTAATTTTTTATATAAGGATCATCTATGGTATATTAATGGCAAAAATAGCCGAAGAATTCTGGCACTGGCATATTTGTTGTCATTTTTTATATTAGGGGCATCCATGGAATAAGGAGGCACCCATGACAAAATGCTGACCTTGGCACAATGGAGGTAATTTTTGGCACACTGGGGAACCAATACAACAACTTTGCTCAGTCACTACAATTCAAGAAAGATAAGTATTTTACCCCCTGAACTTTCAAACATCAAGTCAGCACCATGATATAGGGGGTATCTAAAATAGACATTTGTCTGTGTAATGCAGTAATACTAAACAAGAGGTTATTATGGAACTTCAGCGACGTCAGTTTTTGATATTAAAGTCATGTGAAATGCCTTTCTTAAAAAACCAGGGACATGGGTCATATATTGTCACTTCCTGTAATGCCATTAAAGTCAAAGAGTATGTGATGTCTCTTTGGCTACCCCGAGCACTTTGGTGAATCGACGCTCATGGGCATTGGGTTTTGTTTTCAATGCATATTTTTGTTAATTTCTATAAAGTGTAGATTTCCAATAACTATACCTACTAAAACAGGTTTCTGAATACAAAAAATGCCCTGAATGTACTGCAGAGTGGGCAAAATATTTTTTATGAATTAAAGATTCCCTGTGCTCCCAAGTGATCAATTAGAGATTTTCGACAAGTCTGCATCTGGAGCTGAAGCACAGGTGGGTTCACTTGGGTGACATTTGCAGGGCAGGCACATGGGCACCATCAGAAACATTTGTGGAGCATTACAAACTGATGGTGGAGGTCGCCAAACCCTTTTGATTTAAAAGAGGCACTGCAGACTGTTGTTTGAATGCATCATTCAGCACATTGTAAATTACATTTCATTGTTCTTTTTATTTGACACATATAGCAAGCAATCACCATTAGTATTCCACAGAAGCGCATTCAGTAATGGGGACCGAGGCTCCTATTGCATACCAGAGCCTGAGAGGGCTTATGCAGATGGCTCATCAGTTCAATAAGGAATGGGCCTTTGTTAAGGGAATGCAGAGCTTAATTTTGAGCCCCTGGTGTCAAAGGTGGCCCACCGAACTCATTTTTGGAGGGCAGCTCTTATTTTTAATCCTCACATTTTAATCAAGACGAGGAAAGGGAAAATACACGTGAGATGGGGAAGAGAAAGATGGAAGTGCAGAGACAAACAAAGAAGAAAACTACAAAAGGAAGATAAAGGGCCAGGGAGTGTGTGGTGGTGGATTATAGAGGCGTGAGGTGAAATAAAGACTGTGCAGCCTTGGAATTCGGCATGCTGACATTCAGCAGCATAAGCCATAATTTTCTTAGCAAACTTTGGGCCCCAGCACTTATGCTTTTACAAATGGAGCACTGAGTGATTGTGCCAAACGTACTGTGTTGTTTTGGAGAGTGATACCAGGGGGATATACCAAAGTACTTTATATATCTCCTAATTAATTTCACTTGAACATTGCCCAGCAGATAAAAAAATCCTACTTACCAGATAGTTGCACTTTCATGACCTGTCGGGCGTGATCAGAGTTCTCACTAAATGTGTTCTGTTTTAAGAGAGGTGTGTGGCTTGTATTGGTGCATAGTGTGATGATCGTAGTGCTCGGTTATGGGATGTGTGTCTGCTTTGCTGGGTGTGTATTTAATGTTGTGTTTAAGGAGTACTAGTAGACTTCTGGTTCCTAATGGATGTTGTTGTGAGTGTGTTGATACCTACCAAAGAGGCATATCTCTGCTGCATTGGATATAAATGTAATAATTGTTTCTAGTGTGTGCTGTCGCATATTGTGCACGTGACAGCTGCATAGCTATTAGAGGTGTGTTCTGTTATCATCTTATTGGTTTTCAACTTCATGGCATATCTATCTGTGGCCCAATTACACATAGGGGGCGCCCTTTCCCTCATTGTGCCATGGTGTGCCTCAAAACAAGGCACAAACAAGGAAAGTGTGCCCTTATTACATTGAATGTGCTGCTCCCAGGCCAGCCGCAAAGTCATGCTGCCCTGGGGGCAGCGCATGCAATTGAAAAACGTAGCGGCTCTGAAGCAGCTGCTCCATGTTTCACAGTGCAGGCGGCAACCTGCCTGCACTTTTAAGGGGGATTAAAGATCCCCTTGCAGGAGGATTCAGTGAGTGACTGCATCTGCCTGCAAGGGGATGTCTGCGGTGTCCACAGGACCTCTTACCATCCTCTAGAGGGCTGCTATCGGGGGCCACACTGACAGTGCGCCTCCTGACAGCTTCTTTGCCTTTGCACCCGCGTCTATAATATGGTGCAGGTTACGAGGCAAAGGGATTCCTTAACCCTTTGAGTGCTCATGACAAGCTCAGCTCGTCATGAGGCACAGTTAAGCTGCACTCATTTAGATCTTTCCCCGCTATGCTGAAAGATCATGACGAGCTCAGCTCGTCATGAGTGCAGCTCCACTGTGCCTCATGACGAACTGAGCTTGTCACAAGCACAGCCGCGCCGCGCACCTCCCCCCTGCTCCCGCACATTGGGGGGAAAACACCCCGCAGTGAAGTGGTAATGTGCTTGGGGCCACGCCCTCATGCAAATGATGGGACACCCTCTGCTGATATCACTGGCGCTACAAGTGTCTGCAACCCTTTCTGTCATACCAAAGTGCCTCGGGGGCACAAAGTGGGCCCACATGCCCGTTGGGCTCTTGGGCCCTTTCCATGTTTCCTACTGCAGCCTTTTTGTTGCAATTTCCTGCTATTTGTTGTTGGAATCTCTTACCGCGTTGATAGAGCTCTAGAATAACAATTTAGACACAAGAAAATAGGAGTGTGGGGGTAATGCTTGGACCATTACTGTTAGTCTCTATTAATCCCAGCTCTTCTCTTTCCCATCATAATTATTGGGCCCCTCCTTCCCTTTATGAGTTGTCCAGGAGCCTGAGTAACAGGAAGGCGAGGCAGCTGAATAAAGGGCGATGCCACCTCCTGAGGGATGAGGGAGCTTGCCGGGGGTGGAGGCAGACAAGGTTGAAATTTAAATGGTATTGATGAACCTTGAGTATTCTTGTGAGTGAGTAGGAATATGTAAGGAAAGTGATGAGGAAGATCAGGACTAGGAGTTATGAAGATTATTGGTAAATCATCAAACGAATCCCAGTCTACATTCTTTCCAAAGGCATCTGAAAAACTGGCTGTTTCTCTTAACGAAATCATTGGATTTATTAATATGTACTGATTGCCTTTTCCTACACCTCTCCCTTTCTAGAACTCTCTTATCCCTCACACATCTTTATCCTGCATTTTGAGTCTTTTACAATGTATTTCTACCTACAAATGTCTAAAATAAATACGAAACAGACACAGTTGTCTTGGGCGAAGCGGTGGTACACACTTAACAAGAAAAAAAAATAATAAGTGCACGGGACCAAAGTTTCTCTTTGGCTGTGGTGGTGCTGAATGGTCTTTATTACATTTAATGCCTCTTTCTTTCACCACCCTACTCTTCCTGCTACCTCATATCATTCTTGCAGATGAGGAGACTTTTTTCATCCATGATTTCGTCTCTTGGCACTTTCTTTTCAAGCTTTCTCTTCTGCCTTCCTTCTCCCTGCCTTTCTCTGTCTTGTTGTAGGGCAACATCTAATGATGGAACAAAAGTTCAGGGCCTTAACAATGGGTACCAGTAAGCACTAGCACAATTTAAGCACTGCGCTTGAGTCTTTATCTGGCCTTGATGTGGAGCCAGACAGATTGGATTGGACCGAAGGTTGGTGTCTGCTATCAAATTATGTTTCCATAAATTACCAGATAAAAAGGTGCCATTTTGTATTATTCGCTTCCTTTGTACAAACAACACTGTGAGATGAGTAGCGAGACATTTCCTATAAACATTAACGCGGCTTCTGAAATGTCATTGACAAAGAATGTAAATTAAATAGTATGACGCACAACTTTATTTAATGACCCATTTTGCAGAGGTCTCACTTTTCCGTACTCGTGTAGCTAAAAATAAAAATAATAAACAACAGTTTGGGGCCGGTCAGAGAGTAGGTGCGTTACCCCCATTTCAGCGCGCGCATTGCGCGGGTTACAGGCTGACAGAGCTAATCCCCTCAGATCAAACGCTGCACGCTGAGCGCCGCCGCCTCCCAGTCAATGCTATCGTGTTGTCTTTGAAGCTCCGTGGAGCGGGTTTGAGTTTCACAGAGGGACGTGGATTAATTACCACTGCGGATTCTCAGCACCACACGCTCTGGAGCTGCAGGCTCAAAACTGCTGCGGTCCTTGTTCAGGCTCTTCAACCAAAAAAAAAATACCAGAAAGGAAAAACAGAGATTCTCTCAAATAAAAATGATATTTTTGTCCTTTTAACTTAGAGTTCATGGAGCAATTAAGACGAATATTTTTTCTTATGTATTTCATATTCCCATGTGACCTGCAGTGTGGTATTAATTCCCTGCACATTTCATCTTTGTGATAGATTAGGTAGTATGGCGAAATTGATAGTAATATGACATTGACCTCTGAAGCATTTTGCAGATTGTATTACAGGTAGGCCCTGACACCATGAGAAATAAAAGAGGTGAGAAGAGGCGGTGTGAAGAGGGGAGAGGATGGGCCTGCAGAAAGTGACAGGAGGAGACAAGGTGTGTAGGTAGAGAACTACGGAGGGAGAATAACATAAAAGAGCGCGAAAAGATACACAGAGTCAGAAAAAGAGGGAGAGTGGCATGAAAGAGAGACAGGCTGAGAGGAAGAAAGAAGGAGACAAAATAAACGGAGGAGGAATGCAGAGAGAGAGAAATGGGAAAGAAGAAAGAAATAGATGCAGAGAATATAAAACAGAAAAAGAGATGGTAAAAGTTGGAGAATCATTATTGAGATAGACAGACAGGCAGGCAGTCATAGACAGACAGACAGACAGACAGACAGACATATAGACAGACAGACAGACAGACAGACAGACAGACAGACAGACAGACAGATAGATAGATAGATAGATAGATAGATAGATAGATAGATAGATAGATAGATAGATAGATAGATAGATAGATAGATAGATTAAAAGCATTGACAAAGCCAATAGGCCTGGCTTGAATGTGTCAACACCTACAAACAGAATTTAGTCGGGCACTGAAACTCATTGTGAATTGACTAGATGGCCCCTTTAAAATGTGCTGGGTTGCTGCTTGAACCTTCAAAGGGAGTGTTAGTTGGGATCCTTTTGTTACAAAATGCTGAAGTGTGGAGATGTATTGCTGCTAACAGCATGCTTTACGTGAGTAGATACTGACAACATGTGCTTTGCAACAATTAAGAAAAAAAAACTCCAGATTCTATTTAACAGATAATTAACTCCTAACATTGTGCCACATTTATGACCCCATTTGCACCATGCTTGCAGCACACAACGTGGTACGTAAGCAAAGCAACTGAAAAAGGAGATTTATGAAGCAGCGCAAGGCCACTTGACGTGGCCCTGACTGGCTCCATAAATCTCGAGTAAAGCAATGTTATACAAACTGTTGCGTTGTATTACTCTGAACCAGGGAGGCGTTCCATGGGTGTTGTGTGGGTGTTCCCACGCAACTCCCATTGTTTTTGACACATTCCCAAATTTAACAGAAGTGGTAAACATGGGAATGCAAAAAACATATGCATTTCTAGGAGGCGCTTAACACTTTCGGCGCTCATGACGAGCTCAGCTCGTCAAAACTGCAGTGGAACACCCAAGCGGGGATAATTCCCCTGCTGTGCTGGGCGTTCCATTAAGCGGGCGTGGTCATGACAAGCTCAGCTCGGCATGAGCACAGCGCCACCGTGCTGCATGACGAGCTGAGCTTGTCACAAACACCGCGGCACCGCGTGTGGCCCCCCTCACCCCCGCGTTGCGGGGAAATTAGCCCCGCGGCAAAGGGGTTAATGAGCTTATTTCCTCTTTCTATGTGTGCTGCATTCTGCAGCACACACAGATAGAGGAATAAGCTTCTCAGGATTGTTTTGGTGCAGGAAGGTGCCCCTTCCTGCACAAAAGCAATCCTGCCTCTGCAAGGCTGGCGCCCTTGCAACATACACTGGCCCTATACAGCCAAAATGGCGCCAATGCACAGGAAAAGGCAGAGATGTGCTGTATGTTTTTTAAATACAGTATATTCCTGTCTTTGTCCTGCCATGCAATGCAGCAAGGTGACTTGCTGCGCTCTATTGAGTGACAAATCTAATAAATATGCCCCATTGTGCATTATTTTGGTGCTGGATGGGGTCTGTTCGGCAGTTTAACATGCTAGGGTCTGTAAGTGCACTCTCATTTATATGGTTACACGTCTTTCAGAGAACCTGAATCACAAAGATAAACTTACACTTTTGTTTAAGTTACCTATTTTTGGGTATTCACAAACTGCAAGTTACATTTTACTAATAGTAATTTTACGACTGCAGAGACTGTGAGGACTTTGAATTGAGGGTGTTTGTGTATCTGAAGTCAGTGGAGCTCCTTGAGGTGTGATGTGCTGTGAGGTCTGTGTGAGAGGTTAAGGATTTGTCTGCCTGCCAAGTTCTGGATGGTTTGTAGTGTTCTAGTGAGTTGCTTGGTGATCTCTCTGTGGAGGGTGTGCAAATAGCCCAACTTGCTGATGACTAGGGCATGAGTGAGAGTTTTTCTAGTGTCCCTTGGGAACCATTTGAAGATCTTCCTCAGCATCTTTATGGGGTGGAAGTGGGATGCAACGAGGGCATTGACTTGTGTGGTCACGTCCAGTTTGCTGTTGATGATTATTCTAAGGTTCCTGGCAGGGGTTTGTGGTGAGAGAGCGCAATTTGAATAAAATATATAAGTGCACCATATGTACAACCCAGTTGCACAAATTCAGTTAAAGTATCTAAAAGTGTTGAAAATATATAACCGCATATACTCATGAGTGTTTAGTTAATATAGAAAACATATATAGAGTGTGGAACTAATGTAGAAATGTGTGGAAATGTTTAGAAATGTTAGAAGTGTTAATCAGATTCCATGTTATGTAGCTGCTACTGAAGAAAATGCAATGCTGCAAAACGTAGAAATGTGCAGACCTCATGGCAATGTATGAAGAACGAAAACGTGCATTTACATCTTTCACATGACATGGATTTACTATTATTCAGTAATTTCTGCTCACATGTTAGAGTTATGTTTTATAGAAGTGTTTCATATAATCAGAGAGTAATGTGTTAGCATATTATTTTAGATTGAGAAAAGGGTTCACTGAGTGTAAGCCACTGCAGGAAATTTAGTAGGCCTGGAAAGATAAAGTGGCTTCTTTGATCTGCACGTGTTAGTTTAAGTCGAGTCTTGTTAAGAATAAATTGCCAATTCTGTTCGAAGTTTTATGGCCTGAACAGATAAGTGAAGCCTGGAATTTGGGGCCCAAGTTGTGAGTGTCTGTCTGCAGGTGTGTGGGGGTTCCAATCAAGAGCGTGATGAATAGAGCTCTGTCCGGGGAGACAGGCACAGGCCTGGAGGAGGGTTCAGGAATGTTCTGGGGGGTACCAGCGAGCCGGAGAAGAAGCCTGGGAAGCAAGGTCAACGCTAACAAGAGGCCCAAAGGAGTATCATCATGGAAAAAGCCAGAACCGAGACCACGTGAGATGTGTACGTGAGGGGCGTCTCAGAGGGGCGTTCCAACCACAACTGTGATTTTGTATTAGGGACAGCACCCTGGGGAGGAGTGAGAGCAGATGGCCTGAGGACCCTTAGAGAGCGGATGGGTAGGCAGAGAGGGCATGACTGCAATTCATAGGGTTTCACCTAAAGACTAAGAGAAAGTGAGTGAACTTCTTTGGAAGTCACCACGGCTGACACCTTTTTAGGTTAAGATTCTGCTAAGTAGGGATGCCACCTAGTCTAGTGCAGGGACAGTCTAATCTGATCTTTTTCTTTCTGTAAATGACTTCTAAATTACATCTTGTGTCTATTTTGGCAAACCTGCTAATCCTTGAACTGGCTTTAGTGGTATTTTTCTGTCGTTTAAGATCATTCAGAGAATTCATGTTTCTGTTGATGCCAGTATACCTTTTGAACCTTGTATTGAGATGTTTGTACCTGCAGTTAACTTTGGCTTTATAATAAAACTTTAAAACTTATCAGTGGTAAGTGGTCCTTCAGAGTCGTGTCAATCTTGGGGTTGGTTTAACCTGATGTTGGATTGCTTTTTACTCTATGACAGGCAACAATCGATCCAAATGATTTAGGTGGGAATAGATCTAGAGTGATCAGGTAATCGATGCAAAATCCCACCTTCCCAGTTGGTAGCAGAGAAAGATGGTTGCCTTCTTGAGGAAGGTGATCTAGGCTAGGTTAAGATTACCCCAAGGCCCCTAGATATCGATGACCAGAAGAAGAATCACCTGCCGAAGAGGGGGCTGACGGTGCGAGAGAGAAAAGCAGCAGTATCGGTCGAGAGTGAGTATAAAGGGTCATGCGTTGTCAGATTGCGGTGTTTTGTGTTGTACTTGTGTTGTAATGTCATGCGGAGTTGAATGCCTGTAGTGTGATTGTGAGACGGTTGTGAGCGCGCGCAACCTGGTGAAAATCTTAAGTTAAGAAGAGAGCTTAAGTGGTTTGGGTGTATCGGACATCCAGAGTAATTGTCAACCATTGTGAAGGGGGTCATGAGGTACCATTGATCACCCGCAGGACCGTGATAGGGGGAACGTAAGAGAGAGTGTATGAGTAACGGACGCTAGTCGGAAGTTACTGTGTGTAAGTAACCTATCAGTTAAGACGATCGTCTAGATGTTTACGGAAAGACGTTTCGTCAGTTGAAGTGACAATTACAGTTAGACTGTGGACGTACAGTCAAGAAAAGTGATCGCTTGGTCGGAAGTAATCATTTTTCAGTGTATGAATGGGACGCATGCATGACCGGGATACGATCTGAGAAAGGAGGGGAACTGCTGCGAAGGGGAAGCGAGTGACGTCAGAAAGAGCCGCGCTGTGATAGGCCGGTTGGTGTAAAACCGCGCTGTGATAGGCCGGTTGGTGTAAAGCCGCGCTGTGATAGGCCGGTTAGCGAGAGCCGCGCAGGGATTGGTGGATTGTCATCAGGAAGTAAACGAACGAAGGGAATTAAGGAAAATTGTAGATTTCGAACATGAAGTGTTTTAAATGTCTGAGAGCGATATTTAAGAGAGAAAGGAGTGAATCCTTTGACGGGGAAGAGGCCCCGCCGGAGGGTACACCGGCTCATTATATGGCTACGAATGTTGGGTTGCATACTATACTGTGGATTTCTAATTGGAGTAAGATTACTGAGGGGAATGAGGAACTGACGTTTCCGAAATACGGAACGTTTAGATTAGAAGTATTACACCAGCTAAAAGCAGTTATGACCTCAATGAGACCTCTGCCTAGACCAACACAGTTTGAAGCCCTTAATGCATGGATTAGGGCGGCGCACGACAGGAATCAGAACAGGCGTCAAGAAAGGGTGAAACGATCGGTAAGAGCAGTGCAGGACGCCAAGTGGGATGAGGAAGCCAAAAAATGGAGAGTGCAGAATATTGAAGTAAATAAATTGTACCCAGTAATAGAGGTTACAGGAGATAAGAGACCACCAGAGGAAGATGATGAGAGCGAGACAGAGGTCAGCCTGATAAATAGGTTGTTAACAGACAGACCACCTCCGTACAATAGAGAGATGGAAAGTGCCGAGCTCCGAAGAGAAAGGGGGGCTGGCATAGGGGAGTATAGACCACTTCCTATAACGGATTGGGATCCCACCAAAAGTGAGGAAATGCCCCAACCTAGTCCAGTGCAGAGGGTAGTCGGAAGGTTCGTGGTACAAAAGGTGCCAGAAACAGAGCGTGCCAAGTCCTATCAATTGCCAGACCCTCTTCAAGTACCTGTTACCATAGGTCCTATAGTATCGATTTATGACCCAGAGAAAGCAAGAGAGGAGGAACAGGTACGCTTGGACAGGGAGAGAGCAGAAATGGAAAGTAGGAACAATACGATTAATTCCCAAAAGCAGCTGCCAGGACCAAGAGATCAGAGCACCTGATTGAATTCAGCAGTGGATCCCATAAAAGATCAAGGGGGTCAGAGAGGGCTGATGGATCTGAGGGGACCACGGCCGAAATCCTTTAAGGAGTTAAGGGAGTACTTGAAGGAATGGGATGCTGCCGTAGAGACTCAGAATAACAGGATAGGAGCGGAAGCCGAATGGGGAAGCCAAGACAACAGGACCTTGTCTCACTGCGGGGCTGGCGAAAGCGGTCCAGAGTGGGACGGGAAGAGTCAGGAAAGTAAAGGAGATACCCGCCATACCAGTGGTGGAGGTAGACAAGTGCATGAGGATAGGAGTATAGGGTGTGGAGGGGTGCCTCGCCCCATTCACAGCGAAGGAGATCGACGAACGCAGGAGTACAGGGATAGTTTTAAGTGCACCCACCATGCGCCTGGCGACAGTAGGCAACACTGGAGTCGCGGGAGCATGGAGAGTCGCGAGGGGTCTCGCCATGCGCCCAGTGATCACGGACAGGAACGGGATCGCGGGAACATGGGGAGCCGCGAGGGATCTTATCATATACTGAGCGACACTAGACAGCAAGGGAATAGCGACAGCATGGGGAACGGTGGAGAATCCTATCATGTGTCTAGGGAGATCAGGCAAAATAGACAGAATGAGATTGTGGGAAATCGAGCAGTGTTTCACCACACGCCAAGGGAAGATGGAAGAGCATGGGACCTAGAAAGATGGGAACATGGGAGGACTCCCCATAACTCGCCTGAGCCTAGGCGTAGGACTCGGAGCTGGGATGGGAGAGATGTCAATGAACACCCTAAGAAAGACATACTGAGAGCCGAGATAAAAGCAAGAAGGCTTGACGTAACCAGTTTAAAATCGTATTTAGATGAAATAATAGATGGTACGTTGCCTTTGGAGAGGATTGACATGTACGAACAAGATGAGGTACTGTTTATAGCAAAGGATATTACTCGGAAAGCGAGAGCAGTACATGAGAAGCTATCTGAATTGGCAGACAAGTACATGGTGGATTTGTCAAGGACAAAGGCATTGCAGGGTAACCATAGGCGGCATTATTCAGATCAGGATCTAGATGAGAGAAGGACAATTGGATTAAAGACACACATAAGAGAACTGATCACAGGAATAAGGACATGGAGAGAGTTGGATAAATGGGAGGAAAGGTGGTCCAAGAAAGGGACTGTTAGGCGAAGCACAATTGGGATGTCCCCAGAGGGAGGGCTACAGAGGATGGAAGCATACCCTTTGCAAGAGATTGCGAATGGGAGCTATGTGCATGTGCCCTGGAGTAGGGGGGACTTAGCAGCATTTACCAAATCTTTTCCTAAGTTGAGGGAGAACCCCGTGGAGTGGTATAAGCAGGTAGAGAGGTTCGTAAAAATTTCTAAAGTACTGTGGGTTGACCTGAACACCCTGTTTGACATTGTAGTACCAGGAGACTTGTGGTCAGCATGTAAGGTTAGTGTTGAATGGCCCACATCAGAACCGGAGAGGGATGCACAGACTAATGGACCGTCAGAGACAGTAATGGCAAAATATGAAAGGGTGATGACTTGGCTGAAAGATAAGGTGCCACTGCAGGACATAGATTGGGTCAAAATAGATCGGACTAGGCAAGAACCCAAGGAGACAGTCCATGAGTATTATGAGAGATTACTGAAGGCGTTCAAACAATACAGTGGGTTAGATGTAATGGATCCTAAAGACATAGGACAGTTTGTGTCAAAATTTGTTTTGGGATTAAGACCGGATATTTGTTTGATGATTCAGCAACATTTGATCTGTTGGCAAAACAAACCATTAGATGAAATTTTGAGATATGCAAGGTATTGCAGTGATGAGATAGATTCTAAAGCCAAGAAACTTAAGGAGAAGCTGATGATGGTGCCGATGCAGTCGGCCGGAAAGGGTGGACAGCGGCAACAGGGAACAGGGACCATAGGAAGGAGACAAAGTAGCCAGAATAAGGACGATGAGGAAAGGCAGAGACCTAGGGTAGACATTGCGACATTGAAAAAGATGACCAGGTGTCACCAGTGTAACGAGGTGGGGCATTGGTAACGCGAGTGTCCCTATAACACTGAAATTGGAGAACTAGAACCAGAGGAGGAAGAAGTCCAGAGTAATCTGGTAAAGGGGACAACGATACACAAGGGAAAGGTGGTCAAAGGGGGGACCCCGGCTCCTCGAGCCCAGTTCCCTCAGCCACCCAGAATTTCGACAGGAGGAAAGACCTATAAGCAGATGCCTCTTTTTGTGGGAGGAGAAGAGTGTTATTATGTTGATCCCCTAACTGGACAGCGAGTGGATAGAGAGGAAGACTGTACCCTTGGGGCAGTCCTAGAGGTGGACCAAAGGGGACCATACGTGGAGGCCGAAGTGGCAGGGTGTCCTACGACCTTTCTGGTGGACACAGGGGCCACTCGATCCACTCTGAGATCAGCAGTAGTTCCAGTTCTGCCAATGTCAGGAGAAACGATTCAAGTGGTAGGAGTTGCAAACAGGAGAATGACAAACCCATTGACAGAACCAGTACTAGTGAAAATAGGGAAGTACAGCGATGAGCATCAGTTTGTGGTTTGTGATTCTAGCCCTGTGTGTCTGTTGGGAAGAGACTTATTGTGCAAGCTAAATTGTACGATATACTGCACACCTCAGGGAGTGGAGGTACTGACTAACGATGATGATGCTGACTTCAAAGTTGCAAATTCAAAGGTATGCGTGGAGCTGTATCCTACTTTGACAGTGGAAGAGCTTCCTTGGGACCTAAGAGAGGCGGTGTCATCTGAAGTGTGGGATTTCACTGGGGAAGAGATAGGACTGGTCAAAGGAGTGGAACCAGTGAAAATCATGGTAAAACCGAATGTTGAATATCCAAGAACACCCCAATACAAGTTGACCCCAGAGACGATTGCAGGAATAAAGCCCGTGATCGAATCCATGATTAAGCAGGGAATACTGAAGGAAATTGTGGGTAGTCCATGTAACTCCCCGATTATGGGTTTGCAGAAGCCGAGTGGGAAATTCAGATTGTGCAGGATCTTCGGAAGATTAATAACATAGTTGTTTCATGTTGTCCAGTGGTACCGAATCCATCAGTGATATTGTTTCAGATACCATTCCAAGTGAAGGACTGGGTTCTTTAAGACCCAGCGGTGCCAGGGGACAACACCTGAAACCTTCGTGGGTAACCTGTTCCGGCGTACAAATGACAGAGACACGGGACACTTCCTTCGGCGTCAAAGATTTGAGGTTTATTTACTGCAGGGAACACAGAAGTCACGTGAAGTACACAACGGGTATGTTCGCGGGATCTGCTTCAATTTGCTACTGTGGATCGCTCCTTTTATACACATTTCTCTCATAGGTTAACATGGTACACAAAGGTTTACAACTTGGTTCCCATAATTATCCCCGAGAGGGGTCGCTTTGATGCATTCAAGGTCCGGAACATAAGTACAGAAACATTCGTGGTTCCCAACTGTAAAAACCCATCTTCCCACCATTAGTACATTCCAATCGGCAGTAAACAAATCGAAGAAGGAACAAGGACAGGTGCAGAGGAAGGCAGAAACAGTGGGGAGATCGGAAAGGGTGTAAAAGGGGTGGTATCGGGAAACACGAGCTACAGGCATCACAGAGACGTGCCTAATGAGATGCATGGCTGAGACAACAGACCGGTACGGCAAGATGAGCCTCGAGCGGGGACATCTGCCCTACAGTATCATCCCCCTCATCATAAAGACACTTTCAAAGGAAACGTGTCTTCCGCAAGAGTCTTGGGAATCCCAGGGTCGCGAAGCGGACAGCGTCCGTTCGCTGGCTACTTGAGGGCAAGAGACAAAATGGATGCCATATCTAAGATGGAACCCGTGGGTACAGATGTATAAACCCACGAAACAGACGAACGGTTTAGGTTAGCACAGCGAAACTGCGCACACCCACTAAACTCGTCATTTGCGGTTCATAGATACCAGACTCGACCATATTCGTGCGAGTCGAAAACACCACTTACAATCGTCACGGAACCTCAGACGCTCCTTTTGCCCTCATGTAGGCAAGCACTAGTCAGAATCATATTCAATATTCATCAGACCATCTAGATGTTGCTGCAACATAACTCTGTCCAACCGAGCTCCTTCGGTAACAGGCGGCTGTCTTATACACGTCGTAGCACAGAGGCCACATAAGGCAGGACCACACTGCACACAAAGGCAACACGTGAACAGGAACACTACAACAACTCCGATGATCATCAGAATCTTCCAACCCCAAGTCGACATCAGGCCCCAAAACCACCCAAGCAGCGTCCAATCCCCTACGTCCACGTGTATGGACTCAGAGATCTTATGTAACTTTGAGATGGCTTGATAGACAGTCGGAGCGTTATCTGGAATGAAAATGCAGCAGCTCGAATGGATCACCTTACATACTCCACCTCGATCTGCTAAGACCACGTCTAAAACCATACGGTTTTGTAACGTCATAAGCCTTTCCGCCTGAAGTTCTGTGGTGATATTACCAAGGGCACTGGCAGTGATATTAGCTGTCGATTCCACCACTCGAGTCAACTGTCTCAGGTTCCTACTATTAACCATAGGTCCCCAAAACGGGAGGAAACCCTTGAAAAAGTCTCCTGCCTCTTGACCGGCGGTGTCCTCTTCGCTAATCACGCCTCTCACAACTCTAGTCTTGTGATAGTCTGCATCTACAGTGAACGTCGGAGGCAACAGATTTGCGATAAAACATGAGCCCACAAAGTCGGAGGGCAACCATGTATACGCACGATCATAGCAGACAAAGTATGTACCCTTGGCAGCCAGAAACACAGGGGACGAGACCATCGGCAGGATATAAGTCTCGGAGCAAGCACTCTCTCCAAGACGAGCTTTCGCTCTTCGGCCACGACCCATTAGACAGAAATTACCAAGGTGGGGTACGACCCATATCGGAGGCGAGCTTCTAAGCTGTTTTTCACTCGTGAGCGCACTATACTCGACCTTACTCAGGACCCTATAGGCTTGTACCTCTTCCTCTGGGATGAGCGACGGCTCATAGATATCTCTATCTAAATCCTCTATCGCTATAGACAAAGGCTTCTGATACGAGCCAGGACCAGAGTAGGGAAAACGTGGCTCTCGACTGGGGTAAGAATCTAGTGCACTTCGAAACATTGTTTGGAATGCTCGAGCTGAACCCTGGGAACTATAAGGTAGGACCAGATATGGAATTCCCTTATCCGTGGTATGTGGCATTAACCCACACACCCAACAATTTGTAGTGTTAACCACTAACTGATGCTGATGAAGGAGCTGAATAAAGGAATTATTTCTGAATTCCACACGTCTAGCCTGCTCGTGTTCGGGTAAGATATGGAAAGAATGAGGGGATGCAGTGGAGGTAGATTTAGGTTCAGAAGTAGGAGTAGGTATGGCAGAAGGTAAGAAGTACGACATCATGTAATACACCCCACCCGCCAATAGCGAAGAAACAGTCAGAAACAGTAGGAACACTTGAAACATAAAACATTTGGTACGAATAATTTGTTGCAGTTTGAATCTTTGCGCCTGAGCTTCTTCCAAGTCCATCAGCTTCGAAAACGCCATCCCCTACAACCGTCCGCAACGTTTCTTGACGCACTTCGTTCTGTGTAGCAGTAGTCAATCCCTAGGAGTTCCCAGGAACCGACGGTCTTTGGCCTAGCGCCAAGACCTACTAACCAGAAGGAAGTACACGCGCGGCCCTACGGTAAACCTGGATGCAAGGTATCTTACTCACAATGTATGTACAAAAAGTCTCTTAGCTGTGGAAGTAAAGCACATAGATGGAACGAAACTCAATTTTTACAAAAATAATCACAATAATACGGGTGTTTTAGACTGATCGTGGCAAATGGGATAATGCAGTTGTCAAGGGACAGAACGGAAATTCTTTATTTGTCTCTGGTGTTGGATCGCAAAAAGTATCGAGTTTTCCCAGGACGTGTCTGTTCATCAAACAATGGATCAGATGAGGGAACAGAGTTCTGCCGATCAGTCGATTGTTCTGATCTTGAGTCTTGTGATGGCAAATGTTCAACAATGTCTTTCTGCTGCACTGAGGATTCTCCGACAGGCTGTGCATCGCTAAAGGGTACAAAAGTCTGTGGTCCTTCGGTTTCAGATGAAGCAATGCCCTTCCTCACCCACGAGTCTGCCGGTAAATGTATAGGAACCTTCTTGGTATGAGTGGCATGCACCCAATTTTTTCGCCCTTCCAAACGGACGGCAGTTCTCGTGGCAAGGAGGACCTGATAGGGTCCAGTAAAGCGGGGTTCCAAATTCTTTTTGCGGGCAAAGTTGCGGGTAACCACCCAGTCCCCGGGTTGGAGCTGGTGGCCTGGACCCTCCGTCTGCATCGGCAGTGCTTCGTGAACCTGTTGGTGAATTAACCTCAGTTTAGCAGTCAGATCATGAAGATAATCAATCAACATTGGGTACTCAAGATTAGAAAATACACCCGGTCTAGGAACCCCCCAAACATTCGCAGGACGGCCGAACACTATTTCATAGGGACTGAGCCCTACTCGGGAGTGTACTGTCAACCTTGTTGACAACAAGGCAAGGGGCAAAGCGTCAGGCCACGACAGACCAGTCGTAGCCTGAATCTTAGCCAGTTTGAGTTTAAGGGTGCCATTATACCCTTCAACCAAACCTGCTGACTGGGGATGATTGGCGCTATGGAATTTTTGATTAATTCCAAGGCCCTTACACACACTCTTTATCACACTCCCTACAAACTCACTTCCGTTATCAGACCATACAATTCGAGGCATTCCATACCGAGGAAAGTATTCCTTCAGCAGGATTTTCGCAGTAGACAGGGCAGTATTGTCTTTAAGAGGGTAGGCTTCAATCCATCGGGAGAATGCGCAAACCACAACTAAAACGTATTTCAGGTTATTGCATCGCTCCATATGGATGAAGTCTAGCTGGATTACTTCAAAGGGATATGAAGGGGGAGCAAAATGGCCAGGAGGTGTGGGGGTCCCCTTACCAGGATTGTATAACATACATATCATGCAATTCTTCACCAATCTCTCAGCACACTTCGTAATACCATCATTCTTCCACACAGGAGACAACAACTTACAAATACCTTTCGCACTAATATGTGCTAACCCGTGTGCCATTGTCACAACAGCCAGCACATACGCATCTGGCAACATCCACCTCTTGTGCTCCGACAAATCGACCCAGCAACCATTCGCATCCAACTTTCCCGTACTCTCTTTCTACTTCGTCTTTTCAGTCTCAGTGGCCTCATTCTGAATTGCTTTCACGCTCTCGATAGTGTCCTCACACATGCTAGTCTCTGTAGGCCACCTAACCGAACTCGTCACATACATTCTAGTGCTAAGGTTCCGGGCAGTCTCCTTAGCAGTCTCATCCGCAAATGCATTGCCACGACCAACATCATCCGTCACCTTACGATGCGCACTACATTTAACAATCGCCACCTGCTTAGGTAACGTAAGTGCATTCAAAAGATCATTCACAAGCTGTCCATGCTGAATTTTCGTACCATGCGACGTCAAAAAACCTCTCTCTCTCCACAACCGTCTGAAACTATGAGCGACGCCAAAAGCATATTGGCTGTCGGTAAACACATTCACTCGTTTCCCTTTCGCCAACACACACGCTCGGGTTAGGGCAATCAGCTCTGCAGCCTGGGCAGAGTTCTGATTCAATCTTGCAGTTTCCACGACAGTATTCAACGTTACCACAGCATACGCAGTCGTCACATCACCATTCGGCAATTTAAAACATGAACCATCCACATACAAAGTTCCATCGGGATCTTCCAAAGGAGTGTTTTTAAGGTCCACTCGACCTTTTGTTTCCTCCTCAGTCCTTAAGTAACAGTCATGCGCTGCTACTTCATCTGACTCTGCACTAATTGGCAACAAAGTCGCCGGGTTCAGGACATTACAACGTTTTATCTGGAATTGGCTTGCCAACAACGTCAACTCGTACCCTGACAACCTCGCACTCGTCAAGTGCTGAGTTTTCGTACGATTCAAGAGAGTGTCAACTGCATGTGGAACCATCACCGTAAGCATATTATCCATGACCAATCCTGCTGATTGTCGGATGGAGACCGCAGCTGCCGCTGTTGCTCTCAAACAACTCGGCAATGCTCTAGCTACCGGGTACAAGGTCGAGGAAAAATATGCACATGGACGTTGCTTATCACCGAAAGGTTGCGTTAAAACACTCAACGCACAACCTTCCCTCTCATGAACGTATAGTGTAAACGGCTTGCTATAGTCAGGAGTACCTAACACAGGAGCCGAACACAATGCATCACGCAGTTCAGAAAAACTTTTCTGACATTCCTCCGTCCATGGTAAAGGAGTTGAAACATCCTTGCACGTAAGAGCCACCAATGGTTTCGCTAACAATGAAAAATTCGGAATCCACTGTCTGCAGTATGACGTGATACCTAAAAAGGCACGCACATCTCTTTGGGTTGTTGGCACAGATATTCGCGCAATGGCTGCAATTCTCTCTGGGGTCAACCTTCTTCCCTCCTTTGACAATAAGTGACCTAGGTAGGTTACTTCTTGACAACAATATTGAAGTTTAGAAGGAGACACCTTGTGATGTAAGTCACAGAGATGCTGCAACAACGAGACAGTGGCAATTTTGCAAATGTCCTGACTATCTGCAGCCACCAATAAGTCGTCGACGTATTGGATCAAAGCCGCACCAGCCGGCAACACAAACGCATCTAGTTGGCCCTTCAAGGCCTGACTGTAAATCGACGGACTTTCACAGTAGCCCTGAGGAGCACGTTTAAACCGGAAGCTACGGCCACCAAGAGAGAAACCGAAAAGGTCTCTGCTTTCTTCGGCAATCGGAATACTGAAGAACGCATTCTTCAGATCGATTACTGAAAACCAAGATGCAGAAGCTGGAATCAGAGTCAGTAGCGCCGTGATGTCAGGCACAACAGGGAACTGAGGAATCACAATTTCATTTACCTCCCGTAAATCGATAACAAAACGATAAACAGGTGGTTTAGAAGGATCAGTACGTTTCAGAATAGGCAGTACAGGGCTGTTGCACACGTTTCCCCGAGTCTCCTCAATAACATCTTTCTCGATCAAATCATAGATGATCGCCAACAATGCTCGTTCACCATCAAGGGAGATACGATACTGGGGAATACGTGGCAATCGCACATTAGATTTCACGTGAACAACATAAGGGGAGATGTCAAGCAGGCCCACGTCATTTGGACCTGTTGCCCACAAAGATACAGGAAGAGAACTCAATTCCGGTGGAAGCTTATCGAGAGACAAATACATTGGAGAGACGACTCTCTCACCCAAAGTAAGCTTTACTCCCGCAGGAGAACAATACAAAGTCGCATACAGACGTTTAAGCAAATCCAGGCCCAAGAGATTTTCACCACAACCAGTGGTCAAAATCAGCGGAGCTTCAAGCTCACGTGGCCCAATTGTGAGTGGCAATGGGCACGAAAACGGATTGCTAACAGGGGCGCCAGAGAATCCAACGGAAACATTTGTTAGGTCAGACAAAGGTGCGCCAGGGAGTTTCGAATGCATGATGGAACTTTTCGCTGCACCAGTGTCCAACAGAAAAGGCTCAACGACGCCCGAGGTGGCAACTGCGACGTAAGGCCCTCTCTGATCAACCGGAACTGATACCACTCCCTCTCCTTGTCTATGGCTGTCCTAGTAATTACCGTCGTCAGCATCCTGATCGACGTAATAATCATCTACGTTGTACTGCGCAGATCGTCCTTGCGATGATCCACGTTGATCAAAGCAATTGTTAGAATTTGACGAATTGTCTGAACGATCGTTAGGAGCGCCACGACCCCTACCACGTGATGCCTGCTGAGCACCACCACGACCTCCTCTAGATGTGTTACCACTATTACGCTCATTTAGAACAGGACAATTGAATTTTAAGTGACCCTCCTGTCTACAATAGGCACACTGATTGTACCCTAACGAAGATCTTTGCGATGAGGAGTCATTTCGCGATTGCGACCTATTAGATTGCGACTGCGATCGATTACGTTGTTGCGAATCATTCTGATTCGAGCGCGGAGGATACGCTTGCTGCAACAACACCTTAGTTTTAAGTTCTTTCGTCTTTTTATCGGCACGATCATTCTCTTCTTTCTCCCTATTCTCATAATATTGTGCCGTAGCCAATATTTGAGCAGAAGTAGAAACAGCCCACGCACTCTCAGAATTTTTTAATTTATTGCTCAAGTCGGGCAATAAGTTTGAAACAAATTTATCCACAAACAACCGCTGACCACCCTCGGTACCCATATCCTGACCACTATGGTCGATGAATGCCTCCTCAAATCTCGTAAAGAAGTCGGAGACACTCTCGTCTTTCTTCTGTCTGCAAGCTGACAACTTGTCCCAGTTCACCCTCATAGCTGGCATAAGCGTTTTCATCAAGGTAATGATTCTCTGAGGGAGAGCAGTAATGAGCTGTTCAGGCTTAGCCCCGCCAACTTGTCGTGTATCGGCCGCAGTAAGAGCAGCCCAATCACCACCTAATTCGTTTGCATGATCTTCGTGCCGAATCTTGGCCCACACCGGTTGCGGTACGACATTGCCAAACAGCATATCAATATCGGCAAGATTCATTATCGTAGCGTCTACGAGCTGCGACAATTCCTTATAATACCCTGCAGGATTTTTGCGAGGGTCAGGCAAAGATTGCTTCACCTGTAAAACTTCTGATCGTTTCCATGGGAGATGTATCCATACTCTCTGGAAATGCGGTAAAATAGCGGGGTTAGCAGTGGCATCACCTGGCATCCACACTGGTAGAACTTCGCGCATGGGATACTGACCAGACGTGTCTAACTGTCTCTCAACATCCTCAACAAACAATGCTTGAGGTATCGGAGAGGGACGGAAAGCTAATAATTGCTCGATGGCACGTCGAACATTGGTACCCACCACCATTCCGCTCGAAAACTGAAGCTGTAAGTTGGTCAAAGCAGTTAATACATCTTCCGATGCATCTGCCGATATTTGATCGCGCAAAACCTTGCACATTTCTTCAAAAACATACCTCTGTGTCGGTATATTGAATTGACTAAACGTATTCAACACCGACCGTGGAGGATTTCTATAGGGATGCAACATCCATGACATCGCCATATTATACAACGCGGCACGTTCCCTATTACCAGGAAGCTGACTACGTCTTTGTGGACCGTCCGAATCAGCGGACTCAAGAATAGGGCCAAGAGAATTAGCAAAATTAGCAGCCATCGAAAGGGTACGACATCGAGTAGTTGGAGAAGTATACGATAGAGTAGTAACAAGAGAAGGAGTAGGAACAGAAGAAGCAGTAGGAGTAAGTAGAACAGGAGCAGTAGCGGGAGCAGGAGTATGTGGAAGTACAAGCGGAGGAGCAGTAGGAACAGCAATAGGCAAGGGAGCAGGAACAGTCGGAAGAACAGGTTGAGGAGCAGGTACAGGAGCAGGTACAGGGGGAACCACAGGAGCTGCGGTACCCTGTGCGTACGGAGGTGGTGACTTCATAAGATAGGACATTAAAGGATCCTCAACTAATTCCTCCTTCTTATCCGACTCCGTTGGCAAAGCGGGATAACATTTATCTATAGTCATACGCTGAAGCCTGTCAAAAACTTCCTTTTCCTTTTCCTCCTTATCACGCTGAAACTGTTCTGCTTTCTTTACAATAGTAGCAACACCATCTCTCTGATTACGTTTTGTCTGTCTGATCTCTTTCTGTCGGGCTTCTTTACGACACAACCGAAAGGCATCACACATGGCCGGCCTTGACTTTTTCTTAAACAATTTTGCCTCGAGGTTATCTAAAATCGGGGTCTCGAAACTACCATGAGGTGGCCAACTAAGGACACCATCTTTTTTGGTGTAACGAATCCAATATTCATTAAAGGTAATAGGGCCTAACCCATGCTTACTGTAAAGCTCATAAGTTGGAGTTCCAACCGGAGGTATCGGACACGAGTCCTCCAGTCGGGAATCCATACCACAACGTCTGAAACAACTGAACAAAGTACTACGACCAGGCATCTTGCACACTAGCCGAGTTTCACAAACTTCAAGGGTTACGGGATTTACCAAGTCCCAGCAAAAAGCAAAAACCCTCGGTTTTTGGCAACTGCAGACGTCAAATAACACAACAAAGAACCAAGTACTAAGAACCACAAATGCAATGGAACCATGCAACAACTAAGCAACCACAACCAAGGACTCTGGGAGCGACCCACAAATACTTAACTCAAAGATCGATGGCGTCACCAGGAAGGCCCGTCAATCGTCTCGCTGTACCAAGGTCTACGCCAGGCGCCAAAACAGGTCTACAGTCAGGGCAGCAGTCCGTCGCAGCCGTCAGGAGGCGGGAATCTTCACGGGAAAAGTCGTCGGGCCACTTGTTTCGACAACAGGATCGATGAAGCGGGGTGCACCTTCCCTCGGAGATTTCACACGAAGTTCCTCACGATCGTCGGGCTTGGACCGGTACCACTGATGCAGCCCCACGTTGGGCGCCAACTGAAGGACTGGGTTCTTTAAGACCCAGCGGTGCCAGGGGACAACACCTGAAACCTTCGTGGGTAACCTGTTCGAGGTTTATTTACTGCAGGGAACACAGAAGTCACGTGAAGTACACAACGGGTATGTTCGCGGGATCTGCTTCAATTTGCTACTGTGGATCGCTCCTTTTATACACATTTCTCTCATAGGTTAACATGGTACACAAAGGTTTACAACTTGGTTCCCATAATTATCCCCGAGAGGGGTCGCTTTGATGCATTCAAGGTCCGGAACATAAGTACAGAAACATTTGTGGTTCCCAACTGTAAAAACCCATCTTCCCACCATTAGTACATTCCAATCGGCAGTAAACAAATCGAAGAAGGAACAAGGACAGGTGCAGAGGAAGGCAGAAACAGTGGGGAGATCGGAAAGGGTGTAAAAGGGGTGGTATCGGGAAACACGAGCTACAGGCATCAAAGAGACGTGCCTAATGAGATGCACGGCTGAGACAACAGACCGGTACGGCAAGATGAGCCTCGAGCGGGGACATCTGCCCTACAGTATCATCCCCCTCATCATAAAGAAACTTTCAAAGGAAACGTGTCTTCCGCAAGAGTCTTGGGAATCCCAGGGTCGCAAAGCGGACAGCGTCCGTTCGCTGGCTACTTGAGGGCAAGAGACAAAATGGATGCCATATCTAAGATGGAACCCGTGGGTACAGATGTATAAACCCACGAAACAGACGAACGGTTTAGGTTAGCACAGCGAAACTGCGCACACCCACTAAACTCGTCATTTGCGGTTCATAGATACCAGACTCGACCATATTCGTGCGAGTCGAAAACACCACTTACAATCGTCACGGAACCTCACAAGCTGAGTGGTTCACAGTGATAGACCTTTGCCAGGCTTTCTTTTCGATCCCATTAGACGAGGAGAGCCAATTTCTTTTCGCTTTTAAGCTGGAAAATCGCGTATTAACATGGTGTCGTATCCCACAGGGGTATACAGAGAGTCCATCGATTTTTAACCAGCTGCTGAAGAAAAATCTCGAAAGTCTAGTACTGCCACTGAATTCGGTTCTAGTCCAGTACATAGACGACCTACTTGTTGCGTCAGAAACAGAGGAAGCTTGCAAGGTAGACACCATCGCCTTGTTAAATCATCTAGCTGAAAACGGACACAAGGTGTCTCCGAGCAAATTACAGTACTGTCTGACAGAAGTGCATTACTTGGGTCACAGAATTGAAAAAGGGAAACGGAAGGTGTCACCTGACAGGATAGAAGCGATCATGAAAATGAGTTCGCCCACAACTCAGAGAGAGGTCAGGGTGTTCCTAGGGATGGTTGGTTATTGCCGACAGTGGATAGCTAATTTTTCACTGAAAGCAAAGCCTTTACAAAAACTGACGCACAAGGAGGTGAGTGATCCGGTACCATGGAAAAAGGATTGTTTGATGGCATTCTTGCAGTTGAGGGAGGACTTGTGTCGTGCCCCTGCTCTGGGAATGCCGGATTACGAAAAAACATTCTTACTCTACTGCTGTGAAAGAGAAGGTTGTGCATTGTCAGTTCTGGCCCAGATTCATGGAAATGCCCGTAGACCAGTTGCATATTTCTCGGCTACTTTAGACCCAGTAGCCGCAGCGTTGCCCGGATGTCTCAAATCCGTTGCTGCAACGGGTGTCAGCATTGAGCGTTGTGAGAGTATCGTCATGGGACACCAGTTAGTGGTGTATGTGCCTCATTCTGTGGAATTGTTAATGACCAGGACTAAAACACAGCATCTGACCAATAACAGGCTCACGCGCTATGAACAAGTTATTCTTGCCGCAGACAACGTGACCCTTAAGAGATGCTCTGTTTTGAATCCTGCTACTTTGATGCCGCTTCCTAATGACATAGAAGATGAGGAATGTGAAGATCACGATTGCCTCGATGTGACTGAACTATGCACCAAACCAAGACCAGATATCGTGGATGAGCCATTGACTAACCCCGATGAAATTTTCTTTGTTGATGGCTCATGTGTAAGAGACGATATCGGTCAGTTGAGAGCAGCTTATGCTGTTTGTACCATTACTGGAGTTGTAGAAGCCGCATGCCTGGAAGGAGTACACTCCGCTCAGGTAGCTGAAATCATTGCATTGACACGTGCCTGCTTGGCAGGTAACAAAATTCGAGTCACCATTTACACCGATAGCCAATATGGTTTCGGGGTATTTCATGACTACGGGCAATTGTGGTCTCAAAGGGGTTACATGACCTCTTCAGGTTCACCTATTCGAAATGGGGAATTTGTACGCCTATTGTTGGAAGCATTACAAGGTCCGGCAGCTATTGCCATTGTTAAATGTACAGCACACACCAAGAATACTGACTTTGTGTCACAAGGCAATAGGTATGCAGACGAGGTTGCACGCTACTGTGCAGAGCAAGGATATTCTTTCACGGAAGTGGAAGTGAGTGGGATACAGGAAAAGACTGAATTAACTATGATGTTGGAAACTGTAGACAACTGGGATGAATTAAAATGCATACAAGAAAATGCACCCGACTTCGAGAAAAAGACATGGGAAACCGCAGGTTGTGTGAAAAGTGAAATGGACTTCTGGGTCTCTGCAGATGGGAGGGCAGTGCTACCAAATGAGTTAGTTAGTCCAATGGCAAGGAGAATACATGGTCCAGTACATCTAGGCAGAGATGCTATGTTGCGGGTATTCAGACAAACCTGGTACAACCCCAAGTTTAGAGTAGCCGCAGAAGCAGTGTGCCAACGATGTGTCACCTGCCAGCAATTGAACATAGGGAAAAGGACACCAGTCACATTAAGTCACATTGGAAGGTCTGGTGGCCCTTTTAATAGGATGCAGTTAGATTTTATTGAAATGCCAAAATGCAATCGCCTAAGGTATGTTTTGGTGGTTGTCTGCATATTTTCCAGATGGGTCGAGGCTTACCCTACACGCAGATGTGACACACTCACAGTAGCAAAGTTGTTGCTTAGGGAGTTAATACCGCGCTTCAGGGTGCCGGCCTCTTTGGAATCAGATAGGGGAACACATTTCAACAGCGAAATCGTGAAGATGCTCTGCTCAGCCCTGAATATAGACCAGAAATTACACTGTAGCTATCGACCTGAAGCTTCGGAATTGTGGAACAGATCAACGGCACAATAAAATCCCGAATTGCCAAAGTTTGTTCATCAACATCCCTAAGTTGGCCTGATGCCCTGCCACTAGTCCTTATGAGCATACGTAGTACACCAGACAGAAGGACAGGACTTTCTCCACATGAAGTGTTAATGGGGAGGGCAATGAGACTGCCATCAGTTCCAACTGCAGCGTTGTTGAATATCACAGATGATCTGATCCTGGACTATTGTAAGGGACTGTCTGACGCCATTCATTCTGTGTCCCTTCAGGTGCAGGCTGCTAAAATTCCATCGTCTCAAGACTTGTGCCACGACCTGTGCCCTGGCGACTGGGTCGTGGTGAAAAAGCACGTCAGGAAGAATTGCTTAGACGTGCGTTGGCGTGGACCCTACCAGATCATATTGGTAACGAATACGGCAGTCAAGTGTGGAGGTTTGCCCAACTGGATACACGCCTCACACACTCAAAGAGTTCCAGCACCCTTGGAAGAAACAGCCCCTCTCTTGGATGAAAATCCAGCTGTGGACGGAGAATCAACAGAGGGGACCAGTCAAGCTGTAGAGGTGCCAGAGGAAGCTGGGAGCGTGTCTGACCAGGCCGAGGACGGTCAGTACACCAGCGAAACTGACGTTGCCACAGAAGGAGAAAGTAGCTGTGAGTACGAATCAGACACTGATCAAGCTGCAAGTGGTCAAGAGTCAAGTGCAAGGACAAGGAGCAGGAGGACAAGGCGTGGAGAGGCTAGCTGGCCGGAAAGAAGAAGGAGGCCAAGCCTAAGATCAACTCCAGAGAGAACCCTTGCTCCGATATCCGAAGACTCAGACTTGGACGAAGGTGCATTGGGCTCAGAAGCAGAGGGTCCAAGAAGATCAAGGAGGGTGCGTGTGCCCTGCAGAAGGTACGCTACTCCTGAGTGGACCTACTTGGCGGCAGATGTCTTGGGGACAGAGATCCGGGAGAGTGAGGGCAGTGATAGTGGTCAGCACTGACCCCATCATCAAAGTGGAAGTGCAGTTGTTGGTGCCTGGAGTCGAAGCCGAAGGGTTACTAACACTCAATATCCCCAACCCTCCCTACTTAAGCAGAATAAAGGACATGGTCTTGAACGGAGTGGAATTTCCAACCTTTGGAACAACGGTAACAGAACACGAGGAGACCATTCTTCGCCTAGAAATATTGGAATACGCCATTAGAGCTGCTGGAAGGCGTATTATAGTGGATACTTAAAGACTTTTAAGCAAACAAGATTTGAGAGATAACCTAGCGCCAAGTGGAAGAAGAAGAAAATTAGGGACATTTCTTTTAGTGGGCGGAGAAGGGCTAGGGTTGTCTGTTGTTGAAACTCAAGAGACTGAACTTGCAAAAGGGGTTTATCAGCTTCCAGGTGTGGTCAACAGACTGAGTATCGGAAAAGGAAACTACACTATTTGAGAACATGGAGGCCGGTAACACGAACCGCAAGGCAAAATGCATAGTAGGCACACTTATAGCAGGAGTGATTTTTCTTATAGTTTTAGTGGTTACTATATCATATATAGTGGGACATGAGAGTGTGACAAAGGCAACAGATGTAAAAGCTGGAGTGACATCGAAACCTGCTACTGCTGGTAAAGAGAGGGCCAATGCAGGGAAAGACAATGCTTTGCTAGCAGCAGAAGCTCGCAGATTGCACATGGATGAGTCGCAGGGAAATTTCAAGTCTAATGCATATGCTAAATTGTTATATAAATACATTGATGTCATGGAGGCTAAGGATTGTTACGTCTGCATGAAATTGCCAGCTTCTGTAGACGAAGGTATCAGGTACCATCACCTTCCATTGACTTATGGAATTTCATGTAGTCTACTGCTTAGCATATTTTATGGACGAGATAGCTTTGAGTACTATTTCTCAAATTACGATTCAGTGTTACCAGAAGTCCCGAACTACAAACAGATGAATAAATGGGACTATTACAAGAGTGAAGATAGATTGGCGAAATTCTTCATTCCTTGGAATACTCTAGATACTTCACATGCTCGTAGAAATAATCTGACTTGCAAAGTGCCAGAAATTGAGAAGAAGTTTATAGGGCAAGTGGATGACCGTTACAGGAGGCAAAAGATTTTGAAAATGTCAGGACAGTGGAAAACAGATTGGACCGAGGAGGAGAAGGCTCACAAAAGGAAGGGTAGTAATGGTCCAATAGCTTTAGATCGAACACAGAAAGGGAAATTATGTATTCACAGGAGTCAAACTTACTATGAAAATGTGTTTGTAGGTGAAGTCAGTTGTGAACATGCTTTCCAATTAGAATACTACACGAAGAATTTCTTAAAGGGAATGCAAGTGATTCCTAATGTATATTTTGTATGCGGAAGAAATGCCTACGTGAAGCTACCTGATAATTGGTATGGCTCATGTTATTTGGCGATTGTCTTTCCCAAAATATACCATGCTAAAGATTTAGAAATCATAGAGGGAAAAACACCAGCGAGAGAGAGACGTGATCTAGGAGATGCTGAGATAGTTGGTGACGTATTTGGTGCTATGTTCCCTCTTTTAGGGATAATATTGAATGATGTCAAAATCAGGAGACTGGCAACAGTTGTAGATAGGTTGTCTGCCAGTACTGCAAGATCATTGATGCTGGTGGAAGGAGAGATGCAATCGATAAGGGCAATGGTTCTTCAGAATCGTCTTGCTGTAGACGTTCTGTTAGCCAAGGAGGGCGGAGTCTGTAAGGCTTTGAAGGTCCAGGAATGTTGCACTTACATTCCAGACAATTCAAAACCTCTTGAGAAGGGCATACAGAATATAACCGAGATTCACCAAGAGATTGAAGACCTAACAAGAGTGAATGTTTGGGAAAAAGTGGGTCACGGAATGGGTAAAGTTGGAGGTTGGTTCGCCAATCTAGGTAAGAGTATGATGTGGTATATATTAAAGCCTATCTTCATAATAGTGATCTGCATAATCATACTGTGGGGGTTAGTGAGGTTGTACCAATGGTATAGGTCAAATAGGTTGCAGAGATCCATGAGAGAGCAGGAGCAGAGGTTAGCTGCCATGCAAGATAATCAATACAGGAGTCTAAGGGCTCTGGAAACGAGCAAGAGAGGGAGCCTTGCAACAAGTTCTGTTTGATAAGTCCAAATTGGTGTACTAATGGTGATGACCCCTAGAGGTCATCAAAGGGGGGTACTGAGAGAGCGCAATTTGAATAAAATATATAAATGCACCATATGTACAACCCAGTTGCACGAATTCAGTTAAAAGTATCTAAAAGTGTTAAAAATATATAACCGCATATACTCATGAGTGTTTAGTTAATATAGAAAACATATATAGAGTGTGGAACTAATGTAGAAATGTGTGGAAATGTTTAGAAATGTTAGAAGTGTTAATCAGATTCCATGTTATGTAGCTGCTACTGAAGAAAATGTAATGCTGCAAAACGTAGAAATGTGCAGGCCTCATGGCAATGTATGAAGAACGAAAACGTGCATTTACATCTTTCACATGACATGGATTTACTATTATTCAGTAATTTCTGCTCACATGTTAGAGTTATGTTTTATAGAAGTGTTTCATATAATCAGAGAGTAATGTGTTAGCATATTATTTTAGATTGAGAAAAGGGTTCACTGAGTGTAAGCCACTGCAGGAAATTTAGTAGGCCTGGAAAGATAAAGTGGCTTCTTTGATCTGCACGTGTTAGTTAAAGTCGAGTCTCGTTAAGAATAAATTGCCAATTCTGTTCGAAGTTTTATGGCCTGAACAGATAAGTGAAGCCTGGAATTTGGGGCCCAAGTTGTGGGTGTCTGTCTGCAGGTGTGAGGGGGTTCCAATCAAGAGCGTGATGAATAGAGCTCTGTACGGGGAGACAGGCACAGGCCTGGAGGAGGGTTCAGGAATGTTCTGGGGGGTACCAGCGAGCCGGAGAAGAAGCCTGGGAAGCAAGGTCAACGCTAACAAGAGGCCCAAAGGAGTATCATCATGGAAAAAGCCAGAACCGAGACCACGTGAGATGTGTACGTGAGGGGCGTCTCAGAGGGGCGTTCCAACCACAACTGTGATTTTGTATTAGGGACAGCACCCTGGGGAGGAGTGAGAGCAGGCCTGAGGACCCTTAGAGAGCGGATGGGTAGGCAGAGAGGGCATGACTGCAATGCATAGGGTTTCACCTAAAGACTAAGAGAAAGTGAGTGAACTTCTTTGGAAGTCACCACGGCTGACACCTTTTTAGGTTAAGATTCTGCTAAGTAGGGATGCCACCTAGTCTAGTGCAGGGACAGTCTAATCTGATCTTTTTCTTTCTGTAAATGACTTCTAAATTACATCTTGTGTCTATTTTGGCAAACCTGCTAATCCTTGAACTGGCTTTAGTGGTATTTTTCTGTCGTTTAAGATCATTCAGAGAATTCATGTTTCTGTTGATGCCAGTATACCTTTTGAACCTTATATTGAGATGTTTGTACCTGCAGTTAACTTTGGCTTTATAATAAAACTTTAAAACTTATCAGTGGTAAGTGGTCCTTCAGAGTCGTGTCCATCTTGGGGTTGGTTTAACCTGATGTTGGATTGCTTTTTACTCTATGACAGGCAACAATCGATCCAAATGATTTAGGTGGGAATAGATCTAGAGTGATCAGGTAATCGATGCAAAATCCCACCTTCCCAGTGGTGTAGGTCGGAGTTCAGCCGGCCACCAGTCGAGAAGCTCACTACTTTTGTCTTGTCGGTGTTGAGCTTAAGATAGTTGCTGCCTACACAGAAAAAGAACTCTGAACGGAATGACACCACACTTGGCAGGAAAGTAAGACTTTACATTGAGCAATGCCTTTGCCTTGTGCCATGTAAATCAAATCAGTAGTGTTTGAAAAATTCCCATTTAATATGTGTAAGGATGGGCTTCAAAGGAATACCCACAGTACAGTATGCCAAGCATTTTAAAGCTCCCATGACTAACATAGCAAGCTTTGAAAACAAATGTAGGGGTATCTTTTGAGGTACTTTAAAAGAACCATTTCAAGTGAAGGCTGTCAACGTTATTGGACAGTGTCTGTGTGTCTTTTCTCCCTTTTACTCTTATTTGTTTTTGGTGAAAAGGGAGGGCAAGACAATGAAAACAATATTGGTGTTGACCCAGAGCAGTCTTTTTTTCAAAGCTAAAGGGATGATCTAAATATGCTACCCACAGAACATAAAACACTTCAAGCTTATCGCCTATCAACATAAAAGATTATACCCTGTTCATGTCTTCCTAGCATGTACGGAGGAAAGTCAGCAACCCCCCCCCCCCCGATACAGCTGTTCAACCTGTGCCATTTTTTCTTTCTGCTTGTGGATTCCGATGTCTGTTTTATAGGTTTCGGTCTGGTTTACTAAAGACATCTTGGGGAGATTCAGAAGGTTGACCTAGCAATGCATTCTGCCCATTGCATGCCATTGGCTTTGTGGCTTGTAACTCACATTTGTTTTACTTTCCATTTGCTGGCTTTATTTGTTTGAGGCAGTCCAGCTTGAGTTTGTACCTTCCCTTGCCCAAACCGTATTTACAGTATCCTTCTGAGTGCTCCCTTTCTGTAAACAGGCCTGTACATTTTGTTCTTATCTCCTAACATTTTCTGTGCATTCAAAGACCATGGTCAAATGTCAGGGGCTGTTTCCTGAGAACGCTTGTTTACTTTTCTTTCTCTGACTTCAAAGTGGGAGGATTTATGTGACAATCTTACTAGATACTGGGTGTAGGAAATCGGTTATTCTATCACACAACCATTTAAATGAACTGTGTAAGTATTTTAGAATATATCAGAATTAGGAACACTAATGAAGCACATTTTTTGTTATTTCTGAAATGTGTTCAAAATAAATACTTCAATATGGTCAAAACAAATCAATACACTTGGTGTTACAATTTCCACACATTTCCGTCTGTGCACTGTATAGTTTTATTACTAAAACTATACGTCTGTGCAAATGTAATGGTCATTTCAATTGAAAATGTATTGCCTGTGATGGCAGCGTGCTGCCATAACATGAATACTCCACTTTATGCCAATCCTCTGTACTCTGCACCACTCCACACCACTGCACTCTACACCACTTCAGTTTACACCACTCCATGCCACTGCACTCTATACCACTCCACTTTATGTCACTGTATTCAATGCCTCCCTACTCTACCCTGTATCACTCTAGTTTATACTAATGCACTCTTCGCCACTCTACCCTCCACCCCTGCACTCTTTGCCACTGCACTCTACACCACTTCAATTTACGCCATTCAAACCTACGCTGCACAATTCCACTCTTCGCCACTCTCAAACACTGCACTCTCCACCACTTTACTCTATGCCATTACACTCTATGTCACTCTACGCAACTGCAATCTACCCTGCACCACTCCACTCTACACCACTTTAATCTAAAACAATCTTCTCTGCGCCACTACACTCTATGCTAGGGCACTCTATACCATTCTACTGTTAATCACTGCAAGCTATGCCAATAGACTTCACAGAACTGCACTCTATATCACTGCAATCTTCGCCACTGCACTCTACTCTGCACCACCGTACTCTACGCTACTGCTCTCTACGCCACTCTACTCCACTCTAAACCACCGCACTCTCTTCCACTGAACTCTATGCCACTCTACTCTCCACTAGTTCATTCTATGCTACGCCACTCTACATCACTGCACTTCATCCCCCTTTACTCTATGGCACACTCCTCTACTATGCACCACTCTATGCTACTCTACTCTGCACCACTCTATGCCACTCAACTCTACTCTGCACTCTATTTCACTGCGCTCTATGCCACTTGACTCTACTCCGCACCACTGCCCTGTGCCTCACTCAACTCTGTGCCACTCCCACTCTGCACCGCTTTATGCCACTGTACTCTACACCACTGCCCTCTAAACCACTCAACTCTACTCTACTCTACTCCATTCCACACAGCGCCACTCCACTCTGCACCACTCCGCTCTGAACCACTGCACTATGCTCCACTGCACTCTGCTATGCATCTCTCTAATATATGCCACTGCGTTCTACGACGCTGGATTGTACGCCACTGAAATCCATGCCACTGCAGTCTAAGCCACTATACTCTGCAACACTCTACACCAATATACTCTACACCAGTCCACTCTACCCAATGCCACTCCACTGTGTGCCACTCTACGCAACTCCACACTATGCCACTCCAATATACAACACTCTCTGTCACTCCACTCTAAAATACTCTACTCCACTCTTCACCATTCCACTCTACGACACTCCATGCCACTCCCCTCTATGCCACTTGCTTTTAGCCATGCTGAACAGCAGCCACACTGGTGTACAACATGGCTAAAGCACATTGGCAAAGCCAATAGCTCTTGCATATGCGCCATCTATTGGCTTTGCCAATGCTTGTTATTTTTACAGCAGTTTGTGAGGCTCATGCACTAACGTCAAATAGTGAAATCAGTCTGATTTGAACTCAACCCTTCCATCGCGGTAGATCATAGGCAGCGAGGAGAAAACGGGGAATGGTAATGAGATAAAACAATACTACTGAGGAGACTCTACAGGTCTCAATAGGTGGGAACCCTTTTGAAGAATTGTTATGTGACAGGTTAGAAAGTTTTCAAATGGAAACATTGTCAACTTTAAAACAATATAGACATAATACTTAAGAAAATAAAATGGTAAAAGCTAAGGCTGTACTGCAGAGCCAAAAGGAACCCTGGCAAAAATGCTTAAACCATTCCCACTCATACCATCTCCTTGCACAATCTCTCTCTATTTTCATGCATCCATTATCCCTTTCCTTCTCGTTTATCTCTCTCTTTTATTGCTTTCTCTATACTTACCCCCTCAATCCCTCTCTCTCAATCTTGAAGCCTACGATGGCTCCTGCAATTAACCTCGGGGAACTGAGGAACGTGACAGAGGTAGCAGGCGTGGCCACAATGACTCCAGGCCACCCCAGTGATACAAAAAGCCTGTCCACTCATGGGAAACGCAAATAAATCAAGCCATTATGACGTCCAAAGGATCGTCAGTTTATCAGTTCTCCCTCCAAGGAGGCTGTGATGATAGCATTCAGATATCCGGAACCACTGCCTCCAATCAGGAAGGAGGCAAAAAGATGGGAAGCGTCTTTATTTGAAGCAGGAAGAGACAGATATGGTACCAAAAGGCAAAATACTAATATAACTACATAACAAAAGAAAGCAAAAGATGAATTAAATAAGGAGGAACAAAAAAAATAATGGGGGAGCAGAGTGCATGGCCAGGCAACGTGCCAAAGCAGTAACGTAAAACCACAGCAAAACTCCCAATTTCCAAGAACTGGACGAGTAACTGTTGAGCTGTCTTGTTCTGCTAAATCTAGACTGACCCAGAAGTTGAGTAGCAAAACAGAAATTAATCCCCACTTACTGGAGCACTGGAACACATACCTAATGGCCTGCCACGTTCCTGTGTGCCATAACTGCCAACCCTGCTATCTGGGCTTTCTTGTTGTCAATCTTAATACGTGCGAGAATATGATGAAGGATTGATTCTGTTTGTCTTCTGACCCATTCTAGTTCAGGTAATTAAGATATCCCAAGCCTCAGGTACACTCAAACTCCAAATATGTGCACCTCAATGACATTGATTGGGTTTTCCTGCGATGATTGATCTTTCTGATCTGTAGTCGTAAGGCGCAGTTCTCTGTATAGGTCCGCATTGGAGGTAGCAGTTATAATGTTGGGGATGCCTACTTCCTGCCATGTAAATTGAGTTCAGTGGTCTGGAGCATTCGGGGCCACTTTATATTTATTGTCTTATCTGCATCAGTATTTTATTAATGATTGTGAACAGCGTAACATAGATTGGAGCAGGTTTGTAATCACTAGTGATGCACACGTTGTTGGGTTACTCTGGAAAATATAATTTATTGTAGGAGGAAGACCTGTTTCATTGTGGCATTAGTAAGAGAAAGGAAGAGAGATTCTCAGAGAGGACAAAGTTGTATCATATCCCCTTATTTCTCCTCTCCTGTGCCTTTGTCTGCCTGACCATTTTAAGAGAAATACACAAGGTTTCCCACCTGAGTAGGCACATGAAAGTTGTACATATCCACCTGCAAAACCCACCATAGTGCATCTGGGAAAGGAGTAAGGGAGGCCCTTACCTCAAACCCCTCTACAGAGTTAAAATTTACTCCAACCTGGTTGGTTGGACATTTGAACTTTAAAGATACATTGACTCTAATTGTAAGTTGGCTGCTACCCAACTGTCATGACTTATTTAACCCCTTCGCCGCAGGGCTAATTCCCCCGTGGTATGGGGGGAGGGGGGCCGCGCGTGGCACTGCAGTGCTTGTGACGAGCTCGGCTCGTCATGCTGCACGGTGGCGCTGTGCTCATGACGAGCTGAGCTCGTCATGACCACGCCTATTTCCATGGAACGCTCAACACAGCAGGGGAATTATCCCGACGTGGGCGTTCCGCTGCAGTCCTGACGAGCTCAGCTCGTCATGAGCACAGCACCACTGTGCCTCATGACGAGCTGAGCTCGTCATGAGCACCCAAGGTGTTAAGCTGGAGCACACACTAGCTTGTTGAACACCTCTTTGACTACAGACCTGCAGGAACCCTACTGAGGTTGGTGCTTCTAGAATGTGGACCTGAGTTCTACCAATCTTCCTCTTGGCTAGAAGCAAGTCTGAAGACCCTGGTTATGCTCTTGTGGGCTGCCCTTTTGCGGGTACTAACACTGCCAGCATGGAAGCTTCCAACCAGATCAAGGCATTCAGATAAATGGACGCAGCACATGGAGGCCCTCTCCACCACTCACAAGAGATTAAAGGAGGGACACCTCAAGCAGTGAGGGCCAGATTTATCATAGTGTTGAGTCATCCTTGCGCCACGCATGACGGCGCAAGGGTGAGCCAACACTAAAGTCAATTTTATCGAGCCACGCAAGGCCACCTTGCATGGCCCTGCTTGGCTTGATAAATAACGCAAGGGATCGCAAATCGCTGTCTTGCATTACTGTGCCCCAGCGAGGCGTTCCATGGGTGGAGCGCGGATGTTCCCATGCATCCACTCATGGATTTTGGTGCATTCCCAGATTTTATTTTGTGTGATAAGAGGAGCACTCACAATTTTATTCTTGCTTATTTCTTGATAATTACTATTTAAGAAATTTTAACTAAAGCGTGCAGCTGAGGTAGCACGTCTGCCCTAAAACATGCCTGACTTTGGACAACCTTATCTTAAGTGTATGCAACACTTAACCTTAGCGCACTGTTGCTGTATAGCGAAACCCGCTAAAAATTATTTAGACACTCTTAAATGCGTTTTCAAAGTAGTTTTAGTGTTTTTACAAATGAGTATTTTCAAAGCATTATAATTAAACACAACACACTTTTGTTATTTGTCAAACACAACAAATATTGCTAACAAAACATTTCAAAACTTCGATGTCAGTTTCTTGAAAATTATAACATTTCATCTGTATATGCCCAATGCATTTCGAGCTATATGCAGCTCTTCGTCGGGGGCCTGTAAAGATAAGATATGAAATACAATACAATCACTCAAATGTCTTCTGGTACATGAAGAGGTACTCAAATGATATATAGAGACAGCGGTACCGCATAATCAACTGAAACCTTCACCAACCCTTTAGTGCATATGTGAAAATACCAAAACAAAACGTACTACAGTTGCGCTCCTCAAGAGCTTTATCCTTCTGTGAAAACAAAACACACAAACAAACCAATCTATCCAACCTTGTAACGAAGTGAGTATCTGAACCCAAACATAAACATTAACTCAAAGAACTAAAGACTGCCTTACCTTGAACACCAACCAGTATTCAAGTAACAATTTCGTATACCCAGCGCTTCAATTTTCTACCTGAAAATAACGAAGAAACCGTGACCTGTCAGTCGGGATAAATAACCCTGACGAAAACTGTAAACACCACTGCTGCAGCGCAGCACGCTCACCTTGTTGATCGTACTCGACGTTTGCAAACGAACAGCTATCTATCTCGCTCACAATCGCTACCCTCTGGGAACAGAGAATGCGAGGAAACTTGCCTCACCGGGTCCTATACACGGAAATCTGTCCAACAACATAAAAAGCGGACTCGTGACTCTAACCTAACAATACTCACTCGCGCCATCTTGTAATGGCAAAAAATGAAGACCAAACAAATGTGAGTGAAAGGAAAAAATGTGGAAAGAAATGTAGTTAAAAGCACAGAATATGCAGTAATGTACCTGGGAAAGAATAAAATTCTCTACAAATACCATATTTCAGTTCAAGTTACAGTCATCATACTCGAATACAGAAACAGAGTCAAGGGGAATCATAAAAAACATGAAAAATCGACTTTTTCATTGAGACCCTGCTCTAATGTGATCGTAGGTAAATCGTTGAATCATCCACAAACTGGCAGAGAAATAAAGTTACACTACAACGGTGACTGCAATTCAAAAAACTTGATTTATTACATCAAATGCCCTTGTGGTAAAATGTATACGGGCAAAACGGAAAGAAAACTTAAAACGAGGATCTCAGAACACAAGAGTACGATCAGAAATAAAAACACCAAAAGCAACTTAGCCAAACATTGGAATGACAATAATCACAGCATAGCCCAGATAAGGTTTTCCATCCTAGAGGTAGTGAAAATTCAAGAGGGGGTTGATCTCACTAGATCCCTCCTCCAGAGAGAAATTCACTGGATCAAATTTCTAGCGTCACAAGAACCTAAGGGTCTCAATGAAAAAGTCGATTTTTCATGTTTTTTATGATTCCCCTTGACTCTGTTTCTGTATTCGAGTATGATGACTGTAACTTGAACTGAAATATGGTATTTGTAGAGAATTTTATTCTTTCCCAGGTACATTACTGCATAATCTGTGCTTTTAACTACATTTCTTTCCACATTTTTTCCTTTCACTCACATTTGTTTGGTCTTCATTTTTTGCCATTACAAGATGGCGCGAGTGAGTATTGTTAGGTTAGAGTCACGAGTCCGCTTTTTATGTTGTTGGACAGATTTCCGTGTATAGGATCCGGTGAGGCAAGTTTCCTCGCATTCTCTGTTCCCAGAGGGTAGCGATTGTGAGCGAGATAGATAGCTGTTCGTTTGCAAACGTCGAGTACGATCAACAAGGTGAGCGTGCTGCGCTGCAGCAGTGGTGTTTACAGTTTTCATCAGGGTTATTTATCCCGACTGACAGGTCACGGTTTCTTCGTTATTTTCAGGTAGAAAATTGAAGCGCTGGGTATACGAAATTGTTACTTGAATACTGGTTGGTGTTCAAGGTAAGGCAGTCTTTAGTTCTTTGAGTTAATGTTTATGTTTGGGTTCAGATACTCACTTCGTTACAAGGTTGGATAGATTGGTTTGTTTGTGTGTTTTGTTTTCACAGAAGGATAAAGCTCTTGAGGAGCGCAACTGTAGTAAGTTTTGTTTTGGTATTTTCACATATGCACTAAAGGGTTGGTGAAGGTTTCAGTTGATTATGCGGTACCGCTGTCTCTATATATCATTTGAGTACCTCTTCATGTACCAGAAGACATTTGAGTGATTGTATTGTATTTCATATCTTATCTTTACAGGCCCCCGACGAAGAGCTGCATATAGCTCGAAATGCATTGGGCATATACAGATGAAATGTTATAATTTTCAAGAAACTGACATCGAAGTTTTGAAATGTTTTGTTACCAATATTTGTTGTGTTTGACAAATAACAAAAGTGTGTTGTGTTTAATTATAATGCTTTGAAAATACTCATTTGTAAAAACACTAAAACTACTTTGAAAACGCATTTAAGAGTGTCTAAATAATTTTTAGCGGGTTTCGCTATACAGCAACAGTGCGCTAAGGTTAAGTGTTGCATACACTTAAGATAAGGCATTCCCAGATTTGCCATTAATGGTAGACCAGGGAATGAGTAAAAATACTATGCTGCCTCAGGTGAGGCATAATGAGGAGAAATATATTTATTCATTCTGCAGCACACGTAGAAAGAGGAAAATGCCTCTGAGGATTGTTATTGTGTAGTGAGGTGTGCCTTCCTGCACAAAAACAATCCTGCCCACAATACATATGCCCTTGCACCAAGACGCAAGGGAGCCTGCGTAAGTGCTAGGCAGACAAAAGTGTGTCAGCTCAAAGAAACGGCAGAAAATTGCCATATAATGTTAAATACAGCACATTCCTGCCCTTAAACGCAGAGCAGCAAGGTGGCTTGCTGTGTTGTGCTGTGTGAAAGTATGATTAATCTGGGCCCTAGTGCTGCAAGTGTAGATACATTAAATGGTGACTCTGCCAGGCATGCACGCCCGTAGCAACAATTGTTGTTTTTTTCTTTTACAGTCTCTTTGTGCAGACATTCATCACCAAGTTAATTAATACATTTTTTTAAGTGTATTATATAGCATGAACAGATCTGTTCCTGAGGCTCAGCCGGGAACATGCGCGACATTTAGGAAACGCTAGCAAGCTGTTAAAATTTTAATTGTATTTTACAGTGTGATTACTACTACTGTGTTTTTAAAATTTCCACTTTGGGGGACAGTGTGTTACTAAAGCTACTGCCTCAATTGCTGCTCGCACGGACACCTTAGCGAGTGGTCTATTGCCCTACCTGACTAGGCACCTGGTTTTCACGCTGCTTCCAGCGCGGCCGCCATCTTGGGTGGAACCTAGGTCAGCTCGCTAGTCTTTAGCGCTCTCTGACTATAAGAGATCGAGCTCCCTCGCGCCGAGTTTAGATCCGTTCCTGAGGCTCAGCCGGGAACATGCGCGACATTTAGGAAACGCTAGCAAGCTGTTAAAATTTTAATTGTATTTTACAGTGTGATTACTACTACTGTGTTTTTAAAATTTCCACTTTTGGGGACAGTGTGTTACTAAAGCTACTGCCTCAATTGCTGCTCGCACGGACACCTTAGCGAGTGGTCTGTTGCCCTACCTGACTAGGCACGTGGTTTTCACGCTGCTTCCAGCGCGGCCGCCATCTTGGGTGGAACCTAGGTCAGCTCGCTAGTCTTTAGCGCTCTCTGACTATAAGAGATCGAGCTCCCTCGCTCCGAGTTTAGATCTGTTCCTGAGGCTCAGCCGGGAACATGCGCGACATTTAGGAAACGCTAGCAAGCTGTTAAAATTGTAATTGTATTTTACAGTGTGATTACTACTACTGTGTTTTTAAAATTTCCACTTGGGGGACAGTGTGTTACTAAAGCTACTGCCTCAATTGCTGCTCGCACGGACACCTTAGTGAGTGGTCTGTTGCCCTACCTGACTAGGCACCTGGTTTTCACGCTGCTTCCAGCGCGGCTGCCATCTTGGGTGGAACCTAGGTCAGCTCGCTAGTTTTTAGCGCTCTCTGACTAACCTCCCTTATTTAACCAGAGGGCCTCCGAGGACATGCAGCGGACGAGTGCAGCGGGCGCGCATAATGTGCGCCGAAGGTGCGCCAAAGGTAAGCCCGTCTGCACCCGTCCGCGTCCCGGAGGCGCCCGTGCCCGTTACTAACATGGTTCATGTAAACTCCACCTCTGCGCCTATGTATAGCTATGACTTTGCTACCCTCTATGATCTAAAGGGAAATGTTGACTGTACATCCTGTACATCTTTACTTCTATGCTATTTACCATCCTACCTTCATCTTCTACAACTGTAACTGAAACTAATAAAGGAACTACTTGGAACCTACCACTTGGCCTACACCTTGGACTATTTATTTACAACATTGATCATGAGTGCTCTGAGTTTGGTTGTGATCCTGCTACTACCATTCTGAACTGCGCTAAATGCGGATGGGTGACTACTACTTCTATCCCTACGCAGGTTGCGGAAGGTTTGCCTAACCCCTCTGACCCCGTTTTGAATAAACCTCAGCACTTTTCTTGTACGTTATTAAACACACGATCTCTTGGCAAACATGCCCTTCATCTTTTTAATCTTTTGATGGAGCATAAACCGGCCTGTCTCTTCCTCAACGAGACCTGGCTATCTGGCGCCTCCAACCCGGACATCTCGGCTGCCCTCCCCCCTAATTATTATATTGTTAGGAAGGATCGAGAGGTGAGCAGGGGAGGAGGCGTCGCCATTGTGGTTGACAGGCTATTTACTTGCTTAGTAGTTGAGACTGTGACTATTACCGGAGTTGAATCTATCGGGTTCTGCCTGTCTTTTTCTTCACACCATTCATGTGCTGGCCTATTGGTGTATAGGCCTCCAGGCTATTCTAGCTCTTTTTTTGAAGATCTCCATTTAGCCCTGTCCCCGCTTATCGTGAAATATAAGCATTGTGTTCTTCTTGGGGACTTCAACATCCACTTGGATGATGCTGTGGCAGCGGACTCCTTAAAACTTCACGATGTTACTAGCACTTTTGGCCTTTCTCCGTATTTTTTTTCGGCAACACACAATAAGGGTCACCTGCTCGATCAAGTATATTCCTCCATTCCCAGTTTGTCCTCCCCGCTGATACCCTTAACCTGGTCGGATCATTGTCTGCTAAATTTCGACATTTTGGGGTTATCTAAATCCATCAGCAGTGGGATAAACTCTCAGCCTGTGGGGCATCGCCCCTTTCACCGAGTCACCTGTGATATGCTGGAGCAATTCTTGGCATCCCATCCATGCCAATTAACGGGCAAACTAGAGTATGACCTTTCTATCTGTCAGTCTCGGCTTGCACAGTGCTTTGATGAGTTAGTCCCTATGCCTGCTAAGCCAAAATTTGGCCAGCGTACTACAGCCCCTTGGTTCACTGCCGCACTCCATGAGATCAGGAGAAGCTGTAAAAAGGCTGAAAGAATTTGGCGCAAAAATTACGAATCCCCTGCTAAGGCGCTGTACAAAGACCTTCTTAAAACCTACCGTAAGGCCATTGTGGTGGAAAAGAAACTGCATTTTGCCAAAAGAATTGACTTGACTAGCAACACCAGCAAGGAGATTTTTAAAATTGTTAAGGAATTTACGGCTCCTACTGCTCTTCTTCACAAATCCTCTCCATCTGAATCTTGGGTCAAGGAGCTGGCTAGTTTTTTTTCTAACAAAATCCTCGGTACACAGACAAAATATCGATTTTTAAATATCGATAAGCAAAAATATCGAAGTTTAAATATCGATATACAAAAATATCGAAGGTAAGTAATATCGACAGTCTAAATATCGATATTGGTATGATATCAGTAATATCGAAGTTGTAAATATCGATGTTAATAATATCGAAATTAATAACTTTGACTAATTTTACTAATGTTACTAATATCAATTTTTAAATAAATTTAGTGTATATTATATTGTATTTATTATGTTTTATTATTTATTTTTAATTTTATTTTATTAAATATTGTCTTTTACTACTGTAGCGGGTTGTGGGTTTATAGGGGAATAGGGTGGGAAGTAATTTAATTATGTTAAATTAATTATTAATTAGTAGGAATTATTAATTAATTAATTGAGAATTAATTTTAAATAATTTTTAATTAATTTATTAATTGATAAATATGTTCTGTAGCGGGTTATGGGTTTATAGGGGAATAGGGTGGGAAGTAATTTAATAATAATTAATTAATTGATATATGTTTGTACATATTTTAAATAATTAATTGGTAATTAATTTCTATTAATTAGTTATTTCATTATTATAATTTTTTCCATATTTATAATTATTAATTAGTTGGTAATTAATTATTATTAATTATTAAATTAAATTAATTAAAGTAATTTTTATATATATAATTTATTGTTATTCTTAATTAATTAATTGTGCAAAATAATATTAATTATTAAATTAAATTAATTACAGCAAATGTGCTAATATATTTACTTTATTGTTATTGTTAATTAATAATTAATTGGTAATTAAATAATATTAATTAATTTTGGGTACAGGGGTATTTTTAGGGTTCAGGGTCAGTTTTCAGTTCATGGGTACAGGGGTATTTTTAGGGTTCAGGGTCAGTTTTCAGTTCATGGGTAAAGGGGTATTTTTAGGGTTCAGGGTCAGTTTTCAGTTCATGGGTAAAGGGGTATTTTTAGGGTTCAGGGTCAGTTTTCAGTTTGTGGGTAAAGGGGTATTTTTAGGGTTCAGGGTCAGTTTTCAGTTCATGGGTAAAGGGGTATTTTTAGGGTTCTGGGTCAGTTTTCAGTTCATGGGTAAAGGGGTATTTTTAGGGTTCTGGGTCAGTTTTCAGTTCATGGGTAAAGGGGTATTTTTAGGGTTCAGTGTCAGTTTTCAGTATTTGGGTAAAGGGGTATTTTTAGGGTTCTGGGTCAGTTTTGGGTTTTTGGGGTACAGTCGTACAGGGTAAAAATTAAATAAATTTAAATTAAATCAATTAAATGAAATTACAAAATATAAAATTACATTAAATTATTACGTTTTTAATTTATTTTAAATGTATATGTATTAGTTTTAATTTTTTAATTATGTTTTAATATTTTTATTTAATATTTGTAACATTATATGTATTTTATAATTATTTTAACATTATTATTAATACATTTAAAAAAACGATATTTTTAATTTCGATATTTTTGTACTACGATATTATTTTTTCGATATTTTTGTACTTACCTTGTTAGGGATAGGATTCCGATATTTTTGACTTCGATATTTTTGTCCCGATATTTTTGTATGTCGATATTTTTGATTTCGATATTTAGTCAGACATTCAAAATCCTCAATATTCAGGCATCTTTTCCGCCTGATATTCTTGCAAAAGATGCTGACATTTTTGCGCCCGGGCTGAATATCTCTGCTGATAGCCCTACTTTGTCAGTTTTTCCATCTCTGTCTCCTCAGATGTCGCTGGATCTACTTCTTAAGTTGAAATCCGGATCTCCTTCGGACCCTTGCCCCGCCAAAATCTTGGCAAAATTGGCCCGTGTTCTTAATCCTCTGGTTAATCCTATTCTCAATGCCTCTCTTGATTCGGGTGTTGTCCCTAAGGCATGGAAAAAGGCGCACATTGTTCCATTGATAAAAAACCTAATTTAGATCCGCTGATACATTCAAACAATAGACCGATTTCACTGCTCCCTGCTCTGGCTAAACTCGTGGAAAAACATGTGCATTCCACTCTGTCCAATTTCCTAGAGACACATAACATCTTGCATCCCACCCAGTCAAGTTTTCGCTTCAATCTGAGCACAGAGACAGCACTGCTGGAGGTAACTGAGTCAATCAAGGAGGTGACTGATCGCGGAGGGAAGGCTATGCTGGTATTATTGGATCTTTCCGCGGCCTTTGATACCGTCCCTCATAACCGTCTTCTTGCAAGATTGCAGGAGATTGGACTTAGAGGGACGGTATTAAATTGGTTTGAGTCCTTCCTGTCCGAGCGCCAACAACTGATCTGGGTCCCTCCATTTTCAGCGATTGTTCCTCCATTGGCAGTAGGTGTGCCACAAGGGTCGATACTGAGTCCCACTCTTTTTAATATTTTTTTATCCCCCCTGGCCGAATTGGTGGAGCCCTATGGCGCCCGAATCGTGACCTACGCTGACGATAAGCAGCTTCTTTTTACTTGCGGTAAGAACACTGAGTTCAATGGCAAATCCATTTAGAGCTGCCTTGAGGCCGTTTTCGCTTGGTTTCAGCGTAATCAGCTAAAATGTAATTCAGATAAATCTGAAATGATCTTTTTCGGTGGTGCTCCTGACACTCATTGGAAATCCTGGTGGCCTGTGGATATGCATCCCCCGTCTTCACCCACCTCGGTCGCCAAAGATCTGGGTGTCAAAATTGACAATGGTTTAACTTTTAAACCCCAGATTCTCAGTTTGGTTGGCCAATGCTTTGCCTTGCTGCATAGTCTTAGGAAATTTCTCTCTTTTCTCTCTGCCTCTCACAGGAAAATTATAGTCCAGGCATTGATCGGCTCTAGGCTTGACTATGCTAATGTTCTTTATCTAGGGCTCCCAGAGTACCTTCTAACTCGCCTGCAGACTGTCCAGAATTCTGTTGCCAGAGCCATTTTTGGCCTTAGTCGTAGGACTCACACCTCAGCCCTTCTTGACTCGCTCCACTGGCTCCCAGTGAGAAAGCGCATACTTTTTAAGACCCTGACCATTACTTTCAAATCCTTGCATGGTATTGGTGCTGTCTATCTTAGGAAACGCGTTCAATTTTACTTTCCTTCCAGATCACAACGTTTGGCCACTCAAGCCTTGGCCATTGTTCCAACTACCAAGCGTGCTCGTATTGGGGGCCGCTCCTAAAGATTATTGGCACCTCAACTTTGGAATAAGCTCCCACTTTCTCTCAGGAAATTAGACAACCTGTTGGCCTTCAGGAAGGGTCTAAAAACCTGGCTGTATGGCCTTTAGTCTGCTGTGTTCCTGGTTTCCTCTACAGATCTATACAGCACCGGGACACTCTGTCTGAGTAGCCGTGCGCTCCATAAGTCATCCCCATAACATAACATAACATAACATGACCCTAGAGGGTATTAGAGCGCTTTACATGAAGGGGAGGTAGGATATAGGTGTGAGATCAAAACCGGTCACATATACGTGCGAGGAACATACATTTAGGACTAAGAGGTTAAAAAGCTTTACCTCCATAGGGATTCAGCACTATAATGAATGAATAACAGGTAGGTATACAATCAATAGCCAAAAGGTGTCATCTTAGAGCAAAAACTTGTTCATCAGCAATGTTTTCAATTCTTTTTTGAAGGAGGCGGAAAGCAGCGGTAAATCAGTCGGACATACGGAGGCAGAGCATTCCAAATCTTCGAGACAACACCCGCGAAGGCTCTATAGCACGTTTTCTATTATGGTAAAAATGTGATTTCAGTAGCTAACACTTCCCAATGATCTACTTCCTCCTGATAGTGCTAGCGTTTGTGCCAAATACGTGGGGGGATTTGAAATGTAGGGCTTTATGAGTCATGCAAGCTATCTTTAGTTGTATTCTTGCCTCATAAGGGAGCCAGTTCAGGGATTTTAGATCCAGGGAGATGTGATTATTTCTTTTTGTTCTGGTTACAAGTCTGGTAGCAGCATTAAGGGAGGCCCTTAGATGGGCCAGCTTGTATCTAGCCTGGCTGCCTAGTGTGGCACTTCCATAATGCAGCCAAGGCAACACACGAGCTTGGACTGCACATTCAAGGTTGTCCTGTAGGGGAAAGGGTTTTAGACTCCTTAAAATGGCAGATTGGCCTGCATGCTAACTACAAGACAAAGGATGAAGTGGTGTAGTGACTCTTATGCCTCTAGGGGCCCTGCTCAAGATATAGCCTGATTTGTGGCACTAACACAACTTAACCCTAAACAGAACAATAGGTTTATACTCCCAGGCCCTGCTACTCCACCTCCAGAATACTAAGTGGCTTATTATGAGTCTGGCAGACTCATGGGGGCACAGCGGTGGCAGTCTTCTGACCACCCAATTATGACTAGGGCGGTTGGGCTGCCCTGGGACCACCGCAACTGCCAGGGATCAGAGATCCCTGGAGCAGGTGCAGCGGTCTTTAGGCCTCCGTTCCTCACTGCCACACTTTCATGGCGGTGCAATCGCCATTGAAAGTGTGGCAGTGCGGAAACAAAGGGGGCCCTACAGGGCCCCCTGGTACCTATCCACCATGGGGTGCATGTGCCCCCCTTTCTACATGCACCCCCATGTTCCTGCACAGAACAAAATGCACAACATTGTGCATTTCAGTCCATGCAGGAATATGCTTTGACGTTCCCATTGCAGTGCCTATTTTAAATACACTGCCATAGGAACGGCAAGAACTGCCTAACTTGGTGGTGTGGGCTTATGGTGGCAGCGAGGCAGTCCGCTCCCACACCGCCAAAGTCATAATAAGACCCTAAGACATTTCCCATTTAACTTGCAGGTTACTGTTGCACTTTCAATTGTTCCTCTGCTTCTTTTTGTTTCAGCAATTGCAAGACACAGGATTTTGAACAGTAAATATTTGTATACCAACCAGACTCTCATTAACACAAGCATCGTAAGGCAGAAATATTGTTTCCTAAACATCATTTACAAAGATTTTGTTTGACTGGGTTTGGATTTTATATCATTCACTCCAATGGAGTGATATTGGTGTAAATAACATATAGGACATAATATTTCTCTCTGGCAATGTTTTGTTTATGATATTCTGTTACAATACCACTTGAGATTCAATTATGGCAGAAGTTGCACATTTTTTGTGCGCTCTTCATGATCGAGTAATGACCACAAATACTACGTTTGTAAATATTGTTTCAACCATTCCATCATTATAGTAATAGCACTGGCATTATGTTGTGTTTCCCCACTTTCAGAAGTTTTCCCTTTGTTCTTGATTAACTAGTACAGTGGTTCTTAACCTTTTCCTTCTGTGGAACTTCACTTAATCATTACTGGAAACTGGGGACCCCAATGAATTATTATTGGAATTCGTGCACCCCCACTGACTCCCTACTAGAAGCCATAGACCACGGCGTAAGTATTTTTGATGAATTAAACTGCAGAACAATACATAAAAAGCACAGAAACAATCGTTCATCAAAACAAATACACAAAGGATTAAACATTTTAGTTATTTCACCAAAAAATATAAAAATATATACATTTTAATAAGAAGGTTGGAGCTTTCCTAAATTCAACTGAGGTCACTCATTTTATGTAATATAATCTGCTTACAACACTTACACTGCTATCACAAATCAATCTGAGGATACTAACTTATGGCCTGATTACAAGTTTGGCAGTCTATTTGTTCTAGGAAGTTGTTCCTTCAGTGGTCATATGTATCTATAAGCAGTATACATCAAATAATTTAAGAAAGGTGACAGAATTATATAAACGTGTTTACTTTATCATAATTTTTATTTTCATTTAATTAAGTTTTTTTCATTTCAGTTTGTCATATACAAAATACATGATTCCTCATAAATACATGTTACAAACTCGAATTTTTTACTTTTTAGAACACACATTATTAATAACACACCAGTAGTAGAAAAAGATTTTTTATACACAATTTATAATAAATAATTAATTTTTAAGAAGGCCACCTGATATTACAGTACTCTACTCAATTTACAAACATACACACATGCATACCACAACCACACTACCAAAAGGGGAAAAAAGGGAGAAACTACGTATTGATTGACAAGTTCTTAAGTTGTCAAATTCTAGGGTCCCAGAAGAACTTGAGACCCCCGCACATGGTCGGTCGATGCGCGTTTCGGTGGATGAACCACCTTCCTCAGGACCTTTTTTTCTCTTGTGGGTCAAAGATATCAGGGGACAAGAAAATGTAGGCCGATATGAGTTCCTTGTGTGTTCAGTTGCTAGATTTACTAGGACCGGATACTTGTTAAGAGACACCAATTCGCATTGCTAGACAGGGTTCAATTACTCCAACCTGTTCAGAGACTGATATCTGTTCTCCAGGGAGTCAATTAAAAACTTTTAGTGGCTGATGATGTCCTCTGCGGTACAAAACCAATACGATGTGGTCTCAACAGTTACGGTGTTTTGATAGTAGCACAGATAAGGAGATCATTCCTTTGTTTAGTTAGAGATGTGCCGCCATTCTCCGGATCGGGAGTGAAGATATTACTTATTTCAATTTGATAGATAACCCCGTTCTTTATACTGCATCCATCTGCGCAAACGTGGTCTCGGAGTCTACATGGAGGTCGGCGGTCTAACCACAATACCGCCACTACGGCAGTCCCAAGACGTCCGCCACAGTCTCCCGTCCTCCATATTAGTATGTCGCCGCTGGCCAGCGGAGGTATTTGTGATGAAGGGGAATATTTGTTCATATGTCTTGCTGCATATGTGCATATTTTCCCACAGTCAATGGGTAAAAAATGCAAAATGGATTTACCTGGATTTCAGTACCAACAGGGTCGGTTTCTTCCGGTTGGAGATGCTGCTATGAAATGGGGACCAGGAGGAAGGGATCCACATGAGAAACTGAAGGTAAGAAAAAGAAATGGGTGAGTATGCACCCTAATTCCATTGATTCCACTGACTTGAATCAGTAGGTCTTTCCACCACTGTCAACTCGACAGGAAGCCAACTCATAATTCGGACAGCGGTGAACTTGTCTGTACTGACCTCTAACAGCTGCTTCTCCCCTACTGACGTCAAGGCGGTCGTCGAATGGCTGGCGGTGGCAGCGATGCTCTGATGGTCATTCGTTCTTCCAACTCCCAGCATTGTTATACAGCGGGTGGACCGCCAACTAGGCAGCAGGGTTTCTGACGCCTTTTCGACAGCAGTTCCTTTTACCGCCAAACTCAAAATCAGACTCTTCATTTTTAGGCCCCAATTTGAAATTCCTTCATAATTACAGGACATTTTAAAATGTTCATTTTAAAATGTAGCTTCTTTATTTATACACACTTATTACTCTGTTAATATTATTTAATTTTCTAAGCAATCAGTGACCTATTGATTAGGCTACGCGGATTTCCAGAGTTCCCCGGACCACAGGTTAATAACCACAGGGGATCTGTTGTATCATTTTATTGTGAAACATTATCATTTTGAATGTACATCATGATCTGTGATCTTTTTGTCATTTGACTATCATTTTTATTCTAAATATGTTTACATATTTTATAATGTATATATTTTTTTACAATAATTCGAAATCCTTCCTGGATCTTAACATCCATATGGCTTCTTGCATTGTTACACAGATTCAACCCTACACCATCCCTTAGTTGCTCATCTGTGCCTGCCCAGAGAGCAAAGGGTGCTTTGGAAGCAAGCATTCCTTCGCAGGCTGAGTACCTAGTACCCTGACTAGTGGGAAACACGTTTAATAGTACTTGGTGGCTTTGTCACTGTGGATGTTGGGGGAAAAACGTCTGACATACGCTTGGTGTCCAGGTTGGATGTTTGTGAGAAATTGGGTTATGTATGATGGGGGTGAAACCCTACTCAAGCACAATCACAATCCTTTTCACTGTGAATCACAAAAAGTCACTAAACCTATGCTTAAGCCTATGGTAGCTAGTAATAAATTGAGAACACAACAGAAGAAAAAGCCTACACCAATTTAGAAAAATAGAGTAAAATTTCTTAATTATTTGAAACTAAAACAGCAAGAGATTTGCAATTTCAGAGATTTGAAGGTAAGTATAGCGCCTAAAAGCACAAAGCACCGCTCACGGTTTTCTGGTTGTGCGAGACCGGGTGAAAGTCACAAGTTCAGGCCAACAGCGATGGAGTTAGAGCCTGATACAGGGATCTGGTTAGTCCTATTGAAAGAGTTTCCTTATCACAGTCCGGCACGAAGAGTCAAGTTTGCGGTGGAGGAGGCCGCGAGGAGCAAGGAGAGCATTGCAGATGGTCACTGCTGTAGCGTGAAGTGCAGGCTGGGCATCACGGGCGGGCATCGCAGGCAGTCATTGCTGTAGCGTAAAGAACAAGTTGGTGGTTACCACATTTTGTCATTGCTGTCGCACGATTTGCAAATCTCACGTTGACGGTCATCGCTGGTGGTTACTGTAGCTCAAAGAGTCAGTTTACTGAAGCTTTGCGTGGGTGATCAGCGAGGGCAGCAACATTTTGATTTCTCCTTTGTTGTCAGAGGAGTGTACTCTGATGCCAACTAAGGGCCCAGGACCTGGAGAGGCACCTCCTAGGGATCAGAGACTCACTCTTGCAGATTCCAACAGGGTTCAGGCAAGTTCAGATGCAATCAGGTCCAGGCACATTCTGTGCAGTAGGGCATCTGGGCCATTGCAGGGGGACCTCTGGAGCTTGATATGTCCCTGTACTTCTGAACAAGAGGTCAGTCAGATGACCCTTGGAGTCACTTCAGGTAGCGGTAGCCTGAGATGAAAGGAACAGGTCCAGTCTTCCTTCTCAGACAGCAGGGCAGGCCTCGGGTAGCAGGGTGGTCTCTAGCAGCAGTCCAGTCTTACTTCTGTAGTATCCAAAGGTCTCCAGGAGTGTACTGAGGAGTGGATCTGAGGATTCTAATTGTATACCTGGCGCCCACTTTAAAGTAGAAGAAACTTCTAGACTCCCCCCAACATTTGGTTTTGGAATTTCCTTCCTTCCCCTGCCCTTGCTCCAAGGGTCCTGGGGTGACAAAAGAATAGTGTGAAATGCTTTGTGAGTTTGCTGGGGCAGTGCCTTTGAAGTGCAAGTGTGGTAAATGACAGCTCCGCCCCTCCCATCTACTGAGGATGACCCATCTTGCCAAACACCCATTCCCCCATGTGTGATACTGTCTATGATGAATACATAAAGGTCAACTGCCAACTACACCTAGTCATGGGACCTAGGATATAGTCTGCAGGTACCAAATGGTTGGGACAGGAATATGCCAGCTTTCTAAAAGTGGCATTATCAAAATTGTGACTTAAAATCCAGCTTTACCATTAAAAAGGTTTTTAAACTGCAAATTCATTAGAGATCAAACTTGACTTTTCTACCTGTTCCCAGTCAAAAGTTATCACTTATTAATTATAATAGGGTAACCCAAGACTATCCCATGGGAGAGGTAGGCCTTGCAGTATTAAAAAAACAAAGTTAAGAGTTTTTGACGACCAGGACTAGTTAAACTTAAAAGTAGATTTCCAACTTTTTAAATACACTGCATCCTGCCCTCTGCGCTGTTAGGTCCTACCCTAAGGTGATATAGATATATATAGATACCTATTTTGCCAGGTTGAGATGTCAGTTTAAAACTGCACACCGGCTGCACATATCAGGCTTGGGACATAGTAAATTTCACCCATCCAAAGTCCAACACTTTCCCTACTGTTGCACAGACTGGAGTGGGAATAGTACATGTTACCCCTATGAAGTCCAATGCTTTCCCTAATGTTGCACAGATTTCTGTGAGAATTGTAAATGTAACCCTGCCTAAGTCCAACACTTCCTCTAAAGTTGTGATCTTTGGGGTGGAAATAGTAAATTGTATCCCTCCAAAATCTGTTTTTCCTACAGTTGAACAGATTGGAGTGGGAATAGTACATTTTACTCTTCTGAAGTCCAACGCTCTCCCTATTGTTGCAGAAACTAGAGTGGGATTAGTATATTTATAGCTTTAATTGTTTTATTTTTAAATATTTTACATTATTTGCTTTTATTTTTAACTTAATTTAATTGAATAGTTATAGTATTTTTTGTAAATGTGTTTTTAAGATGTGTACTTTTTTTAAATATGTTATTTATTGACTATATTTACTAATATATTAATATATTTTTCTTGATTTTTTTAACATTGTTTATGGTTTTATTGCATATGTATGATTTATACAAGCCAATTTTTTTAGATGCCATTTCCAATTGAATTTTCTATAGTCGTATGCCAGGTCAACTGGTCCTTTTGAGCCTTGTCCGGCGAGATTCATCCTAGTGTGATTATACTTGAAAGCATATGGCATGGAGGTTGTATTGGGCGGCAATTGTTTGTTTTAAAAAGCACTGTTGGCCATTGGCATCTAGTTCTGTGTCTTGCAGAACATGGAATCCTGTCCCTCTGCTTCTGGATGGATTCATTTCTTTCTTGATAGTCATTAAGAAGCAGGAGCTCTTGTATCATCTGAATCCATTGCAGCAGGAGTAAATTACGGTATCTGGTAGTAAAATGTTTCATTTGTGGGGTTGATTAAACCATTACAAATTTTAAATAACAAATACTTATTCACATGCAGTGGCCTTAAAAAAGACAGAAGCTAAAAGAATCAGGCTAGTCACACAAGCATGAGCCAAGCGATCAATCTGATTTACAATAAAATATAACAAGACACACTTTCAATAACAAGTTCACAATTTTAAAACATGGTCCATAAACCTTAAAAAACACTCAGTACGTCGTGGATTGTCTCCTTCTATTCATGCCATTACTGCTGCTTAGAATCATATCTTTTAAACATGGTTTGACATAATGGTGCAGCATAGTAACCAATGTAGGATTAAGAGAAACAATATGGGTAGGTTGTTCTAGATTGTGTTCATACAATCTAAAACCTAGCAAACCATGTATGGCTTCCCAACCTGCCCGAGACTCTTGAAGTGGGACTTTTGGTCAACCATTACTCTCAGCCTCTCACTGTTTGTCAGCACACATTTAAATCAAGTTTTTATACAGCTGCCGTTTTCCACACAAATATATTCTAACTAACATTAGAGAGGATAACCAGTCATTCAGATATCTGCTGGTGTGCACTTTCAATTAACTTACATTCAGAGATCTTCAGAAGTAACCCAAGCACTCTTTTGTGGAACATAATCCTGGACCCCATTACAGCTCATTTCCTTGTTCTATAAGCCGACAAGGATGTGTGGAATCTTGGTCTATAGAGTGACAATTGACTAACTTTATTAAGTTAAAATGGTCATCTGCATGTTTATAAGCTCTGTGATTTACTCAAGTCACCTATAAACATACTCCCTTTTACTTGTTACTGTTTGAGTGACCACTATTTATCGCTGTGTACACCTAGTAGTATTCTTCATTTGTGTTCTCTTGTAGATATTGGTATCCTGAGGAGTACTGGAACTTTGTAATAAATAGCTAGAATTCGGTTTAATCTATAAATCTATGGCACAGTTTAAAAGGAAATGTTAATCACCAGAGCAGAGGTTCTTACTTGGGGATGAAGTCAGGTCAGCTGTCTGAAAATAAATGTTCCTTATATTAAACATGTGATATGTTCATTTCTTGTGAGCATTTGGAACACTTAATTGACTCTCTGTATCTCTGAATACTTCCAAAACCCACATATTTAAGCAGCCTGCTTGAATGGTAGTCACATCTCCATAGGTGCAGGAGAAATTGCTGTTAACTCCTTCCTCCTAAATTTCTAGACTTGGAGGAGCTTTTCAAATGACCTCAAGGCATAATTCATGGTTATTCAGCCTCTATGCTTCAAAGCAGTCTTCCAGGCAGTGTGTTCCTCATGTTTTGAGAATGGACTTCTTGGTGTACTCAGAGTTACAAGATCTCTATGAATACATAATGTTCCATGTACACAGTTAGGCTCTGATTACGAGTCTGGCGGTCCGAAGAACGCCAGACTCGCGGGGCAGTGAAGTCCAGTCTCGACTGCACTAGGGGTCCGATCACCCTATTAGGACTTTGCCTGTCGGACTGCCATTGCACAGCGGCAACCGCCAGGTAACTGCAGTCCTTGGTGGTCCTGTGGCAGTTTGAGGGCTGCAATGTACTTGATGGTGCCCAGAGGCACCGCCAGGCATATTACAACTTTTCTCAATACCAGCGATGTCATGGAGGTTCTTCCTCCATGTAACTGCTGGCAGTGAGGAAAGAAAGGGGGCCATACAGGGCCCCTTCTTGCCCTTGTGCACAGGGGTGCATGCAGGTGGGCATATATTGTGCCCCCCTGTGGATTTTCACCCGCAGTTGCTGCATGGGAAGGAATGCACGACATGGTGGGTGGTGGCATGCTGCTTGAGCCAAGACCGCCAAAACTCCTAATCAGGCCCTTAGTGATTATCAACCTGGTACTCATGTAACCTGAGAAATCATATGCATTAACATTTCCTTGAGGGTTGCGACCAAGGCATGTTTTCTATATTCTCAAACCATGGTTGGCATAAATAGTGCTGGAGCAGTAATGCCCTTCTCTGACTGCCTCTACACTATCGGGCCACCAGAGGAAGCTTTCTATTGGAGGAGCAAACGGGTGCACTGCCAACAGAAAACTAATTCCAATGGCAATTTAGAAAAATAGGAAAACTTTAATGAGCAAAAATACAACAAAATCATGAAGAGAGGATAAGGGTAACTAGAGAGATTAATGTTTTATGGCAAAAAAATACATAGAACAAGTGAAGTTCTAGGAAAAACAGCAGTTCGCGTTGGGTGGGACCCATGAATAATTTTAGACTGACTGTAATGGAAAATAGGTCAGATACATTAAGCGAGTTGTACCTTGCCAAACGTTTACCATCAGACCTAGGGCCTAATTTCAAGTTCGTCAAATATGTACTCCACCATAAACATTAGGTATATCCCATCCACTTTATTACAAGTGCCTTGTATCCTAATGCACTTCCAAGAGGCAGACAGGATTTCTACCACAGCTGTGATGGAGAACCTGTCCACCAAATTATAAAAGAGGCCCTAGTCTACCAATGCTGCAAAACCTTCTTCTGGTCGGTCATATAGTCACTAGCGCCTCAGGGCAGGCTTCTGGACACCAGGTCTCTTTGCAGCCAGATCTGCTGAAGGGCCTAGTCCTCTTTAGTCAGCTGGAGTCAGAAGATACGATTCATATTCAAGCAGGGCCTTCTTCCTCAGATTCAGAAATGTTCTTAGGAAGTGATAGTTGATGTTATGTTATGTTATGTTATGTTATAACCTATTTGTAAAGCGCACTTCGACCAAGGTTTCATGGCGCTGTTCCGAGCTGTTCTGAGTTGACTGCAGTGGGGCTGGTTTACTCATGTGCCTGTATGAACAGTCATGTCTTGAGCTGCTTTCTGAATTGAAGCAGATCGGGGCAGGAACGGATCTCCCATGGGAGTGTGTTCCAGAGTTGGGGCGCCAGATAGCCGAAGCGACACCCGCCATGTCGCTTCCGCTTGAACTTTGCGCTCACCAACAAATTTTGGTGTTTGGAAGGGAGATCACAAGTCGGGATGTATCTCAAGATCAAGTTTTTGATGAAAATAGGACTGTAACAATTTAGGGACTTAAATGTGAGACAAGCAGTTTTGAAGGTGGCCCGTTGAAGCAGTGGGAGCCAGTGTAGCTGTTTTATCAGTGGCCTGACCGATTGCCTCTTGGGCTGCTGGTAAATCAGTCGTGCTGCCTGGTTCTGTACGAGCTGGAGCCTCTTGAGCTGATAAGAGGGAAGGCCTAGATAGATTGAATTTGCATAATCTAGATGGGACAAAACTAGGCCAATCACAACTTGTATCAGTCTTGCCTGGGTGAGCAAATGATGTATCTTCTGGATCTTTCGCAATTGAAAGAAACATTTAGAAACCACTGTGCCCATTTGGGTGTTTAGAGAAAGATCTCTATCAATAGTCACCCCCAGACTTTTTACGGAAGCGGAGGGTTTGGGGAAGGGACCTAATTCTGCCAGCCAGTAGTGAGGGCCCCAGGAGATACAACTATCTCCTATCAGCAGTACCTCCGTCTTTCCAGGGTTCAGCTTCAGATGGTTATAATCCATCCAATGGCGGATGAACACCATAGTATCCTGAAAGTTGGTGACAGATTCAATGGAATTATCTATGGTGAAGGAAAGCTGCAGATCATCTGCATAGTTAAATATTGTTACTTTCAACAGGGTCGTATTTACGACGTTGGCGACAAGGCTGGGAAGCTGCTGGCCTGGTTGGACAGGAGGGAGATGGCTAGCCGAGTCGTTCCCGAGATTCTGGGAGGCGAAGGGGTCGCTGTCACCGACCCCAGTGCCATTGCCGAGTCTTTTGCTGACTATTTCCGGGGTGTCTACACCTCTACCTCAGATTACTCCGAGGCTGGCTCGGCAGCGCTTCTCACGGCAGTTGACCTTCCCTGTCTCTCTGACGAGGACCGTGCCGACCTGGATAGAGACATAACCCCCAACGAGATCGCGCTTGCGATCCGCTCGCTACGGTCCGGCAAGGCATCTGGCCCCAACGGCATCCCGGTCGAACTATATAAGATAAGACCTGACGTGGTTTCCCCGTTTTTACGTACTATGTTTTTGGAAGCGCGTGACGCCGGCGTTCTTCCCCTTGACCAGAGGCTGGCCACCATTGTGGTCATCCACAAAGAAGGGAAGCCGCGAGACACGTGTCGATCCTATCGTCCCATCTCTCTCCTTAACGTCGAGCCTAAGGTCCTGGCCAAGCTGCTTGCCAATCGACTGATTGGAGTGATTAGTGACTTAGTACATCCCGACCAGTCGGGCTTTATTCCCCACCGCAACACTGCCTTCAACCTGCGAAGACTCCATGGCGTCTTGGCTCGGGCCTATACCCTTGAGGAACCGACAGTCCTTGCCTCTCTTGATGCCACTATGGCCTTTGACTCTCTGGAGTGGAACTACCTCTGGGCAGTGCTGGCGAAGCTCGGTTTTGGTCCGATCTTCGTGGGTTGGGTGAAGCTTCTCTACGCGAGCCCACTGGCCAATGTCTCAGTGAACGGCCGTCTATCTACATCCTTTGCCCTCCACAGGGGTACCAGACAGGGTTGTCCTTTGTCGCCTCTCCTGTTTGCCCTGGCTCTTGAACCGCTAGCGGCCATGTTGCGCGCGCACCCCGATCTCCATGGTATAACCTGGGCCCCAGGCTTCGAGGACAGGGTCTCCCTGTACGCCGACGATATCCTGCTCTACCTGACCTCCCCCTGCAAGTCCCTTATCGTGGCTTGCGACATCCTCAGACTTTTTGGAAGGTACTCTGGCCTGCTCATCAACTGGGCCAAGTCCTCACTGTACGTCTTGAAGGGGGACACGCCGCGCCTCCCTAGAGGCTGCAATATCCAGGTAGCCGTGCAGGGTTTCAAGTACTTGGGGATTTACATCTCTGGGAGTTCGAAAGCGCGGTATGACCACAACTTACTCCCTCCACTTCAACGACTCCGGCGTGATGTGGATAGCTGGCGGAAGCTTCCGCTCTCCCTGCTTGGCCGCGCGGCGTTGTTTAAGATGATGTCCTTGCCTAGGTTTCTCTATGCCTTGCAGAACACCCAAGACCCTGTTCCGGCCCGCTATTTCAGGGATATTGAGAGTCTCCAACGAGCCTTGCTCTGAGACGGTCGCCCCCGCGTCGCTATCACGAAGCTCACGCTTCCGTGGTACGACGGTGGCATAGCTCTGCCGGATATACGTAGGTACTACTGGGCCTCCCAGCTCGCGGCTCTTAATCACGGCTTCTACGGCCCGGTGACCAGCCCCGGCTATGCAATGGACAGATGGCTGCTGAGTGGAGGTAACTACTACCTAGCCCTGTATTCGAGATCCCTCGATCGGCGGATGTCGGGTCCGACGAAGACGGCGGTCTACATCTGGCGAGCGATTACCAAGGCGCAGGGTTGGCGGGCAGACTGACCAGATTCACCCCTCTGTATGACTCCGATATTTTGGGCAGGTTGTGGCACACCAAGGGCTTTGACAAATGGGACCTTATAGGCATCTCTAGGGTGGACGACATGGTCTCCAAGGATGTCATCAAGACCTTTCCTCAATTGCAGGCTGAATATCAGCTGGACGGCTCGGAGTTCTTCCGGTACGCCCAGTTGAGGCACGCATTGCTCTCGGCCATGCCGCCTGAGGGAGCGATTCCAGAGAGCTCTCCGTTGGAGGACAGAGTGTTGGACGGCCATATGCCTGATAGCGCCATCTCACTGTCCTATAAAAAGCTAATCAATGTCCGCACCGACCTTCTTTTGGGAGTGCGTGACCAATGGGTGAGAGATGGCCTGGAAATCGATGATGAGGATTGGCAGAGTGCAGTGTCCTCCCCTAAGGAGGTTGCCATTTCGTCTCGTCTTCGGTTGGTGCAATTCAAGATCTTGCACAGGGTGTACGTGACTGGCCCCCGGCTTGTACGTATGGGGTACTCGCCCGACGGTCTTTGTCGTCGTGGCTGTGGTGCCCTTGCTACCTTCCTGCACACTTTATGGGAATGCCCCGTCATAGCCTCCTATTGGAGACAGATACATAGTGTTATGAATGAAGTGACTGGAGTGGAGTCAGCGGCGGAGGCTCGGAGGTGTCTCCTTAACATTTGGGAACCAACTGATCACAACACGGCACAGACCCAGTGGGTGACCCTAGGCAATATGGTGGCCAAGCGGGACATTGCTCAGAAGTGGGGTGCCTCCACAGCTCCCCTTGTGGTACAATGGAAAGCCAACATGGATTGGTGTATGTTCCGGGAGAAGACGGTCTATGCTGCTAGGGGTAGGCCCCGAAAGTGGAGTAAAGTCTGGGGAGCTTGGAATGCTTACCGTGGTGATGTATGCCTGCCGCCTGAGCCTGTTTCATTGGATGTGCCTACGTCGCCGTAGCCTGTGATACCAACTGTGACACGTTATCTGATTGATCCTGTTTTTTCCTCCTCCCTGTTACTATCCTTCATTCTCCTGCATCACTGATTCGATGTCTACTCTCCCCTACCTGATACCTATACCCTGTGAAATTCACTACCCCATTGCCACTCTTCGGCGCCACTTGACGTCTCTTTCTTTTGTTCTCTTTCTTCATTATAAAAGTTAAAAAAACAACCTGCATTGTGCTGTTAGACCTGTCTTAGCACTATTACGCTCCTGCTTCACCATGCTGCCTTGCCTCCGGGATGTTAGGCTGAATAGCTGTGTGCTCTTTCAAAATAAAGGTTTTAAAAAAAAATGTTTTAAAAAATATATATTGTTACTTTCCTCTGTTTTAAAGCTTTGATCAGGGGGAGCAGATAGAGATTGAACAGATGTGGGGACAAAGAGGAACCCTGGGGAACCCCACATGGGGTGTTCATCCCCGATGCTGTAAAGTTAGCCAGGCGAACGGCCTGTGTGCCAGATTTCTCCTGTGCACTAGCAAGTGGATGGAGAAATTCTACCACTCAATCTTTCCTATTTTCTCACAGTCTCCCCACCTCCTTTTGCAAAACGTTCGCATTCCCTTACTGCAAAAGTACCCAGGATCTACTGTTCATCATAGCAGGACCCAACTGCTACCAGACAGGCCTGTCTTCAGCTTCAGGGCCACTCCCCTACCTGACAAATTCAATACTAGTTTCCCCTCTTACTGTGTCTGGGTCCTAATTATCTAGATGGATAAACAGAAGCCTCACATTTCCATGTCAAAAGAGACAATTGTAAAGTGTCTCTTTGTTCTGCCAACTGCTTCTGTCATTTCCCTGATAGTGAATCTTTGCTAAGAGGTCAGCAGTTAACATCCATTGGCTTTCCCTGGTCTCAGAAGCAGGCAATTGTTCTCTGAACCAGGGCTTTTAACTCTCTCAGCCAAGGATGTTACTTCCAGCTCTGAAGCTGTGATCAGTGCCAGGATTCATTTTCAGCCAAGTCTGGCTCATGCAGTGTAAAGAACATTTTTACAAAATTACATTTCTGCTCAAGTATCCAAAAATCTGATGTCATCATTTAATCAGATCCTAAATAATCGGCACAAAATAACTGCTGCATTTTTCTAGCCCTTTTCTAAGCGAAGGTGCAAAATATAGATTTTAACCCGAACTGGGCCTATAAAGGAAAGTCTAGGCAGGCCCATCAGTGAAGACATTTTGGGTTTTATTTCAATGTGAGCGCACACTAACCCCAATGTTGTGTGCCCTTTTTTAAATATATATTAACACCATGTCCTGTGTGCTTACAAGGCCTACTGTGGGGGTGTTTTATGAATATATAAATATAGGCTCTTCCTACATGGCAGTTACCTGCCATGTGTCATTGCAGTGCATTTAAACTTCAGCCTAGTCAGAGCACAGTGATGTTACCGGCAGACATATATTTTTGTAAATATGTGGGTAGTATATATATATATACACTTTAGACCATATTCACTGGGCTTTTAGGAACATTAAATAGGCCAAATAGGTAGTTCCAATGTGCCCAACCTGTTTTAGTGGGGCATCACAGACACTTTATGACTGTTTAGCACAGTGTCCTAAAGGCAGCAAAAATAAGGTACAGAAAAAGGTGAAAACCCTGGGGTGTTCATGCAAATAAGCAGTATTTGTTGCACTGATGAAGATCAAAGTCTTTTTTGAAGGAATGCCTCCCTTTTTTCTCCTCCGGTTTCCCCGTATGGAGGGCGTCAATTCCAAATCGTTCGCTGCACACCTTTTATCTAGAATTCACTGTACCAAGAGATCAGTTATGATCTAGTGCATAATTTTCATTTTCTCGTTTGGATATGTTTCTTTATTTCTTGTGTAGTCTGTGTACTTTGCATTGTAGTTTATGAATGCTGAGTAGAAATGTTTCCTCTCCCTGCAGTAAACAGTTCTGCTGGAATGATTTGGTAACATACTGACCAAATGTGACATTTATTATGTCCTTTTTCGTTGGGGAATTCCGCATTTGTTTGATAGTTGAAGCTTGGTCAAGTTCCTAGTGTTGCAGGTCAAGGAGTCCAGGACATTCCACATTCTGTAATTTATTTCTTGATTTTATTAGTGGCTTGGCAAAAGGTCGTGGCACAGACTAGACAATTCCCTTTTTATGTCTTCTTGGTAGTAATGACTTCTCCATGGATGCTTGTTTCCATGAATATGATATCAATTTTGTAGGGTTACATCTGCTTCACGTTTTTGTATCGATATATTGGAGATCTTCCAGAGCCTTTCCCCCTCATACATTTCCTTCACAAAAAGAGGAACTGGTGCTGTTTTTTTCTTTGAACTCTGAGACTTGTAGTGCTGGCTTTATATTGAGTTAAATAGGACTACAAGTCCCAAATTTCAAATGGCTGAGACTGGCCTAACTAGTCATGCATGGACCTTGGAAACTTTTTAGCTGTCCTGCAGGTTTACTCTTGCAATATGAGGTAAGCACTGATATAGAGCAGAAGATTACTTTTGCTGTAGAGAATTGCAATCAGCTGACCATCTATTTTGATCAGGAGGTCCAGGAAATTAATTTATTATGTACTTGTGTTCATTAGCCATACACAACACTTGTGCAGTTTTGTGAGTGTCCCTTTCTACTTGCACAGCACAGCATTTATATATCGGTATCGTCCCTGACAATTTTTAAAGAATGGCTGTTTGATAAATTCTCATTCTTGTATGTAAAGATTAGCCATTCTGGAGGAAAAGAACAACTTGTGTCTGTTCCTTTAATTTGCAAAAAAATGTTTTCCAAGCCGGTGATGATAACTTCATGATCAATTCTGTTGGGAGTGTATGAAGTCTATTTATCTCTATAAGACACAATCCAATTCCCTCCAGGGCTTCATCTTTGATTTTTATGAGTCTTCATATTCGCCAAAACCATAATTTACTGTGCTGCCTTTATAATTTTCTGGCCAATAGTAAAGCAGAAGGTATCAGCACTTAAGTGGCCTACAATGGTCAGCAAGAATCCTGATCAGCATAATTGGTGGACTATCCCAATAAGACCTCTTGATGCTGTGGGCTAAAGGAGGGCCAAAAGACCAGCATCTCAGTACTTCTTGTTTTATAGGAATCATCCAATGAATTCAATACATCTCAAACCTCGAGATGGCATTATCATAAACGTGACAGTCTATGATGGGTTTTTTTGGAGGTATTTAGCGATGCACCATTGGGCTAAGTAAACGTTTTTTTCTCTACACTGAATACCCCTTTAATTTCAAAGCAGTCATGCTGTAAACTGCATGATTCCATTGCTGCAAAGAGGGGATGTGCTACAGGAGCGTGAAAAATAAGTGACTCTCCAGCGGCGGCGAGGGCTTGTAAATATGCCCCATAAGTCTGGGACTGAAAATCTCTTATGGTCCTTGACTCTAAGCTATAGAATGAACTCCAAATTCTGTGTAATATTTTTGTATTAAGAAACTATAGGTCATACTTACAAGCCGTCACTGCCACTGGAGCGTTTCTTTTTTTTACGCTATGATAGCGCAGCACCATTTTTCATATTTACAAGGTGGAGCTAAGCCACTTTGCATGGCTTAACGCCTTCTGGTAAATATGCCCCTTTCCACTGCAGTACTTTGCGGCCAGAGACTTTTTAAGGCATGGGCAAAGTGGGCTCTTTTACATACATTTTGCAGATAAATGTAGTGTTTATGTTTCATGTAGTATCCATATCAAAGTTTCTTTTAGATCAAAACAGGACCTCACATATGAAAAATGGGAGGGGGTCACAGAGATTATTTCCAGTAATATTAGTGATCCTGTGCTGTGTTACAATATTGAAAACACATTTCACTATCCCTGAATATTAGGTGTAAGCACATTTAGAATTTGCAGCAATGTGCCTGTGCACTTTCAGTGACCTGGCCAAAGAGGGCACGAAAGAGCTAAAGTTGGATTATAAATTCAAAATTCTCCTGAACAGTAGCCCCCAAAACACTTTTGGCCCACGGCCACCAAAATTCATGAGATGACCCTGTTTGCGGCATTCTGCAGCACACAAAGAAGGTGCAAATCGCCATTATTGTTTCTTTATGTGCAGGAAGTATGTGCAGGAAGGTGTAGCTTCCAGCACATAAAAACATTGTCCCTGCAGCGCTGGCACCCTTGCCACATGGTGGCAGGGTGCCTGCGCAAGTTTATTTCGAGTTTTGTATAGCGCATAGTTACCCTAGAGCATCCCAGCGCTTGTTCCAGAACAGCAAGTGCTAGGCTGGTTTTTTTTTAGCTAGGGGAAACACAAGGGTGCACCTTATTCTTGTGAATACAGCGTATCCCTGCGTTTTGCACTCCTACACCCTCCAACCCATTCACCCAACTGTCTCACCAGCCCATTCATTCACCCACTCATCGATCATCCACCCACTCGCCTATCATTCACCCACTCAACTATCACCCACCCACTCACATATCATTCAGCCACTCACCTATCCATCCCGCTGCTATCGACACAACCACACACAGACTCAGCTACCAATAAACATACAAATACAAAATGTGTTTAAAAAAGCCTTTCCTTCTAGCCATCTCTATGTTTCTTTTACTTCGACACAGTATCATATATTACAATTAAAACGCTCTTGCTTACTTATTAATGTAACAGAAAAAAAGCACTATGTTATTTTACCAAGCTTGCAGTGCAGACAAGCTAGACAACTAGCATGTAACACATTCTTGTAACGTAGACTAGACACAATAACACATAATACAGGCGTAAACTGATTCTCAGCCATACACAGCCCAATCTTCCCAAGAAACGAAGGCTGATAAAGAGAGATTTAATTATCTGATTAACAAATTGGCCACTGATTAAGATTAAACCCAGAAACATTTCATAGCTCTTGGACCATTTAATTATTTTTGTTCGCAACAACCAGCAAATGTCACACATTCCTTAGAAGAGGGACTTTTAGATTCATTAATGGCATTTCTGATCTCACTGGGAAAATATGTAATCACTGCTGGTGTACCCGGAATAAAGAAACCGTTAACAAAAAGCAAAGACAACATCTAAAAAAATTAAATCCGAAGTGGCGCCTACATTTTAATTAAAAAGCAGACTGTGTGGATGCCAAATGGGTTTTCATCAGGGCGGTTACCGCAACTCTGTAACATATTAGCTGTAACCAGATTCACCTTTTCACACTATATTACAACGTCATCCGTCTTCCTCGTTAAGACGAGGCTAGAGACAGGCGATTCCTTTTAAACATAAATTAAACAGAATTGTTTTCCGAGAAATCTGAATACACGTGCTTTGCTCGTTTTTTCAAAACACAGCGTAGTCCCTATCTGCCCAGCCTATCTCAGCTGGAGGCATTTGTGCATTAATGTCCCAGTTATGCTTGTCTTCCCATTTTTCTTGGTTCTGCTGTATCGCGCATGCGTGCAGCGAAGGCGAAGTGTTTAATTGGAATAAAAAGAAGTTTATTTGAATGCTGCAGTATGCAGTACCTTTTGTTTTTTAACGATGATAAACATTTCTGGTTTATGCCAAACAGATTCAAACTTTTGTTGATGGGCGTGTGAGTTAGTTTTTCATTAATGCGTTTATAGCAAGATAAGTGTCTGCAGTTTCTCAACTGGGTGTGGGATTTTCTTGAGGGTTGTAGAAGGGAGGAATGGAAAGCCAATACACTTCTCACTGTCCCCAACAGTTGCTTTAAGTAGTTCTTTGCCACAACAATCTGGGCCTTGTTTGCTGGTAGTTTTACAATTGCCTGTGTTCAGCACGTGGCAGGTAATATTTGACACCAGTTTCTTTTTTGTGATCTTGGTGCTCACATTTTATCTTGAAGATCCAAGTAGTGGACTGTTAATCTATTTTATGGTTAAAGTTATAATCACCAGCTAATTAATGATGTCATGTGTCCCATATCATATTGTGCTATTAACAGGTGACTACATTAACATAACCAACTTTGCATTTTAGTTGAAGGTGGAGGGAGATTATCATAGTAGTCAGAGAATATTTATTTTTGTTTGAATCCGTTTATAGACGTTTTTCCAATTACACAATACAATGGCATAGCAATAGATGGGTAACATGGTATGCAGTGGAAAACATGATGGCACGCAATCCTAACAAAATATTGTGAGAATCATGTTGTGTCGATAATACGGTCGAATCACATTGGTGAGTGTACGCCAGTAAGCCCGTACAATAGGAGAAACACTAGAGCTTAGTATTAGCAGAAGAGACATGTTTATGTGGCCTCCACGTATAAATACTTGGGAGTTGTAGTCGATGCTAGGTGGTCGCTGAAAGATCATCAGTCTTACAGAAAGGCACAAGCTATCAAACTACGCTTCGCCCTAAATTTGCTAAAAAGAAAAATAAATTGTCCATCCAATTCGCACTTGTTGAAGATAATATCTGCAAAATTTCTCCCATCTCTTACGTATGGATCGGAGTTGTACAAGGGAAAAGATGCTAACTTTTTGAACACACAACAATCAGAATTGTTCAAATACATTTTTCAGATCCCGAGGTTCGTATCTCAATCCCAGATCCGATTGGAATTCGGTCTACTAAACCAGCACCAAATCAGACAAGCAGCCATATTAAAAACATGCTGGAAATTAAGAGCTGCTGAAGAGGACACCCTTATGGGCCTTTGCTGGACTGAGATAAACAACCAGAAAAAGACAAAAAATTCATGGAAAATGGTATGGGAGAACGCCGTCTCGAGCCTTAAAATGGAAAAGGCATGGAACACAAATCAATCATTTGTGGCGTTCAAAAAAGAGACTAACGCAGCAGCAAAGCAAATATCATGGACAGCAGACAAAGCTGCCATAGCAAACAAAAAACATGGATGGACTGTGTTGGCCACGTATGGGAAGCTGGAGCCACAACCATATTTAGTCAACCATATATCCCCAGCTGCCCAAAAAATACTTTTAAAATTACGGCTGGGAACCACCTTATTAAAAAATCATACACCTGCATGGAAGCAAACATGGCCGACTCCCGTTTGTAGACTATGTGGGGAAATGGAAGAATCCTTGATGCACATATTGTGTATTTGCCCATGTTTAACAAATTTGAGACGTTATTTTCTACTGCATGTTTTTCAACTTTTTCAAATTAGATCATGTCGCCCGGCCGTCATGCTGGCCCTGAACAGCTACCAACTGCAGACAGCTTGTAGGGCCGCTAGATTTTGCCAAAAGGCACTTCAGCTAATCATGAACACTGAGATAAAGGACTGCAAATGTCCGAATCCGACTGTGTGAAGTGCAAGCACAACTGCAAAAATATTATGTACACAGACATTTTAGAAAGTTTTTCTACTTCAATGTATCTTTAGTTGGTATACTTTAATTTTAAAGTACAAGTTGCTTCTTTTTATATGAACAACATTGTAAAGGTTTTAATTAACTATATACAATAAACTTACTTACTTGCAAAAAAAAAAAAAAATGTGGCTGTTCTGAATGGCTTATGGTCCATATTTTACCCCAGATCCAAAGGCAATACCTCACACCATCTTAGCCCTCAAGGATGCCTTTTCCAGTAACCTTTCCACTCCTGGGACACAGATCGTGTGGGCCATTTATGATCTCAAGAAGGCCAGGAAGAAGTGGAGGATAATCATGTATCTGTTACTGTCCATCCAGACCATTGTGTGGGTTATTGCTGAAAGATTACACTGGAACCTGTCTGTCACAGTCAGCCAATGAGGCCAGACGTGTAACATGACCCATGCCATTCAGTTTACACATTGCAGCTATACTATGACATACTCCGGCTAGTCAACGTCCTAAAAATTGCAAATGTCCATGATTGGCAGCAAAGTTGATATAGTCTCTTGTGCTTGCATAAATGTTTTTAGACAACTGCAACTGAAAATTACAACCCCAGACTGCCTCTCTATTCTGCCAACTTATTTGAACGTAGTTGTCGAACCTCACAGCAACATTTTACTTGCCAGGGCAGGTCACGGGGTAGACATGTAACAAGGGAGATCACATAAATTGCAAATGTGCAAAGTCCATTTTCTCATCCTTCAAGTCTTCCATTTTTGGCATTGACCTTGTTGAAGAACAACATGCTCCTTCTCAGGTACCCTTGGATTTTCACAAAGCACTGAGGGATAGTTTGCCCAGCACAACTGCCCAGACCCCCAGGATATAGCGGCATGGATTCGCAAATTTAGCGGCACAAATATGGAAATTTAGCGGTACAAATATGGAAATTTACTGGCATTTTAGCGGCACTTTATTTTACTCATAAGCATTCATTTTCAGCCTTAAATCAATGGAAACTGTTTTAGCAGAGTATTCCACTTTGATTAGGCAATCTGGAATGTGGAATAGAGGAAGCAGCCCACAGGTTAAGGCTGTTATCCCTTGGAATTGCAATTCTTCATCTGCCAGTTGGGCTAAACAGAAGTGTGAGGTCTAAAATTTTGTGTCACATTTAGTGATGTCAATTCCTGTGAGGTCATGGGTCTTGATGCCACTTCCTGTGATGCGACGTGCCATGTCGCGCTCAATGATGTCACTCAATGTGATGTCACGCGCTATGCTGCCTAACCTGGTTAGACCCCCCCACTTCTGTTTTTTAGGACCTGTGCCCTCCTAAGAAGTGAAATAAAGACAAAACAAGACAACAGGCCTACTCCATCCGTGTACCCAGAATCGGGGAGAACATCACTGTCTCCACCAGGGCCGCCCCAGCGCGGATGCAATGCAGGGATTGAGTGACAGGCACTCAACCACACCTGACCCCCCCCTGCATGTCTGGTTTCTGCCTCCAAAGCTCTCCTGCCTCTGAAGTCATGGCTCCTGCCTGTTATCCGAGGGGCAGGCACAGAGTACAAATGATGCGGAAATGAGTCCTGTTCCTAGGGAGGGCCGTGCCAGGGCTTAGAAGCCCCGCTGCGAGTCTAGACTGTGGGCGGGGCCCCCCGCCCGTGCAACTCACGACACCCACAACGAGGCGCTTCACACGTCGTAACCAGGGGGCCCGGCCTGAAAAAGATAAAAAGAATGCGGCCCCCACTTCCAGCCATAAAAGAAAAATATGCCCCTAATGGGAGGACCCAGGGGGTTGGCTTCTCGTGCAATGACACACACCGACCCCAAAAGCACCACAAGCCCCTGACACCTGCCAGAGCCGAGGATAACAGGCGGGGCGTGAAAAACAAAGCCTCATTAACAAGTGAAAGGTCTTTTAATGACCAGTGAAGTACTCGGGTGCGGCTGGCAGCTCAAAACCTGACTGTCTGTGTGTGTCCCGGAAAGCTGCTGACACACACGAGTGGGGGGGAGGGGCGGCGCATAGCCAATAAAAGGCATTGTTTGTTTTGCTGTCTCCTGGTAGAGACACTTTTTTGTAAATATTGCGGCCAATATGGTTATTATCGCGGCCATCGCGGTAATCTGCCGATTTCGTGATTTTTTTCGTGAATCGTGAAATCGCGATAAACTGGAGGGTCTGACTGCCCACCGGCAAAGCTAGCTCTCCATCATCCACATACACTTTAAAGCAAGGGAATATTTTCTAAGTGATTCCAACCTGTGGTTGCATGTAAACAGTGGTGAGGAGAGTGTAGAACCTTTAGGCGAACTGTGCTGACCCCTCTAGTGGATTAGCAGAACTGACCAGAGAGAATAATCTAGTTCCTTTTCCAACATAGTATAAATAATTATCGAAAACTAAAACATCAATAACCAAAATATTGTTATTCTAACATACAAAATTAACATATCTATCTATCTATTTATCTATATATAGATAGATAGATATGTACACAGTAAACATAGTAAAGACATACGTGTATAACTTTAAGATAATAAAACAATATTAGTCTAATAAGGAACACTCCTCACACAAAAAACTCATATTTTCAAGTAAATTAAATACATTATACTTAAACTAAATTAAATAAACAAAACTACTTATGCTTATTTAGCTAAATATTTAATATACATTTCTTTTTTCATGTTTCCTAAACACAGATAAACAAAACACATCTAAACTGAAAAGAAATGTTAGAAAAAATATAATTGGACACATATTTGAAAAGGCAAGAAAACAATGGCAACTAAATAAAGAATACAAAATATAATAACATAATTAAATAACAACTTCATTTTTAACAGCAACATCCACGATGGTTCAACAATAAACCTAAATTACTTATTTACCATATAAAAGTAATAATACCATATTTTCCTACAGACTGAAAGAATCACCTGTGCCAAAACATAACAAAATCAATGCAAAAGTAAAGTGAGCACAGCAATGAAAAACCACCAACCTACCCTAACCAAACCTATAAACAGCTAAACATTTCATTTATTTATTAATATTATTTACATATTTTCATATTCGATATTAATAGAAAAAGAGATATATGAACCTATCCAATACAATTGAACAGTAAAAAATACTGTAATAAAAATGAATAAATACATTTACAATAAATAAATCACTAACAAATCTCCAAACCAAAATGAAGTTTAAAATGCCCAGAGCACAAAAACATTATTAACAATAAATAACGTATAATGCAATACATCACAATACCATATCCCACCCTTTAAATAATAAAATAAAACCTTACTTACAGTTTTGCAGATGAAGAGATGAAATATCCTGATAATCTACATGGCAATGCAAAAAATATGAGAGCGAAAAATTAAATTTTAATCTATCAATAACAATATATGGAAACTATTCAAAATCTGAAAAATAAAAAGTTTTAAAAAAACTCCAGGAAAAACAAAAATCAAGGAAATTAACGTGATATTTGCTACACAAGCAACCCAATTTATTACCTTTTCCTTTCCTTGAAAACAAATCCAAAACTACATCTCAATGGACCAAAATGAAAATCCTTAAAAGAAACCAGAAACATTCATCCGCACAACACATAAACCCCATACATATTAAAATACAATAACAATGTTTAAAAACATAGAATGAATACATAACGTTGAAAAACAACAAACGTATACCCAAACTACAATGAGGCCCAACACATTTGACTACCACATTCAAAATCTGAAAGAAAAAGGTAAAAAAAAACACTCCAGGAAAACCAATCAAAGAAATGAAACATGATATTGGCTACACAAGCAACCCAATTTATTTCCTTTTCCTTTCCTTGAAAAAAAATCCAAAACTACATCTCGATTGGCCAAAATGAAAATCTGTAAAAGAATAAAAAACACTCATCCGCACAACACATAAACCCCATAAACATTAAAATACAATAAAATGTTTAAAAACAAAGGATGAATACATAACTTCGAAAAACAACAAACCTATACCCAAACTATAATGAGGCCTATCACACTTGACTACCACATTCAAAATCTGAAAATTAAAAAAGTTTACAAAAAAACACTCCAGGAAAACAAAATATTCATGGAAATTAAACATGATATTGGCTACACAAGCAACCCAATGTATTTTCTTTTCCTTTCCTTGAAAAGAAATCCAAAACTACATCTCGATATACCAAAATGAAAATCTGTAAAAGGAACAAGAAACACTCATCCACACAACACATAAACCCCATAAACATTAAAATACAATAAAAATGTTTAAAAACATAGGATAAATATATAACTTAGAAAAACAACAAACCTATACCCAAACCACAATGAGGCCTATCACAATTGACTACCACAACTACAACTCAATTATCACAGTAAACAAATAAAATATTAACACGCATCATTAAGCCAATGGTCTCTCCTATGCAGGAGCTAGTGGCTTTGCCAATGCGTTTTAGCCATGTTGTACACCAGTGTGGCTGCTGTTCAGCATGGCTAAAAGTTAGTGGCATAGAGGAGAGTAGCATAGTGTCGCAGAGTGGAATCCTGTAGAGTGGAGTGGCATAGAGTGTTGTGTATTGGAGTGGCACAGAGTGGAGTAGCATAGAGTGGAGTACTGTGGAAAGGTGTAGAGTGGACTGGTGTAGAGTGCATTGGAGTAGAATGCCGCAGAGTAGACTGGCATAGAGTGCAGTGATGTAGAGTGCTTTGCAAAGCATTCAGCGGTGTACAATGCAGAGTCTTAGAATGCAGTGGCATAGATTAGAGTGTTGCATACTAGAGTGCAGTGGTGTAGAGTGCAGGGATGCAAAGTGGAGTGGTGCATGGTGGAGAAGAGTGGCTTAGAGTACAGTGGCATAGAGTACAATGGTGTAGAATAGAGTAGAGTTGAGTGGCTTAGAGTGCAACGGTGTAGAGTGGTGCAGAGTAGTGATGTAGAGTGGTGCAGAGTAGCATAGAGTAGAGTGGTACAAAATAGAGTGGCATTGAGTGGGGCAGAGTAAAGTATAGTTCTGTAAAATGCAGTGGTATAGAGTGGAGTGGAGCAGAGTGGAGCAGAGTGGAGTGATGCAGTGTAGAGTGCACTGGCAGAGAATGCAGTAGTGCAGATTAAAGTGGCGTGGAGTTCAGTGGTGTACAGTGCAGTGTTATAGAGTAGAGTGTCGTAGAGGTCAGGGGTGCAGAGTGGCATATAGTGCCATGCCGTAGAGTGGAATGGTGTAGAGTGGTATATAGTCCAGTGGCGTATGAGGACAATGGTGCAGTGGCATAGAGTAAAGTGGGATAGTGCAGAGTAGAGTGCAGTGGCATACAGAGGAGTGGAGTGGCACAGGGTAGAGCGGACTGGTGTAGACTGCATTGGCGTAGTGTTGCAGAGTATAGTGGTATAGAGTGCAGTGGCATAGAATTCAGCAGCCTACAACATAGTGGCGTAGAATAGAGTGGTGCATAGTAGTATCCAGTGGCGTCGAATGAAGGTTTTTAGAGTGGTGTGGCATAGAGTGCAGTGGCATAGAGTAGAGTGCTGCAGAGTGCAGAGGCATAATATGCAGTAGTGCAGAGTGGAGTTGCATAGAGTTCAGTGGCCGAGTGCAGTGTTGCAAAGTAGAGTGTTGCAGAGTGTAGTGGTGTAGAGTAGCATAGTGTACATTAGCGCAGAGTAGAATTTCACAGAGAGGTAGACCACAGTGGTACAGAGTAGATTGTAGTGGTGTAGAGTTCAGTGGCACATAGTGGGCAGTGGCATAAAGTAGAGTGGCCTAGGGTGCAGTGGCATAGAGTGGAGAGGTGCAGAGTGGAGAAAAGTGAAGTAACATACAGTAGATTGTTTCAGAATAGAGTGAAGTGGCATAGAGTGGAGCGGTGCAGAGTAGAGTGCAGTGGTGTAGAGTAGAGTGGCGTAGAGTAATGGTGTAAAGTAGTGTTATGAGTGCAGTAGCATACTGTTCAGTAGTGCCAAATGAATTAGAGTGGAGCACAGTGGATTGGTATAGAGTGCAGGGACGTAGAGTGGATTGGTAGAGAGTAGAGTGGAAAGGCCTAGACTGGAGTTGTGTAGAGTGTTGTGCAGAGTAGCCTAGACTAGAGTGGTGTAGAGTAGAGTGGTGTAGAGAACATTGTAATAGATTAGAATGGTGCACAGTAGAGTAGAGAGATGTAGAGTGAAGTGGTGTGGAGTGTAGTGGCTTAGAGTGAAGTGGCGTAGAGTGCAGTGGCTTGGTGTAAAGTGAAGCAGTGCAGAGTAGTGTGCAGTGCCGTAGAGTGGTGTAGAATAGAGTGGAATGGTGTAGAGAGGAGTTCGCATGGTGTGGTAGTACACTGCCAATACAGACAACACATTTTCAATTGAAATTACCCTTACATGTGCACAGACATACAGTTTTACTAATAAAACTATACAGGCCACAAACAATAATGCGTGGAAATGGCATCACCTAGTGTGTTGATTTGTTCTGATCATATTTAAGTATTCAGTACCAACACACTTCAGAATTAACAAAGCGTGTGCTTCGTTTGTGCTTTGCTAATTCTGATATATTCTGAAATACTTGAGGTTCATTTAAATGTTGTTGTATGCTAGAAAAAAAGTTTCCTCTATCCCCAGTATCCTGCAAGACTGTCACATAAATCCTCTCACTTTTAAATCAGAGAAAAAAGGCACACACCAAGCTCCCTTGGAAGACAGAGCCTGAGATTTGACCTCTGTCTTTGAAAGAACTCAAATATGACAAGATAAGCTCAAGATTTACAGGCCTGTTTACAGAAAGGAGCACTCATGAAAGAATAAAAGGAGAGGTAGTGTGAAAAGGTCTGCTCCTTGGGAAGGACTTACTGTACCTGGACAGCCTAAATCGAATAAAGCCAGCAAATAGAAAGCCAGAAAAGGCGAGTTACAAACCACAAAGGCAATGGCAAGGAATGGGTGGAATGCATTCCGAGGGAAGCTTTCTGAATGTCCCGAAGATGTCTTAGCCAAACCAGACAGTTGCACTGTCGGGTAGGCTTCAACGTAAACATCACTAAAATAAACTAACTAAACTAACACTATAACCACTCCCCAAAACACTAAAACCACAATAAATACTTAAAAAAGCAACTTTACCCTAACTGGAGACCAGGAATCTGGAACTGCAACCAAACATATCCAGAACCAGCCTACAATAATGAAGCTAGACTACAAAATGAATAATGTGGTAAACAAAAATCCTCTAAATAAACATTTTAAAAAATTCAAACCCCTCTGGAAAAAAAACAGTAAAAAACAAAATCATATTATTTATTTTATTTATTTTAACAATACTAAAATATTGTAATACATAAATCTAAAAAAGTTTTAAAAATGTAGCTGAAAAAATATAAAGTAAAAATAATAATGTACTTTTTAATATAGTTAATACATATCTGAATATGCAATACATACAATACATTGTATGTGTGCAAAGAAGTATTATATATGCCAATAAGAAGAATAAATATGCAAATAAGAGAAACATGTCAAATATTTGATATATATGTTACAATGTATAGAAAGTGCAAAACTAATATGTATTTAAAACTATTCATGTTGAAAAATGTATGTACATAAAAATTATGTGAACACGTATGCGTAAATTTAAATAAATACGAAACATTAAAAAAATACTGAATAGTATGTCAGTAAAATAAATAAATGTAAAAATTAAAACTTACCTACAGCTTGTTTTTGCTTCATAGTCTAAAATTGTAATCAAATATGTTATTAACAATGTATTATTCACGTTTAAAAACATATTTCCCCTATATCACTACAAACAAAAAAAACTACAAAATCATAAAAGAATTGTTTTTACCTAACTAACATTAAATACACTACCAATTAATCAACTTACAAAACTGTAAATAAAATTTGCAAATCCAACCTAAAGTACATTGTAAAAAATTGAATAGATGAAAAGCGCATTCACTATTCCCACTCCAGTCTAAGCTGCATTGGGAAAGCATTGAACATTGAGGTGGACATATTTACTATTCCAACTCCAGTCTAAGCCGTATCATGAAAAATTTTGGATGAGGAGGGGGTTAGGTTTATTATTCACAATCCAATCCAAGCCACATTTGGGGAAGTGTTGAACTTTAAGGTTGAGTATTTTGAAATATCAAAACGTACGATTCCCACAATCTAAGCCACACTGTGGAAAGCATTGCAGTTTGAGAGGGGCTAATTTACTATTTTCATTACAATCTAAGCCACATTGGGGAACGTTTTGGAACTGAGGGGAATAGATTTACTATACCCACTCCAATCTGAGTCACACTGGGGAAAGTGTTGGATTTTGAAGAAGTAGATTTACAATTGCCCCTACACTTTAGGTCACATTTTGATAAGTGTTGGACTCTGAGTGGGTTAAATATACTATTCCCACTTCTATCTATGCCACATTGGGGAAATGGTTGGGCTTTGAGGGGTCTAGATTTACAATTCCCACTCCATTCTAAGTCACACTGAGGAAGCATTACACTTCCACAGAGTGATATATTGACCTTTTATCTGTTTGTGTGCTGTATTTTGTTCCTGTTTTGTTCGTAGGCATATATGTCCATCATCACTCATATCCACTTTTGCACTACAGAACTGGACTGATCTTTCCAATGTTGTGCTATTTCTAAACGTGCAACCAAAATGGCCAGAAACACAAATCTGGATTTGACGTGCACCATAGCTCCTAACAAAATCTGCTGTATTTCAAAATCAGTTTTTTCCTTAATGAAATTAGAAATCTTGAAGGAGATTAGATCCCACTAGGTCCTGATTGTGAGACAACTAGAAAACGTATGTATATGAATGGTAGATAATGATTGAAATGTAGGACAACTATCAGAAGTTCCTGATTTCCACTTTGAAATCTTAAGTGGTGTGACATAAAAGTGAAATACATTTTTATAGTGTTGCATCCTATACTCAAACACTGACAAAACCAAATATGCCATCTGTAACAAATTTTTGAAGGATTCTACAGTGATATCTATATCTAACAATTTAGACCATTTAGTAGCCCATAGTGACTTGCTTTCCAGAGTCTTAAATTAATTTGTGATATCCATAAAAACATTTTATGGTTCCACTCAAAAATAATTGATACAGAAATTGTAGATCATATTTTGCTCATACGGAATTAGCCTGCACGAAGGAGCTATCAAGATATGTTTTTTTCCATATAGGTTGATACCCATGTATTAAAGGGATATTACAGTGTCTGTTCAGCTCCTGCCATATCAGTTCATATGTTTCTATTAGCATAAATCTAGTGTGTTTTGGGTGTCTTGTGTGATTTGAAAAGTGGAACAGATATGAGGTGGGAATAGTAGAAAATATACATTAATATGTGTAAACGTTTTGGTAGATTGATGATGAGCTTAGTCGTCTTTTATGCTAAAGCTGTCCAATAGTTAAAATAGAAATTGAGAAGGGCCCATCCGCCTGTGTTATTGGGAGTTGCATTAACCGATATGCCCATTTAGGTCTTTTATGTCCCCAAGTAACACATATTTGTGCTTCTTCCTGGAAGATAAATCATTAAGGCCTAAAATAAGTACGATCATTTTTGTATCATAATCATTTGAATAAGATTTGCCCTTTGCATTAATGACAAAGGATGGTGTTCCCATTTATTTATAAGTCAGGTAATTTCTTTAGTCAAAGATATATCATCTGTGGGCTTTATTTTGGCAAAAAGCGATGCAAGCCAGATTCCTAGATATTTCATATTATTCACTGTAAATATTGTATCAATCTAAAGTAGGACTAAACGGTAAAATCTTTGTGTTTTCAGTGCTTAAATTGTAGCCCAAAACTTTCCCAAACTCTGATGCTACGTATACAATTCTTTCATTAGCCAGATTTGGATCTGATGCGACCAACAATACATTATCGGCAAGAGCTAGTATTTGAATAGCGTATGTGCCTACATGAGTGAGAATAGGATAGTCTTCTGAAAGTAGTCATTGGAGGTAGGGCTCAATATATAATGTATAGTAAGTAAGTAAGTAATACCATATAAAGCACACAAATAACAAGGTGTCTTGGCGCTGAGGGAAGCAAGTTTGTACGGAAGTCAGGAAGATCTCGATCACTGTTTACGAGAGAAAAGCAAGGTTTTCATCTTTCTCCTGAACTGAGACCGGGAAGATAGTAGCCTAATAATTAGTGGACGTTCATTCCAGAGGTTCAATGCCAGAAAAGAGAGGCATCTGCCTCCCCATCTGGCCCGTCTGACTCTGGGCACAGAAAGCAGAGCTTTATTAGCAGATCTTAACATCGGGCCAGGGGCATGCCAGTGGAATAATATGCGGAAGTCGTTGGTTGCCCATCCACGCAGAGCTTTATGAGCAAGGTATAATGCCTTGAACTCAATTCGCTGGGAGCCAATGCAAATTTCTAATGGCATCCGTGATTTTGGAATATTGAGAAGGGTTGTGCACATTCAACAAGGATTGGGGTTTGGACAACTGACATTTATTGACACCTAGATACAGATCATTACAGTAATCCAGGCTAGAAAGAGCAAGGGCTACCACCACTGCTTTCCTCAACTCCATAGGTAAAAAGGGCAGGGTTTTTCAGAATATTTTTAGGAGGAAGGAGCAGGCAGAGGTCAGTTGATTATTTGCCGTGAGAAATTGCGCTGGGCATCACACAAGATTCCAAGGTTTCTGACTTTGGTGGCTGGAACAGGTCATGCTCCTGCCTCTGCGGGCCACCATGACTAGGTCCAAATGGGAAGTCCAATTCCGAATTCCATGACCTCTGTCTTGTTCGCGTTCAGTTTTACGTAGTCCTTGTGCATCCAAGTCATAATGTGGCCAAGACAGCTATGGAATCTGTCTGCGATTGGATCTGCCTTTGATGAAACGGAGATGATAATATGAGTTTCAACTGCATATGATACAAATGAAAAGCCATGGTCCCTGATCAGTTTGGCTAAAGGGGAGAGATAAATGTTAAACAACATTGGGGAGAGTGCTGATCCTTGTGGCACTCCCAGGGGCGAAGGTAAAAATCGCCAGATTCCAAATTGTCCCAACAAACCCTTTGTTCTCTGTCAGAGAGAAAAGAGGTGAGAAGGGCAATAGCGGTGTCTCCAATGCCTACTGCCTTCAGCCTTCGCGTAAGAACAGTGTGGTTAACTGTGTCAAATGCGGCTGATAGGTCCAGTAGGTTCAGGATAGCCCTACCGCCCTTATCAATCTGCCAACGTATTTCTTCAGAAAGTGCCGATTCTGTGGAGTGGCCCAACCAGAAACCATATTGTGCTGGGTCTAAAAGCTTGTTGTTATCTAAGTATTTCGTGATCTCTGAGTTAACAGCTTTTTCCAGAACCTTGGCTGCAAGAGGCAGAAACAAGATTGGCGATAGTTGGTTACCTCGAGAGGATCCAGGGAGGGTTTCTTTAGGATAGGTCTTACACATGTGTTTTAGACACCATGAATAATATCTGGTGGGCAAGGGTCCGTGTGGGAGCCAGATTAAATTAGTAGGTAGTTTACCATGTTGATGGTCAAGGGGTAAAAACTGGTAAGGAGACAGGAGGCATAAGATACTACTTCTGTGAGTGGGGCCTGCAGGGAGGAAGGCCCTGAATTCAGGCTCTCCTTAATCTTGATATGTTGTTTGGACCTTTGACTGAAAGAACGTGGCCATTTTATCGCATAGCACTTGATTTTGGGCAAAAGCATCACCCTGTTGGAGTTTGGATAGTGCATTAACCACCTTAAAACGTTCTCTAGCGGAATGTATACATTGCTTGGAAAAGCGGGCCCCATTTTCTTGTCCCGCGCCTAGTAATAAATGAGGTGATGTTGTCCCATTTATTGATATTATGGCATGGGTTCCTCTATATAACTGTTGTATCCAGCACATGAAGGTTGGCGGAAATTTACATTTCAGTGGCATTTCCCGCAGAAAATACCACTCAACACAGTCAAAGACCATCACTGCATTCAGTGCCGTAAAAAAGCTGTTGATGCATTGATTCTTCCAATTCTATTAATGACAGAGCTTTTTAAGTATGTTCCATTGTATTTCTGACATGGTGTGACCAGGTGGTTGATAGCTGCATTGATACCATTTGTAATTAGCTCTGTACAAACCTTATAATCAGTAAACAAGAGTGATATTGGTCAACATGAACTCAGCCACACCAGGGGCTTCTCCCTCTTCAGGAATATTACAATCCATGCATTTTTCAATGTTTCGGGTGGAGAGGGTCCAGATCATATCCCAGTAATTAGCTGAAGGAAAAAAGGCAATCATTCATATATTAATATTTTAGAAATTTTACTTGGTAGAGCATCAACCCTGGCGGCTTTACCTAGACATATTGTATTAATGACTTCTTCTGCATAGAATGTGGACTCCTTCTCCACTCCCTGGCTCCCTGCAATGAAAGATTCTAGGTGTCTAAGGAATAAAAGGAGATAGGATCAACTAATATTTACCAATTGCAGTGTAATCCATTTGGTCACACAGTAAAGCTCAGAGTTGATTAATGGGATTAAATATGGCTTTGTTTTAAATTTAAAGCCAAGCTGATATAAATCAGTTGCAGAAACATAGTAGATAAATACAAAAGCACTAATGGATATCTGAAGTGACAGATAAAATGTATTCTTAATAACGGAAAGCAAATGAAGAACTAAACACAGAATAAGAAAGTCTGGTCAGTAGATTGAAAGTTTCAATCCTCTTGCCTGTACATGAGTTTGTCTAAGGAGACGCACTATACCTTATTCTAGCTGGGAATCAGGGAAACCCTATTTAATTAGGGATGCAGAAAAAGGTGTCAGCATAGTAGAACTTCTGCAAAAGTTCTCAAATGTAAAGTATATTGTACAGCATAAAGCCACACAACAAAGAAGTCACAAAGAGGTATGCACCTCTTAGAGTCTATATGTAATCTGAACAAAGCTCAAGTGCAAAGCCCAATCATACCCACCAAAAGATACTTTGATAATTCCAGGTCACATGTCTAATTATCTCTCATCTTCAAAAAACAAACTTGGCAACTACACTCTGGATTTCTTTCCTTTGGTCTACACATCAAAACGTCCTGGAATTCCTCCCTTCTCCATATTCCGCTCGGACAGTAGTCAATCCTTCCTTCATTAAATCTTCTTATCCTTGCCCAGAGATACTCCTTTTGAGCCTCATTATCTCTTTTGCACAATGTGCCTTTCTTTAACCATGAGATCATGCAACAGAACCTGCAGAGGAAATGAAACACTTCATCCAAAGCAAGCATTCATGTTAAAATTAAACATTGCAAAATTCAAAAGCTTAATGCCTTTGGTCAATTTTAGTACGGCAAGCACTTCAGTAAACATTTGAAATGCATGATTACAAATACATATACAGGTACAATATTGATGTAGAGCACTATTTGAATGGGCATATTTTCAGTTATAAAATAAATGGAGAGCAATATGTGAACATATAAGAAATACAATGCTATTCAAACCACACAGCTATAGATATATATGGGAACTGAAACTCATTTTACTGTAAAGAAACCATTAATATATGCTCATATAAATGTCAAGATTACACGGTAGATGCACTTTCAGTAACTGTTCAGGTGCGCTCCATTACGTTAATAAGGTTACATAACACAAGTACATAAGGCCTTACATGCACATATATGTGACAACATGAAAGGGTGGAGCCAAAATTAGTCTGCTCCAAAGCTCTTAGAGCCAAAACGGAAATACTGGAGTTTGAGACCGAATGGACGATAGAGTGGTAGTTGTATCTGATCTAAGTACTGAGTGCATTCAGGTACAGAAGTGCCCTGCAGTGTACGCACAGCACAAAGTTTCAAGTAGTAATTTCGAAAGGCATCACATATCTCTTAATCTGTTTTGTATATCAATCAATCAATCAGAGTACTTGTAAAGCATGCTATTTACCCGTGAGGGTCCCAAGGCGCTGAGAGTAGGTGCTGCTACTGCTCAAAGAGCTAGGTCTTGAGGAGTCTTCTGAAGGCGAGTAGATCTTGGGTCTGCCGTATGTGGGTAGGGAGGGTGTTCCAGGTCTTGGCGGCAAGGTAGGAGAAGGAGCTGCCACCGGAGGTCGTTCGTTGGATGCGGGGGACAGTGGCAAGAGCGAGGCTGGTGTAGCGGAGCTGGCGGGTCGGGGTGTTGAAGCTGAGTCTGCTGTTCAGGTAGGCTGGTCCGGCGTTGTGGAGTGCTTTGTGTGCGTGGGTGAGGAGCTTGAAGGTGATCCTCTTGTGGACGGGGAGCCAGTGTAGGTCTCTCAGGTGGGGGTGATGTGGCGGGGGACGTTGACGATCAGTCGGACGGATGCGTTTTGGATGCGTTGTAGTCGTCATCGGTGTTTGGCTGGGATTCCTGTGTAGATTGTGCTGCCGTAGTCCAGTCTGCTGCTGACGAGGGCCTGTGTCACCGTTCTTCTTGTTTCGGTCGGGATCCACTTGTAGATCCTGCGGAGCATGCGGAGGGTGTTGTAGCAGGAGGAGGAGACGGCGTTGACCTGCTTAGACATGGAGAGGGAGGAGTCGAGGATGAATCCTAGATTGCGTGCATGGTCGGTGGGTGTTGGTGCTGTTCCCAGTGTGGTCGGCCACCATCAGTCGTCCCAGGCTGATGTGGTGGTCCGATGATGAGGACCCCCGTCTTGTCCGAGTTCAGCTTCAGACGGCTGCTCCTCATCCAGTCGGAGACGGCCTTCTGGATACATAGCTTTCCTCATTGTTGGCCTTAATTACTTTGACTTGCTGATCTGTCTCGAGGCTAAGTAACTTGCCAGACTGCTCACTATATTCATACCAAAATTATCTAGAATACGTAAGGAGTTAACTGGCCTTATTCTCCTAAAAGGCTTTGATTTGTGACCTGGCATATGGTAATTTAGCCCATTTTGCACTTTGTATCATAGATTGTTGTTGATCAGAAACAGTTTTTTTATACTGCAACTCCAAAGTGGCCACTTGCTTCCTTATATCGACTATTTGTTTATGTTTGATTATCTGCTGCCTAATTTTATACTCAATGGTAAATCTCCAGGTAACAGCCTTAAGTGTGTCTCACATTATATGATCTGATCTGGTGCTGTTTGGTTGTTTTCAAAAAGAAATTGGCACTTTATTTTCAATTGTTGAATAAAGGCTTCGTCTTGAAGTAATGAGGAGACAAAGGTGCACCGGGATCCAATATGATTCACCAACATTAACGAGCTTTTGGAGTGTGACTGGTGTATGAATAAACACCAAGATGTTGTGATATTTAACATTTGAGATATTAACAGGAGCCCGAGTGATTAGAAAATTAACAATTTTTATGTATTACTTATGTGTATGGAATAAAAATTATAATACTTTTCTTGATGGGAGAAGGCAGCATCAGGGTTCAAAAATATCAATAGAATCTGGTCCATGTATGCCATTTGGAGGTTGTAGTATCTAGATGGCTATGGAATACAGCGAATGCCCCCTGCTAGTAGTAAATATCCTTTTTTGAACCATAAGGTCTGTGTAAATCTGTATGGAAGGTAGTGGTATGTCCGCATTTGGGGCATACATAGAACATATGTGTATCAACTGACTGTCTATTATAATAGCAATAGCAATCAATCTACAGTGGGGACCTGAAATGTCTATAATCACGTTTATTAATGAGTTATGTAGAGTGACACCACCCTTCAGTAATACATTCTGGCTAGTTGAATAAAACATCTTAGCGCCCGCTTCAATATGTTGCGATGTTGTAATGCTACTCTGGCCTCTTGCAAACGTGTTATATTTAGCTCATAGTCACCCATTTCTTCTCTAATAATTAAATACTTAGCTTGGGCATTAAGGCATTTTACATTAAAAGATAAAACCTTCAGCATTTTTATGATTCATCTATCTGTGCACAGACACGCTACCTCATATTGCGAAAGAAAGTAAACTGGTTCTAACTGAGCCATATCATACATCTTATCTCCTGATTTCTTATGTTTGTCTCTTCCTTTCCTTTTTTTGGCCTACCCCTTGAACCTCTTGCCCCACAACTCCCTTACTTCCCCTACCCCAGCCCCCTCACAGCCGTACCTCTCCTTAATCTTCTCCCCTTAGCAGGATTGTGCCTGTCTAATGCATATACTGGACCTGATCTTCTGCGATTACCCTTCATATGTGGTTAGGATGCTAAATCGCACTTTGAAGATGGTGCGAATGCATTCAGAAACATTTCTGTGCAACTCTAAACCACACTGGGGGAAGTATCGGACACAGTGGGGTAAATATATCACTCCCCATACAGTCTAAGGGCCTGATTACAATCTTGGTGGATGAGATACTCCATCACAAACATGATGGATATCCAGTCCGCATAATTACAATTCCATTGTATCCTATGAAACTTGTAATACGACAGACTGGATATACGGCACAATTGTGACAGAGTATCCCATCCACCAAGATCGTAATCAGGCCCTAAAAAAGATTGGGGAAACATTTGGACTTTGAAGAGGTTAAATATCTTATTCCAACTACAATCCAAGCCACATGGGCAATACGTTGGCCTTTGAGGGGTGCTGATTTACAATTCACACTCCAATCTAAGTCACATTAGAGAAAGCATTACACTTTGCAGAATCTTTACTATTTTCACTCCTATCTAAGCAACATTGGGGAAAGTGATGGACTTTGAAGGGGGTATATATGCTATTCCCACTCCACTTTAGGCCACATTGAGGGAAGTGTTGTACTCAGCAGTGTAAATTTACTATTTACTGTTCCCACTCAAGTCTAAGCAACATTATGAAAATTGATGGACTCTGAGGAGGGCAAAATATACTATTCATACTCTCTATGCCAAATTGGGGAAAGTATTGCTCTTAGAGAGTGTTTGATTCCCTCTTCCTCCTATAATGTAAACCATATCTTTGAAATAATACTGTCTTACAAAACGAAAATAATAATCTTTTAATGCAAAACATAGAGATAACATTTTTAAAAAATCAATATAAAATACATAAACAAAAAGCTAATAAACAAATAATATATTTTTAACACTTTTAATGTGTCTGTTGGGCATTGGACAACACTGGGGAGGTTAATAAAGGCCCCTCTGGTAAGCACCATAGGGATTCCTTTATTATTCTTTAAACTCGAGCAGCTCGGGAAGAGCTTTCTGAGTAGTCTGAGTCTTTTTTTTTCTTTAGTGTAATTATGACCAGCGTGCATGGCGTGCTGACATCATTACACTAAAGTGAAAGTAAAACGAGCAGATGGACTCGTTTTACTATCAGTGCTCGGGGGCATATCCCAGTCCCCGAGATCTGATTTGGGAGGGAGAGGTATTGTTGGAAAGGGTAGAATCTCCAGTTTCCAAGGATATCTCGGCCTACTGGATCCCTTCTTGGGAAATGACATAGGAGAGCGATCCTCAAGCAGGGATCCACCCACAATACACCAGGGATTTTGGGGGGATTGTCCCTTGGGCAAGGGCTTGTACTCCCACTACCCCAGAACAGAATGGCTGTCTGTCCCCGGGGGGGGGGGGGCAGATGGGGGTAATTTCCCCTGATCTCCCCCCCCCCGGGGCAGAAAGCCGACTGGACACCAGGGTCTCTTTTTAAAGTACAAATTGGGATTGGGGATGCCTAAAATTGGCATGACCAGGCCCCCACCCCATCAAAATCTAAGTTGTCAGTCTTTCTGCCCACACGAAGGGCAGCTGGGGTGATTACCCTCAATCTGCGCACCTGGGAGGGGCGTAAAGCCCCTTTTGTTTTCACAAATATAGAGATTGTATTTCTGCCCCCTCGGGAGATGGATGTGGTAATTACCCCTGATCGGCCCCCTCGGGGCAGGAACCCCATAAGACACCAGGGTCTATTTTTAAAATAAATATAGGGGTGGGACTTCCCACTCTGGGCATGACCATACCCCCACCCCCCAAAACAATTACGCTGACAGTCTGTCAGCTCCCCGAGGGGCAGATGGGGTGATTACCCCCAATTTACCCCCTGCAGAAGGGCTACAAAGCCCACTAGACATCAGAATTTTTTTTTTACATATAGGGGTGGGCGCTGCCCACCATGAGCATGGCCATGCCCCCACTTCAACAAAATGAGAGGCTGTCTGTCTTCCCCGAGAGGTGAATGGGGTGTAGTTACCTCCAATCTGCCCCATCCCAAAAAACTACGGTGACCATCTTTCTGCGTCCTGGAGGGCAGATGGGGGTGATTACCCCCAATCTGCCCCCAGGGAGTCAGAAAGCCCACTAGACACCAGGGAATGTTTTCTTTAAAAAAGTGTTTAGGGGTGGGACTGCCCACCATGGGGATGGCCATGCCCCCACCTCAACATAAAGCCAGTCAGTCTTTCTGCCCCCTTGGGGTGGATTGGGGCAATTACCCCAATTTACCCCTGGGGTCAGAAAGCCCACTAGAGATTACATTTATGCAGTATTGTTTTTTAGGAGGAAACACCCGACCGGGCTTGGGCCTATGCTTTCCCCCACTTAATGGCCAATATAATTTCTTGGCCCAGGGGGAGGATAGGGATAGTCACTCCCAATCTGTACCCCCTCCCCGGGACAGAACACCTACTAAACAACATGCATTTAAAAAAGGAGTCAAAACAAACAAGAGGAGGGTGCAGCTTACTCTGACATCGAGCCAGACACCCTCCCCCAGAAGAGACAATAGTGCATTTCTGACTCCCTGGGGGAAGATAAGATGTTTGTCCCCATTGGGGAGATTGCAGCAAAAATGCCCCTGAAGGCAGAATGTCCTCCTGATACCAGGGACCTGGCCTTTTTGGCAAAAGAAAGTTGTGCAGATATTGCACTGTGGCACTAGATACACCCCATTCCAAAAAAATGAACAAACCAGTCTTTTTACATGCCCCCCGGGGTAGACAGGAGGTATGCTCCAATTTGCCACTGAGGGCCAGAAAACCCACTGTGTGGCAGGTATATATTTTTTAACATAATAATGAGGTGGGTCTGGCCCATCCCAACATCTGCCCCACACTCACCCCTAAAGTCTCAGCAGTCTTTCTGCTCCCCAGCACACTAAGAAATCCATTCCAATGGCAAACAAGAGGACATTTGATTCCTTTAGGTGTTGTTTTGACACATAAACCAGGAAAGTGTGGCTGACTCCAAATATTGTTCCACTTGCAATGGTAAATAGCTGCACATGTTGGGCTTGGGTAGGATGCCACCTGGAAAAACGTACTAGACCCACACAGTTCTGAAAACTAGGCTGTGCTTCGCGTTGATCTCTGAACATTTTCTTACCCACAACATGTTCTTAACCACAATTCCGTGAAATCCGCAAACTTTGACTAAAAATACACACTTTCCTTACAATTGTGAGGAAAACATCTGGAATCTGTGGGGAGCCACAAATTCGCTACCACCCAGCATTCCCCCAAGTCATCCGATAACAATGGTACCTCACTTGTGTGGGTGGGTCAAGAGACCTTGACACAAAAGGTCATAAAGCGGTACATGGATTGATCAGCGGTAGGGTTAGCTGTGGGATTTGGGGCCATGCTAGGCTGTTGCCCATGGAAACCTATGAACCACATATGTTTTTGAAAACTAGACAACCAGAGGATTCCAGGGTGGTGTGCTTTCCGTGGATCCCATGAGGTTTATTACCCACAACGCCCTGCAAGCTTTAAACTGTGCCTGAAATCACACATTTTCCCTACATCTGTGTGATGAAAACTGTCAAAATCCACAGAAATCTATAAATATTCTACCACACATCATTATCCCACTAGTGCCCCTAAAATTGCTGCACCATAAGTGTGGCTGGAACAGATCAAGCAACGGTCAATGGGAGGCCTTGCGAGTGGACTCCCATTGACCTCGGTTTGCTCCATTCCTGTCACGGGCACCAGTCCCAGAGACACAAGTGGTGCAGTATTTTTATCGGCACAAGTGGGGTAACGCTGGGAGGAATCACTTTTCTGAATTCCTTCGGATTCCATAAGTTTCCATCACAGTAATGTAAGGGAAATGTGTGATTTCAGTCATAGTTTGAGGTTTGCAAATCATTGTGGGTAAAAAAACCTAATGGGATCCATGCAAGGCACACCACCCTAGAATCCCCTGGTTGTCTAGCTTTTAAAAAAGTCTGTGGTTTGTAGGTTTGCATGAGTGGTACCATATGACAGCCCCAAATACCGCACCTACCCCGATTGTTTATCTCTCAATGTAGCGTTTCAGGGCCTTTTTGTGTCGTGGTCTCGTGCCCACCAATACAAGTGGGGTAACTTTCTTATCGAGGTACAAGTGGGAACTCAGAGTGGTAGGAAATATGTGACTCCCCACAGATTTCCGCCACAGAAATGTAAAGAAGATAGGAGTTTTGTTCACCAAAGTTTGATGCTTGCTAGGGCTTCTGGGTAAAATTGCCTAGTGATAGCCATGCAAGTCACCCCACCCTAGATTCCCACAGGTGTCTAATTTAAAAAAATTAGCACATTTGCTAGGTTTCCCTAGGTGCCGGCTGAGCTGGTGCTCAAAATCCACACCTACCCACTTTGCAAAAAAGGGTTTGATTTCAGTGGGCAAATGTGATGTATGCTTTTTACGTTTTGGGCCATTTCCTGTCGCAGACACTCGGCCTACCCACACAATTGAGGCACCAGTTTTTATTGAAATACTTGGAGGAATGCTGAGTATAACGAAGTTTGTGGCTCCTCACAGATTCCAGACCTTTCTATCTCAGGAATTTAAGGAAAATGTTTTTTTTTTAGTCAAAGTTTGAAGTTTGCAAGGGATTCTGGGTGAAATAAAACCTGGAGAGCCATGTAAGTCTCCCCACCTTGAATTTCCCTAGGTGTCTATTTTTCGAAATGTGCAAGTTTTCTAGGTTTCCCTATGTGCCGACTGAGCTAGAGCCCAAAATCCATATCTACCCACTTTCCAAAAAAAGGGTCAGGTTTCAGTGGATGAATGTGATGTATGCATTCTGTGTTTTGGGCCTTTTCCTAGCGTGAGCACTAGGCCTACCTGCACAAGTAAGGTACCATTTTTATCGAGAGACTTGGAAGAAAGATGGGTAGAAGGAAGTTTGCGGCTTGCCTCAAATTCCAGAACTTTCTATCAAAAACAAATGAGGAAAATTAGCTTTTTTAGTCAAAGTTTGAGTTTTGTAAGGGATTCTGGGCAAGAAAACCCTGATGAGAGCGACAGAAGTCACCCTGGATTCCTCAGATGTCTAGTTTAAAAAAATTGCAGGTTTGCTAGGTTTCCCTAGGTGCCGGATGAGCTAGTGCTCAAAATCCACAGCTACCCACTTTACAAAAAATGGGTGTGTTTTCAGTGGAAAAATGTAATGCATTCATGTTGTGTTTTGGTCAGTTTCATGTCGCTGGCACTAGCGTACCTTCACAAGTGAAGTACCATTTTTATCGACAAACATGTGAAAGCATAGCATTGTCACAAATGGTTGTTTTCTCTGACTCATTTTCAGTTTTTCCTTATTTCAGTTTTAGGGCATCATCACGATGTCGGTGGGACTGCCTGTCCAAATGACCTTTGGGCCAATCGCCGCATATAATGCAGGTGGTCAGACCGATATATGTTGATTATGGGCCGCCACCTCTGCCAGGATCTACTGATCCAGACAGTGCGGTGGGCGGAACCGTAATCCTGAATGCACCACCATCAGGATCACGATTTCCATTTCCCACATCCTCTTCATGGCGGTCCCACCGCCATACAGACTGTTGGAAAGGAACTTTGGGGGCCCCAAGCAGGGTCCCTGTCCTCTGTGGACCACTGCTAAGTGGCTTGGGGGACACATGTGGTGCCCCCCAAACATCCATGCATGGTCTGCCAAGGCACCACACTGCAGGATGTTTTGAAACATTTCCGTTTCTACTGCAGCTTGTGATGCAGCCCTTTTCTAAGCTGCAGCACATTCCTCTGTAAAAAAGACATTTTACAACCACCTTCATGGCGCTCTAATCAAATATGGCAGGTGGGACGGCCGACTCCTTGCCTGCCAGTCTCCATCCTGCTTCGATGGCAGTCGGACGCTCGTCCAACTGCCATCGTAATGAGCCCTTTAGTTTATTTGGCAAAACCTTGAGGGATTTACACATATGACCCCTTCCTAAAGTTGGAATTTTGTCTGCTTTTAGCTTTTCTGGATAACCTATGTGTTTCACACTGGTTTTCACCACAAACTGAAAGTAGGTTGAGAGCACAATAATAGGAAAACCTCTTTGAAAAATGGCAAAACTTTAGTAAAAAAAATTCAAAACTGCATGTTCCTGAAAGCTAGGAAGAAGGTGACTTTAGCACAGCAAACTTCATTGATACCATTTTTAGGGGGAAAGAAACAGACACTTTTATTCATAGCACTTTTTTCCTATTTTTTGCTAAAACTCAAAATGTTGCTATATTTTGCCGATGCCTATTTTCTCCGCCTCCTCCAGGGGAATCATTCAAACCTTGGGTACTTTTAGAATCCCCTGGACGATGGAAAAAAGCACACAAATTTAATATGGATAAAGTGGCGAGGCTTGGCACTGGCGGCAATGGCTTCACACTAGAGGAGCACCGAGCTACCTCCGCCGTGATTCCTTGATATCCAGCACAAAATCCATTCCTGCTCGATTGTTCTTCGCACCAAATAAAGCGTAGAAAACTGCGCTACCAGAAAACCTGGTTGTTTCCATCCCTGACTGGCTGGAGGAGCAGATTGAGACCGGGGACCAGACTGGATTTTATGTGGAGTGAGGCAGTGAGAGGCAACAGAGCACGAGTAAAGGCAGGAAAGCGCCTGACCGGATTGAAGACTGCAGTACCTCCAGGACTACCGGGGCCCTCCCTGTCCTTGTGCGTGGGGTCTTCCATGGTGTGTAATGTCTGGAGGAGTGCGCACCAGTAGGTGGGAGCCGTGGGAGACCTGGGTCTGAGCAGACCTACAATGGAAGGCAGCGCGGGCCCCCGATCACTAACCAAAGGAAGAGAACGGTGAGTCGGAGCAGGCCTGGGCTGGTGGTGACGCCGGAGAGGGGGGCCTGTGGCAGTGGCGGACGGCGCAGTTGGCCTGGGAAGCCTGGCCAGCTGTGAACCACTGAGGACTGCTGTGTGAAGATGAGGTGTATGGTCTCAATACTGTGAATCGGGCTGGGGGGCATTGCTCTTGTGTCTGCTGGCCTGGTGGACCCTGCTCCTACCTGCAGGTGCTTTGACTGCCCAGAGAGCACAGAGTGAGATCCATGAGAAGAAAAGGATGGGATCCTGAACGGTAGTTGGGTAACCCTGCAAACTTTCCAGTCCATTAGCCTAAAGTAACTACTGGGCCGTGCTGTGCTACCACAGACCAGAGATGACTGTTGAATTAAAGGAGACCCGTTATATAGTCCGCGTGGTCCTCTGGAGGAGGGCTCTAAGAAAGAGTCCAAGGCAGCTGGGTGCTTATTGGGGCCTGGTGAACGGATTGTGAAGGAATGAATGATGACATTTATAAAGCGCTGGCTTTCATGCCAATGGATAATCTTTGCGCTGAGAGCGGGTAGACTGAGTGTCAGGGAGTGTGGTCTCTAATGTCGCCGTGGTCAGATGAGAGATAGGGCCAGACTATCTGGAACTGTGAAAATCCAAGTTTTCAGTTTTTCTTAAAGATGGACTCCATCTGTGTAAGTCTCAATTGGATTGGTAAATAGTTCCAGGCTTTTGTCCTTATTGGTAAATTCAGTACAAGTCGGGCTGCTGCATTTTGTACAGTCTGCAGCTTTTTCTTTATACCTGCATAGAGACTGTTGCAATAACCTATTCGTGATAAGATCAAAGCCACTGCCACGAACTTGCGAGCTATTGCTTGGAGGAGGTCAAAGAATTTTTTTCAGAGTTTTTATCCAATGAAAACAAGTTCCTGCTACCGATAAGGCATGCAGATGAAAAGAGAGGGAGGATCAAATCGGACTCCTAGATTTTTAGCAGTGTCCACAGAATTGGGGTGGGGCTGCGTCATTTGGCCACCACATTTTGGGTGAAAAGATATTACATTTTCCCAGCAGCAGAATCTCCGTCTTTTGACTGTTACATTTAAGGTGGTTGGTCTTCATCCATTCGAAGACAGCCGAGAGACATTGTTGGGAATTTTCTTCAGCTGCTGTGGATTCTTTATCCAGGGTAAGGATGAGCTGTGTATCATCAGTGTAAGACACAGTCTCAATATCAAAAGATGATACTAGATCTTGCAGGGTCACCATATATATGTTAAAAAGTGTGGGGCTCAAAATTGAGCCCTGAGGCACACCTGAGCGCAGCTGCCTCTCTGTTGAAGTATAGTTGCTGAGTGTTACTGATTGTCTTCTGTTTCCCAGGAATGATGTTAGCCAAGCCAGTGCCTTCTTTTAAATCCCTGCTCTTCTTAACTGTTTGCCCAGAACAACATGGGAAACAGTATCGACTGCAGCTGAGAGGACCAACAGAATCAGCACCGCCATCTTCATTTGATCCAGTGCGAATTTTAGCTTCTCTACAGTGTGTAGGAGTGCTGATTCCGTTGAGTACCCAGCCCTGAAACTGGATTGCCTGGGATGTAACACATTGTTTAATAGGAGGAAGTCATTTAGTTGCTTGTTTACAAGTTTCTCCATTATATTGCTTAACCAGGGCAGTAAGGAAATAGGTCTAAGATTGGTCAAGGTGGTTGGATCCGCGAGATGTTTCTTTTGAAGTGTTTAACCAAGGCAATTTTCCAGCTGTGTGGTACTACTGACTGTCTGAGTGAAGAGTAGATAATCTGATTAATAATGGGATTAACAGTATCAATCAGCACATGTAGAATTTTTCGAGGGCAAGGATCGCCTGGAGAACCCAATTTGCATGTCAAGATAGCCTGCCTGGAGTGTTCAAGGGTGATCTCAATAAAATGATTCATCATCGGTCTATTTTCTGGATTCTGATTTGACCCTTCTGTAGATGGTGTATCTGTTAAAAAAATCCTTTCTACAGTCACTGACCTTTTCATCGGAGTAGTCCACTATCTGATCCCATAGTTGTTGTGATGGGGGAATTTCCTGATTAAATATCTAAGGCTGGGTAAATGATTCTACAATTTTAAAAATAATTTTTTGATCGTACGCTACCTGCTTAATGAGGTTAGTGTAGTGTACTTTCTTTTCATGTTTGATCATGCTATGACATTCTTTCATTGCTGCTCTGAAGATAGTGAGACCATTGTTGTTATATTGCACCCTTCATTTTCGCTCGAGCTTCCTGAATTTGCCTTGTGTCTCTTTGAGCTGGGGGGTGAACCAAGGAGCTGAGGTTTTCACCAGGGAGGCTCTACTAAGTGTGGCCACCGGGGCTATTTTGTTGGCTAAGACAGCCAATCATTGAAAATATTTGTGTGAAGTACAGGATCTCCTGTTAGTGTGGGTTTAATTAATTCTGCCAACATGTGCAAATTAGGATTTGTTAACCTTTTGTTCCATTTCCTTTTGGTAATTTTGCAGAGTTGATCAGAATTTTGTATGGCTGCATATGAAGTAATGTCTGCAATCCTGAAAGGGATGAACTTATGGTCAGAACAGGTTAGTGTGGCTGGGGTATCCACTGTAAGTTCATACAGATTCCATATAGGGTGTGTCCAGCCACATGTTTAGGGTCAGTTATCAGCTGCTTTAGTCCTAGCGTTTCTATGGCTTCCAAAAAAATGTTTGTGGTTGGGGAGTTATCTGTTTCTAAGTGAAGATTAAAATCCCCTAGTATGGTAAAGTTAGAATATCTGACAATCAGGGCACTAAGACGTTCAGCAAGGATGCCGTTAGATCAGGGCTCCTGCAAAGACCAATGAGCTAGATAATTGGAGACAAAAACCCAGACTTTGTGCTCCCTTAATCTCTGGGATATCAAATGTTGAGCATTTTAGGGAATCCTTACGAATGATTGCTAGCCCTCCCCCTCTCCATGCAGGTATGTCTCTTCTGGACATAGTATATCCTGGGGGAGAGACTGAACAATATCAGGGTTGGACCGGTCCTTTAGCCATGTTTCCATGACAAAGACCCCATCTAGCTTAAGATTTAGAGCTAAATCATGAATGCGCAGGGCATGTTTTCCTAGTAACCTAACATTCACCAATCCACAGCACAATGGTCTAAGATCCAAATTTGGATTCATTTTTTGGGCTTGATCAAGTATACTTGATAGTACTGGCTTCAACTCTAAGTTCGTAGGCACAATTTATGCAGGTGGCTAAGCCTATTATATATTTAGATAGAGATGAAGGCAGTCACTAGCTAGCATATTAAGCAACCTTAATTCCTCACTAGAGTAGCATTACTTTTGTTTGCGACCGGCAGCATTTCTGGCCATGGCCGCGTTCGGGACGTGGACGAGCGCAGACGGGCTTGCCTTAGGCGCGCCTTCGGCGTGCCCGCTGCGCGTCCGGCTCAGCATGTGGAATATATTGCTAAGGAGATCGGCGTGCAATGCTCCTCCCACTGGAACACCTGAGGTGGGGAGGAGTGTCTGGAAACCCTTCCGCACAATGGAATGCCGCAGCGGACCGAAGGCACCACAAAAGTCAAAAGACACGGTAAGCGTACTAAAATTCACATTAGTTAAAACATCAATTCTATTTTAAAAATGTAACAGTTTCAGTAAAAAACGCCCCAAATAAATGTCCCGTTCATAGTGCAAAGTGCAAAGATAGATTGTAGCAGCAGAGTTTTTTAAAAAAGGATTCCTGATTAGCAGCAAGTATTTCTATAGTTAAAAATGATTAAAACAATGTAAGACGAGCGTTAAAGGCAGACCCTTTACCACTCACCCTCCAATAGGCCCCTGCACCTGATGAAGGGACCAGAGAATGCACAAATCAATAAAAGGCATAAATATGCTATCCCTAAGTTGTCTGCAATTATCCCTGGCCACTTAAAGGAACGGGTGGCAGAAGCAGAACCGTCACTTAGTTCCATAATGGCGGTTATAGCTGATCTAAGGGGCACGATTAAACTGAAGCTGGACGCTTTTACTACATACATTAACTTACTTAGAGCATATTTCTGCAACATTTCTGAGAAAGACACCACAGAAGAAACCAATATCGCTCAGCTCCAAACAAAGTCAAAATATTGGAGAAGCAGGTGCAACACCTTACAAAACTGCAGACAATTATGGTGGCAAGACTGAAAGATCAGAGGGACAGGCACGTCGAAATAATATAAGGGTGGTAGAGGTCCCATAGGGGGCAGACGGTCCTAGTGTTGACTTATTCTTGGAAGACCTTATCCTTAATCATCTGCATCCCAAAAGTTTGTCAAACTTCTTCAAAATCATGTGAGCCCACAGGGTGCCCATCCCTAAGCCGAGGCCTGGTGCCCCACCCCATACAATAATCAACAGGATGTTGAACTTTCAAGACAGAGACACAGTTCTCCCTGCAGCCCGCTCACATGGAGACCTAAAATATGAAAATACTACAGTAAGGTTCTTCCCTGATTTTACGTTGCAGGTGCAGCATCAACATCAGAGCTTCGTGGCAGTGAAGCAAGAAATGTGAAACAAAGAACTTAAGTACATGATGCGGCACCTGGCAAGACTTAGAGTAGTAGCAGAAGGGAAAACATGGCACTTCATTATTCTGGATGAGGCATGGAAGTGGTTAGAGGGCTGGGGTGGTGGGATGGCAATCCCCACGACATACTCGGAAAGGGCAAACCCAAGATCAGCAGAGAGACGATACTATGGGGTACATTGGCCATACGGCTGAAGAGGGGACCCAAAAGAAGGAATGATCACAGGTCAGGAACTGACGGGCTGGACTGTTAAGGGTCAGGAGTGCACAAAACGGGGCTGGCATCTCTATTGGACACTGGTAATATCCTTTGATTAATGGAATGTTCCATAGGGTGCGACTGCTATTGAAAGTGGGGAGGACATTCAGACACATTGGAAATGAGGAGGCCAATAAATGACCAGGAGGAATCAGGGATTGGTACTGTCTTTGGGGGCTTCATCTGCAGTGTTAGCTCACCCTACAATGTTATGTTAGTTATGGGGAGACAGGCACTCTGCAAGTTGGGGTGGTGGGTGGAATTTACCCCATTGAGCAGGATAGCAGGGATGAGGGAGTTCTTTTGTTTGGGAATGCAATTGCAATCATTTTTGAGTTGGTTGTGCTGGTATTTTTTTTTCTATCTAGCTCAGTGGATGTAAAGATACAGGAACTTCCTCTGATAGTGTACCGGGGAAGTTTAAAATTCCACCTCATCTCTCATATGAGATTGTGTTCCTTGGGGCCCCAGCATGTCGGTTATTTTCTCATCCTCACCTGACACCCTGGGACCAGGCACACCACGCACAATCGAACCCCCAAAAAGCTCTACCTTGAAGGCCCCCAGCACTATACAGTATGGTCAGAGAAAAGTGAGGTACTGATCTGCTAAAAAAAGAGAAAGATTTTAGACCACTACTGCATAAAAAGCCAAGTTTGGGGCATTTTTTTAATAAGCTTCATCGTTAATCTGTTTCAAATCCAACTGGGGCCTAAAAAACAAAATGAATGTCCATCAGATTTGGCCAGATGAACTCTAGGGATCCTGGACAGATAGTTAAGGGAGAATCCTATCACTCTTACTGGGTTGTAGTAGGCAATCCTTGCAGAAAGGTAGTCAGGTCCTGAATGATGAAGCGGTCTGTGCATCAACAGAGAGGACTTGAAAGAATCAGTTTTTCCTCGGGAAGCCAATGCAAACGTGATGTGCTCTCATCTAGGAAGGCCATGGGCCAGCCTTGTAGCGGCATTTTGAACTGTCCGGAATTTTCTCAACAGAAGTTTTGGCAGGCCAGCAAATAATGCATTTGGCATAGTTCAACTATGTTACAACCAAAGTCAATACCATTAAAATTCTAGACGGAACAGAGGGGAAATGCAGACATTTATTTACCATACGTAAAATGCCAAAGCACAAACCTACCACCGAGATAATTTGGTTGTGAAAATAATTTTTTGAATATTTTGGTGGAAAAGCCTCATAGAAAATGTACTTATGAAGGATGACACGGATGATTATTCTCTACTAGTGTCAATGTTCCAGAAGACTTTGATCTTGCATCACACATCTTAAAACGTGTATTTCACTCCGGGTTCGTAGAATCAGATCCCAGAATCATTTTTACCCACCAGAGTTATTCTTCCTATTTGTGATTTTTACACTCTGCAGAGGTTGTGCGGAAATCTAGATTTGATCAATGATGTGAATAAATTGATCCAGCTACAATAGTCGAGTCATGTGATTGAATCCTGGCTTATATTAAACCCCATGAATATCAGCCCATATTGAGGCGCCTTTCACAACAGAATTTGTGAACAAGGTTTTTACTGGACCTTCACTTGAGTTTGCTCCCACAAATCGGACACCATCCCAGTTTCTCTTTAATTGTTCATCTTCAGATGTGTTTCCTGCAGCGGTGTCTTACAAAACCAAAGAAAACAGTAATTCAATTCTTATTTCAACTGTCCCCATCTCTTGACCTCCACTCCAAACCACACACCAACATTCTATGAAATCATTCACTTTCAACTTTGGAGACACCATCTCAGACATAGCGGGAACAGAAACCTACAGAAGATAAGTACTTAAATTGTGATGGTGGCTTCGGGTGATGGACCCTGCCTGACACTCTTTTGTCCCACAACAAGAGGGAAAAAAAGCAGAAGGAGAAAGAAAAAGAGCAGCAAAGGAAATAAAGGAGAGACGAAAAATAGCCTACAAACATTTAGGTAAAGTGACTGGAGGTGGAAAAAGTGGCACAAGATGGAATTAAAACTAGGCAACCTTTGTATTCGGCAAACCCGGCATTCAGCAGTTCCAGTGATAGGCTCCAAAGAATCATTTTGGTTCTATGCACTTATTTATTGTTTTGTTCAAATACTGCACCGAAGAAGAGATATTTTCAGATGTAGAGAATTGATGTTTGTTTGTAAATATTTGTGAGTGTGAAAGGAGTGATGTTTAAGTATTAGCGGAATCTGTATGACCCTTTACCTTCTCCTGGCTTCTTCCATTCGAAGGGCGTTTGTCCAATGTGATGTGGTGGTGTTTCTCAATAGGTTTTAGTGGAGTTTACTCCAATAACTGGTGCCACGATACAAGCAGAAGTAATGGTCAACACTGATAGCGTTTTGGTAGTGCTAATGTTTCCATTAGGAAATTCAGATATTTTCACATTTTATTACACTTTTATGGATTTCAAGTAAGTAACTCAACTGGGATACCGTTCTGGTGCTAATTTATCTCTTTCACAGGTATGGAAAGCTTAAAACATGGACATTGTTTTACATTTAAAGGATAATAGTGGTCTTCATTGATCAAAAGGCCACACTGTGGTTATGTTCTCTTATCCTGAAAGATTTAGCTTAATAGCCTTTTTTGCATTTTTATCAAATACCACATTAACCAGCTAGACATACATATAAATTGGGACATCAAAATCTAAAACATCTCGAGAATGATTTCACAGTGTCCAATATTGATCTGAGATCAGCGCTAGAATACCAGCATACACAAAGGGAATAAAGGTGCAAATAATGCTGTGGTACCAGAATATCCTTGTCAGATCTGACATTTATTGAGCCCTATTCACAAAGGTAAACTTACACAAGTAATTCTACACACGTAAATTTCCTCTTATACTTTGTAGTAAATGTACTACTTTTGGCTATTCACCATTTATGTGTGTACTTCAAAGTGTATACTTGAATTTCTCCACTGACTGAATTCAGGCAGTACAGCCAAACTTTAATAAATGTTAACAGAAATGCTAAAACAATTTCATGTTAGATATTAATTTAGATTAATTTTATATATATCTTTTTTTAATGTAAAGCAAAATCTAAAAAAATGCAGGCGCACTATTAAGTTAATTCTTCACTAAAAAATGTATATATAATTTTAATAAGTAGAAATAAATTTAATTATTTGAGAATTGCTTCCTTATTCCCCTTTTCCTTGAGGTAACTTAAGAAGTGCAGTTTGTGAATAGCAATCTTTTGTGGGAGGGTACATGGCCTTCCCCAACGCCACATAACACCCTCCTTATTCTGCCATGAATTAATTCCATCCCATTTATGTATTCCCCATTTTCCAGGTACTTCCGCAACCCTGCCACATGTACTACTTAAGCGTAAGTGTGCGTATACAGGGTTCTCCGCAGTTGGGTCAGAAAATATGGCAGAGGTGTGGCCCTCTGCACGTAGGTTAGTGAATGGCATGTTTTAGTATGTGACTAGTACTAGTGTAGTACCACTAAAGGTGCTACAAAATGCAGTTTGTGGTTAGGCACAATTTTGCCCTAATTTTTGTCTACATAATTATTGCCCATTTGGAAAGAATACATTTGCCCTCACTAGTTATAACTAAAATAATAACATTAGCAAGCAAAACACCAGGCACAACAACTGAAGTTAGGGAAAGGGGTCCGATTAGGACTTCTTGTCAAGTGCTGGACAAAACAGCTGCTCCATATTGCTTTGATCGGATTCCCCAAGGCATGCCAAACTCATTTCAGTAGTGGGTATGCCACTTCAGATGAAAGAGATACACTTAAAAATGGTTGGTGACTCCGGAGAATGGCTTCTGAGAGTGGATGAAAAAGCTAAACTAGTTAAAGAACCAGTCCTAGGCAAGAGGTGAGCATGGGAGAAATTGACTATAACGAAGAAAGCCAGATGCTAAACAGCTCTTATTTTGCACCTGAGCAGGATTGGGGCAAGGGAGGCTGGAAATTTTCTGCAACACTATCAACTGGAGATGTAAGGACAAAAATAGAAGGCTTAAGGGGTGGCAATTCTACTGAAAAATACTTCTGACTGTATAGCACACTACAAAAAAGAAGTCAATCAATCAAGATATTTGTAAGGCGCACTACATACCTGTGAGGGTCTCAAGGCGATGGGGTGTGGGGGGTGGGGGGTGGGGAATGCAGCTACTGATGGAAGAGTCAGGTCTTGAGGAGTCTCCTGAAGTCCAGTAGGTCTTGGGTCTGCCGTAGGTTGGTAGGGACGGTGTTCCAGGTCTTGGTGGCGAGGTGGGAGAAGGATCTGCCCCCGGCGGTCATTCTTCGGATGCGGGGGACAGTGGCGAGGGCGAGTCGTCTGTTGAGGTATGCTGGGCCGGCTTTGTGGAGGGATTTGTGTGCGTGGATGAGGAGCTTGAATTGTATCCTCTTGTTGACGGCGAGCCAGTGTAGGTCTCTCAGGTGGGGTGTGATGTGGCTGCGGCGGGGGATGTCGAGGATCAGATGTGCAGAGGCGCTCTGGATGCATTGCAGCCATCTCAGGAGCTTGGCCAACGTTCCTGCGTAGAAGGCGTTTCCGTAGTCCAATCTGCTGGTGACAAGGGCCTGGGTGACTGTTCTTCTTGTTTCGGTGGGGATCCACTTGAAAATCCTGCGGAGCATTTGGACGGTGTTGAAGCAGGATGAGGAGATGGCGTTGACCTGCTTAGTCATGGTGAGGTTGGAGCCTAGGTTGCGTGCAGGGTCGGTGGGTGTCAGAGCTGTTCCCAGAGTGGTCGGCCACCAGGAGTCGTCCCAGGCCGAAGGGGTGGATCCGAGGAGGAGTACTTCCGTCTTGTCTGAGTTCAGCTTCAGTCAGCTGTTTCTCATCCATTCGCTGATGGCCTTCATTCCTTCCTGGAGGTTGGTTTTGGCTGTGTGAGGGTCTTTGGTGATGATCAGCTGGGTGTCGTCAGCGTAGGAGATGATGTTGAGGTCGTGCTGATAGGCGACGTGGGTTAGGGGTGCCATGTAGATGTTGAACAGCGTAGGGCTGAGGGATGAGCCCTGGGGTACGCTGGAGATGATCTCGGTGGCATTGGAGCGGAAGGGGGAGGCGGATGCTCTGAGTTCTGCCGGAGAGGAAGGATGTGGTCCAGTCAGGGCCTTCTCTTGGATCCCGGCGTTGTGTAGGCGTGTTCATAGGGTGCGGTGGCAGACTGTGTCTGACAGGTCCAGGAGGATGAGGGGCGCTGTTTCTCCTTTGTCAATCAGGGTCCTGATGTTATCAGTGGTGGCAATGAGGGCAGTTTTGGTGCTGTGGTTGCTGCGGAAACCGGACTGGGATGGGTCTAGGATGTTGTTGTCTTTGAGGTAACGGGTAAGTTGTTTGTTGACGATTTTCTCGATGACCTTTGCCGGGAAAGGAAGCAGGGAGATGGGGCAGAAGTTCTTTAGGTCCTTGGGGTCTGCCTTGGGTTTCTCGAGTAAGGCGTTGATCTCGGCGTGCTTCCAGCTTTCCGGGAAGTTTGCTGTCTCGAAGGAGATGTTGATGGCTTTGCTGAGATAGGTTGCGATGGTTGTGCTGGCTTTGTTGAAGATATGGTGGGGGCATGGGTCTAGCGGTGAGCCAGAGTGGATGGTGTTCATGATCTTGCTGGTGTCTTTTTCGTTGACGCTGGTCCAGGAGAGTAGATGATTGGTGCAGATGGTGGTAGTGGGGGCGTTGGTTGTTGGGGCGGTCGTGGCGTTGAAGCTGTCGTGGATGTCGGTGATCTTGCGGTGGAAGAAGGCGGCCAGTGAGTCGCATAGGTCTTGCGAGGGTGGGATGTCGTTGGCGTTGGAGCTGGGGTTGGAGAGCTCCTTCACGATGTTAAAGAGCTCTCTGCTGTTGTATGCGTGTCAAGATCCACACGCTCCTCAGGGTCAGGAAGATGCTATAAGGATTCCGCTTCCAGATCGGTCCGAACTCTGACTGTAATACACAGAGTTCTAGTCAGATCAGGCAGGGGATAAAGGACGGAAGGGGACTGCAGGGACAAAGGCTTGTTAACACATAAGCAGACAACATTAAAACACTACCATACATCTTTACTGCTACTCTCATTTCGGTCTCACTAAACCGTAATTACCTTAAGACTCAGAACCATAAACAAAGAACTCCTGTATAAATCATAGATCCTCTCCAGCCAACACGAGCAAAGTCAGAGGGCGGTCCCGTTCCTTCACAGAAGAACCCTCGCCGTGTTCGAAATGCCAAATGACCAAGAGAGACAGAGCCGAGACCCGACTCCTCTCTCCCTACCTGGCCGATGATGCTTTGTCGAGGTTGCGGGTTTCCTGCAGGGTGAATCCTCTCCTTGCTTCTAAAACCGCTTCTCAACACTCGAGTCCTCGCGTCCTGAACCTCCAACGCGGCTGGAACACAGTATTGCGCACGTGCGAAAGTGCACGTTGCTTCATTTTAACCTCGCCTACACCACTAAGCACCCTGGAAAATGTAGTTTTTATACTTTCGGTAGGCGCAACCGGCTAGATCCTGACAGCAGGCCCTCCTCCCCAGCCCCTCTTAGAACCCGGCTTCCCCAGATATCTCCAGAAAAGGTACAAACTACAAGTGGGGCATGCATGTCACTGTCGGGCACCCAGGAATCCTCCTCCTCCGAATATCCTATCCAAGAGACCAGAAACCACAAACGTCCCCTGCGGTATTGTGAGTCAAGAATCCTCCTCACCTCGTACTCCACCCCATCAGTCGTGAGATTTGGAGGAGTGGCTCTCCTTCTTGCGGGTCCAGCGGGTTTCAGCAGGCTGCAGTGGAACACTGGGTGTATCCTCAGACTTCCTGGCAGCCGGAGTTTGTAGGCCACCGGGTTTATCTTCTTGACCACTTCGTAAGGCCCGATAAATCGAGGATGGAACACACTCCTGAGCTTGAACTGTATGTTCTTAGTGGACAGCCATACCCACTCTCCCACCTAGTATTCAGGCCCTTCCACTCTCCTTCAATCCTCTCATTTCTTGTAGACCATCTTGGCCCTGCGAAGATGACCCGAAAGGTTCTTGTGTAGGCGCAACAAGGCTTCAATGCGGGCCGGGACCGTGGGTTGATCCCGCACCTCAGACGGTATTTCCACAGGAAGAACCTTTGCAGCATAGCCGAAGTTGGCCATAAAAGGCGAGATTCCGATGGAACTGTGCACTGCATTGTTGTACGAGAGCTCCGCCACCGAAAGCAATGAAACCCATGATTCCTGGGCATCCTCTGCGTAACAACGCAGGTATTTCTTCAAGGTCTGGTTGAGCCTTTCAGTTTGTCCATCCGTTTGGGGGTGAAACGAGGTGGACACCGCTGCCTCTATACGTAGAGCCTTGCACCATGTTCTCCAAAAGCTAGCCACAAACTGAGGGCCTATGTCTGACACGATCACCGCTGGCAGTCCATGAAGACGGACGATTTCTCTCAGCAATAATTGAGCCGTCTGACCCGCTGTGGGTAAGTTCCTACAAGGCACAAAGTGACCCATCTTGGTCAGGCTGTCGACCACTGCCAGCACTGCTGACTTGTCCGCTTCCTTAGGCAATCCCGTGATGAAATCGAAACTGATGGTGTGCCATGGATAAGGAGTAGTGCGCATAGGCATGCGTTTCCCCCTTGATTTGGTGTGATCTGCTTTTCCTCTGGCACAAGTCTCACATTCCGACACCCATTTCTTGACCCAGACTGTCATGGACCGCCACCAGAATTGGCGCTGCAGTAGTTTGATAGTTTTCTTCATCCACGGGTGACCTGCTAAGGGCGACTGATGGCACCAATGAAACGCCTTCTTTTGTAACTCCCGGGTAGGTAGATACAATTTGTTCTGAGCGAAGGGGAGACCTTCTCTCACTGTTCTTCCCTCCGCATCTTCGGCCCATTTCTTCCATTGTTCCGTTGATCTGTTATTGCAGACTTCTTTCAGGAACTCATCCACGGTTACCAGGCAAATCACTTTGGGAAATAGCCATAGGTGCATGTGCTTCCTGATCCTCTGTACTTTCTTGTCTAGATAAGGCGTCTGACTTGCGATTGTCTACTCCTGGGCGGAAAGTGATGTGGAAATCGTATTCCGGAAAGAAGAGAGTCCACCTCATCTGTCTCTGTGTAAGATGACGGGCTGACTGCACATATTGCAGATTTCTGTGGTCGGTATACACTGTGACCGGATGACGGGCTCCCAACAGATACGACCGCCATTCTTGAAAGGCCTTCCTTATGGATAGGAGTTCCTTCTCCGCTATGGTGTAATTGATTTAGGCTGTGTCCAGTTTCTTGGATAAATAAGCCACGGGGTGCAGCCTACCCGTCTCCTTATCTCTCTGGGAAAGAACGGCGCCTATTGCTATCTCTGATGCATCCGCCTCCACTACAAACGGCGCATCCAAATGAGGGTGTCTTAGCACCGGGGCCGTGGTAAATGCTCTCTTCAGCATTTCGAAAGCCCGGTCGGCCTCTGTATCCCAAACAAAGAGCGTTCCTTTCCTTAACAGAGGCGTGATGGGTACTGCCTTTAAAGAGAATTTGCTGATAAAACGTCTGTAAAAGTTTGCGAACCCCAAGAAACTCTGCACTTCCCTGATGTTCTTGGGTTTGGGCCAATCTATCACTGCTTGTACTTTGCGTTCTGACATGCATAACCCATTTGGGCTGAGATTCACCCCTAGAAATTCTACTTCAGTCACACCGAACTCGCACTTGCTTAGTTTACAGTACAGTGCATTTTTCTGAAGTCTCTCTCATACCTTACACACATGTTGATAATGCTCCTGGATTTTGTCTGAGTAGATGAGTACATCATCTAGATACACTATAACGAACAGATCCATGAACTCAGACAACACTTCATTCAAAAACTACTGGAATGCCGCCAGGGCGTTACACAACCCGAACGGCATTACCAGGTACTCGTACAGCCCATACCTTGTCTTGAAGGCTGTCTTCCACTCATCCCCTTGCCTAACCCTCACCAAATGGTAGGCTCCACGCAGATCTAGTCTAGTGTATATCACTTCCTCGCGTACCTGATCCAATAGGACTTTAATGAAGGGGAGCGGGTACCTGTTCCTGACAGTGTTTTTATTCAGCATTCTGTAGTCACTGCAAGCCCTCAGTTCTCCATTAGCCTTCGAAATGAAGAACAAAGGGGATGCTGCTGGTGATATGGAGGGGCGGATGAACCCCAGCTTAAAGTAGTTGTCTAGATACGCCCGAAGATGCACTGTTTCGGGCTCCGACAACGCATATACTCTACATGACGGAAGCACACTGTCATCTATCAAGTCGATGTGACAGTCATATCTTCTATGAGGAGGAAGAGTCTCTGCCTTTGCTTTGTTAAAGACACCCGCAAAAGCCTGATATTCTACGGGTAGACTAACTTCTTTTTCGACCACCGTCGCAACACACCATGGCGACGCCAATGCGGTCGCAGGAGAATCACTTGCCTTCAGGCAGTGTACTCTACAAGCCTCAGAAGAAAATCTCACCTCCCTACCTGTCCAGTTCACCTCTGGATTGTGCTTACAAAACCAAGGCATCCCTCAGAGAAGTTCATACTGCGGTGCATCGATGATGTTGAGCACTATATCCTCAGAGTGTTGCTTCCCATCCACTGATAGAACTAGACTCATTTCCTCTGTCTGTGAAGTGATCTTTCCTGATTTTAACGGCTTCCCGTCCACCGCCACCATTTCTTCGGGAAACGTCCGTGCTACTACTCCAATGGATAAAAGGCAAACCAAAACACTGTCTCTTTTAAACAATTTTTATTTGTATTTCAGTTTTTATAAACATCATTACCCCCCCAACCCCCACCCCAGCAGAACAGTTAACGAAGTCTTACATTTTGTTGATTATAACAGATATGGAGAAAAGTAAACACAATTGTTCAGTGAACAAAAAGAAAAAAAAAAAATATATATATATATATATATATTCACTGAAAAAACCATAGGTTTCACACCAGTTATAGTTAGCTGGAAATTTTACTGATATAAAACCATTGAAATTCCCACGTTATAGTTAGTCGGACTCACTATAACTTGCGCGTGCAATGCACTGCTGATGACGTCACATATTACATCACTCATGACATGGTCAGTGACATCACTCATGACATCACTGATGACACCATCCAGTGAATATGTGTCTTTCTGAAAAATAAATATTAGTGAGTTATGTTTAAATATTTAAATACATATATTAGTGTTTCACTTTGTGTATAAGTGGCTACATGTGTTGATAAGTAGCTACATGCGTATGTATATGGGTTATTTGATATTTTTATTAGTATTAGTATGAGTGTCTATATGGTTTGGTGGAGGTATTACTTAGCACATAGATGCATGAGTGACTGACTCTTTGTTTGTATGTGTTTTGAAGACAGCATATGTACAGGACTGTATGGGTGGATGAGTGTCTATATGTGTTTGTTAGTGAGTGAATGACTGTCTCACTAGTGTCTTTATCAGTAACTACATATGTTTTAATCTAGTATATATGAATATTGATGTATATAACTGAGTATATGTGAGAGTAAGAGATTGTAAGATTTCCTGTTTAAATAAGTATGTGTTTCTATAAGTGATTGTTTAAGAGAATAAATATGTGTAATTTTCAATAGAAGTAAGGTGGAAGTGTGTGTATAACTCTATTTTCAAATAAATGGTTGTTCAATAGTTTATTTGCACGTGTGAATATGTGTGTGAGTAACTTTTGGATGAATGTCGGTGTGTAACAGAATGTATAGGTGTATCTCTTCATATGATGAGTGAGTATATGTATGAGTGACTATATAGAACTGTTGGTGAATGAGTGGATGAGTATATAGATAGTGGAAGTACAGAATTGCTTGTTGTAACTGATATAGGTATGTCCATTTTTTAAAAATTTCAGTTTCTATTTTTGAATATGCGTCTCAAGGGTTACTTTACACTGAGAGGAGGTCTGTCACTATGTCACAAGGATGGTGTCATCAGTGATGTCATGAGTGATGTCACTGACCATGTCATGAGTGATGTAATATGTGACGTCATCAGCAGTGCATTGCACGCGCAAGTTATAGTGAGTCCGACTAACTATAACGTGGGAATTTCAATGGTTTTATATCAGTAAAATTTCCAGCTAACTATAACTGGTGTGAAACCTATGGTTTTTTCAGTGAATTTAATAGGTTTTTTAAATGCTAATTCCTAACTATAACTGGTGTGAAACCTATGGTTTTTTCAGTGAATTTCAAAGGTTTTTTAAATGCTAATTCCTAACTATAACTGGTGTGAAACCTATGGTTTTTTCAGTGTATTTCATAGGTTTTTTAAATGCTAATTCCTTTGTATATCGAGTTTCTAACCTTTTTTTTTTTTACAATTTGCTGTTTTTTTTAAGTATTCATTTTTTTTATAATTTTTTTTTTTTGCGCTCTGGGTGCGCGCTCGGGGAAGCTTTCAGCTAAGCTCTCCTGTAAGCTTCTCCGTGCGCTCATCTGAAAGCGCACCCAGAGCGCAACTGTCGTTCGTCAAAAAAAAATATGAATGAAAAGTTAATAATAATGCAAAACATTTCGTACCATACAAATAAAATTTGTTTTTTTTAATATGGAAAATGATTATGCATTTCTATTAAAGATTGATGACGTCACTTCGGCGCGCAACGTACGTGCCCTCGGAAGCGCATACGTGCGCGGCGCCTAAACGCACGCAAAAGCGCCTACGATCGCGCCACGTGTGCGCCCCGGAAGCGCCTACGATCGCGCTGCGTAAACGCACCCGGAAGTGCACCCGAGCGCGCATCGTAAGCGCGTCAGGTCATGTGACCCTAAAATAACACTTTTCATTGGTTGCTAACAGTTTTTTTTTACAATGAATGAAATCCCCACCCATTTCCTTCACTTCTTCTTTCACTTTTGTGACTGAAAGACCTGCCTTTTTTGCTGCTCCATATTCCTGGATTCATCATGGCTGCCAGATCATCCAGCAGTGAAGATGACTTCATTGATGAAGAGCCACCTACCCCAAAGGTGAAGGGACATTTCATTTGGAAATTCTTTAAATTCCCAGCAGACCAGAAGAAGGTGAATGCACCAAAAGTAGAGTGCAGGATCTGCAAAAAGGTCCTGTCACGGGGTAACCCCCAAAAAAAATACTCTTTTGGCAACTTCACTATGATTCGCCATGTGGAGACCAGGCACCCCCAGAATTTTGCCCGAGAAAGTGTCAGGGCTCTGGCACAGGAGGTTCCCAGAGGTGGGGCCTCTACATCAACAGGAGGAGCAACTTCTTCTGGAAGAGAACAATCTCAGGGGCAGGTGGCAAACATCCAACCTGCATTCAACCATGGGGTCGTCAGATGCAGATACTGCAATCAACTCCTCACCTATGGGGAGCAAAGTGTCCTGCTCATGGTTCGGGCATTAGAGAACCATCACTGCCCTTCCCACCCCTAATTTTTTTCTTTTCTTTTTGCTCCTGTTGAGCAGTTTCTATTCCCTGTTTTTGTTCCTCTTCAGTTTAAAGAAGAAAACCAAAAGTTCTTTTCAGAACTACCTCCAATTCTCATCAAAGAGCTATAATCTTAAAAAATGAAGAGTAAGTGAAATATAGTGCATTGATAATTGAAAGGAGAATGAGTAAGAAAGAACAGAAAGGTATGAGAGGTGAAAGGAAGTGAAGTAGGAGGACTGAAAGAAGGTGAGTGTTAGAAAAGAAATTTATGACACAGTGAATAAACTGGAGGCCTCATTTCTGAAAAGTGACGCATCGCTACGTGAAAATAGCGATGCGTCACTTATCTGGACGCACTCCTTATGACATTCCACATATGTCATATTTAATATATGACTAATCAATTCGCAAGGAGTTACAAATATGTCAGTATTTCTGACATATCTCTAAACACAAAAGTAACGCATTGCAGGAGTGCGTCACAAAAGTGACGCAACTCCAGTAATGTGTCCTTTCACATGGAAAAAGCACCATGTGAAAGGTTTGCTGTGAAGCAGGCGCAAGATTTTGGCGCAACTGCATCCTAAAAGTGACGCACTGCGTCATTATTACCAAGCTTTTTGCAAGGAACACCCCCTCTGCATGCATTATACCTGACACTATTTTTTAAAAAGTGACGCATCTAGGTACATGGGTCACTTTTTAAAACTCTGCGCCATATTGTATCTGCATCAGGTATAATGTATGCAGAGGGGGCAATCCGTCGCAAAAAGCTTGGTAATAACAACGTACTGAAATCTATGAGATTTCCCTGCGTCACTTTTAGGATGCTATTGCGTCAAAATTTTGCGCCGGCCTCGCATCACTTTTATGTTTACACATATGTCAGAAATACTGACGTATCTGTAACTCCTTGCAACATGATTCGTCATACATTAAATATGACACATCTGGAATGTCATAAGGACTGTGTACAGAAAAGTGACGCATCACACCAGCAGTGTAATAAAATGTGCCTCGTTGCACTATATTTAAAGGATGCAACAGCATCCTAAAAGTGACGCAGTGAAATCTCAAACATTTCACTGCGTCGCTATTACAAAGCTTTTTGTGGGGGAACACCCCCTCTGCATGCATTATACCTCACGCAGATATAATGTGGCGCTTGATTTTAAAAAGTGACCCATCTACCTAGATACCTCACTTTTTAAATATAACGCAACGCAACACATTTTTTTACACTACTGGTGCAATGCGTCACTTTTCTGTGCGCACTCCTTATGACATTCCAAGTAACGCATTGCTGGAGTGCGTCACAAAAGTGACGCAACTCCAGTAATGTGTCCTTTCAAATGGGGAAAGCAGCATATGAAAGGTCTTGCCTCAGTCTAACACCTGCTGTAAAGCAGGCACAAGATTTTGACGCAACAGCATCCTAAAACTGACGCAGTGAAATCTCAAAGATTTCACTGCGTCGCTATTACAAAGCTTTTTGCGGGAGAACACCCCCTCTGCATACATTATACCTGACGCTATTTTTAAAAAGTGACGCATCTAGGTACATGGGTCACTTTTTAAAACTCTGCGCCATATTGTATCTGCAACATGATTCGTCATACATTAAATATGACACATCTGGAACGTCATAAGGAGTGCGCACAGAAAAGTGACGCATAACACCAGCAGTGTAATAAAATGTACCTCGTTGCACTATATTTAAAAAGTGACGCATCTAGATAGATGCGTCACTTTTTAAATATTGCATAACAATGCGCATTTTTTTACACCGCTGGTGCGTCACAAAAATTGACGCACAGGAAGCGCAAAACTAACAGCGCAAGGCCTTCATAAATATAGTCCTGGATTTAGGGGGTCACAGGGGGTCTACTCTTCCCCCTTATGATCCAATCAGCTTCCTGCGCGCAATTCGCGTGTCGCGCCTGGAGCGCACTCCCGTGCGCGCACGGGAGAGCGCATATCCCCGCGCAAAACGAAAAAAAAATTTTAATGCCCTGCAGGACCCTATTTTAGTCCCTACATCAAACCTAGGGGGTCAGAGGGGGTCTACTCTTCCCCCTTATGGTCATTTGCCCCTTTTTTTTTCAAACCCCTTGTGTCTCGATTTTACCGAGACACAAGATGGCGGCCGCTCCGCACTGTTTAGAATGTTTACAGACACCCAAGAGCCAATCAGCTTCCTGCGCGCAAGTCGCGTGTCGCGCCTGGAGCGCACTCCCGTGCGCGCACGGGAGCGCGGCTATAGATATATATATTTTTTTGAACCTAAATTACTCAAAATCCACTGGAGCACATATCTTGAGACATAGCAAAGGCACATCGGGCTACCAGTCCCTACAATTTTGCCAAGTTTGGTGGAAATCCATTCAGCCGTTCGGGCTAAAAGTGAAATCAACCGCCCTATGGAAATTAACATGGGGAAAACGCGTTTTGGGACCCCCCTTTTATCTCGGCCCCCGCTTGACGAATCCCCCCCAAACTTTCAGGGAAGGACCGGACCGCCATGAGACCATTTTCCTGAAAATTTCAGGCAGATTCGTCAACCGGCGCCAAAGTTATTCAAAATAGAATGTTGAGATTTAACATTGAAAATTATCCTAACTATAACTACCTACTGGCGACCGCCAGTAGGTAATATATATATATATATATATATATATATATATATATATATATATATATATATATATATAGAGAGAGAGAGAGAGACAATTTGATATAAGACCTAGGCGATTCAAACATTTCATTCCTCATGCATCCAATCTAGCAAAGGTGCCCATATCATCAAGCCTTTATGCCGCTTTGTCCTCCCTTTGTTTCTATAAATTGCTACTTCTAGGTTGCAGGTTGCAAGCAGTCTGGTTCTCCATTCTACAAATGATGGTGCTAATGGATCTATCCAGGCTGACGCGATGCACAGTCTGAGGACAGCCATGGCAACGAATATAAGCCCGTGCTTTGAATGTGGTCGTGGTATGTTGGACGTACCTAATAGAAGTTCTTCGGCTGATATGTTTATACGGCAATGTGCGAGATTGGAAAGAAAGTCAGAGATTGTCGATATAATATTCCCTAATATAGGACAAGTAGCGAACATGTGAGTCGAATCTGCAGATGGCAGGGAACACCTCGGACAGTGTGTCCCGATTCCGTTCCCCCATTTTGCCAATTTGTCTGGGGTATAATAGCGTGAAAAAAATGTTTTATAAAATTGCGCTTGGAGTTTCATAGACATTAGGGTTGATATTGACATCTCCAAGGCTTCCAAGGAGGTTTGTGGAGAAATGCCAAGTCTACTCTGCCATGCCATCGTATGTTTCTCCATATCGTCTGACATAAGTAAATTAAGCCCTTCATATATCACACCAATTTTAGGGGTTTTTATAGATAGTAATTTGTCCATAGTTTGCCACGATTGAAATTTAATGCGACCTCCCCCTTTCTTTAAAATAAAATCCCGCACTTGGAGGTATTTGAAGAAATCTCTATTAGATAGTTTGAATTCGGTTTTTAGTTCCTCAAACGACTTTATACCATTCACAGAAAAAAAGCACCCCAGTTGTTTTATCCCCAATTCGGCCCATTTATTCGATACAAAATCTTGAAATATTTCCGGGAGATCCAAATTCTGTATTCTAGGAGTATAGAAAGAGAACCGACCTAAACCAACTAATTTTTTAACATTCCGCCATACTTTAATAGTGCTAGAAATAGTCTTGAAATTCACCTTTTTAAAGTAATCATCGTTTGAATGCCGCCATAAGAAACCTGCACAGCCATCTCCCAGAATAAGTTCTTGTGGGGTGGGAATATTATGGACGTCTATGTCTTCTTTTAAAAGATGTGCGCTGTATCTCAACACTGTTGCCCAATAATATAGTTTAAAGTTTGGTAGTGCCCAACCCCCCCGATCTCTAGGTACAGTAACCCACCTGAGTGCTCTTCGTGGCTTGTGATAACCCCATATAAAACGTGAAAACAAATTATCTATATTCTTAAAAACTGTTTGGGAGAATTGTAGGTTAATTGTACGAAAAAAATAGAGAAACTTCGGGAAAAATAGCATTTTGACGACATTTACTCTCCCCCCAATAGTGAGCTGTTGATTATGTAGACGCAGTAGTTCATTCTTGGTGCGATTTCTGAGAGGGTTAAGATTATCGTCAACTATGTTTGCAATATTGGCATCAATACTCACGCCTAGATAGATTGCTTTATTAATTATTCGAGGATCTTGCATCGTAATTTTATTGTTTATAATGATCTGGGTTTTGCTACGATTTAATTTATAACCCGAAACTTTGCCAAAAGCATGGGCTTCTCGTTCTATCCATTTAATGGCATTATTCGGGTCACCTGTGATAATAGCTATATCGTCGACATATGCCAGACATTTGGTTTCTACATTGCGCACTTGAATTGAGGGAATTAAATGGTTATTTTCCAAATTGTGAATAAAAACGTCAATATAAATAGCAAAAAGAAGGGGCGTACAAGGGCAGCCCTGTCTTGTACCCCGCGTGATGGCGAAACTATCAGATAAAGCCCCATTGATTAAAACGTGAGCACTGGGGTTGACATAGAGCTGTTGGACTGCAGTTAAATAGTGTCCGCCTATCCCACAGTTTGATAGGGCCGCCCACAGGAATTTCCAGGAGACCCTATCAAACGCTTTCTCTGCGTCGAGCAATATAAGGGCCATAGGTCTCCTGTCACCCCCGTATAATCAAAAAGGGAAATAACCCTTTGTATATGATCAATCGTGGACCTTCCTGGAACAAAGCCATGTTGTCTTTCTGAAACTATATTGTGAATTATGGGTGCCAATCGATCTGCCAGTATTTTTGAATATATTTTAGAGTCCCCGTTAATCAGTGTGATTGGTCGATATGAGCCCAATTCTTTCTCATCTTTGTTTTTTTGGGAAATACTATTATCTTGGCAGTGGACCAAGACCTTGGCGGGTTCCCCCCAGAGAAGATAGTTTGGAAAAGAGAAGTTATGATATTCTCAAGTTGAGGGGCGAATGGAAGGTAAAAATCAGTTGGGATCCCGTCCATGCCTGCTGCCTTTCCGTTAGCCAGGCCCCTGATTGCGAAAAGTATTTCGTCATAAGTGATTGTACCATCTAAAATCTCCTGATCAGTAGTTTCCAAGTGTGGCGTGGTAAATGATTCCAAGTACATATTGGGATCACCACATTCGGTATTATCCTCGTGATAGAGGTTCTTATAGAACCTTTGAAAGGATGTTCTTATTTCAGATGGATCTGAAGCAAAAGATGTTTCTTCGCGGGTTCTGACAGCTAATTGGTGGCCCATTTTTTCCCCTAGCTCGTATATTTTAGCTTTTTTGACATTAGCCTAATAGCTGCTCTATCAATTAATATTGACGAGATCTTATTCTTAGCAATAGCCACTTTGCGCTCTGCATTAGCAATTGGGTTACCTTCCTGTATCATTTTAATAAGTCCTTCTTCTGCTTTACACAGATCTTCTTCTAGTAAGGCCATTTTTATTTTTTCGGTTTTATTGTGGTGGAAGGATAATTTCATCGTTTGGCCCCGAACCCCAGACAATGTCAATGGAGGTGGGCCCGATATTATCTGATAAGAAAGCGGGGATCCATGTTCTCATATGTAAATTATATGCTTTATTATAGAGCAAAGCTCTTTCGAAGGTCCATATATTTGTGTTAGATTTTTCAGGACCCTTCATTAGGTTAAGCATAAGCGGGTTGTGATCTGACAGAGTTCTAGGCAGTTCATTGATTTGACATGTAGAGCGCAAGTTATTCGAAAGAAGCAGATAGTCTAATCTTACATGTTTTGAATATGGAGATGAATAATAGGTATAGCCAGGGTCGCCCGGGTGATCCATGGCCCAGCCATCTAGAAGGCCGTGTTGTAAACATAGGTCTTTAAGAGCATGAAAAACCTTTGGTTTCATGCCTTGATAAATAAACCCAGGATCGGTGGACCAATTACAGGGCAAATGAATATTAAAATCTCCACAGAGAATCAAAGGAATAGGCCAGTGAAATAACTCATTGGACACCCTAATCAGTTCCTTCGGGTCGTCAATAATATCCTCATATATTGTACATAACGTGAATTTACCTGCACCGTTATTGAAAAGGCATACTGTTATTGCAAATCTCCCTAGAGTATCAGTTTGGGACCGGGAAAATTGTAGCCCCCCACCCCTTGCTAAGATGGTGACTCCCCCGGTTTGTGTCCCCTGTGATGTAGCAGCTATAAGTCAATATCCTAAAGATTTCAATAGATATTGTTGCGACCCTTCAATATTTATCTCTTGGAGACACACGATATTCGGCCCCGAAATTCTTAGGCTCTCTGCGGTTTTTTGTCTTTTTTATATCATTGAGGCCGCATATGTTCATTGACAATATGCTGATCCTAGCCATTAGAGTTTTTATCATAGACTCTGAAAAAGAAACCCTCTGCTTGTTTAGTTTTTTTCTATTTTGCTAAGGTTAGTATGTTCTCTGTGTCCCTTTCTTTTTCTTTCTCTCTTCTTCCCTTTTATTACCCTCTTTTCTCTCCTTCCTCCCTTCCTTTCCCTCATCCTGTTCTGCCCCCCTACCTAGCTGTCCCTGCTCGCTCAACCCCCCCTTCCCACCCAGAGACCCCCCACCCCCCTTTCCATCCGATGAGGCACCCCAGGTGCGTTGGTACCCGGGTGTGGGTGTCCATGTGATCCGCCCGCGTTAGCGCCTTCCCCGTCCTGACCCTGTGTATCTAAGATATGATATTTAAATTTTAAGTGGTTATGTGATTAACAGATTCAACGATTCTTATATTTATCAACCCCCCGTGCACAATTTCTCCCCCAGATGAACTTGTGTAAAAGTCACAATACTCATTATGCGTTATCAGTCTATATTTGTACTTGTGCTGGTTTTTCCGGACTTCCTAGCCCCAACTTCTGTTATTTCTCTCAGGTAATCTTGGGCTTGAACCTCGCTAGTGAAGTTTCTCGATATTCCGTTATATATGATTTTCAGTCTCGCAGGGTTCTGGAGATAGACAGTAGCTCCGAGTTTTTCAAAGGGCTTAAACAGTTGACGCAAACCAAACCACTGTCAATGAAGTTGCATGTGGCTCCTGAATTTAACATGGCCAGCACCTGATGTACTTGTGGCCCCACAACCAAGCCTCCTTGTAGCACTATATGAGCCTCTGTGGCTGACGGAAGGTCAGACACAACAAATGGTATCTTTATTCCCACCTTCTCATCCTTGATGTCATACTCAGGAAGACCTCCGTCTGCCCCTACTTTGGAGACCGCTGCTTTTTTGGTCCTAAAGGAAGGGTTTAGCGTCTTAGGTTTCGTAGGGCATTCCCGTACATAGTGACCTCTTTTGCCGCAATACATACATAGACCCTGGGTGCGACAGGTCTCTCTCTCTGTACGCGACAAAGGAGCCCTTACTGCCCCTATCTCCATTGGTTCCCCTCCTGCCTCTCCTTGCGATGTCTCCTTTTTTGGGCCCTTCACTCCACCTCGGTCATGTATGCGCCCATCCAGACGCAACGACAGGCTGACCAAATCCACACACGTGCAAGGCTGAGGGTCTATTATGGCTATCACATCCTTCAGCTCTCCACACAGGCCTTGATAAAAAAGAGACAAACGCTTTTCCTCAGGCCAAGCCGCTTCCGTCAACAATCTGTTGAAGTTGGTGAGGTATATGACTAGATCCCCCCTTCCTTGCCTCAAAGATAGTAACTCTTTGTCCGCACTGAAGGAGGCAGTTCTCCTGTCAAACACCCCTTCAAATGCACTTCTGAAGGCGTCCCAGTCTGACAACACTGCGTCATTGTTGCGCACTAAGGGAATGGCCCAGTTAGCTGCGTCTCCGCTAAGGTAAGAAATGGCAAAAGCCACTCTTGAATGATTGGTAGGAAACGAAGAAGGCCGACAGGAGAAATGCAGCAATATCTGCGTAAGGAACACCTGAACCTTATGGGGATCTCCCATATACCTCTCAGGGGTAGCCAGGGATATGGGTGGGGCCACCGTGACCTGCATCCGGGGTACTGCCGCTGCGTTAGCATCAAATGGATTCCTATTGGTCCTATCCACCCTTTCCCTTAACGCAGCCGTTTCTAAACGTGAAGTGGTTACTTCCTGTTGTAATGCCTCCAATATATGCACTACATCCTCTAGCGTCGTCATTATAGCCACCGACCTGACCAGGAGAAGCACACCTTCTTGGGTGCGCAATTCTGTCAAGATCCTCACGCTCCTAAGGGTCAGGAAGATGCTATAAGGGTTCCGCTTCCAGATCGTTCTAAACTCTGACTGTAATACACAGAGTTCTAGTCAGATCAGGCAGGGGATAAAGGACGGAAGGGGACTGCAGGAACAAAGGCTCTGTAACACATAAGCAGACAACATTAATACACTCCATACACCTTTACTGCTACTCTCATTTCGGTCACACTAAACCTTAATTACCTTAAGACTCAGAACCATAAACAAAGAACTCCTGTATAAATCATAGATCCTCTCCAGCCATGAGATAACCAGCCAGGTTTCTTAACATATTAAAAAACCAAAGCCAAACAGAAATGCTGGATGCCTTCATAGAACACCGTCCTATAATTCAAGGAAGTCTTATAAATAACACTCTACAAAGTACTGGCCCTCTTTTAAGTCTCAGAGTGCCCTATGCTCCTTTGAATCAATCTCAGCGCTCCTCCTCCCAGTGGGATCAACACGCTGTCCTGAACAGTTTAATATGCTCCTAAAACCAAAACTCTTAGCGCTCCTCCTCACGGGGGATCAACACGCTTCCCAATTCTGCACTCTTTGGCAAGCGCATAAAGTTAATGCCAGTGCGACTCCTCCGTCCGGAGAAATGAAACAGCTGATTACAGCTCGTTAACAACACGAGCAAAGTCAGAGGGCGGTCCTGTTCCTTCACGGAAGAACCCTCGCCGTGTTCGAAATGCCAAATGACCAAGAGAGACAGAGCCGAGACCCAACTCCTCTCTCCCTACCTGGCCGATGATGCTTTGTCGAGGTTGCGGGTTTCCTGCAGGGTGAATCCTCTCCTTGCTTCTAAAACCGCTTCTCGACACTCGAGTCCTCGCGTCCTGAACCTCCAACGCGGCTGGAACACAGTATTGCGCACACGCGAAAGTGCGTGTTGCTTCATTTTAACCTCGCCTACACCACTAAGCATCCTGGGAAATGTAGTTTTTATACTTTCGGTAGGCGCAACCGGCTAGATCCTGACAGTGCGTTGTTGTCTAGGTGGTCCTTAAATGAGGCTCTCTTGGCGGCTCTGATGAGTTGGTGGTGTCTGCGGGTGGCGTTCTTGTGGGCTGTGTAGCTGTCCGGTGATCGTTCACGGAGCCAGTTCTTCTCCAGTTTCCGGCATGTTCGTTTGGAGGCCTGGAGGACTTCGGTGAACCAGGTGGCTTTCTTGTTGGTGCGGCTGTTGGAGGGTGTCTTGAGCGGGGCGAGGGTGTTGGCGCAGTCGTCAATCCACTGTCTGGGGTTGCGGGTGGCGGTGTCGGGGTCGATGGGGTCGGCGGGTGGGTTCTGGGCAAGGGCTGTGGTTAGCTGGTCTTCGGTGACTTTGCTCCAGCAGCGTCGAGGCAGAAGCTGGGTGCGGTGGTGTGTGGTGGGCTTCTTGAAGGTGAAGTGGATGCAGCAGTGGTCGGTCCAGTGGAGTTCAGTGGTGTGGTTGAAGGAAACGTGGGGGCTTGCGGTGAAGATGGGGTTGAGCGTGTGGCTGGCGACGTGGGTGGGTATGGTCACGATCTGTCTGAGTCCAAGGTTGGCGAGGTTGTCGATCCGGGTGGTGGAATTGGTGTCGCTGTAATTCTCGAGGTGAACATTCAGGTCCCCTAGGAGAATGTAGTCTGTGGAGGCGAGAGCGTGCGTGCTGACTAAGTCGGCGATGGAGTTGCTGAATTGTGGACGGGGTCAGGGGGGTCTGCAGATGGGGGTTCCGCTGAGGGTGGTGTTGGGATCGGTGTGGATCTGAAAGTGCATGTGTTCAGCTGTGGTGAGGGTGTTGTCGGTGTTGGTTGAGACTCTGAGGGTGTTCCTGTGGATGATGGCGATTCCTCCTCCTACTCCATTGATGCGGTCACTGCAGGTGATCTTGTAGCCATCCGGGATGGCAATGGCGATGTCGGGTTTGGAGGCGGGGTTCAACCAGGTCTCTGTCAGGAAGGCACGTCTGGGTAGGTAGAGTCGAGGAGGACCCAGAGCTCAACAGCGTGTTTGGGGGCGGAGCGGGTGTTGAGGAGGATGCATCTGAGGTAGTTGGGTTCCTTGGTTGGTAGTTTGGTTAGCCGGATGCTGGTGAACCTCCAGTTTCGGCAGGTGAATGGTCCTTGGGTGCGCTTCGGGGTGGCCCGGTAGCAGGGGTGTTCTCGTCAGGGGTTGACTGCGTGGAGGGTACTGGCATCGTAGCGCAGTCGGGTGTCGTTGTGTCCGCGGGAACCAGAGGTTCTGGTGCTGGGCGCGGTCCAGGCACGGACGGGCGCAGACTGGCTTGCCTTAGGCGGTGCCACACAGTGGCTGCCATAATAAGGGGAGGTGGGAGGGGGGAACAGCTGGGAGGGGGGAACGGATGAATGGAGCGGAGGGGCGGGCCGCCTGGGACGCAGCGGCGGGAATCGGGACCGGCTAGGGGGCGGGAGACAAAAACAAGCACAGGCAAGGCAAAAACAAGTAGGAATACAAAGCAAGAATACAAATAACAGCACAGGCAACGCTAAACAAGCAGAGAATACAATGCAGCAGATACAAAGCGCAAGGCACGAAAATCAGAAGCGCACAATATTCGGGCAGGAAAACAGATCTAAGGCCTACCACCGGCCACCAGGGAAGAGGCGCAGGTGGTAGCCTGCGGGTGAAGGTGGGCCGCGAAATCAGCAGCAACTGGGTCCTGGACACAGCGCAGTCGGGTGGAGCTACACGGCGTGGGGGTCGACCTCCCTTCAACAGGGTCAAGGGTCAGTCATCATATAAGAAAAAAATAGGATATGAAGTGTGAATGAATTGGACATGATTAACAGGAAGTTTTTTTGCCATATTGATATGGGAAAACCTCTACAGACTAACTCAGGGAAGTGGCCATCTTGGATTGGGTTAAATGAATTAGCTTCTTAATTTTGTAATTGGAGGTGAGGTTTGATAAATATCAGATGGCTTCTGAAGATTCATCCCAGTCATTGTGTGGCAGGTCCCTCTCACCTCCACTAGCAGCGCCATTCACCAAGACCACAGCCCCAGTGCCCACAATAGCAGAGGCACAACATGCGCATGGGGAGAACGTTGCACCACTCGTGTCCGGGAACCAGCGTGAGAGAGGAGAAGATACCATAACCTCCACACGATGCAGACCAGTGCCAGCCCGGGGATTTGAGAAATAACTTTCTCCAGGACCCTGAGATAAGAGTGCACCACAAGCTAACTGCCCCGTTAATGGGTGCGTCACCATCGCATGGCCCTTAGTTTGCCACAAGCAAGTCTACCAATTTCATTGCTAAGACCTATGTTCATAACTTGATCAAAGCGGAGAAAGATATTACCCGTCTGAGCACAGAAGTTAATAAAGCAGTCTAGAGGACAAGAGGCACATCTGGATACTGTTATTTTTATTTTCTCTAATGTTATTAGCTGGATAAAAACAAGAGCTGACTTTCATGCATCCATGAAATATAATAAGATTACAAACCACACATGAAAAGTCCCCAGGGGAGAAGCCATGAAGCCACTGGTATCCATGCAATCCCAGCTCGGGTCAGGCAGGTCGATAGAAACAGATCAGAGCAGGATGCTTCCCCGGCTGTGGTGTTTAAACCCTTCGATATTAATCATTTCAGGCATGCTAATACCAGCTAGATGTGTTCAAGTTTGTGTTCATTACCAGAGTGTTTCTGTCAGCGGTTATTAAATATTGCTCATGAAGTCTCCTAATACACGTGCAGCGCTGATATTGACGCTGTGACTCACTACTGAGATATACATTATTAAACAGCTATACAATTCAAGGCATCAGAGACCCATCAATAAGCTGTCAATGAACGTAATAGGTACCATGCAAACAAAACATTATATCAACTTAGCATAGAGTTTGACCCTGAAGTGTTAACTCGTCTAGATGTGTGGGGTGACATAATCTTCTTCAGACACGAGTGAAAACCAAGCATCTGGCAGAAGGCGAGCAAAATCTAATTTACATTATTATCAGTTAAAAAGGACATATATTTCTTCTTATGTTTTGAATTTTGCATAAATGCTTCAAAATGTTCACAGCTGGCTCGTGGGATACATAAATAAATATGGGAAACGGAATATCAAGACAAAAAGTAATGTCATGCAAACGCTGTGTACAGCATTGTCTCCATTCCCTGCTACCCTGAGATGTACAAAAGGAACCCTCTACTCTAATAAAAATCTTCACATCTTTAAAGTCGCTCTGGATAATTAGTCCGCCATGATCTTTTATTATTCGAATTTTTAATTAGTAATTTTATCTCACTGATAAACGCTATATTAGTTCCTGCTCGATGCATTTCGCACAACACGTGCTTCGAAAGCGCAAATTTATACTAACTGCAAAAAAAGTTCATATTATCGTCTTATATATTGTGTTGTAATGTTTGTTTAGCTCTTTCCTAGCTTGTTTAAAGGCCCGCCTTTTAAATGTCTACTTATCCCCGCTTCTGCCACTTGTAAACTACTTCATACTTACTTCCATCAACTATGCTCACGACTCTCAGATCATCTTGTGGGGGCATAGGGTAAATTATGTCATAGCAGGTCTAAAAACCCAAGTACATATCATCACATGAAGGAACATTCTGGAATGACTGTTATAAGCTAGTCTTAAGGAGAAGAGTGGCTCAATGGTTAGAGGGGCAGACCCTGATGCAGAGGTCTAGCCCGGGACCAGGATTCAATTCCCCGCCTCAGAGGGTCTTGGGCTCAAAATTCCACGAACCTGATAATTCTCGCCTCGGTGCCTATTCCAATCATGGAGTGCAACAGCTTGCTTAATCTCCACAACAGCCCCCACAACGCTAAGGATGCCTGGCCTCCACCTTGGGGGTGCCCAGGAGTGGACGCCTTACAGGGAAAGCCAGTATGGGTTCCACAGCGGTATTCGTACAAGCGCCTTGAGACCCTTGCGGGTGAGTAGTGCGCTATACAAGTATCAATTTACATTTTACTATTTACATTTTTTAATGATGTAGGACTAGAAAAAGAGAACTGTTTTTACTCTACTCTGAATGGCCAGAAGATCAAACAGCATCAATATTTTATCAAGCGCTACAATGTGAGTTGAAGGATGCCTTGGGACAGGCAGTAAATCAGGAACATGTATAGATCAGTAGTTCTTAACCTTTTGACTACTGTGGACCCTCCACTTAATAATTACTGTCTGGGGACCCACGCCTAGGCAACTTCCACGATTTGAACTGCACAATAAAACACAAAATTACGCAAATAAGCATTCATCAAATAAATACACAAATTATGAAATATTGTACTTAATTCACAAACAAATATATAAAAAAATCGAACTTTTAATTTTAATGGAAAGTTTGGATCTTTTCTAAGTTCAGTTGAGCCAACCCATTATAAATTCTATATTCTATTTGATGCACTTGCATTGCTCCCTCTAATCATTCTGAGGATACCAACTAAATTTTTAGCTACTGTTGTGATGTCATTATGTTATAATGTTATTCTGTTTTGTCCTCTTCTAGGATACCGTACATTACTAAATAATTGTAAAACGTAGGTGAGACTGGAGTTCGGAAATGGGGGGAGAGCGAGATACAATGAGAGATGGAGAACCGTTACTTTACCTTCCGGTATGTGTCCGGGTTGTTCGTTTGAACAAATCTAAGGATTAAAAGCTACTACGGGTGAAGAAAGTCATTACAGATTTGCTAGTGATTTGTACATCGCCCTGGCACACAGAACCCTACGCTTCAGACACAATATAGCCACAAGATGGATACAAGAAATGGAACTGAGTTATGAACACAAATATATTTATAAGAAATTAAGAACCTGCAGAAAGTAAACAGCTATGTTGTTTAAGAAAATTTGAATATCCGATTTAACCGTCTCTTCGTGCCTGTTTTCACATTGACAAGCATTTCATGTAGTAATACTACATGAGCAACATTGGCACGTGGTAGCCATTTTGAAATGGGAAAACCACAAATATCACATTGGCAGACATGCTTAAACATCTTTGCATCGTCAGCTTACACATATGTGGGGCAGCCATCTTGTACTGGGAAGAAGGTGCTGTACAGAAACATATGCACATTTTACAATCAGCAGAGTTTCATGCACAGATTGCTATATTGAACTGGATTGAAAATTGCTCAAAAGGTCATTTCCACAAAATATTGCTTTACCACATAATATTGTGACTTTAATACTGCAGTACACTGTATTTAAATATGAAGGTCCGGATTCACAAAGGTAAACTGAGACGAAAGTCTAACTTTACGACTTTCGGTATTCACAAAGGGCATTTACGAGTAGTAAAGTTAGTCTTTCATCTCAGTGTAACTTAAGTTTTGGTCTTAAGTCTAACTGAGACAGGAATTTAGGTTAAACAGAGACAAAAGTCTAACTTCACTCTCATAAATGCCCTTTGAAAAATACCGAAAGTATTTAGAAAACAATTGCAATTGTTAGTAGATTGGAATGGGATTAGCACTGTGGAATGAAGATGAGAACCAGCTGTTAATCTTTATGGCTCACATTTGTTACATGAAGTACATGTGAAAAATCCTGACAAACCAGTAACTGCGCCGCTGATATGGTGGCTTTTATGGAGGGCAGAACACAAACACACACTCACCCATACAGCCACTCTTACATTCACTCACTCACCCATGCAGTCACTCATAGACCCGATCATTCACCTATACTGCCTTTCACACACCCAGTTACTCACCCATATACCACCCACACATGCACTCACTCACTGACACAGTCATACAAACATTTAATCACCCACACGGCCACACACATACTCACTAACCCATACAACCACTGACTCACCCACTTACTCATCACCCACCCACACAGACACTCAGACACCCATGAAGTTACTCAGACAACCAATCACTCACCCATACAGAAACTCACGTACCCACTCAAACACCCATATAGCCACTTAGACATGAACTGGCAGACAGATACACACATTCACACAACCAGTCACTCACCTAAACATTCACTGAAGCATCTAATCACTCACTTATACAGTTGGTCTGGCAACCATTGAATCATCCAATCAGGAACTCATACATGCACTGATGCACGAATATACCTTTGTATATAATTCAACACTAAAACTTTTTAAATACACTCACAGTCACCAAATGATGTCATCTGTGATGTCATCAGTGATGTCACTTACCATGTATTGAGTGATGTAATATGTGAGGTCATAAGCAGTGCATTGCAGGGGTGCGAGTTATAGTTAGCTCACTAACTATAACAGCTGAATTTCTCTGGTTTTGTAAAAGTGATACCTGAGCCTAACTATAACGTCCCTGCAACCTTTGTTTTTTTCAGTGAATTTTTAAATGCTAAGCCCTAACTATAATGTCCTTGTAACCTATGGTTTTTTCAGTACATTTGTTTTATATATATATTATATATATATATATATATATATATATATATATATATATATATATATATATATATATATATATATATATATATATATATATATATATATATATATATATTTAATCCTCGTGATATGCCTAGAAACTATTAAATTAACAGATGCAGACATGAAAGAAGGTTAATATATGATAAAAGAATGAATATATCTCCGTTATGGTACTCGACCGAACCATTGGAAGCCTTAATAACTGGCGGAGGAAGAAACAAAGTTTTAGGGCATTCAAAATGTTAGTGTTGACTGAAGTAACGCCCCAAAAGAACAATTGATTACAAGTACCTCAGAATAGAGGAAAGATGGAATATTTGGTGAAAGAGACAATTCTTGAAATTACAAATTTGCACAATATGTTTGCACAGTGCACTTCTCACTTTATATAATGGGTCTTAAAAGGTAATACCCGAGATCCATGAACTACTAGAGTACAGGTCCCGGAACTGTCGAATTGCATAATGTACTTAACAAAATATAATGAATCTGAGATGTCATCAGTGATGTCACTGACCATGTCATGAATGATGTAATATGTGACATCATCAGCAGTGGATTGAGGGAGTGCGAGTTATAGTAGTACAACTAACTATAAGAGGGGAATTTCAATGGTTTTATATGAGTGAAATATATAGCTAACTATAACACCCCTAAAGCCTATGTTTTTTTCTGTGAACTTCATAGGTTTTTTAAATGCTAATTCCTAACTATAACATGACTGAAACCTATGGTTTTTTCAGTGAATTTCAAAGGTTTTTTAAATGTTAATTCCTAACTAAAACATATGCAAAACCTATGTTTTTTTGTGAATTTCAAAGGTTTTTTAAATAATAATTTTTAAATATATATTTTTTTATATTTTCTAACTACATTTTTTAAATCTTTTTATTTTTAGATACGTTATTGTTTAAATTACATTACACATTTTTTTAATTATTTTCTTTACATCAAAATATTTTTTTTCCATTGTTTTATATTGTTTATAATATACTTACATTATTTTTGTTATTTTTTACCTCTATTTTTGGAGTCGCACACCCTACGAGCACCCTACTCTTTTACTGCGCAAAACGTGTCCGCCATTTTAAGGTCGCTGTCTAGAATCCGCCTTGGGTGTGCGACAGATACGACTACTCCAACGCGGTTGCTACGTGACTTGTGCGCAACTTCTGGTGCATACTTGAGATGTACGTATTACGCAGTGACATACGCGCGGCAGCCCGTGACATCATATGCATATCGCGGTGGGTGCGCGACTCCCGCAATTTTTTTATGTTGAAAACTTATTTATATATATTTAATATAAATATTAAGACAAGAAATTATCTGAATATTGTTTAACTGTCTTAAAAGGTACATCACTTTTTAATGCAATTTCGCGAAGTCGCGCTGGGTGCGAGCACGGTACAAGCAGGGTGCGTGCTGATTGCGTGCATCCTACGCGCATCCTACGCGCACCCCATGTGACCTCAAAGAAAGAGATTTGATTGGTTCATTACACTTCCTATTGAAACTATTGAAGGACCCCACCCACTTCAATCACTCTTCTTAGACCTTCCTTGGGAGAAGACCTCTTCCAAGAAGACCTTCTATTTTTTGGAGATTGCAGACCTGGTTGTGTTCTAACTATCAAGAATGGCTTCACAACAAGAATCTTCAGATTCTGAAGACTCTCATCAAGAAGAATTTGTTCCACAACCACCATGTCCCAAAAAGTATGAGTCGATTGTCTGGAAATTTTTTACTTATCCAGAGGGACTTAAAAAAGTCAATGCCACGTAGGTAACGTGCAAAATTTGCAAGTCTGTTCTATCTCGTGAAGACCCCAACAAGAAATATTCTTGTGGAGCTGCAAGCATGCTTAAACATCTCCAATGCATGCATCCAGTAAATCTTGCAACAGAGGAATGTAGAAAACAGCAGCAGAGTGTACCACCAGCACCGCAAGCTCCAAGTACTTAGGGGGCGTCCAGTTCAACATCCAATTTGGACATACGGCCTCAACTGGCTAACGCAAAAATACATTGTGTGAAATGCAATAGATTGCTGTGCTACTGGGAGCAATCTTCTGATTTAGTTTGCAGGGTACTGGATAACCATCACTGTTAGTTGTTTTTTTGCCCTAAAGTTAATTGTTTTGTTCATCCCGTAGATTTTTGTTTCATTTTAAAAAAAAACAACAAAAAAAAAAAATTGTTTAAAAAAATCCCCCAAAAATATAAAACAACAACAACAAAAAAAGTTATTTTCAGAACTAACTACTCTGATTAAAGAAAGAGATAAACTTGTATGTTAGTGTCTGATGTCTAGTAGATAATTGACTGAAAGAAAGCATTTGTGGTGTATGGTGAATGGATAAGTGCAGAACTATAAGGAAGTGCTGCAGCATGACACTGTAAACTGTTTAGCTACAGCATGCTTTGGTACTTCCAAAGCACAGGGATGCAACATATGTACATAAATATGTTGCAAGTCTGTGCTTTCCTCTGCACAGCTGCATAAACTGCAGCCATGTGGTGACACAGGCACCCTTGCAGTATGGTGCAAGGATGTCCGTGTCATACCGAGATTGCTTTTGTAAATACATTACTACATGGTACATAAACAGTCACTATGGTTTTGCAACAGTACAGATTTAGAATTTAGAGTAGTGCAGTGTTGTTTGTCTAGTGTAGGGAGTTGTGCAGAAGTACTGTTCTAGGGTAGTGCAGTGGAATTTCTGTAGTGTAGGAGGTCCTGCTGGCGTAGATTTAAGGTTTAGGGTAGTGTAATAGTGTTTTAATAGTGTAGGGGATCATGCTAAGGTAGTGTTTTAGAGTTTAGGATACTACACTGGTGTTTGGGAAGTGTAACAGGTCGTGCTGGGATAGACTTAAGGTTTAGGGTACTGCAATGGTGTTTGGATAGTATCGGGGTCATGCTGGGATACTCTTCTAGGATAATGCAGTTGTGTTTATGTAGTGTATGAGGTCATGCTACGGATAGTGTTTTAGGGTTGAAGGTAGTTCAGCTGTGTTTGTGTAGTATAGAGGGTCATGCTGGGGTAGTGCAATGGTGTTTGAATAGGGTAGTAGGTCGTGCTGGGGTAGTGTTCTAGGATAGTGCAGTGCTGTTTATGTAGTGTATGTGGAAATAATAGGGATAGTGTTTTAGGGTTTAAGGTACTGCAGTGGTGTTTGTGTAGTGTATTGGGTTGTGCTGGAGTAGTGTTTTAGGGTAGTTCAATAGGGTTTGGGTATTGTAGGGAATCATGCTGGGGTAGTGTTCTAGGATACTACAGTCATATGTGGGTAGTATAGGAGGTCGTGCTAAGGTAGATTTAAAGTTTAGGGTAGTACAATGGTGTTTGAGTAGTGTAAAGGGTCATGCTGGGTAGTGTTTTAGTGTTTATGGTAGTACAGTGGTGTTTATGTGGTGTAGTGGGTCGTTCTAGGGGTACATTTAGAGTTTAGAGTAGTGCACTGGTCTTTGTGTAGTGTAGAGGGTCGTTCTAAGGTAGTTTTTTAGGGTAGTGCAGTAGTGTTTGGATAGTGTAGGGGGTCATGCTGGTGTAGATTTGAGGTTTAGGGTAGTGTAATGGTGTTTGGGTATTGTAGTGGCTCGTGCTGGTATACTGTTTTAGAGTTTAAGGTAGTTCAGTGGTGAATGGGTAGTGTAGGAGATTGTGCTGGGGTAGTGTTCTAGGGTAGTGTGGTGGTGTTTATGTAGTGTACAGGATCATGGTAGTGATAGTGTTTTAGGTTTTAACATGGTGCAGTGGTGTTTGTGTAATGTAGCGGGTTGTGCTGGGTAGTGTTCTAGGAAAGTACAGCGGTGTTGGGTATTGTAGGAGGTCGTGCTGAGGTAGATTTAAGGTTTAAGCTAGTGAAATTGTGTTTGGGTAGTGTAGTGAGTCGTGCTGATATAGTGTTTTAGAGTTTAGGGTAGTGCAGTGGTGAATGGGTGCTGTAGGTAATCATGCTGGAGGTAGATTAAGAGTATAGGGTAGTGCACTAGTCTTTCTGTAGTGTAGGGAATGATGCTAGGGGTTGTGTTTATGTACTATAGGAGATTGTGCTGATTTAGTCATTTAATGTAGTACAGTGGTATTTGTCTAGTGTAGAGGGTTGGGCTGGAGGAATGTTCTAGGAAAGTACAGTGGTGTTTGGGTAGTGTAGGAGGTTTCTGCTGGGGTAGATTTAAAGTTTAGGGTAGTAAAGTGGTGAATAAGTAGTGTAGGTGGTCATGCTGGAAGTCGATTAAGGGTGTAGGAGAGTAGGGTCTGCAATCCTATGATCACCCGGACTTTTTGCTTTTGTTTCACTGGTTTACGACTTTCTCGGGCTGTGGGCCTGCTAATCAGACCCACAGCCTAGCTGTTCTCTCACTAAATTGATGCGTGTACCTTAGGTGCATTACCCAATTGGAACTGGGCCACCCTGTCAGACCCTGTAACTCAGGGCATCGGTGAACCCAGGGCCTACCAGGGGCTGAAGCATGTATTATGCCACCCCTGGCTGGCCATCTAAATCTGACACAACTGGCTGCACGACAGCTGGGGCAACGTGGCGTACTCGCCCGTTGATGTAGGTATAGTATCCCTATATCTAAACTCAAAATGGACACCCGAGTTCCTATCAGTCACTCCTATGGCAGGCCTTGACAATCCTGAAGGCAGAGTGCGTGGAATCGTGTGAATTGGGCTCTGGCACGAGCCGAGCCCGGTTGCAGCTTGCGGAACCAAGACCCAATGGCTGTTCCATGATAACGCGTATCATATCGGTAACTTCGGTATAGCGTTATCAAGATATGTCGAGTAAGGTGTCATCCGAATCGGGATGCTGCCCCCTCACCAATTCTGGCGACGAGGTTAGCATTCCGCCCTTCTAGAGGGACACGACATGTACGTAACTGTGAACCCCGGTTAAAGTTAGCCGAAGCCTCAGCTCCACAAAATGGATGCTGCCACCACAGACACGAGTCTGACCTCCTGCTGCTGGGAGTCCTTCCAGCGAGGAGAGCTTGGACAAAGGGTTTCCTGTCAGGGGCGGTGTTCGCACCGTCCCAGACAGGGTTTTGTGTATTCTGGGTAGGTAGGGCTTTGCAGGAAGGTGACTGCGGAGTGGCACCCCGGTGCTCACTACGCATCTGCCGGTCAGAACCAGTTCCAGGGGCGCGCAGCCCCTGACCTGGGGAAAGTCCGGCAGGGGAGAGGGGTGTAACTACCCCCCTTCCTGGTCCCACCCATAGGGCAGGACCTAGTCACGTACCCACCCCTTTCTTTAGGATAAAGGCCGGAGCGGGGACTCTTCCAAATTAGATCATCTTTGAATCAAGAATACTTTCTACGAAAGGACTTCGAGACTCTTCTCAAGATTTCTCCCTTGTGGCTAAGGAGTAGTCACCCTGCACCAGCGGGCACCATCTAAGAACTCTGCGGTTTGCTGCAAGTCCTTCCTCAGGAATCCGACGACCCAGCTCGACGAGAACCGGCTTCCCTGGCACCTCTGACCTCTACCCCCATTGTCAGCTCAGCTGAGATCTGTGGGTGCGACGAGACCTCGAGCGACCGGCCATCATCAAAACCTGCACGCTTTCTTAAATCAGCACGACCACCGAAGGAATTCTCTGGTGAGTGCTCTGGGGTCCGAGCAGCCCCGACTCTGAGCAGCTCCAGCACCGAAGTGCAGACTCCCAGCATCTCCACAATCTGCGTGGGGCCCTTCTGCCGCTGCTCAGCCCGTTGTCCGATCACTAGCCGCTGGCTTGTGACCCTTTGACGACGAACGACAACCAACGTTGCTGGTCTGGTTGCTCCAGACTAGCCTTCTGCTCCTTTTTACGAGAGGAGCACCTCGGACCCTCCTGGTCCACTCAAGACGCCATTTTAGGCCCACCACGTAGCCCTGAAATCTGCCAAGGCTTGTTGCCCCAATCCTGGGCCCAGCGACGCCGACAGCATCAACCTTCGTGGGACAGCTCGCACCTCCATCCTGGTCGCCGACAACGCCTCCGGGTCCATGAGACTGCAGAGCCTAGCGTCGCCCACTCACCTAGTCGAGGTGACGGCCATCCGGTGCCTTCCTGGTACCCTCTGACTACTGGCTAGTAGTACGAACTTGGTCCCCTCTGCTTTCAGGTATCATCGATCTCTGATCCAGGCTTGGATCTCTACGAACTATTCATCACTTGTCGCCGGCCAGCAACTCCTTTTCTTCCGGCTCCTGGCTCGTCAGCGAAGATCCCCGACGCCTGTAAGACTTGTGCAGCCGCAGCCCTCGTGGCTAGGTAACTTCGGCATTACGGTGCCTGCATAGCCTCCTTACTTAAGGGTCCCGAGTCCCTCGCTTCCGACTTGCCTTATCGGGTCCGCCCGAGACCACTAGAACTTTCCGTGCCCTCGGGCACTTGTTTTAATTGTGCACTTGAAGTATTTTCCTAAGAGTTTTGTTCTGTGCTTAGTACCCTGTCCTCATAAAGAGTACAGGGCTGTTGTGATTCTAAATAAATATACTGTTTATTTTTCATAACACTTGTGTGGTGTCCTTTCACTTGGTATTCAAGGGGTATGTGATGGTATAACAGCTGGCTTAACACGCCCTCTAGAGTTTAGCCCGAAGACTGCTCGTATCCACGCTACTTGGATAGCTGGTCTAAGGTTGACTTACAACCAATCACCATAAGGGTCGTTTGGACCGATGCATAGTGGTCGCTAGAATAGCGAACGCTGCATATCAGGCCAACGTCTCACATTGGTGAGCAGCGGTTGGGATTTGAGCTTGCTGTTGTTTTACCACGCGTATCCTAAGAATATCTTGTGAAAGATCGCATAAGTACTTCAGGTAAATATAACTTAGCTTAGAATACTCTGAGTTCTACTGAACCAGCTGTTGTAGCTCCTCAAGGGCTAGCACACCTTGGCTACAACTCTTAGCAAGGGATCAGCAGGCAAACCCATAGTGTAGGTAGGTGCATCACTTACACCACACTAGAAGCAGCATGTCAGACAAAGGAGGAAACTCTGAGTCTCCCCTTGTGTCAGTCGACCTTCCACAGGTCACCTCCAGATATGCTGCACTTAGCTTCCAAGAGATGCGACAGATCTGTACATCTCGGAAGTTAAAACAGGGTGCAGACCCTACCATTCCGTTTCTGATTGGTCTCTTGGAGACTTATGATGCAAGGAGGGCGGGTAATACCGACCCTTCTCATCCAGAAGTGGATATGCCCCCCTTCGAGGGAACCCGAGGTGACCCTGACCTTATCCATCTCTCCGCAGAAGGTGAAGAAGAGGATGAGGATCTAGAGACATCTGGGTACGAGGCAGACAAAGGTCCAGTAGTGGTTAGCCAGCTAACTAGGGACAACTTAAGCCGGCACGAGAATGGTACTAGGAGACCCCTGGGGCCCCTCTCAGGCCAGCTTAACATTGGGAGTGGATGAGTTAGGTCTCTGTCGAGAGGCTCTAACAGATCCGCTCGAACCAATGGCTCTCGAGGCTCTGCTCGAAGAGGGATGACATCCCCTCAGAGGAGAGTGTACAAAGCGAAGGAGCGGGAAGTCAATCTGCGGATCGAAAGGGAAGAACTGGCCCTAGCCAAAGAAAGACTCGCCTTTGCTAGAGAGCAAGAATTGAGTGGGACAATTCCCACTGGTGGCAGCATTCCCCCACGGGAACCCAGGAGTTTAGACACTAAGCACCTGAATAAGATAGTGCCCCCCTTCAAGCAAGGGGACGACATCCACAAATGGATTACTGCTTTGGAGCGGGCCTGCACTGTACAGTGCGTCCCCCAGAGTCAGTGGGCAGCTATCTTGTGGCTCTCCTTTGAAGGTAAAGGTAGAGATAAGCTCCTCACTACTAGAGTCGAGGATGCTAACAATTACCAGGTCCTGAAGAACACACTGATTGATGGGTTCATCCTAACCACTGAGCAGTACAGGTTGCTGTTCAGGGATACCCAGAAAACTCAGTCTCAGGACTGGTCTGATTTCGTTGATTGTGCCACTAAGGCTTTGGAGGGCTGGTTGCTGGGCAGTAAGGTTACTGATTACACAGGATTGTATAATTTGATCATGCGAGAACAGATTTTAAACAATTGTCAGAACCAGTTGTTGCATCAGCACCTTGTCGACTCGGATCTGACCTCTCCCCAAGAATTGGGAAAGAAGGCAGACAGATGGGTCAGAACAAGGGTTAAGCAAAACCAGGGCCAGAACCAGGGTGGTCAGAAGAAAGCAGACCAGAAGGGTAAAGATTCGAAAGGGGAACAAACTGACCAGAAGTCTTCGACAGGTCCCCAACAACCCAAAGAGGGGGGGGTCAGGCTTCCCAGAAAAAGAAGAATCAAGAAGGCCAATCGAAAAGGTGGTGCCAATACTGTAAAAGTAAAACTCACTGGTTTAGTGAGTGCACCAAGAAAGGAGGGCAGACTCCTGCTACTGCAGCCCCTAAGGCACCTGTGCCCCCTAGTACAGCCAGCAGTAGTAGTGCACCTCCCAAGGGACTAGTTGGGTTAACCTTGGGTTCTGAGGGGTGTGACAACTTAGTTGGTACGCTCACTCAGGCTGTCCTTGTCTGTACGGGGATGTGGATATATCCCCTGATGTCAGTCCCAATACTTTGGGCAAATACCGACAGACGCCTTTAATGAATGGAAGAATGGCTCAGGCCTATAGGGACACGGGTGCCAGCATCACCATGGTGACGCCTAACTTTGTGGACCCTGGACAGATCATGCCAGGTACAGATTTCCTGGTGACCAATGTCAGCAACGTCACTACCAGTCATAGTTTGGCGATTGTTGCTTTCTCCTGGGGAGGGGTAAATGGCCAGAAAAAGGTTGTTGTTAGTTCAGACCTCCCAGTGGATTGTTTGTTGGGCAATGATTTGGAGTCATCACAATGGACAGAAGTGGAGCACCGGACTCACATGGAAATGTTAGGCTTGCCAGCACATGTGCTTGCTGTGACTAGGTCACAGGTCAGAAGATGCCCCACTGAACAGGTGCTGTATCCTGGAACAACGGACCAGACACCTCCCAAGAAGAAGAGCAGTCGGGTTAAGGCCTTGCCTTCCCCCTTGCCCCAGGTCGAGGATCAGGTCTGACCTCCAGGAATTGCGGGAAACTGAACCTAAAGAGCTCGAACTTGATCAAGTTGAGTTTCTGGGCTCAGGGGGACCCACACGAGAGGACCTGGGAAAGGACCAGTTAGACTGCCCTTCCCTTGAACCCCTCAGACAGCAGGCTGCTGCTGAGGCTGCTGGGAACGCCACAGGTACCCACAAGGTATACTGGGAAGATGGACTCCTGTACACTGAGGCAAGAGACCCCAAGCCTGGCATGACCAGGAGGCTGGTTATCCCCTTATCTCAGCGTGGTTTCCTCCTTACCTTGGCCCACGAGATTCCCTTAGCAGGACACTTAGGCCAGACGAAGACGTGGGACAGGCTTGTCTCGCACTTTCACTGGCCTCACATGAACGAAGATACCAAGGAGTTTTGTCGCTCCTGTGTCACCTGCCAAGCCAGTGGTAAGTCAGGTGGCGCTACAAAGGCCCCCCTTATACCAATGCCTGTGGTGGGGGTGCCCTTTGAACGGGTGGGGATTGACATCGTCGGTCCCATGGAACCACCAACAGCATCAGGGCACAAGTTTATACTGGTGGTAGTGGATCATGCCACCAGGTATCCTGAAGCTATTCCCCTTATGACCACTACAGCCCCTGTGGTGCAAGAGCCCTAGTTGGAGTATTCTCCAGAGTGGGCTTCCCTAAGGAGGTTGTCTCCGACAGAGGTTCAAACTTCATGTCGAGCTACTTAACTGCTATGTGGAAGGAATGTGGTGTCAACTACAAGTTCACTACACCCTATCATCCACAATGCAATGGGCTTGTTGAGCGATTCAACAGGACCCTGAAAGGGATGATTCATGGACTACCTAAAAAGCTTCAGCGTAGATGGGACGTCCTGATTCCCTGCCTTTTATTCGCTTACAGAGAAGTCCCACAGAAGGGGGTTGGCTACAGCCCTTTTGAGCTTTTGTACGGGCATCCTGTAAGAGGACCCCTATGTTTGGTGAAGGAAGGATGGGAGAGACCTCTCAAAAAGCCTGCAACCAACATAGTGGACTATGTGCTTGGTCTCCGCTCGCGGATGGCTGAATACATGGAGAAGGCATTCGAAAACCTTAAGGCCAGCCAAGAACTCCAGAAAGCTTGGCATGACCAAAAGGCTGTCTTGACTGTTTACCAGCCCGGACAGAAGGTGTGGGTGTTGGAGCCAGTGGCCCCAGCAGCACTCAAGGACAAATGGTCCGGGCCCTACACCATCCTGGAGAAAAAGGGAGAGGTCACCTACCTGGTAGACCTTGGAACTCCCCGGAGCCCCCACAGGGTGCTCCATGTCAACAGGCTCAAAGCATATGTCGACAGGAAGGACATGAGTTTGCTCATGGCCATAGATGAGGGACAGGAGGAGCAGAGTGACCCTCTCCCCGACCTGCTCACTCAGAATCCTGACGATGGATCGGTAGATGGTGTTGTCTTTTGTGGCAGCCTCTCCGAGCATCAACAAGAGGATTGTAAACAGGTTCTTCAATCCTTCCAGCATATGTTCTCTCTAACACCCAGTCAGACAAATTGGTGTACCCATGAGGTTGACACTGGTGACAGCTTGCCCGTCAAGAGTAAAATCTACAGGCAGCCCGATCACGTTAGAGACTGCATCAAAAGTGAAGTGCAGAAAATGTTGGAGCTGGGAGTCATTGAACCCTCGGATAGCCCTTGGGCTAGTCCCGTAGTTCTAGTGCCGAAACCTCACACCCCGGGCGGTAAGAAAGAGATGAGGTTCTGCGTAGACTACAGGGGTCTCAATGCAGTCACTAAGACTGATGCCCACCCAATACCAAGGGCAGACAAGCTTATCGATAGAGTGGCTTCGGCCAACTACTTAAGTACGTTTGACCTGACAGCTGGGTATTGGCAAATCAGGTTAGCTGAGGACGCCAAGCCTAAGACCGCATTTTCTACCCCTGGTGGGCATTATCAGTTCGTGGTGATGCCCTTTGGTTTGAAAAATGCACCTGCCATCTTCCAACGGTTGGTGAATCACGTTCTCACAGGGCTGGATGACTTCTGTGCGGCGTATCTTGACGATATTGCTGTCTTTAGCTCCACCTGGGAGGATCACCTGGTCCACCTGCGGAAAGTGTTAGAGGCTCTGCAAGCAGCAGGTCTCACTATCAAGGCTACCAAGTGCCAGATAGGGCAGACACAGGTTGTGTACTTGGGCCACCTTGTCGGTGGAGGCCAAGTTCAACCACTGGAGAGCAAGATACAGTCAATCAGGGACTGGGCTCCTCCAACCACCCAGACTCAGGTTCAAGCTTTCTTGGGCCTGACTGGTTACTACCGGAAATTCGTCAGAAATTACGGATCGATTGTGACTCCGCACAATGAACTGACGAGCAAGAAAATGCCAAAAAAGGTTCAGTGGACAGTGAGCTGTCAAAAAGCATTCGATGACCTAAAACAGGCCATGTGCACGGCACCTATCCTCAAGAGTCCAGACTACTCCAAACCATTCATTGTCCAAACAGATGCGTCTGAGTTGGGTGTGGGAGCTGTTCTATCTCAACTGAATTTCGATGGTAATGACCAGCCCATTGCTTTTATAAGCAGATGGCTTACCCCCAGAGAGAAAAATTGGTCAGCTATAGAGAGGGAGGCCTTCGCTGTGGTGTGGGCCCTGAAGAAACTGAGGCCATACTTGTTTGGCACTCATTTCAAGATTCAGACCGACCATAAGCCCCTCCTATGGCTAAATCAGATGAAGGGTGAAAACACCAAACTGCTTAGGTGGTCCATTTCCCTACAGGGGATGGACTTCACAGTGGAGCATAGACCTGGCACTGATCATGGCAATGCAGATGGGCTCTCCAGGTATTTCCACTTAGAACAAGAAGACTCACCTGGTCAAGGTTAGTTTATTGTCCCAACGTTTGGGGGGGTCATGTAGGAGAGTAGGGTCTGCAATCCTATGATCACCCGGACTTTTTGCTTTTGTTTCACTGGTTTACGACTTTCTCGGGCTGTGGGCCTGCTAATCAGACCCACAGCCTAGCTGTTCTCTCACTAAATTGATGCGTGTACCTTAGGTGCATTACCCAATTGGAACTGGGCCACCCTGTCAGACCCTGTAACTCAGGGCATCGGTGAACCCAGGGCCTACCAGGTGCAGAAGCATGTATAATGCCACCCCTGGCTGGCCATCTAAATCTGACACAACTGGCTGCATGACAGCTGGGGCAACGTGGCGTACTCGCCCGTTGATGTAGGTATAGTATCCCTATATCTAAACTCAAAATAGACACCCGAGTTCCTATCAGTCACTCCTATGGCAGGCCTTGACAATCCTGAAGGCAGATTGCGTGGAATCGTGTGAATTGGGCTCTGGCACGAGCCGAGCCCGGTTGCAGCTTGCGGAACCAAGACCCAATGGCTGTTCCATGATAACGTGTATCATATCGGTAACTTCGGTATAGCGTTATCAAGATATGTCGAGTAAGGTGTCATATGAATCGGGATGCTGCCCCCTCACCAATTCTGGCGACGAGGTTAGCATTCCGCCCTTCTATAGGGACACGACATGTACGTAACTGTGAACCCCGGTTAAAGTTAGCCGAAGCCTCAGCTCCACAAAATCGATGCTGCCACCACAGACACGAGTCTGACCTCCTGCTGCTGGGAGTCCTTCCAGCGAGGAGAGCTTGGACAAAGGGTTTCCTGTCAGGGGCGGTGTTCGCACCGTCCCAGACAGGTTTTTGTGTATTCTGGGTAGGTAGGGCTTTGCAGGAAGGTGACTGCGGAGTGGCACCCCGGTGCTCACTACGCATCTGCCGGTCAGAACCAGTTCCAGGGGCGCGCAGCCCCTGACCTGGGGAAAGTCCGGCAGGGGAGAGGGGTGTAACTACCCCCCTTCCTGGTCCCACCCCTAGGGCAGGACCTAGTCACGTACCCACCCCTTTCTTTAGGATAAAGGCCGGAGCGGGGACCCTTCCAAATTAGATCATCTTTGAATCAAGAATACTTTCTACGAAAGGTCTTCGAGACTCTTCTCAAGATTTCTCCCTTGTGTCTAAGGAGTAGTCACCCTGCACCAGCGGGCACCATCTAAGAACTCTGCGGTTTGCTGCAAGTCCTTCCTCAGGAATCCGACGACCCAGCTCGACGAGAACCGGCTTCCCTGGCACCTCTGACCTCTACCCCCATCGTCAGCTCAGCTGAGATCTGTGGGTGCGACGAGACCTCGAGGGACCGGCCATCATCAAAACCTGCACGCTTTCTTAAATCAGCACGACCACCGAAGGAATTCTCTGGTGAGTGCTCTGGGGTCCGAGAAGCCCCGACCCTGAGCAGCTCCAGCACCGAAGTGCAGTCTCCCAGCATCTCCACGATCTGCGTGGGGCCCTTCTGCCGCTGCTCAGCCCGTTGTCCGATCACTAGCCGCTGGCTTGTGACCCTTTGACGACGAACGACAACCAACGTTGCTGGTCTGGTTGCTCCAGACTAGCCTTCTGCTCCTTTTTACGAGAGGAGCACCCCGGACCCTCCTGGTCCACTCAAGACGCCATTTTAGGCCCACCACGTGGCCCTGAAATCTGCCAAGGCTTGTTGCCCCAATCCTGGGCCCAGCGACGCCGACAGCATCAACCTTCGTGGGACAGCTCGCACCTCCATCCTGGTCGCCGACAACGCCTCCGGGTCCGTGAGACTGCAGAGCCTAGCGTCGCCCACTCACCTAGTCGAGGTGACGGCCATCCGGTGCCTTCCTGGTACCCTCTGACTACTGGCTAGTAGTACGAACTTGGTCCCCTCTGCTTTCAGGTATCATCGATCTCTGATCCAGGCTTGGATCTCTACGAACTATTCATCACTGGTCGCCGGCCAGCAACTCCTTTTCTTCCGGCTCCTGGCTCGTCAGCGAAGATCCCCGACGCCTGTAAGACTTGTGCAGCCGCAGCCCTCGTGGCTAGGTAACTTCGGCATTACGGTGCCTGCATAGCCTCCTTACTTAAGGGTCCCGAGTCCCTCGCTTCCGACTTTCCTTATCGGGTCCGCCCGAGACCACTAGAACTTTCCGTGCCCTCGGGCACTTGTTTTAATTGTGCACTTGAAGTATTTTCCTAAGAGTTTTGTTCTGTGCTTAGTACCCTGTCCTCATAAAGAGTACAGGGCTGTTGTGATTCTAAATAAATATACTGTTTATTTTTCATAACACTTGTGTGGTGTCCTTTCACTTGGTATTCAAGGGGTATGTGATGGTATAACAGCTGGCTTAACACGCCCTCTAGAGTTTAGCCCGAAGACTGCTCGTATCCACGCTACTAGGATAGCTGGTCTAAGGTTGACTTACAACCAATCACCATAAGGGTCGTTTGGACCGATGCATAGTGGTCGCTAGAATAGCGAACGCTGCATATCGGGCAACGTCTCACAAAGGGTTTACAGTACATATATTTCAGAATTGCATTTTACTATTAATATTAAACTCATTTTGGAAACACATAGCCAATGACTATTTTCTAATTCTACCAAAATGTGAGAACACAATACGTTTTTAACCAATGACATGTCGGGAAAAACATGAATTACCAAAATGCTTCTCTCAGAGTGATTCCTAAATGCACAAACACACTGTTTGATTCTAGACAAATAATAATTTATTTATTTATTTATTTATTATAAAGTTTTGTATAGCGCGAACAAGACCCGTGGGTATCAGAGCGCTTAACATGAGAGAGGAAAGGGTTAACATATATATAAACAGTTAAAGAGCAACCGCTGTGAGGTAGATGGTATATATATTCGTAACACATGTGACGTTAGCGTAAATAATATGCTATGACTATAAATTAATAACAACAACATGTACATATAACAAATATGAGGTAACTCGGTATAGGTTCATGAAAGATGCTGTTCTCCTGTTCAATCAAAATAACCATTACTAGTAGCCTTTAGGTTGTTCTTATATCATGGGATACGTATTCCTTATAGTATTGACTATGCTTCCCTTTCTAATGGCGTACATGATCTGTACTAAGGCAGTAGTCTATCAGAACCATGAACAGTGCTCTTCACTAAGTAATGTATCTATTCATCAGCAGGCTCTTCACTTCCCGCTTGAATGTTACCAGATTCTGGATCTTCCTGATGTTTGGAGGGAGCGAGTTCCATATTCTGGGAGCAGCTCCTGAGAACGCTCTGTCATAGGTTTTTTTCTTTCGGAAGAAGGCTGGCCGTAGCAGCAACTCATCAGCGCTCCTAGCTGGTCGGTTGTCACCAGACAACTGAATTTTCTTGGCTAGATATCTTGGGGTGTTGTCGTGTAGTGCTTTGTGTGTGATACATGCTATCTTCATTTGGATTCTTGCTTCATACGGTAGCCAGTTTAGTACTTTCAGGTGCGGGGATATATGATCATATTTCCTGGTTCCGGTGATAAGTCTTGCCGCAGCGTTAAGGCAGGCTTTCAGTGGTGCTGTGGACATTTTTGGTAATCCAGCCAAGGTGTTGCAACCATATTCAATCCTCGAGATAACTAAGGATTGGATTGCCAATTTGAGGTCTGTGTCTGTGATGAATGGTTTCAGTTTTCTTAAGTAGTTCAAGTGAAAGCGGGCACTTTTCGCCATTGAGTTAATGTGGGCTTTCATGTCTAGATTCTCGTCTAAGGTGATTCCTAGAGATTTAGCTGAGTTGACAAGGGTTGGGGTGCAGTTTAACGCAGTCACGACTTTCGTCCATTCCTTTATTTCTGTATGGCTCCTTGGTGGTGAAATTAGTAGGAACTCTGTTTTTTGTGCATTCAGCTTCAGGTGGTTTGTGGTTAACCATTGAAGTGCCATTTTTAGTGTCTCATTCATTAATTCCAAATCTTTTAGGGAAGCGATCTTTAGGTATATTTGCGTGTCGTCAGCAAACATGTAATAGGATATTTGAGATTTTTGGAGAATTTCTGTGAGTGGTTCGACATATAGGTTAAACAGATCTGGGGATAGTGTCGATCCTTGAGGGACTCCAATTGAGATAGGGCACGGAAGTGAGATTGATTGGTTAACCAGGAAGCGCTGCGTTCTGTTCTGTAAAAAGGAATCAAACCATTTCAGCACAATTCCCGACAATCCCATCCTGTCCCGTAGCCTGGTCAGTAATGCTTCATGATTTACCGTATCAAATGCCGATGACAGGTCAAGGAGAATCAGTAAACAAGCTTGATTTTGGTCAAGGGCCTGTAGCACGTCATCAATAATATGGAGAATCGCTGTTTCCGTGCTGTGCCCTGCTCTGAATCCTGATTGGCATTCATCTAGCAAGGAGAACTTGGTGATGTGTTGGCTCAGTTGGTTCTGCACACATTTCTCAGTCAGCTTGGCCAGTAAAGGGATGTTGGTCACTGGGCGAAAGTTATTTGGATCTGATGCATCCGCTGTGGGTTTTTTGATTATGGGGACGACTTGACCTATTTTTAGGCAGTCGGGAAGGATCCCTTGTGAAAGTGACGCATTTATTATTTCGGTCCATATTGGAATCAGGATGTGATTGATTTCTTTTACGCATTTTGCAGGCAGGGGGTCTTGGTAGTGGTTGTTAGGTTTGATTTCTGAGAGCGTCTTGGCAATCATGTGTTGGTCGTACAGTTCGAATGTTTCCCAACTTTCCTTGGTTTTTGCCATAGTGCAATCCGTTGTAGAGTCGGCATCGTTCGTAAACCGAGGTTCGTTGGGAAGGTTCAACGCAGAGTTTTTAAGCTCTATTTCGAGTGCTTTGGCCTTTTCCGTGAAAAATGTGGAAAATTCATCAGAGCTTAGAGGAGTTTTTTAATTTTCTTGCACTGATTTGGCTAGTTTGTTTGATTGCTCCTTTAGGATTTCAAAGAGTTTTCGTGGTCTGTTTTTGGCATTATCCAGTTCTGCTCTTATAAATTCCTTTTTTGAGTTGATGATCTTTTTATTATATTGGTTCCCAATTTTTCTGAGGGCTTCCAGTTCAGGAGATGATAGGTGTTGCCTCCATTTTCTTTCGGCCAATCTCAGTTTGCGTCTATCTTCGTTTAGTGCTTCGTTAAACCACGGGTTTTTAGTCTTCTCTGAGATTCTTTTCAATTTTAATGGCATGGTGTTATTGACGATATTTTCGACAGCTGCTATGTAGTGATCCGTCAGCTCGTTAACTTTTTCCAGGTTGTTGGGTGGCTTTAGGTCTCTTTCGCAGCTTTCGACCAGTAGTTCCATATTTGCTTCTTTTGTGTCTCGAGTCCATTTTTTGGCCTTGAAAGGTTGCCTGGTCCTACCTTTTCCCGTTGTGGGTATCATGAATGTTATGGCGTGATGATCAGACCAGTCACATGGTGTTATGGAGTGGATTGTTGCATCTTTGTTTCTTGAGATAATCCAGTCTAACGTCGCTCCTTTAGAGTGTGTGGGTAGTGTGCAGCCTGTATGGTATTAATAGTGGCTTGTGCTAGCTTGCTCACTAGTTTCTGAAGCTTATTAATGTCCTTCTTGTTCTGATGCGATTTCTTAGGGGCGGCAGATCTGTACTTCCGCTCTAATCTTCTCCTTTTTGGATCAGTTCTTAGTTGCGCTGCCATTTTCTTTCTCTCCTCTTTTTGATTGTCGCTTCCAAATCTATTAGGTGTGTCGTTGGTGCTGGATATGTTCAGAGTTGCTAGGAGCATGTTTGTGGGTGAAGGTCTGCATGTCGCTGGTGTTGTACTAGCGCGAGGTATAGGGAGGTTGATGGAGTTAGATAAGTCCTGTGTTGTTGGGAGTTCGTTTGTTGGTGGAGGTGTGTACGACGTTGGTGTTGTGCTGGAGAGGGTATAAGATGTAGGAAGGCTGATGTCTTCCGTCTCATCCAATTCCTGGTTGTTATGTGATACTACCCTCAATGCCAGTGTGAGGGGCCTCGTAGTTCGGGAGTAGGGACGACTCTTCTCTTTGGCGGTGATAATGTTCTTTATTTGTTTGATAGGTAGACCTCTCAGTTCTTACAGTCGTGTTCTCCGGTACTGGCCTTACTAGACCAGTTAACTCTACCTGGTTAGGGTTTTGAGCATGATGGTTCCTGGTTCTATTGGCGCCTCTGATGGTTACATCGTGAATATCTAGAGTGTCTACTGGTGGGGTTAGGAGAAGTTGATTACTCGGGTCTTCCATTGAGTCTTTTACCGATTGGAAAGTCTTGGCAAATCTCTCTAGATCTCGATTTGCTGCTTGTATCAGCACCATTCCAGATTTATATATCGTGATGCTAAGTTCGGCTCTGCATCTTTCTGAAGGTGAGGTTGACAGTTTTATGCCATGAGGGATGTTTTTCGTAGTTTTTATGGTAAGCATCCTAGTGAAGGCATTGCGCCATTTAGCTGTTCTATATGTGTAGAATATGAGGTCATTCATTTTCGTACCATTTGTTACATTAAAGTATAGGTCTGCGAATAGAATGTCCGGGTTTTTCCTCAGGGAGTCGTGTTAAAACTTCTTAGCTGCATTTTTACTTAAATTATGGGGGTATTTTATACTCTGGGCACTCAAGCCAGCAGACTATAGGTATCTTTCGCTCATTTTAGCTCCGTTCTGCATGAATTATGGTGATTCTTTCTCCGTTTTATTCCAGGTAGCACCACTGCTGATGTTATTTGTTGCTGGTTTTATTCCCAGATCTAGAAGTGTGTAGTTATAGTTTTGCTGAGTAGTACTAGATGTAGCTTCTCTTTCCCATAATTATTCCTCATTTACCTCTAGTAGTTGTAGTTTCAGAATGCTTAATAATTAGCCGGCTGACCTTTGTTTTGCTCTATGTTGGGAGTAAAAGCTAATCCATGTAAGATGGCTGCCGTTATGATCGTTTTTCTACAGGCAGGGAAGGCTTTCTCTCTTTCCACTTCTTTCTCCAGTCCAGCTTCCCTTGTCGATTGGTCCCGCTTCCCTGGCTCTCCTTTAATTAGTTAGATTGCTGTGACCTTGTTTGTTGCACATACACTTGCAGAGATTCCGCTTTTCTATTTGTTGCACCTAAACTAGCAGAGTTCCGCTTTTCACACGAGTGTGCGGATACTTGTGCCAAATCCTCTAGGTTATTTGTTAATTGTCCGCATTGGCCGCCATTTTAAGGTCAGGCGGGGCGGACTGCGGACTTATTCTCACTATCCTTGTTCACTTTTCCTGTTCTCTCTTCAGCGTACCGGGGGGGGCGGGGGCGAGGATGGGCGTTGGGGAGCTGCGCTGCAGCAGCGCGGGTGCCTGTACCTTAGATCGCCCTGCACCTCTTCACTGCTGTGCTCGGTCTTTGGTCCCCGACCTTGGTCCCGGTGAAGCCGCCCCAGCTTACTCTCGGATCGGACCTTGCTCAGATCGCCCTGAGAGTCTTCCGCTCTCTGCCTGCTCCGCCAATAGCCCCCAACGTGTCAGCCGATGTCGTCTCTGCCCGGGGTCTTCCGAGTCCACCACTCCTCTAGGTCCAGGAGTCGGATGATGCGAGGCTGCTTCGTTTCCTTTGGAGGTACTGTCTTCTCTTTTATTTTCGTTCCGTTCTCGTCGTTCTCGTCGTTCCCGTGTCCTGGGTCGGCGGTCTTGACGGTCTTGGGCTGCAGAGGGGGATATTCAGGGATTTACGCCAGGCTTGGCGATCCCAAATCCCGGAGCTCTTGCCTAGGACTCCTGGTCAGCGGCCATCTTGGTCATAGCGTAGTGCAGTGGTGTTTATGGACCATAGAGGATCATGCTAGGGATAGCGTTTTAGGGTTTAAGTTAGTGCAGTGGTGTTTGTGTAGTGTAGGGGGTCATGGTAGGGTACTGTTCTAGGAAATAAAGTGGTGTGTGGGTAGAGTAGCAGGTTGTGCTGGGGTAGATTTAAGGTTTAAGAGAGTAAAGTGGGGAATAGGTAGTGTAGGTGATCATGTTGGAGGTAGATTAAGAGTTTACAGTAGTGCAGTGGTGTTTGGGTAATGTAGGAAATCATACTGGTGGAAGTGTCACTACAAGACTGCATGTACTTTTTTCTGCAAAAACATCAAGCATGCATTCCATATATTTCAGAACTGCATTTTACTATTAATATTGAACTCATTTTGGAAACACATAACCAATGACTATTTTCTAATTCTGCCAAAATGTGAGAACACAATACATTTTTAACCAATTATATGTCGGGAAACACATGAATTACCAAAATGCTTCTCTCAGTGTGATTCCTAAATGCACAGACTATTTGTGTGATTCTAGACAAATAACAATATTTCTTATAAATGTAGTAGTAGGATACTATAGTGGTGTTTGGGTAGTGTAAGGGGTACTGCTGTGATAGATTTAAGCTTTAGAGTAGTGAAATGGTGTTTAGATACTATAGGGAGTCATACTGGAGTAGTGCTCTAGCATAGTGCATTGGTGTTTATGTACCGTAGGTGATCATGCTAGGGATAGCATTTTAAGATTTAAGGTAGTGCATTGGTGTTTGTGTAGTGTAGGGGGTCGTGGTAGAGTACTGTTCTAGGAAATAAAGTGGTGTTTGGATAGTGTAGGAGGTTCTGCTGGAGTAGATTTAAGGTTTAGGGTAGTAATGTGGTGAATAGGTAGTGTAGGTGGTCACGCTGGAGGTAGATTAAGGGTTTACAGTAGTGCAGTGGTGTTTGGGTAATATAGGAAATCATACTGGTGGAAGTGTCACGGCAAGATTACATGTACTTATTTGTCTGTTAAAACATCAAGCATGCATTCCATAAATTTCAGAACTGCATTTTACTATTAATATTAAACGTATTTTGGAAACACATAACCAATGACTATTTTCTAATTCTACCAAAAGGTGAGAACACAATATGTTTTTAACCAATTGCATGTCGGGAAACACATGAATTACCAAAATGCTTCTCTCAGAGTGATTCCTAAATGCATAGACTCACTGTGTGATTCTAGACAAATAATTATATATCTTATAAATACAGTAGTAGGATACTATAGTGGTGTTTGGGTAGAGTAAGGGGTCCTGCTGTGACAGTGTTAAGCTTTAGAGTAGTGAAATGATGTTTAGGTAGTATAGGGAGTCATACCGGGGTAGTGTTCTAGCATAGTGCAGTGGTGTTTATGTACCATAGGGAATCATGCTAGGGATAGCGTTTTAGGGTTTAAGGTGTTTGTGTAGTGTAGGGGTCATGGTAGGGTACTGTTTTAGGAAATAAAGTGGTGTGTGCGTAGAATAGCAGGTTGTGCTTCGTTATTATTTAGCCCTCGGGTGAGCCAAGTCCCGGGGGCATGCAATATTGTAATTGCGGGGGCCCAGGGAGGCCCCCGCAGCCCCGGGGACCGCCACCCCTGGGGCGTTCCTTAAATATTTGCAGGGGCTCACGGCCCTCTGCAGCCACAGGGACCATCACCCCGGAGCTTGTTTTTTTAATGTGGGTTGGGGCACACGCCCCTCCAAGCCCCGGGGACCACCACCCTTTGTGTTTTTTTTAAAACTCCTGTGTGGGGGGCTCAAGCCACCCCCCCCGGGCACTAAGCATTTAAGTGCGGGGTTTCATTATGGGCCCCCGAGCCCCAGGGACCGCCTTGCAAACGTTGGAAGGGGGGCCACGCGACCCCCCTCCTGGGCCATTGATGGCCCTGGGGACTGCCACTCCCCAGGCCCGGCTCCTGCAGTGTCCCCGGTTGACCACCCACCTCTCTTAGAAAAGGGTCAGGCCCTGGGGTATGGGGTCCCCAGGGCCCAAAGAAAGGAAATAGAAGGGACCCACACAGCCCCATTCTAAAAAAATGCTTTTACAAAAAGACCCCGATCATGCCTGAGGCCCGCCCCCTCCCAGCAACACTGCAAACATGCCCTGTGGTGTGTTTTAAATTGGGGAATTAATTCCCCTTCAATTCTGGGGGTACTTGGGGGCCAACTAGCCCACCAGGTACCTCCAGTAAGCGCCGCTGCATTGCAGAGAGGTGGTCCAGGCCACGCCACTTTTTACACCTCTCTGCAATGTAGCTTTGTGGTGCTTACTGGCAGTACCTGGTGGGCTATTTGGACCCCAGGGACCCTCAGGATTCAAAGGGACTTAATCCCCCAACTTAAAATGCACCACGGGGTGCGTTTGCACAGTGGTATAGGGAGGGGACGCTGCCTGAGGTGACATATGTGCAAAAATGTCCAGTGGCATGTTTTAATTCCCCTTCTTTCAATATTCTTGAAGTCACTTAGGTTTCAGAATATGTACTGCTAGAGTTTCATAGCCAGCATGGGGCATATTTACAAAGCCTTTGAGCCATTTTAAGTCAAAAAACACATCAAGTAAGAAAATTATTCTCCCAGATTCATGGGGGAAGTGACTTAAAGTGGCCTAGCACACATGGGGGCGAATTTACAAGGCCCTTCCACCACTTTTGCGTCACTTTTAACATGGGGAAAATGACGTGAAAGTGGCTCAAAGGCCTTGTAAATATGCCCCATGCTGGCTATGAAACTCTAGCAGTACATATCGTGATACCTAAGTGACTTCAAGAAACATTTTTTAAACACATCAAGTAAGCAAATTATTCTCCCAGATTCATGGGGAAGTGACTTAAAATGCCCTAACACACACGGGGGTGTATTTACCAGGCCCTTGCACCACTTTTGAATCACTTTTAACATGGGGAAAATGACGTGAAAGTGGCTCAAAGGCCTTGTAAATATGCCCCATGCTGGCTATGAAACTCTAGCAGTACATATCAAGAAACCTAAATGACTTAAAAAAACGTTTTTTAAACACATCAAGTAAGCAAATTATTCTCCCAGATTCATGGGAAAGTGACTTAAAATGCCCTAACACACATGGGGGCGTATTTACAAGGCCCTTGCACCACTTTTGCATCACTTTTAACATGGGGAAAATGACGTGAAAGTGACTCAAAGGCCTTGTAAATATGCCCCATGCTGGCTATGAAACTCTAGCAGTACATATCAAGAAACCTAAATGACTTCAAGAAACGTTTTTTAAACACATCAAGTAAGCAAATTATTCTCCCAGATTCATGGGGAAGTGACTTAAAATGCCCTAACACACATGGGGCGTATTTACAAGGCCCTTGCACCACTTTTGCGTCACTTTTAACATGGGGAAAATAACGTGAAAGTGGCTCAAATGCCTTGTAAATATGCCCCATGCTGGCTATGAAACTCTAGCAGTACATATCAAGAAACCTAAATGACTTCAAGAAACGTTTTTAAACACATCAAGTAAGCAAATTATTCTCCCTGATTCATGGGGGAAGTGAAATATTTGTTTAAAGAAGCAGACACCATTTTTTCCTTCTCATAAATTTAAAAAGCATTCCTTTTCCTTAAGAACGATTTTCAAGTCATAATTTGAAAACACAGCACAGCTCCTATGTACAAGTACACCCTGTCAGTACTAATACTTCACATTATCTCCAATTAGAATTTCTCAAAGAAACAAAATCTTTTTGTAAAACACTTGACACAAAGCAACATTTTAAATACACAACTTGCTTCCTAATTTTCTCCCTAAAGCATACTAGTCTCTATCTAAATTAAATGAATCTTTTCTCACCTTAGCAAATGCTTTTTGAATTTCAAAACAGTCTCAGACACACACCAAATTTTTCTTTAGCAGAGCAAAGGGTATGCACTCCAGAGGCTGCACCCAACAATGGCACAGAAATGCTGTAATTCATCACACATATCTCTCATGTCACCCAATCAAAACTCTTCCCTCACTTTTTTTCAAATCAACACCCTTCCCCCCTCCGCCCTTTCTGCCTTTTTCCATAGCAACTACCTCCTGACAGACCTCTCATGTTTACAAGTTCACACAACAATGTTTCAACTGAACTCTGAACTCTCAGTACACCTGCTTATCCAGTGCAATATTTCTTAAAATGATTTTTTCTTAACCATTCGAATTACATCTTTCAAAGAACACATCCATGCACCCTTACTTTATGTTTTCAGCAATCAAAATCCACCAATCACTGCTACTGAATCATTAGCACTGAAACTCCAAAGTTTTTTTCATTACAAACTCCTACTGTTTCAACTGCCATTTCATTCCCACACTTCATCTGACTGCAGCAGAACCTCCTCTCACCATGTTTTCTGTCTGGATTCTTGGACATAGTTACATCCACTGGGCTCACAGGTATGCTGATAACAGAAATTTACACAACCTCAATTTACAAAATGTGGAAATCAACTGGATTGGCCAGAGAGGATTGAGATGGCACCAATTGATACCATTGGTGAAAACCTTTTTGCATTTGCCAAACCCTGACCTCATAATAGTGCACTGTGGAGGAAATGATTTGGGCTCTTTGACTGGGGTAGGTCTGGAAATGGTTTTAAAGGACACCTATGAGCAATTGATTGCACTTTTTCCTCAAACTGCCTTGGTATATTCAAATATATGCCAAAGACAGAAATGGAGGTGGTCCAATCAATTTTGTCACAAATTGAGAAAGCGAGGAAGCATGTAAATAAGTCTGTTTCAGCTTACATGAGAGACCATGGAATGGGCTCCATCTACAACAATAACTTGCGTTACTACATGCAAGATATCTACAGAGGAGATGGTGTGCACTTCTCAGATGAGGGGAACAGAGTTTTCATCCAGAATTTAAGACTGTGTATTGGTACCTACTTATAAGTACCTAAATCTTCCACAGACCCAAAAGCTCTTTTCAGAGATACCCTAACTATGATCACTCTAAATAAATTTAAAATGTAACTTTTTTTCACTAATTTTCACGATTTACGCTTTCCGGAGCGCTACCCGGTTCGCGCACCGGGCGCTAACCGCGCGAAAAATTGAACAGGATGTGTCTCCCTTGCCCCCTTTTACACAATCCCAGCATTGTTTATCCTCCATCTTGTGTCCAAATTAGACCTTAACGCAAGATGGCGGACTCCCGTTACGCTGCCGGTAAGCTACCCGGTGCGCAAACCGGGGCGCGCAATGGCACACGCAGCAAAAAAAAATGTGGGAAGTTAATGTACCAAAAAGCACTGGAGACACTTCCACTAAATTCGAGTTAGGCTTCATTACATGCAGTTATTCTTTTGTTCAGTTCCTGCCTGATACTATACACTGCCCAAAGATAACTTCACTGATAAAAACTCAGAAAAACCTGTATCAACTTCATCCCTACAGCACATTATCTCTACTGATATAGCTTTATAAACTATATGATCAAATTTGTCCATATTAATTGCAAAGAACTAAATGCTTGATAAAGGTAGTTTCATATTAGGTACTACTGAAAACGATAAATTAAAGTTATTTTTTTTTCTGCAATTTACAGCAAAAAAAAAACAACAAATAAAATGGAACAATCAAAGGAGGTTGTTGCAAATACTTTGGAGATATCATCAACCTATAAGGAAATTATAATTCACCCTAAAAATGAGAGCCAAAATATTGATGACATTTCAAATGCAGAAGAAGACAGGGATTTTTGGGATCAATCTCTTGATGAGGAATACCTCAAATGTTTGGATGCAGTTGACCTGTTAGTTAGACTTTCAAATAAAGACATTCCTGAAGAAATAATTCAAGAGGAAATCCCTGATAAAGACTTGTTACAAGTTCTTCAAAATATAGAAAATTCTACAGAATAAATTTATATTTAGAAATTGTAAATTGTTTGACACATTATTCTTTTTCATTTGTAATTCATGCAGTAGGAGAATGAAGGAAAGTGAGTGAGTGAAGGAGTGAAGGAAGGCAAGTGAGGGAAAGGGAGTGAGGGACAGACAAGAACTGCTAAGGGAGAGTGAGGTATCAGAGTAAGAAGAGAGCGGTGAGAGAGATCGAAGGGAGGAGAGTGAGGGTGAAAGAAAAAAGTAACGATACAGGAAAAGTGAGGGAAAGACTAAGGGAAGCACTGTAAGGACAGTAAGCAAAGTGAGGGAGGAAAGGCAGTGAGGGAGAGGGAAGGGAGGTGAGGAAACACATTTATCAACTATCATGCAGAAGAAGAGTGTGGGGAAAAAAAAACAAAGAGGAGGACTAAGAGGAAAGAATAATGAGTTCAAAAATACAATTGCATTAAAGCATGAAGTGCTTTTCCACACATTTACATTTAAATAACCCATATTAGAACATACAAAATATCTACAGAGGAGACGGTGTACATTGAATTTTAGACTCTTCATTGGTACCTACATGTTGGTACTTACATCACCCACACAACACAACAGCTCTATTCAGAGCTACCCTACCTCAAAGCACTCTAAAATATTATTTTACTATTTCCCTTGCTTTTCCCCTTGTTACGCTTTCCGGAACGCTACCCGATGCGCGGACCGGGCGCTAACCGTGCGAATTTTTTTTATACCCATTCCAAACATTGTTTATCCTCCATCTTATGACTAAATTCGTCGGAAACATAATCGGCTGAAATTTTCAGGAAAATGGCACATTTTGTTTCTGAGCAGCCCCTGAAAATTTGGGGGGGTTTCATCAAGGGGGGCCGAGAAAAAAGGGGGGTCCCAAAACACGTTTTTCCCATTCATTTTTCCATAGGGCCTTTGGCCTCACTTTTAGCTCGAACGGCTGAATGGATTTGCACGAAACTTGGCAAAATTGTAGGGACTGTTAGCCCGATGTGCCTTTGCTAGGTCTCAATATATGTGCTCCAGTGGTTTTTGAGAAATTAACGTTCAAAACAAGATATATATCTGTAACAGCGCTCCGGGCTGCGCTCCGGTCCGCTTACTTTTCGCGAAACGGAACTTTGCGCGCAGAAAGCTGATTGGCTCTCCGGTGTCTGTCAACATTCTAAACAGTCCGGAGCGGCCACCATCTTATCTCTCGGTAGGATCGAGAGAGAAGAAGAGGTGAAAAACGAAGGGGGAATTTAATGAAAGGGGGCAAGGTATACCCCTCTTGACCCCCTAGGAATGATGTTGGGGTTATTAAAGGGTCCCGTGGGGAAAAAAAAAAAAAATTATTTTTCACGGTAGAAGCGCTTCCCGGGCCGCGAACTGGGCCGCAAACTGGTAGCGAAACGGGAATTCGCCATTTTGTGTTTCGTTTTAATTAAATTACTAGGTATAAGGGGGTGCGGGAGACGTATCCTGACCCCTTATGTTTTCTGAGGGTGGCTGAGGAGGCTCATATATGTTGATACATGTCTTCCAGCGGCTGTGCGTGAGCTTTTTTTTTTTTTTTGCTGCGTGACGTCTGTTAACGTTCGATTCGATGGAAATCAGGAAGTGTTGACCACCATTTTGTCACTGCGAGTAAATATTTTGTTATAAATGAATCCTTATTGATAAACATTGTCTGCGCCATCTTGCCTTTTTGTCCAATGCCACAATTTTGTCGTGCACGGCAGCCATTTTAGATGCCTTGACCAGACCCACTCTCTGCACGCCGTCGATTCTCAGCACGGCTCCCCACCCTCGCAAGCATCTCCCCCACGCACTGGTCACCCCCGCTCTCTCTCTCATGCATGGGCCATATACTTCCCCCCATCTACGCTGCTCTTCCCTGAGAATCACACCCTGTGCCCGCCCGACACCTCCCTTTCACCCTATTCACTACCGCACCCTCTGACACTCCTCTTCCTCTGTGTCCGATTGTCCAGGCCGGACCCAGGCTATCACCTAGCCCTGCGGATGTAGTTTATGGCCCCAGATGTAGAGAATCCAGACATACCAATCCTCCCGATTCAGGCGTGAGACTACTGATTTCAGTGCTAGTCTTCCGCCTCCCGATTCCTGCAAGGAAAAACCCGGGGGCATATTACCAACAACTAGCGATAATTTTTGTCTCTAACTTGTTTAGAGACAAAAATTATCGCCGCACATCGGCGAATTTTATCGCAGATAAACCTTGCTATTAGCAAGGTTTATCGCAAATGCGATAAAAAACGGCCGCAATGCATGAATATCGCTGAAAAGTCAGCGATATTCATGCATTATCCAGCAAATGCTCTTAGCCATGTTATCCACCTTCCATTGGATAACATGGCTAAAAACTGCTCAGGGCAGGTGTTAGCTTTTGGAGATATTCGCGCTTAGCGCGAATATCTCCAAAAGTTGGTAATAGGAGATAGCGATGTTAGGGACTGTTTCCAGTCGCTAACATCTTGGCACGCCCACTTTGCATGTCATTAGTGATAAATATCACTGACATGCAAAGCGGGGCCCAAGATGGTCGCTATCTCCTTTTAGCTGTCACTAACTGGTGTTAGCGACAGCTTGGTAATAGGGAGATAATTTTATCTCCTTTTTTTTGGCTTTTAAAGCCAAAAAAGCGGAAATAAACCCCCTTGATAATATGCCCCACGATTCCTCAGGGGTTTCAGCTGACAGGGCTTGGTATTGTGTTACGTGCTAATTCTTCCAGGAAACGTCAGAGGGTCGATGCAGGGGTTCTAGAAGGGGTGATAAACCATTTAAGCCTCATGAACAAGCGCATGGTCTTTTAAAGATTTGTGAAGTACTCGGGGCGGCGGTGTGTGTGTGCCCTCTTTCAGGAGCGGGCGGGGGGGGGGGGCACTGCCAGCAACTTGCCAGGCCAGGCAGTGTTCAACACGTGCATCACCCTTTCCCTGCCTGCTATTGCGCTCCATGCTTCGGAAAGGTAAGAAAAAGAACGTGCATTTGAGTTTGAAATGTCCGATCCTGTAGCAGTACACTTGCAAAGCCCACACATGACAATAACCCGATTCAAGGCCCCATTCACCCGATTTTTTTAAAAAAATATAGTACTCCAAGAAAGTAGGATTATAAAACTTTATTAACTTTTAAATATAACAAACGCAACAAAAACTGTAAATATATTTAAACATTTTTTGATTAAAAAAAACAACAATGGTCAGAAGCTGTCTTTTGTGCGAATAGTCCCAAGGCAGCACAACGTGCTGAGTTGTGGAAGGCACCCAGGTGAAGAACCATCCCTTCTTTAAACCCCATGGTGACCAACTATAGTTTCAATGAGTGCTATGTCCCAGGTTTTACATAAAGTAGTGTTTACCTAGAGTGGTGCTGTGTAGGACACTCTGAATGGAAATTAACCAGAACTATAACAATAACAACAACAACAACAATAATATAACTTTTATGCCCAAATTACGCAAACATTTAGCTAATCTGCTAAAGGGGGGAGTCGCCATTTCTTTTGATAATTTATTCACCCATCCGTAGCCTCTCTAATCTCCATTACAATGTGTTTCTTGCTGAAATTAACCAGAACTATAACCATAACAACAACAACAATAATATAACTTTAATGTCCAAATTACGCAAAGATTTAGCTAATCTGCTAAAGGGGGGAGTCGCCATTTCTTTGGATAATTTATTCATCCATCCGTAGCCTCTCTAATCTCCATTACAATATGTTTCTTGCTGTCGCTAGCTGATGAAAAAACTAAAGTGATAACTTCCTCATCCTTATTTTGTCTTTCTTTGTTCCTTAAGATGTTATCTGTGTCAACCTCTTCCGAGAATGCTGATGCGTTAGGGATTTCCTTGTGTTTCTTAATAGCATTGGTGTCTGCACACTTCTTTGTCAATTCTGTGAACATGATAACTGCTTCATAAACAGACGATATCTTTGTTAAGTCATTAGTGTTAAGTGTGTCTGAAACTACAGTGCCCTTCTGTTTTTCTTTCTTCAGGCTCTACAGAGTTTTGTGTGTTGTTCTTTTGAGCGACAATTATTCCAGAGGTTTCAGGTTCACTTGTTTTGTCCTGCAGTGAGTTAACAGCTTTAGAGACTTGATGTTTATTTGCTATGTCCTGCTGTGCGTCAACTGCTTCAGAGACGTCAGCCTCATTTGTTATGTTTGACTAGATCCTGGACCTGCCCGGCCGCGCCCAAAATGGCGCCGGTGTAAATGGGACTCGTAACTGCTTGTTGTGTACTGGTTGCCCAACCTTGATATCACGAGATACGTATGCAGTTTTGAAGCACATGGCGGAGGCTCGTCTGCTGTAGTGGGGTGCCCCTTTATCGTTTCAGTTGCCATTCCGCCCGCTTTTGCTACACTGTGCCTTTTCCGCCATTCAGCTGTTTACCGCCCGCTCTTACGGCTACAGCGTCTCGCTCACCATGGATGCGGGCGGAATGGCAACTAAAACGGTAAAGGGGCGCCCCACTACAGCGTGTCTTCAGGTCAAACGGATTGTGGGACAAGGTCCAGAATGGAAGAGTCATCAAAAGGCAAAAAATTCCGCCGGACCCCGGGAGCCGGCCGCCTATGTCGGGAGCGATCTCAGGCCACACCAGGGCAACACGACTTGGGGAGGGGGCAGGAGCCAAGCGCCCCCTCCCAGTCCGCGCCATCTCACCGCCCCTCGGGGGCCTCCGTCAAGCGGTTTAGGGAGGCACCGTATCACATTGTTTTCCAATGCAGTCAGGTCCACAAACGGACCCCACTTACTTTGAATAGTGAAGCTGCAGCAGGTGCAAATAAGGTTTAGACAGTGTTACAAGCGCTGCTTAGAACTCTGAAGTATGGCACTCAACATCCAGGACTTATGCCATTTGTGTAAGGCAGTGACATCGAAGCAACTCAGGGACCAAAAGCATGAACGAACACTCACGTATGAAAATCTTATTTGGGGAAGGGGCAGGATCCAAACGCCCCCTCCCAGTTCGCCCCACTACACCGTATGTAGAAAATCTGAAGCCATCGTTCTACAAACTCTCAACGCTTGCTATCAGTGCATGAGTTTCATGCTCGATCGATTGAGCTAGCCGGATCGGGCAACAAAAAGTATAAAATAGTTATGTAAATAGTTATTTAATAAAATGTTTTACCCTGTTTCTTTGCTGGTGTGTTGTCTATATTTATAATATTTGCATAGGGTTTGTCGTTATTTTGGGCGGGGTGGGTGGCGGAGTCGAGCTGTCTTGCAGCCCTCATGGTGTGGAGCTCAGTTCATTTCACTATTTTCGTATTTCTCATGAAATTTTGAGATGTCATCAGTGATGTCATCAGTGATGTCACTAACCATGTCATGAATGATGTAATATGTGACATCATCAGCAGTGGATTGCGGGTGCGCGATATATAGTTAGCGCATCTAACTATATATGGAATTTCAATGGTTTTATGCGAGTAAAATAAGGTTTTGTAAATGCAAATTCCTAACTATATATGTTCTATAACCAATGGTTTTTTCATTGAATTTTCAAGGTTTTGTAAATGCAAATTCCTAACTATATATGGACTATAACCTATGGTTTTTTCTGTGAATATATATATATATATATATATATATATATATATAGGTAATATATATATATATATATATATATATATATATATATATATATATATATATATATATATATATATATATATATATATATACACATACATATACATCCAGAGGACAGCAGGTGCTTTAAATTCAAACATGCAACAGCCCATACCATTTTAACGCTTTGGGGAAGGCGCACGCAAGCTCGAGTGCAACCCGCCAGTTGGAC